>NC_065449.1:19236983-19890165 GCF_917563875.1 Diabrotica virgifera virgifera
ACAATATCTCAGAGCTAACTCGTGTAAATTAGGAAAATTGTTTGCTGGTACAAATTTCCAAAATTCAATATAATTGGGATCAGTAACAGTTGAAATAATTTCCCTGTATTTGGTTTTTAGTATAGTGTGGTTCTGTAAATCAATAATTTCGATCTGTATTTCAGCTGAGTAACAATTGATATCTTGCAGAGAAATAGAAAAAGGATTTATGAAAAGGTCAACATTCATTTTGTCTTTTTGAAAATCTTCAAACCGGGTATTGAATGAACCTAGCAAAATAGATATAAGGTTTTTAAATCTGTCATAATTTGGAGTTCTACTGACCTTGTTGGCTAATTCCTGCATTAATGTGAAATGTGTCAATCTCTGTTCTCCAAAATCGTTACAAAAAAGCATAAGTTTATTCACAAAAGAAGATATATGACCAACTAGAGTAGGAAAAATACAATTTTTTCCCTGTAATCTTAAATTTAATTGATTTAAATGTCTCATAATATCAGTGAGAAAAGCTAAATCCCAAAGCCAATCTTTATCATTAAGTAACGAGCACTCACTGGGTAGTTCATTGTTTTCTTGCAAATATTTTAAGACGCACTCCTTCAAGTTCCAAAACCTTTCGAGTGCATTTCCTTTGGAGAGCCAGCGCACACTGCAATGGAGAAGTAACTCTCCATCTTGCTCCGTTTCTTCCGCGAACAGTTCTCGAAATTGTCGTCGATTCAATGCCCGAGCTCGTATTTTGTTAATGCAGCGTGTTACAGGGTCAACAACAGATGACATGTTTAGGTCCTTGGCACAAAGAGCTTCCTGGTGAATAATACAATGGTACTTAAAAACTTTTCTTCCCAAATAGTTTTCCAGTAATGTAACAAACCCCTTTAGTCTACCAACCATGCAAGGAGCTCCATCTGTACAAACACTATCTAATTTTGACCATTCAACTTTGTTGACTTCGATTACGTTTTTAAGCTGTTGAAAAATGTCCTCTCCTGTTGTTGTGACTAGTTGGCGCAAATCCAGAAGCTCTTCGGCATTTTCAAAATTATCATTGGTATAACGGACAAAAATACTTAACTGCGCATTTTCTGTGTTGTCACAACTTTCATCCAACGCTAAAGAAAAGAATTTGCAGGATTGTAATCCACTTATAATTTGGGAAACAACATCCTGGCCCATATCATCTATACGGCGCATGACTGTATTTAGGGATAATGCAATATTATCGACCATATTTTTGATCTTTACATCTCCCACACTTTTAGCAAATATTGCCAGACTATTTTTAATTATCTCCTCTCCATCAGAGTAGGCTTTTTTCTTCCAGAGAAAGTTCATATGATGTTTTAACCATAGTTTCCATTTCATCACTTCTCTTCTGAAACAGTGACTGTTGGCTGGCTAGGGTTTTCTTTTTTTTCAATAAAGTCGGCTCGCAAATGTGAACCAATAGGATATTTGTTGCTGAAGTCCTTATGCAGTTGTTTATAATGTCGTTCCAGGTTAAATTTTTTCGGAACTGCTACAGACAATCCACATATCAAACAAACAGGCTTTGAAGTATTACGATTAGTAAATAAAAATTGTTCTTCCCAAGCAGGTTGAAAATCGCGAATTGCAATATCATCTTCGTATTTTCGTTTTGAAGTCGAAGGCTTACTCGTGGACATATCGAACAAATACTTTTAAAATTTTAAAGAAACAATGCGCGATGACAAAATGTGCACATACAACGGGGCAGTTTAAAATAAACTAAGTAAGGGTAATGCAGTCCTATTGCACATTACGACAGCTAGGATCACGTGCACCAATCGCAGCAATATCGCTCGCCAGAGGATGCAATGATGCCGCATCTATCGTAACTTCCGTAAACCTACCAAGTTTCTTCTTATTATTTTTTGTTTTTCAAGTTTTAATTTTTTTGAAAGTTTTTTAATCCAAAACGCTACGCGTGCCACTGATAGGACTCAATCGTGCCACAGAGTGGCACGCGTGCCGCGGGTTGGCCACAGGGGCGGATCCAGACAATCGATTAGGGGGGGCACATAGGGTACAAACTCAAGGAGTCTCGAATATACCCCAATAAAATCTATTCTATCTAGTGTATTTTTGATCCGCCTGGGGGGGAGGGGGGGCACGTGCCCCCGTGCCCCACCCCTGGATCCGCTACTGGTTGGCCATCCCTGCAAGTCATAAGCAAGAATAATTCGAGCTGTGGGTGTACAGAAGAATTCTGAAAATATCGTGGAGAGAACACGTCACAAAAAAAGAGGTTCTGAAAAAGATGAATAAAGAAATGGAGATCTTAAACACAGTAAAAACAAGAAAATTGGAATATCTCGGACATATTACACGTGGAGAGAGATACAGCTTGCTCCAATTGATTATGCAGGGAAAGATTCAAGGAAAGAGAAGCATAGGAAGACGTAGAATATCGTGATTGCGCAACCTGAGAGAGTGGCACGGATGTAAATTAAATGAATTTTTAGAGCAGCCGTCTCTAAAATACGAATAGCTATGTTGATTGCCGACCTCCGCCGCGGAGATGGCATTTAAAGAAAAAGATAAGTCAGGAAATTATGAGGTTATAGTAATACTTCGGACAGTTTATGAAAGAATAACATTTAAACTATTAACTTAATTTTAAAAAAATTACAAAAAGTAGTTTTAAACAGTGTAAAATTGTTTTGCATAAACATGTTGATTTTTTGCTTACTTATAAACAATTAGAATAACTTTTAACCGTTACTTGTAGAAAAATTATTTTTTCGTATTTAGGAAGACTGAAATTTTATACACATTTAGAAAGAAAAACAATTGTCCTAGGACAAGTAGGGAGGAAGTTAGCCCCCCTTTTTTAAATCACATGTTCTTGCAAAATAATTTTGCACTTATATTTGGAATTATTTCTTGTCATTTTTTTAAATTAAATTAATAGTGTAAATCTTCTATTTTCATAAACTATCCAAAGCATTACTGTAACTTCATCATTTTCTGACTTATAGGATAGGGTTGCAAAAAGAATAATTTGGGAAAAATAAATTAAATAACTTTTAAAGTATTTGACCAATTGCTTTGAAATCTAGGGTGTGATTTAAGCACCAGAAGTCTCAGCATTCCGTGTAATAAGAAGGTTCTAAGTTAACTTTCACATAAGTTATGAATATTTATAAAAACTCAAAATTTATGATTTATTTTGCAATTTTTTAAGCAACCAATAAGAATAGACATATTCAGCGAACGTCATATTGAAGTTTTTTATACGATTTATGAGCTACCTTCAAATTTATTTAAAATGCTCAACTTTTGGCAATAGACAAGAAAAGCGAAAATTTACCGTTTTTTGATTTTCATTTGTTTATAACTATGTATATCATCAAAATCGGCTGCAAGAAGCATATAGGTTATTATTATAGATGTCCATCCTACTCAAAAAATTTGGTTTCAACCTGGAGGGGTTTGTGTCACCAACAGGATATCTTTTTTCCTTATTTCTCTGGACTAATATCATTGTCAGATTTGTCCAGGCACAGAAACTTAGATAGGTGGGACTAATAGGAATAAGAATTTCAGAAGTAGTTATCAAGAAAATCACCAAATAGAGACCAGTATCGGGCAGACCACGAGGAAGACCCAAAACCACATGGGAGAACCAGATAGTTTATGGACCTTAAGAAGATAAGGGTTACAGAGTGAGTAACCATAAGCAAAACCAGGAACGAATTAGGAAATATTGTAGAAGATGCCAAGTCACACAACCAATTGTAAAACCAAAATGTTAATGCGGATTGATTCACAGCGACAAACGAATCGGAAGAGCCCAAAGAGGGCGGCAATCACTCTGCTAGGAGTGTAGATGCCATGATGATGATGATGAATGGTAAACATATAATCATATGTAATAGTCATTTATACAGTGCGTCCATAAAGTAACGCATAAATTCATTATTTCGTAAACCGACGGCTTTAAGGGAAAATCCCGAAACAGGTCGATTTTTATTTTTAATATTTGATTTTTGGCATATATATATCATACTAGTGACTTCATCCATCTGGGCGTGATGACGTAATCGATGAATTTTTTTAATGAGAATAGGGGTCATGTGATAGCACATTTGAAAGGGTATTCAATTCTCTATTCACTAATGTAAACATTAACATAATTATTTATACAGGGTGTGCATAAAAACATTTTTTTAATTAAAATAATTGGGACAGAAAGAAGAATGTATGTAATTTATTTAATTCAAAATGCGTTTTAATACTGTCAGAAAACAGAAAAAAATTTATTTGACAAATAAACATTGATTTTCACTTAAACGAAATGTTCAAACTGGCAAGTGGCAGGTGGGTGGTAGCTTTAACATTGAGTTTAAGCGAAAATTAATACTTGTTTATCAAATAATAGTACATTGTTTACCGGGTAGGAAAAGCTTAACATTCCTGGACGACTGTGAAGATTGCTAAGTCGAGGCGCAAGCCGAGACTTAGCAACACAGAGTCCAGGAATGTGGCTTTTCCTACGAGGTAAACATACTATTTTTCCGCAAATCGTTTAAAATTCGACAGATATTGATTGATTTAAAAAAAAAACGCGATAATTTTATTCCCAAATAAATGGTGCTTTGAAATTCCTAATAAAATTACTTGGGTTACTATGGAAACGTATTGAGGTTGAATTGTCAAACTTGACGCTTATAAATTTAATTGCTGGTGTTCTCGAAAGTAAAATGATAAGTGATGATGAAATTTCCATTCCTGGGACTCCTCCAGAGCTGGTTGAGGCAGTGAATACTGCTTCATTAGAATTATTGCCAAAGAAATCAAGAGAAAAGTACGAAAATGCATACAGACGTTTTATGGATTATTAATAATTTTCTATTATTTATGTAGAACACTAACAACTGTACGGAAATATCATTTCCTTACAGTAAGGAAATGACATTTCCTTACAGTAAGGAAGTCCTGACTTTTTCTTCAAGAAATTTTGACAGGAATGTCAAAATTTCCTGGCGATTTGCGGAAAACATTTTTTCCTGTTTTCTGACAACATTAAAACGTATTTTGAATTAGATAAATTACATACATTTTTCTTTTTGTCTCAATTATTTTAATTAAAAAATGTTTTTTTGAATACCTTGTATAAATAATTATATTAATGTTTATATTAGGGAATAGAGAATTGAATACCCTTTCAAATAAGCTATCACATGACCCCTATTCTCATTTAAAAAAATCATCGATTACATCATCACGCCCAGATGGATGACGTCACTAGTATAACATATATGCCAAAAAATCGGAAATTAAAAATAAAAATCGACCTGTTTCGGGATTTTTCTTTAAAGTCGCCGGTTTATGAAATAATGAATTTATCCGTTACTTTATGGACGCACTGTATACACACTAGCTGACCCAGCAGACTTCGTACTGCCTCAATAGATAAACACAAACTTTTGTATACAATAAACTTAAAATAAACAAAAGGAATTCGTAATTAATGAACAAAAAATGCTCGATGTGAATGAGGTTTTATTATTATTTTTAATGAATTACACATGATGTTTGAAGTAATAAAGTTTAGCTAGAGGTAACAAAAGAAAGTTTGTAGTGCAACAGTTACAATCTTACATTTGTTAATCTTATAATGAATATAACAGCTTCATTTTATCTACATCCAAAACAATCCTATATTTATGATTGGGTTCGTGGTGGTTCGAACTCTATAGGTGTTGATTAAACAAAATTAAATTAAATTAAAATTAAATGAAATTGAATAAAACTAAATAAAAATAAATAAAACTGAATAAAATCAAATAAAACTAATGAAATTAGATAAAAATAAATAAAAATTAAATAAAAATAATAAATAAATTAAAAAAAAATAATAAAATTTACTAAATGTAATAAAAACAATAAATGGAATTAAAAAATTAAATAAAATAAAATAAACAAAAATAAATAAAATACTTAAATTAAATAAAATCAAATAAAATTAAACAGACTTAATTAAAATTAAATAAAATTTTATAACTTGCTGCTTGTTCTTTTCTTGTGCTCAGAATTTTTCTCCTGCTTACGGTTCGTCAGAAAAGTTCCGTTTAGAGATATTTTTTGAAAATTTCGCAAAATTAATAAATTCATATATTATCCAATTTGAGTCCCAAAGTTAATCTGTTCCACTTCTTTTCCATGAAATTTGTCGTTCGTTCTTCTTCTGTCCTCAGAATATTTCTACGGCTTGAGATATTGTATTTCGGACACTGATTGAGCTAAAAAAAAATTTTAGCACGGTTCTCCTCTGAATTTAAGCAAGGAGTTTACCTACTTAATTTCATATTTTTCACGTCATTATTGTGAGAGTGACGGCATCATGGGCAACCCCCTTATGACGTACGGGTATGAAATATAGGTAACAACCTACTCCCAGTCAGGTCGAATATACCTGCCAAATTTCATAAAAATCGCTAAAGTCGTTTCGGCAGAGTATGGTAACAAACACTGCGACCTGAGAATTTTATATAGATGTAAAATATTTAAATGGCTATTAAAAAATAACGGTCTGAGGTAGAAAATTAAAAATTTAGGATTGTATGTATCTTTTGGTTCTACATCTCATAAAATGAGTAAAAAACGGTTTTTCCAAAAATTCAAAAAATATAAGAGGGGGGGCAAGCCCCCTTATGACGTACGGGTATGAAACTCCATATTGTCCTATTCCCAGTCCGCTCGAATATACGTGTAAAATTTCATAAAAACTGTTCAGTCGTTCTCGTGTTATAAATGGTGTAACTAACATAACTCGACTTTCTTTTTTATATATAATATATAGATTCCCCAAAATAACTATAAACGCTTCTTCCAATCTGAAACCAACTCTGTAAATCCAGACTTTTCTCTAGTACAAATTCATCCCGATATATAAGATATTTTATTGTATTATTTTCTGGCAGTTATAATGCAGTTGGAAAGAAAGTTTGAAGTATGATTCCGTCGTCGGCCCCCCGGGAATAAAGCAAAGCCCCAACATCGGTTTCAAGGATATTAAAGTGGTTGGTACATACAAATACTTTCATCTTTATTACAACATTACGTCGACATAGAAATTGAATTAAAATCTTCCCGAAGATTTTAAAATAATTAAGTCAACTTGATTTCGGTAATTATATTTTCCTTTCTTTTTAAGCCCTCGTCAGTTTTCTAACCTTAGTGGGGTAGATAGTCATTGGAGATTCGAAGTATAATAAAATGTTTTATTAGCTTTATTACGAAGATTTTATGTATATTTGGTAGGGTTGGTATTAAGATAGACTGAGTATTTGTATTTACTGAGAATATAATTTTTTTTGTTAAAATTTATTCATTTTTGCTTAATCTGATTAAGATTTTTATGTTTTTATCTTCTTCTTTTAGTATACCTACCATTACAGAGACCATTTAAATTTCTTTTTTTCCGGCGTTGCCAGTGTTTTTTCTTTCATTGTCCATATCTCGCAGCTGTATACAGTGGTACTTTTAACTATAGTTTCATATATCCTTTTTGATGATAGATTGGTCCCATAAAATACTGTTAAATATTGTAATGGCCTTTATACCTGCCGCATTCCTTTCTCTTATAGTTTTACTCACAGTTCCATCGTGTGAAATACATATTGATACCTAGATAGTTGTAGTAAGAGTGTTTATAGTGGTTATTTCATCTAATATGAGACCTTTTTGTTGTCTTCCAATGCACAAGTATTCCTTTTTTTTTATTGACTTCTAGATCTTCTCTTGCTACGGTGCATACATGTTCCGGATGTTGGCAATGAGCATGGCTATCCTAACTTTGTTTTATGCTTTTCGGAATAGTCCGGTTGCCGATGTTTTGAACCACTTTCTTTGGTTTTGAAGCCAAAATATTCTTCTTCTCCCTTGTCTTTTCTTTCCAACTTTCTGACTTCTAGATTGGGCTAGGAAAAACCTAGCGGTTATAACCTAAATCCGGTTTTTTTATTTCGCAATAATCGGTTTGTTCGGTTGATTTTTTCCCGGTTATAACCGTTTTTTTAAGTAATCACCGGCGAAAAACCGAATAAATTTCTGCTCCTGGAAAAAATAATGAATTCAGAGAAAAATGTAGATATTTTTAGCCTGAGAAATTTTTAGCTGGCCGAAACCGATTTGACAACACTGATTTTTTTTATTTTTTTTATTTTTATTTATTATTTTTACATATGACCTGGCCTCTAGTGACTAATCCAGGTCGTTTTTTCCTGATGGGATTACAGATATGTTTTTATATTTTTACATTTTTTACTAAACTACTAAATCTATTTTTACAATTTATTAACTAATTTGCCATAATCTATTAATTACATTACAAACATTTACAAACAAATACATTTAACAAATTTAAGTAAACATAAAATATTTTTGGTACCATCAACTCCCTTCTAAGTTATAAAGACAGTCCCTCTATTTTCAGAAGAGAGTTGGTAGTCTTTTTTTTTAATTTAATGAATTATTTATTGATTTATTATTTTTATTTATTTATTTTATATTGAATTATTATTATTATAATTGTAAATATCTATTTTTGAATTTATATTTTATTTTATTTATTTTAAGTTTATCTTACTCAACTTCATCAGGGTTGGATTATTTGTTGTCTTCTTCTATTATTATAGATTTCTTGTTGTTTTTTAGATATTATTTCTGTTAGATTGTTTAATATTCCAAAATATTCTTCATTTTGTAATATATCTCTTATTTCAATTCTTTCTAATTTTCTTCTCATTTCTCTATGTTCTTCATTTTCTATACAGCGTGTCTACTTGAGTTGGAAACATATGGGAAACTTTTTTATTATTAATTTTACGAAAAAAAGTTATTCTTCATAAAAAACTTTGCATGGTCTAAAATCTAAGACACAACCATGATATATCAACTTTTATTAATTTTATACGAGGTGTGTCAAAAAATATGAAATTCGCTCAATATTATAGCACCTTTATATTTCACAGTATTTCAATTAGAAGGATGTAATTGCATATTGACACATAGTTTTTAATTCTAAACAACTTTTTTAATAACCGTTTTCAATATTGTGAAAAATAAAGGTACTTTACTCTTGAGTGAAATTCATATTTTTTGACATAACTCGTATAAAATTAATAAAATGTCATATCTGTTGGTTTAATCTTCGGTCTTAGGACATACAGAGATTTTTATAAAGAATACCTTTTTTTCGTAAAAGTAATAATAAAAGAGTTATCGTATGTGTAATGAATAAAAACGAAGTTAGTATCAATAAATTTGAGAAAAATTTGGAAAATATTTTTTTCCAATTAGAAGCATGTAATTACATATTTGAGCTTGGTTTTTATTTCCAAACAACTTTTCATAATAAGAATTTTCGATATTGAGAGAAATAAAGGTACTTTACCCTTAGCCGAAATTCATATTTTTGACATACCTCGTATAATATTGAGAAAATTTGATATCTGATAATTGAATCTTAGGTTTTGGGGCATGCAGAACTTTTTATAAAGAATAATTTTTTTTCGTAAAATTAATAATAAAAAAGTTTCCCATATGTTTCCAACTCAAGTAGACACGCTGTAGTATTTTCACAATGTAACACTATATGTTCTGGTGTACCTAGTTCTCCACATTCACAATATGCATCCTCTTTTAACTTAAATCTTTCCAAATATGTTGGGTACGGTCCATGTCCTGTTAAAAAGTGTACTAAACCTTGTTTTGGATTAAAATAATTTGGAATGTTTTCTAATATTGGTATAAAATTGTATAAACGTCTAGATTTTGTTGAATTTACCCATTCATTCTGTCTTTTTCTATTTATTATTTCTTTTAATTCTCTTTTATTTCTTATATCTAATCCTATTATTTGTATTACTTTTTCATATTTTTCTTTTTTTAGCCAATAATTACATGCTCTTTTTTGTGTTTCTAAATGCATTGGCATTACTCCAGTTAAAACTGTGAGTGCCTGTGTTGCAGTTGTTCCAAATGCTCCCGTCATTCTTACAAGAAATCCTCTCTGAGCTCTATTTAATTTTTCAGCATTTTTTTATTTATTAATCTATGTGCCCGTACACTTGAACCGTACCCTACAATTGATGCAAGTATTGTACTTAGGTATATTCTCATCTGTAGGAACGAAATTCTACATTCCTTCTGTGCTAGACTAGCAATGCTATGCATGATCTTGCCTTTTCACAGACACAACTCATGTGTTTTATAAATAGTTTTTGTTCGTCTATTATAATACCTAAATATCTTGTTTCCATTTACAACACTTATGACTGACTTTTATTTTCGATCCCAATTGCCTAGTTCCAACTTCAAGTTCCCCCTTCCCCATTTCACTACGCACTACGCAATACACGCTGACGCCGTTTATACATATATCGATTGATTATCTAGGTATCGATATATTCTTTCGATAGTATCGATATCGATAATATTGATATCGATTCGAATGGAGTATCGCAAACTAAAATCCAATGTAAATGTAACCTATTGGTTATAAGCTGTATTGATTAAAAAAAAACCGAATACGGTTTTTGGAATAATCTGTTTTTTGAACGATTATAACCGCCAGTTTAAACCGTAAGTAAAACAAACCAGTATAACCGAAAACCGGTGTTTGGTCAACAATCGCCATCCCTAATTCTAGACCCCATATCATACCCTTCAATTAATTTTTATGCCATATAGTTTAAATCATCATAATCTTGATCCATTATTACTTGATCGTCTGCGAAGTTGAGCGTATTTACCATACTATTGGTGAGTGGTATCCCCATTGTTCTATATTTCTGTTTTAATTTTTTTAAAGCACTTTCGAAGTATATTTTAAATAAAATAGGGGACAGGCATCATCCTTGCTTTAGTCCCTTTGATATTACAAGTCCTGTTGTTGTTTGTGTCCCTGTTTTTACTTTTGTTAAGGGTTGATTGTATTATAATTAAATAAAAGCCGCCTACGAAATATCATTACATATTAATATTACATACACTGCATACATTATATTAAATTAACATACATTATATTTAGATTCCTGCTTTCCATTCTTTGCCACAGCTTGTTCAGTGGAATGCTATCGTAGGCTTTTTGTAGGTCGATGAATATCATATGAATTTCTTGATTCCGTGCCATCTTTTTTCTATTATCTGGATTAACCCGGGAGTAATCGCGCTCACTTCTGTAACGTCGATAGTCGCGTGTGAGATTCTATCTCAAAATACGAATTTAAAACAAATTTTTATTTTGTACTATTTTTATATACTTTTTATATTGAAAATATATATTTCTAACAATTTTATTAAAAAAACCTGTGTTAACGGCCACCTTCCAACATCGGCCACCTGTCCTAACGGCCCGTTTAAAAATTTCCCAAACCAATTATATGTAGACTACAAAAACTGGCAATACCGTCCATCTCTGTATATCAACCAATAGTTCTTTCATTTTTAGTGGCCGTTACTGACAAATTTTACTGCACATATTACGAAAAAGGATGAAATGTGAGATTCTATCTAACTGCGCGACTACTCGCGGGTTAAAGCTAATTGGCTCTCCCCAAAGCCATAAATTCCACAAAAAGAAGAAGAAGCAAAAACAATTCCTACGCATTACTACACCCTTTCTGGAGGCACTTGCGAAATTTTTCAAAATTGCAAAATTTTTCATCAAGTTATCGCGAAAAAGGATAAAAATTGAGATTCTATCTCACCGCGCGACTACTCGCGGGTTAAGAAAAAAATATTGTAAATAGTGGATCTACGTATGAAATCCTGCATAGAAACTAAATATTATTTCCCGATTCAATTTCTCAAAACTTTTCAATATATTCTGCCTATAGATCCGTTTACAGTTATTCCTCGGTAATTTTAGGTAATAATTTTCACAATTCTTTTTTTTTTCCTTTTTTATGTATAGTTCTGCAATATGATGCTTTCCATTCCGTAGAGATTTCGCTTGTATTTATGCATTCCTGAAATAGTTGCCGAATATGTTCGTACAATTTGTTCGTTCGTACTTACACTATTCTTTGGGTACATCTCCTGGTCCAGATATTTTGTTACTAATCTTATTGGCAATTCTATATTGATTTTCGTTTTCATATTCTTGAAATTTTTATCTATTTCCAGCTTTCTTTACTTCTGGTTTCTCTTAGATTATTATTTATTCGTTGGCAGTTTCTTTTTCAAACTCCTTCTTCTTCTTAGAAAGTTTTCTCCGTGCGCCTTCTTGTTATTCTTTATATATTTTTTTGCTTGTAATGATTTGGAAATTAAATATTGTTGGTATAGTTGTCTTTTACTTTTATTCTTCCTTCCTCTAGTAGCAGTAAACCATATCTGGAGTAAGTCTGAAGTCTGTAGTAATCCCTAGAGGGTTACTACAAACTCCCTCGAGAGCAGAACATATTCTGCTTCTGTAAAATAGTCTCCCAAAAAAGCAAATTTCTCTTCTGTCATACATTTCTAATGTAAATTTTTATGTTCATAGCAAATAAAACATACATTAATGCAGCGTATAATTACTAATCATTAAAAAACTTATAAAGCTTGTGTAAAAGCGCACAAAGACATTTTAAAATTGTTTAAACCGATCATTATTCTCCAGAAAGCAGTACCGCAATTTAGCGCAAAATATTTAACGTTCGGAATAACTGAAAACATGAATCATTTCGAGCCGGAAGCTTAGCAAGAGTTTTAATACTCCATTCGTATGCAAATTGGTTTTATTGCTAGTTGAGAAATTAATAATTGGATCCGTCGCGACGGATAACATAATCCTTAGGGCAACAGAGACGCTGCCTACGCAATAAGAGTATTATGATGTGTCGTATGTAAACTTAATAAAACGATGTAATTAAATTTCATACAAAAAATATTATGGCAAATATAAAATCTGCAGTTCCCGATAAAAATTAGAATTTGAAATACTTTATTGAAACTGAAAATATTCGTCAGTGACTCCAACTTCATACAGTGATGATAATAAAATGTGATCAAAATTATTGTTGCCCTTTACAAAATTATTTTAGGCGAGGAAACAAAGCTTTACACCCAGGAATTTTGTGCAGTAAGCTGAATCGTCACGCAAATTTTTGGAAATTTTGTTAACTAAATTGATCTCTGGAAGATGAAAATTCTATAAGAAAAATGCATTGAAAATGCATCTCGAAGGGATGGAAAATTAAAAATTTATAACTCAGGAAATACTGACGGAAATAAGTTAAATTTTATATTCAAGGGTTTTGGAGGTTGTCGAACATGAATTTCATCTCAGCGATGGACTCCAAGGTACCTGGTGCCCAGGGTGGAACTCTTCGCCTGGAGTTTTGTATTATAATCATTCAAAATCAATCAATAACTATTATTCAGGGGTTTTGGGGGTTGCTGAGCACAAATTTCATGTCGGCGATTATCTTGGAGGTATCTAATAGGGTGGGTCGAAAAAAAAAATTATGTTTTATTTTTTAATCGCTATACCGCCAAAATTTGCCTTTGAAATATATAAGTAAAATGCAAAGTAAAATAAAATTATATATTGAACCCGCAGCTAACGCATAATACTTAAAATTTAGTATTTTTCAGAAATCAAGACATTTTTCAATTATTTTTACAATCTTTAGCCAATAATATTTGAATGTGCTATAGTGAGAACTGTTTAATTAATAGTTTAAAAAAAAATGAAACAAATTTGAAACAGACAATATCTTTTAATTTGCGGTAGCGCAAAATACCCAAAAATTGGTAAAATTCACAAATTAGCACCTTAAAAGAAGGTGTGTATCTTTCAGACATAAGTTGTGCGATAAAGTCAGACAACTGCCCTGTGGACTTATCTGTTCGATAATCGTGTCCACTTTCCCACTCTCGATGGTTGACTACAGCTAACAGAGTTTTGAGACTGTATGTAAGTGTCGAAACGCCTTCAGTTGAACATAAATTGTTATTATCCTTCATTCTTAAATTATACATGCCGGTATGGTTCAAAATAAAGAACAGAAAATATATAACAGATGGACCTGAGCACGTTTTTGAAGCTATCAAATCAACCAGATTTCTACCAGAGAATTTTATTAAAGTAGTTGATCCTGTAATCGAAAGCAATGCTTCTTTTTCACCCAGAAAATTTTCTACTGAGGATTATAGTTGATGAAAGGAAGCACATTAGAGAATAAGGATTCCGAAGAATAACCAAAGCAAAGATGTTAGCTACAAAAACAGAAACAATTAGGGTTTTTGACCTCCAAAAATCAACTTTCATGTGACTGACTAAACTGAATTAATTAATTGTAACACCACTGAAATTACACCACCACCACTGTTACGGAGAGTCTCTGGTGATAAAGTTTGGGCTAAAATCACTGCTAGTGAAACATCCGAGGATTGGAACTTTGGAAAATTTTCATGTCATAATCAAGCCGTGGAACGCTGCGCTGCGTCAAGTTAGTGACTGAAGCATCTAAAAAAGTCGTCGGTGCTAAGGAACGAGATGGTTTCATAAGATCACTATAGAGTGATTTACTATAGAGTCTCTAGCGCGAGAATTTTACTGCCACCGTTACATTTGGTTTTCTTTTTAAAGACATATCACATGCTATGATTTTTTGTGGTGGATATTCTTGAGTTGGGTTGATTTCATGTAATCAAATCTACTATCTTTTAGTAAAGTCGTCCCAGGAACGCAACTCATCACAATATTGGCAATATCATTTTAAAGTCTTCTACTTTAAAATGTAGAATACATGTCTGAATTGCCAATATAAATGAGTCAGATTAAATAAATTATTAGAAGATTTTTTAACTAAGCAACAACATTTTTGTTTATTTTAAGTAGTAGTGTTTTATACATATTTTGACAACGACACCCGACTTGGGCGTCGAAACGTTAACAAAATCATTTTTTTGGTAAAAATTTATTTCCCATTAAAAATAGTTGACTATAAAAATTCCACATGGAAATAGCTTCAGAACAATACTTTAAAATAATTTGACATATCCGTATCATACTTGGCAGAAAGCGTAGGTACTGCACGCCCTACTAAATTATGTTAAATAGTGGTTTCTGGCTACTACCAGAGGCGTACGACAGGGGAAAGTAAATGGTTGACCCTTCGCAAATTCTACGCTACTGATGAAACTCCTATTTTAGCATAACTTTTATATTCTCCAAAACTTTCTATGCAAATAATATTTTGCATGGAAAGATACGATAAACTCTTCATTTGTAACGATAAAGTCGTTAGTTATCGAGATATTTGAAGTTAAAAATGAAAAGGCACACTTATTTTGATTAATGTATTATGCTCCTTCATTTTTAGCTTCAAATATCTCGAAAACTAATTGTTTATAGTTACGAATAAAGAGTACGTTATTTACATAGAAAGTATTGGAAAATCAAAAAATTGCACTAAAATAGAAATTCCGCTAGTGGCGTAGAATTTGGGAAGGGTCAACCATACACGTTCCCCCGTCGTACGCCTCTGGTAGTAGCTAGAAATGTTTGTTTGACATAATTAAGTAGGGTATACAGTACCAACACCACATACCAAATTTTGTGTTGTTGTCCCATGCCTGTCAGGAAATATTCAAAAATAAATACAATAAAAGTTTAACTTTGACACCCTGTATTTCGGTTATTATTAACTTTTATATTAAGGTAAGTTAACTTAAATCGACCTGTTTTAACCTCAAGACTCTAAGGTTAACCTATGGCTCATTCTTTACCAAACACCCTGTATAAGGCAAATATCAGCTAAACAGCTAGAATAACATCAGCCTTCAATACAAACGACAACTTATTCAAATATATTAATTAATATGTAACAATATGTTCTAAAAGAAAAAGAACTTACACAGTGCTATATATTAAACTTACATGTGGTGACTACCCAAGAACTTACATCGGTCAAACTGGTAGGACATTTAACAAACGTATAGCAGAACACAAAAGGACTTTCAATAATAGAAAAACAGATTCTACGCATGCACTTCATCTTCTAGATAATCGTTCTTTTAGTGACCAATTTTAAATTTTCCAAAATAAAGGCCTTAAGCTATTCCAAAGCTAACATAGGCATTTTAATCATCGAGAGCCTTCGAAATGAGACAGCAGCGTACTAATAAGAAGAATGTATTTCACCATTTGTACACTTTTAAATTGAAAAAATAGATTTGTACCTGGCGACTTCACCAAATATTCGAATTCTTTTCATTCAGATTAGATTTTAATAAATTTGATACTGATATAATTATAGATTTCTTATTTCTTCTATCACCGTTCATATCTCACTCGCATATATTAGGGCTGATTTGACGATACTATTAAATATTTTTATTTTAGTGTTTTGGCTAATCTGTGTGAGAGGATTTAAAAAGCCTGTTATATTTTTCCTATTCTGTGTTCAATATCTACTTGGACTCCACCTTTTACACTAATTAGACTACCTAGATAGAAGAATTCACTATATATTTCTTCTTGATTGATGTATAGTTTGCCATGTTGACTTATTCCTACTCTCATCTCTACTCTTATAAGTGTTGATTTTAAGGGGGGGGGGGGGTATGGTTTGAAATATTTAATTTTTTTTTATCATTTCAAATAAAAGTACATGCTTTCAAGAATACTCTCTGAAAATTTCAGATTTATCGGAGTAAAATTACCCGATATACAGAGTGTTGAATATCCCTCCCTACCTTTGACTCGCTTTGCCGCGGCTTCGCGCCAGCACGCTTGAACGTAGTGAGAAACGTTAAACAACTGTTCGCCTTCTCTTTTGTAGATTACTCCGCAATTCAAAAAACATATTCCAATGTTCATGACTTTACGATTTGGCAGACAAATAAGAAGATGAAGATGCAGTTGTCAAAACTTAAAAACGCATTTTTCTCAAAACTGATTTTTCAAATGCGGTGGACATTGTAACTGAAAAATTACTTGACCGAGCTACCTGAAATTTTGCATAGCTTTTCTTTAGACATTTTGTGAGGTAACAAACTTCGAGATATTTTTTCTTTTTTGCTTATTTTTTGTTCAACAATATTAAATCTGTTGGTTTTCACAAAATTTTTATCAAAAATTTCGTATTTTTGACTTCTGAGTGATACCAAAAATTCAAAAATCAATAAAAAAAAGTCGACGTTGTTACCTCATGAAACTCATAAGCTAATTAAATCTTTTTGAATTTTTTGTTTCGTATGATCCAGTGATGAAGTGATGAGTTCTGATGTCCACCGCAAAATCAATTTTTTTTTTTTGAGCTGCCTGCCAAAATTTGTCACCAATGGCTTATTTTTCAATATTTTGGATTGAATTTTTTCATAAATATTCTTCGAATTGTACTTAATATGCCTATTTAATTTAAAAATAAAATAATTCTACCATAGCTTCGAAAAAAATTCACGAAAATGTGCTTGATATGTTGATTTCAAACCATACCCCCTCCTTAAGGCCAGCTTCAGTCGCCTTTCCTCTAGCTACCTTATCGTGTTATCTATGTTCATTCAAGAAGATATATCATTTGCATATTCCATATCTGCTAGCTTCTTATTCTAAAGTTAATTCCAAAGGATTCCATTTTTTTTTTTTTCAATATGTGATTAAGGCATCTGTTGAAGAGCACAGTGACAGTATGCACCCGTAGTTTAAACCGTATTTTCATTCATTCGTTTCACTTCTCCCAAAACTAGTGCTTCCTTTGACTGCGGACCACTCTCATCAACATTTGAATTGGTACAGAGAGCGGCAGCATTGAATGGGAGAATGTAGCATTCAGCGACGAACCGCGATTTTTTTTAGGAATGTATGATGGTCGTAGGACGGTAAGACACCGCCGTGAAGGGCTACAAAATATCAGCTTTGCTGTTGAGAGGCATATAATCAAAACAATTGGAGTAATGGTGAGGAGAGGGCAAGAAGAGTCTTTACCGGTTTCGGAGGTCTTTTCCCCCTCATTAGCAGTCCCATATCCTTTTCTATCCGATTTCCCCAGGCATCATACTTTGGACGTTTCCGAATTGCAAAGAACGAAATGTCACGGATGTACTAGAGCCATCTACCGAAAAACAAAGTAAGTTATCAATCGAAGTAGCACAGAAAACGACACTAAATATCATTCCCATACCACTAGATTGACAACAGATGGAATACTTTCTTTGGTTACACCTCCTAAAATTTTCAAAATTTATAAATCATACAGGATGCCGAGGAAATTAAGATGAGAGAATTTTAAATAATTCACATTTCATCTGCTCAGCATGGTAAAAGTTCCAACAAGAAAGATTCCTTAATACTCCTACAAAAGAGTAAATGAATTAAAAATGTATAAACATTTTCAATTTCTTTGCAACACGAAAATGCAGCAGCTGCAAAATACTTAAATCGGAGAGTGCAGGAAGAGTCTATACCTGTTTCGGAGGTCTTTTCCTCCTCATCAGTAGTCTCATTTCCTCTTCTCTCCGATTTCTCCGGAGTATTAAGGAATCTTTTTTGTTGGAGCTTTTACCACGCTGGGCAGATGAGTTGTGAATTATTTAAAATTCTCTCGTCTTAATTTCTTCGGCATCCTGTATGATTTATAAATTTTGAAAATCTCAGGAGGAGTAACCAAAGAAAGTATTCCACCTGCTGTCAATCTGGTGGTATGGGAACGATATTTATTGCCGTTTTCTGTGCTACTTCGATTGATAACTTGTGTATGTGTTCCCATAGAGGGGATGGCATTAGATAAACTTTTTGCCACAGATATTTGAAAGTTGAAGATTGAAGATGTCATATAAAATTTTTAATTTAAAACCTTTAAAAAATTGTATGATAATATCATTAATAGTTTTGGTGTTGAAGCTTAGTAGGTGTGAAATATTCAGCGGTAAACGTACATTTTGCTCCTGAAGTCTAGCAATTAGTGCTTTCGTATGGTATTTATTAAGTTTACAATTAAAGATTATATGATTTAAATCTGCAGTAGAGTAGTTTATCAAATGAAGAGAGAGAGTTGATACGCATTCCTATTTTAGCCAAATGTGCAGGAAAATTGGCATGGTTATTCTTAAACGACTTAGGGATGTGGAATAAAATCGAGTAACGTGATAATCAAATATATGTGGGATATTTTGCGGAAGTTGTGGGTATATGTAAGTGTATGGATTCCTCGAAGTTTGTACAAACTTGAGCCAAATAATTTCCCATTTCTTTTTTAATTTTTTATGCAATTCTGTAATTTTATCGCTGGAGATTGTTAAATCTATTATTTCATTTAAAGTTGCTGAATTCTTTGCCATTTCATCCACTATCCCATTTTCTTTGATTCCGGCATGTCCTTTTACCCAGATAAAGACCAAGTCACTGCTATTATTTTTAAATCGAGAGATTGTCTTTTTAATATGGCATAACAACTCATTGTTGTGTTTTTTGGTTATTGGTTGTGATATTGCCTCAAGAGCAGATAAATAATCTGATAGTATAACCGTGTCTCCAAAGTTCTGTTGAACCGCGTAAGTTAGAGCTCTTTCAATAGCATAAAGTTCGGCAGTGAAGATAGATGTAAATTTAGGTAGTCTAAAAGAATTACCAAATTTTATATTAGAAACATAATAAGCGCTACCTACACTATTACATGTTTTTGAACCATCTGTATAGATGTATTTATAATTATAAAATTCAGATAAAATTAGTTTTATAATTTTATTGTTTTGGCCTGGTAAGTTTCTGTATGTAGATTTTATAATCATTGGAAAGATTGCGATTGATATATAACAACATTAATTAGAATGAAGTTTGGACATGCTTGTTTCCCTCTACATCTATCAAAAATTAAAGTTTTTGATTCAAATCTTTGTACTGAATGTCAGAAGGTGGGTGATTTGAATCACACTTTCTTTGAGTGCACAAAATACATTCCATACACCTATAATTTAATCGAAGATTTAATAAAATGTAATGTTTTTCCACCTTTCAATGTATCCCATCTATTGTCTCTAAATATCAAAAATATATATGATTGTTTAATGAAATTTATCTGTGAAACTAAAATTAACCTCTAAACTTTTAATCCTGATATTTTGATATATTATGTTCATATGAAAAAAGAAGAAGATGTATAATGGAAAAATGTGGTGAGCAACTTGGACAGTCCATAGCGGCCAGCTGCAGCTTTTGAACTGAGTAGAGAGCTGTGGAAGAGTTTGCTATGGAACTCTAAGGACCTCATTGCCTTCTTTATATATGAATAGAAAACAAAAAGTTGTTACTGGCTAATTGACACCCAAGTCTATGTAGTCCAGAAAGCCACTGCGCATCCGCTAGGAAAAATATTCTAATTCGGATTCTTTGCACAATCTTACTCAAAAAGGACTCCTTTTAACAAATTTGCATGTTGCCAGGACCAAAAAGTGGTCAAAAATTTTTTAAACGTTTTTTTTTTGTTTTTTTCCTAAAATTATTTTTTTGCACGGAAAAAAGTTTTTTTAGATTTTTTGGATCATTCCAAAGAGAAAAGACTTTTAGTGACTTTTCTCTAAAAATGATAGTTTTTGACATATAAGCGATTAAAAATTGAAAAATTGCGAAATCGGCCATTTTTAACCCTCAAAAACTATGTGAAAAGCTAAAAATTTGAATGTTGCCAAGGTAAGTAGATATTCTTTAAACATCGATTGATGAAATCCCGAAGAGTTTTTTGCAATACAATATTTAAAACACCTTTGTTTTTTAATTGCTAATCAAGCGTGCACGACACTATTTTCCACCGACAGTATGGTACAAATGAAAGGAATAAATTCGTTATTTCGTAAACCGGCGACTTTAAGGAAAAATCCCTAAACAGATAGATTTTTATTTTTAAGTTATGATATTGTGGCATATATGGTATACTAGTGACGTCATCTATCTGGACGTGATGACGTAATCGATGATTTTTTTTAATGAGAATAGGGGTCGTGTGCTAGCTCATTTGAAAGGTTCTTCAATTCTCTATTCAGTAATATAAACATTTACATAATTATTTATACAGAGTGTCCAAAAAATTTTTATTAAATTAAATTATTTGACAAAAAAAGAAGTAGAAGGACACCCTGTATAAAAAAGTATGTAAATGGTTACATTGCTTGATAGAGAATTGAAGAATCTTTCAAACGAGCTACCACACGACCCATTTTCTCATTTAAAAAAATCATCGATTACGTCATCACGCCCAGACGGATGACGTCACTAGTATACCATATATGCCACAATATCATAACTTAAAAATAAAAATCGACCTGTTTCGGAATTTTTCCTTAAAGTTGCCGATTTTCGAAATAATGAATTTATTCCTTTCATTTGCACCATACTCTCGGTGGAAAATAGTGTCGCGCACGCTTGATTCGCAATTAAAAAACAAAGGAGTTTTGAATATTGTATTGCAAAAAACTCTTCGAGATTTCATCAATCGATGTTTAAAGAATATCTACCTACCTTGGCAACATTCAAATTTTCAGTTTTCACATAGTCTTTGAGGATTAAAAATGGCCGATTTCGCAATTTTTCAATTTTAATCCCTAATATGTCAAAAACTATCATTTTTAGAAAAAAGTCACTAAAGACCTTTTCTGTTTGGAATGATCCAAAAAACCTAAAAAAAACTTTTTCCATGCAATAAAAATAATTTTAGGAAAAAAACAAAAAAAAAACGTTTAAAAAATTTTTGACCACCTTTTGGTCCTGGCAACATGGAAATTTGTTAAAAGGAGTCCTTTTTGAGTAAGATTGTGCAAAAAATCCGAATTAGAATATTTTTCCTAGCGGATGCGCAGTGGCTTTCTGGACTAATGCCATAAAAAAACTTACTTTGAAAAAATATATTTGCACCTGGCGACTCCACCAAATATTAAACTTTCTATTAGCTACATTATTATTTTTTAAAGATTGTATTTTAACAGATCTGATACTGTTAATTCTCATCTTGTAAAAGTTTGCCCATACTTTTGTAGCATTTCCAATAAAGTTTGCCTTCTCGGCAGTTCGTAACAGTCCCGCTCCGACCTTAAAGTTGTCTGGTTGATTACGAACGCGAGATATGGAAACCTGGGGCATTAATAAATATGCCAGCCACTTGACTTTTCATTAGCCCTCTCCCAAATTATTTGGCTGAATTACTGCTCCTGTCTTTATAGTTAGGGCTGCGGCAATAAGGAACATGTAATTATGTTTTTGTCTTTTTTAATTGGATGTCTACGAGACGAGACGACGGAATATTCTCCTTTTTAAACGTGGAGAAAATATGGGTTAAGTTGGATTGTTTATCATATCTGATTAGAGGTGAAAATGCCCTTTTAAGATTGATATCTATGGAGAAAAGAACAAGAGAAGTATTGTGTGTTGAAGAATTCTTTTCTTCGTTTTTAGGCTCAAATTACATAATAAAGCGTATTCTTTATTTAAAGAAATAAACCAGCATCAACTTCTAAGAGTTATTTAGCAGGGTGACATACATAATAGAAGTTTACAATATGGAATTTTTTCCTCATATGCATCTTACAGTTCTTCACAGTTTTTCGATTTCTTTCTAACGCATTAAATTGTATGTGACAGAAAAAAGGCACGTCCGTGATTACAGACATTTATAACATTTATTCTAGCTGTTGATAGATGGCGCTATAATCGAAAAAAAAAATATTTACGAATTATATAATTTATCTATGAATATAATCTGTACAATTTATAAGACTATACAAATCAAAGGAAATATCATTTTATAAATGCAATAAATACAATTGATGTGTTTTTATGCCAAATTGCAAATAAAATGTGACAACTGTCAGATTTAACTAAAATGGCATGTTAGAATAAATATTATAAATGTGTATTATCACGGACTTACCTTTTTTTCTATCATTTGTGACGCACTGAAATATGCCCATGAAAAGGACCATATACAATTTCGTTGTACATAGAATAAACATTCATAATTTGGTATAAAGTCTTGTCAAAAAAATTAAGTTTACATGTTTGTGGAAATAGTTTTAAAATTATCAGTAAGCGAATTTTCTTTGTTAGGTTGGATCCTTTGATCCAACCTCACAGGTATTACTCATGGTTTTCTTAAGTATTTTGGATTTAATTCTCTTCTTGTTCTTCTTGTCTGACTTTACAAATTGGAGTGAGTCTACTTCGCATACACTATGGCCCTCCATCTTTTACGGTCTACGCTACCATTTCCCATTGTTGTACCCCAAAAATAGATACATCAACTTCAACGTCATGCTTCTATTTTTTTCTAGGACAGCCTATTAATCTTCTACTACCTGTTCTCTCAAATACACTGTTTTTAACACTGTGTCTTCCTCTGATCTTACCAAATGACCTGCCCACCTTCTCTAGTTAACTTCTATGTCTGACGGTGTTTTCAGTACCATATAAAGTCACCAATGCAGCATTGCGACGCCTTCTCCACTCTCATGTCAATTCATATCTTTGAGGGCCAACAATTCTGAGAACCTACCTTTCAAATACCAGCAGCTTATTTCTTTTCCGCTGACGTAAAGTCCATGTTTTACTTACATTATGTAACAATTGGGCTAATAATTGATATATATCGGGTGTCCCAATAAGAATGGCCCTCAGCCATATCTCAGGAACCGTTTATAGTACAGCTTTGAGAAAAAATATTTATAACAAAAGTTGCTTCGGGAAAAGCCTGGAAATTATTTTGATAATTGTAGGTCCACCGCTAGTTGATTGAATATGAAAGTTGCTAGTTGATGAAATTTTCCTAATGAAAGGGCACTAGAAATTTCATCATCGCATTCTTCATGAAATTCTACGCCTATTTGATTTGACAAGTTTAAGTCTACCTTTGCAAATAAGAGGTGGGGGTGAGTGGGAACCCTCTTACGAAAAAAAGTCCGGTTCTGCTAAATCGAATTTTGCATACTTAGTCTTGTTGAACACAGCTCTTTTTTTGTCAATGTAAATGTCTTATTTTTGAAATAGCCTAATAAGTAATATGCCACCTAGGAGCCGTTATTTAATTATTTTTAGAAATCTAGTTTTCTTTGGAAAATATTAAATAAAAGTATGCATTTTTAATCCTGTATTACAAAATAAGACAAAATTAGCAACAGAATATCGAAAACCACATGTCGATACCTTTTTTCTATCTCGGGATATCTTAAGAAATGTATAAATTTTAAACATAACTGTTACTGTCACCGGTAAACGAAGTTAAGGAAAAGTAATGTGCTCTGGAAAAAACAAATTAACATTTTTCAGATGTAAACGTATACAATTAATTAAAACAACAATAAGACAAACAACACTATAAAACATAACAAAGAAATAAAAGCAACTACTTACTTAGTCACGGCCTAAATGTTCAAATTGTTGCCCATAATTTTCGATGGCATTTACTCTTTTAAGAGTAGATTGAACAGCAACAGATTTAAGTAACTGTTTTAGACTTTAATTTATGGGGACGGATTAAAGACCTTGATTTACCGCTAGGCTCACTACTCGAGAAAACATAATCTAGAGAATACGAAACGCTATTCAAAGCATTACGAGAGCAGAAATTGCGACTGTTGTTCAATCTACTCTTGAAAGAGTAAATGATGGGCAACAATTTGAACATTTAGGTCGTCACTAACTAAGTAGTTACTTTTATTTCTTTGTTATATTTTATAGTGTTGTTTGTCTTATTATTGTTTTAATTAATTATATACGTTTACATCTGGAAAATGTTTCTTTGTTTTTTTTCATAGCACACTACTTTTCCTTAACTTCGTTTACCGGTGACATTAACCGGTAAACGAACCGCACATGTATAAAATTTACAACTTTTTTAAAATATCTCGAGGTAGAACAAAGGTATCGATGCGGTTTTCGGTATTATGTTGGTAATTTGGTTTTATTTTGTAATACAGGATTAAAAATGCATACTTGTATTTAATATCTTCCAAAGAAAACTAGATTTCCAAAAATAATTAAATAACGCCTACTAGCTGGCATATTACTTATTAGGCTATTTCGAAAATAAGACTCTTACATTGACGAAAAAGAGCTGTTTTCAACAAGACCAAGTATGGAAAATTCGAATTATCAGAACTGGACTTACAGCCATTTTATTATAAGAAAGTTCCCACTCACACCCACCTCTTATTTGCAAAGGTAGACTTAAACTTGTGAAATCAAATATGCGCAGAATGTGATGAAAAATACGATGATCGGATTTCCAGTACCCTTTCATTAGGTAAATTTTGTATAATTTTGATTTTTTAATTTTTAATATTCAATTACGCCCTCTAGCGGTGGACCTACAATTATGAAAATAATTTCAAGGCTTTTCCTGAGGCAAATTTTGTTATAAATATTTTTTTCTCAAAGCTGTACTATAAACGGTTCCTGAGATATGGCTGAGAGCCATTCTTATTGTGACACCCGGTACAGTGGTAATTTAGATTGTCGTTTTAGTAGCTTAGATCTTAATAATGACGATAGGGAGTATCATGCAACTTTTTCTATGTAGTTGTTATCTATGATTAAGGCCTACAGTTATTTACACTGTTTTACTACTTCGAAGTTGTCATAATTAATAGTTATGTTCTGGCTAAATCTTAGTCTTGGATTTTTGGTTATTGAGAGGTTACTGCAGACTACCTGTTTCCTCCTCGAGTTGTGAAAACAACTCTTTCACGTCGTTTGTAGAATGAACGACTTCATATAAATCATTAGCAAAGACCAACAATAGTTTTAATAATCGATTCGCAAATCCCCCTGTCAGCTCAGATGATATTTTACTTAAAAGAAAACAAAAAACGACTAAGATCATTTATAAAATATACAGTCGAACCCGCTTATTAGAATCCCTGTTATAGGAATATCCCGGTTTATGGAATATAAATTCAAGTTCCCGAAACATTTCCATTTACTCCTTAATAAATTTATCTGTTTATTGGAATAGGATCTAACTAGATAATACCGCTTATTAGCATATTTTGCAGGTCAAAGAATATTTTTTTTTACAATTTACTAAAAATTTAAATTAGTTTGGTATTATGGTTTGTCGTCAACGGCCGGTTGTGCTGGATTAGATATTATTAGGGTAATAAATATTTATTACTTTGTTAGGAATACCAATTCGATCTTTAGCATAGCCGACAAATGCATGGGTCATAAAATAATTTTTATTTGTCTACACAAAGGCACGGTTGCCTGTTATAAAATTGTTAGAAGCAGTTTAGTTAGAATTCACTCAGAGAGTACCTACTTGTTTGTAAGATGGAATTATGGCTTTGTTAAATTCGAAAAGAAGAGAAAAGAACAAGAATGTAACAATCCATTTCTTGACGCCAATAAAACTTCTATTCAACCAATGGATTAAGGATTAAGGATGACCACACGGATTAACAACGAAAAAGCTATAATTACCAATAATTTCTCAAGAAAAAAAAGTAATTTTGTTATATAGGTATGCATTTTAATAAGAAAATATTTACATATCTACATGTTGCATACATTTCATATTAATTATATAATGTATTCATTCACATACATGTAATGTAATTTGGTATTTAACACATACATAGATAAGTACTAGTTACACTACTGTATTATTGACTTAAAAAGACCTGAAACCATTTACATACACTGAATATGTAGGTACATATAATATGATATACATATTGGCATAGTATGTAATAAAACTACATATTGGCATAGTATGTAAAACTACACATTGGCACGGTATGTAAATAATATTATTACGTATATTCGGTAACACTTATTTCGACTAGCCACCAATGATCGGTTATTAGAATATCCCGGTTATAAGAATATTTTTGCCTTGCACAAAGGCTATTCCAATAAGCGGGTTCGACTGTATATGTAAAAATCCTACATCACACACAGGGGCGGTTTCTCCATTGGTTCACTTGTGCAGTGAACACCCAATCAAATTTAATTAAAATACATATTTTTAAAAATCTCATAAATATCATTAAAATATTTTTTCTTAAATCTCATAAATATCATAGTATCATTAAAATATAACTGTATTTACTAATCACATAATTTGTTTGCACAACACCGCTACGCTAGATGCACGTGGTAAGTGCAGAATTCAAATTGAACCAAGCCACTATACAGTAACCCTATAGAAGAACGAGAGCTCTTAAATCCGTGAACCAGGGATTCTCCTATCTTAAAACATTGACCATTTGTGCACTGCACACAGAGACCGGTTCGGAGCGTTTCGATTCACAGTTTGGCATTTTCTGTTGTGGGATTTTATTAAATACAATATTGGTAGGTAGTTTTTTTAGGATGGAGCCTTATTCCGTGAAGTTTATAAAAGAAAATGCAAATAGTTTTGAAAATCGACTTCTTATAAAAAGAATGGACTAACTTGGCCGGAGATAAACTTGGTACAAGAATTTGCAATAAGAAACAAAAAGTTTAAACATTGTTTTAAAGTTGAACAATATAGAAAAACTTAGTGATTATGTGGGTGTGATAAACTGCATTCTTTATTTTGTTTTCCATGTTTAGTATTTTCAAAGAATAAAACTATAATTTCAATCACGGTCTTTGGATGCCGTTAAAATAAACGGATTTTTAAACAGTTTTGACAAAGCCATTTCATTATTCGTAACTTCTGCCTCCACCTTCACCACCGAAGAGGCGCCATCATTCAGTAGGTATCATATTCTGCACAAAACAAAAAAAGTGTGTGACATCCTGACTAATCGGGTCAAAGATAGGTTTCATTTTACAGAACATCTTTTGGCGAGGCCCCAAAAATTTTTGCTTATTCACCGTTTGTATAATTACATTCTTTAATTGAACACCCTCCTTAAATTACCACGAGCCGTCACTGATCACAGAACTAGTTTTCGATTGGATAACGAATCATCGTCAGTGCTTACCTATTTTACTTATTGCATATTCCAAGACCAGATTAAATAATAACCGTTTTTAGGGGTCCGGACAAATAATCCCCGGACAAATAATCCTGGACAAAAAATCTCCACAAATTATCTCCGGACAAAAAATCCCCCGGACAAAACATCCCCGGACAGATAATCCCCGGACAAAAATTCCCACAAAAAATCCCTGACAAATAATCCCCACAATTTTTTTTGGACAAAATATCCCCACAAAAAATCCCGGACAAAAAAATTCCAAAAAATATTTGCTGCCGAATAGTTCTCTAAAAGTTTTCTTGAAATTTACCAAATTTCGAATTCCAATTCCATGCTTAAAACGTCTAAATTTAGATGACAAAAGAGTGTGAGTTTCTTCAAAAATTGTGGAAGATATGGGGAATGAGCTAAGGCCCCGTTATCTTGACAGGCGCTTGATAACGCGCGTTTTGATAACGCCCGAATATAACTACATACATTTTACTTAAGACCGTTCACATGCTAACGCCCGTTATAGGTCATTAAAGCGCGCGTTGGCATGTGAACGGTCTCAAGTAAAATGTATGTAGTTGTAATCTCGCGTTATAGAAACGCGCGTTAAGCGAGTGTCATGAGAAAGGGGCCTTAGCTCATTCCCCATATCTTCTACGATTTTTGAAAGAACTCACACTCCTTTGTCATGTAAAATTTAAAGTTTTCAACATGGAATTGGAATTCGAAATTTGGTAAAATTTCGGTAAAACTTTTAGAGAACTATTCGGCAGCAAAAATTTCGTGGGGATTTTTTGTCCAGGATTTTTTGTGGGGATATTCTGTCCAAAAAAAATTGTGGGGATTATTTGTCAGGGATTTTTTGTGGGGATTTTTTGTCCGGGGATTTTTTGTCCGGGATTATTTGTTCGGGGATTATTTGTCCTAGTATGTGTCTATCACGTACATTTTAGTGAGCTCAACTAATTTTTTTGGTTTTCCCTTTTCTATTTTTCGAACATGGAAAATTATTTGCGCGTCGCAAAACCGCCATCGTTGTATATTTCTTCTTCTTCTTCCTTCTTGTATGTAGGCTTTAAAGCCTGTTTCTTCTTTAATATTAGCCTCCTACATTATTTAAATTATCGCAAGATCTTTTTCTTGGTCTGTCAATACTTCTTCGTCCATTTGGTGACTTATCTCGTGCTATACGTACTGCCCTATCCTCTGCCATTCTACTAATGTATTCGTTCCACTCCGGTTTCCGGTTTGTCACCCATCCATTTATGTCTTCTACATTGCATGATTTTCTTATGTTTTCGCCTCTCTCCCTATCCAACAGACTTTTCCCATATATTCGTCGGAGTATTTTCATCTCTGTTGTTTCTAGTAGTCGTCTCGTTTTAGATGTGTCAGGTCTTGTCTCTGCCGTATATGTCAATATAGGTCTAATTGCTGCTTTATAGATTCTTGCTTTTGTGCCTTGTCTTAGGTTTTTGTTTTTCCAGATTGTGTCATTAAGGGATCCCGCCGCTTTACTTGCTTTTAAGCTTTGTTGTCGTACTTCCTCTTCAACATCTCCGTTGTATATTTAGGAACGGCAAAACATATTGTTTATCAGAAAGAATAAACTGATTCAAATTTAATTTTTTTTATTTTCTGTTAATTTTAGTTATTGAAATATTAAATTTTAAAATTCTTACAACCTCCAGTTACTATTACCAAGAACTCTTCTATTTTCTTTATAGTTTTGAGATGCAAATCAAGCATTTACTGTGTTAACCCAGTTAGTATCTTAAAAGCTTCTAATACATATAGAAAAAAAAACACTTAAATAGATGACCCTTTCTGAGTTCTTATACTAAGAAACCACCCCCTTTTCCAAGATGACAAATGTCCCAAAATCATATTTAATGTATCCACTTTATATTCAAGCTGGAGGAAGGCCCTTAATCACATAACATGACAAAAAACCGAAAACCAGTTTAGTAAAATCGCAAAAAACACTTTTTGTCGACGCGCCACCCATTGTCAACGAAATTGTCTTGGTGGTTGTGTATCCATTTAATTTAAAGCCTCCTACCACGTGATATATACAATTCGGCATTTGAAGAAACGAATTCTCTTTCTAGTTTGAGGCCTGTTGAGAACAATCATAATTAAACAGCTAGAGAGGTAAATGTGGCGGAAATGGAAGAGACATTCCACCAGTGGCGGAGATGTGCTGATTGCAGTAGGTTTATTCATTCATTCGTTGATTCATTTTTAAAATCAGTAATGTAATCTAATAAAAGAACAAAAAGAAATTATCAAGTGGATTAAACAAATCAAAAACACGACATCATATACTTCTGGTCATGAAACCTATCAGGACAGTTATTGACTTATATACCAATGATGCTATTTTATCGATTGACAACTTCATTTAACATCTGTAACTAGATACCACTATAGAATTATCTACAAAATTTTGCTTCATTTAGCTCAATGAGAGCACCATTTTTATTTAGCATTGTTTTACAAAAATTTGTCTTTTGTAAAAACCTGGAACTGCGACAAAAATGCCAGAACTAAAATCGAATGTTGTTCCACCTCTGCAGAAGTAAAAACTGGGAGAGAATTTTGACAAGGTTGTGTTTTGTCGCCCCTCCTGTTTAATTTGTATTTCGAATTTCCATTCCAAGGACGGAGTCCAGGTTGGTAAAAATCTAATTTTGCTTGCAGTCCATTTGTTATTATTCTTGTGAATAACTTGTAAATTTGGTTTAACAGGATTATGGATCGGTAATTCTCGAGGTTAGTTGAATAGCGCTTTTTGTGTAATAAAATGGTAAGTGCACTATGCCATCTTGTAGGTCTTTCACTTTCGTAGACAATAAGTTTAATAATTCTTTTACATTATCTAAAAATCTGTCTCCTCCAATCTATGACGCTTCTTTGTTGCGGCTGCTTTGTTAACTTATTTTTGTTTAAATCTGTATAGAAATCTTCTACTGCCCTTAATAATTCATATCTGTTGGTGTCTTCATCTGTTGTCTTTAATTTCGATATTTCCTTGTTTTTTTCATTTGTTAATTTTTTTCTTAAAACTTTGAGGTTCTAACTATCTTCAATCGTTTGTTAGATTTATTCATTTTTTTGCTTTTTTTTATCTTTCCTAATACATTAATAGATTTTTGTATTCTTTTTCTTATCTCTCTAAGTTCATGGTGTTCTTTAGTTCTATCATTTTGAATTTTTCTTATCTTTTATAGTAATGTTTGTATTTGGGGTCCTTTTATGATTTCTTTTAGCAGTGTATCTCCTGGCTTTCCAAGAATAAATACAATGATTGCAGTTTATTCTCAAAAACACAGAAAGTTTAAAAATATCCATTGTGAAACATACCACAAAAACAATAAGAACCATAGCTAATCGGCCCTTGTACTAACAAAAATTAAATTAGTAATAGAACATTTCTAATCCAGTCACATAATGTTTCAATTATTTTGATCCAAATCTCATATTTGTGTGGTTTATTTTAACAGTTTGCTACGCCTATGAGGTGAGAAATGAAACCACTAAAATACCGCGATGAGTGAAGTGCGTAGAGCTTCAGTTTCGGTTTCAGTTTCAGGAACCGAAACGGTAGAAGACACATTTGCATAATGCAAAACTATTCTTACATACGATGGTGATGTGAGGTAAACAGCGCTATACGGAAGTCCACGGTAATGGATATTAATCCAAGGGCTGGTAACGTATTTTTCGTCGTAATGGAAGAAATGTACTACTAAATGTTTACTATTTTTTGGTTGCTACTAGAATATTTATTAGGGGACTATTATTTCAAAATTTAGAAAAATCGATTTTTGTTATTTTACGTAAAAGCATTCCTTAGAAAAACTGTCCTAAAACGTTATTAAGTTATAGCTGTATTTATGATAGCACCTACCTGAGCTAAAACTCGTTTGTATACAACAATACGCGCGACGCCTAACCTTTGCAGCTACAACTCAACAGTTGAGTTGTAAAATTTACAAAGTGAGCACGTGTTTTATATTATTTAAGAAGAAACAGTAGCGATCAACAGGTAGCGAAAACGCGTTCCAAGATTGCGGCTGTAATTTTGAATATTTTTTCGAGATATTTGGCACACGTATTCATAATATAATAAAGAATGGCGGTACAGAGCCCAATTTGAAAAATATATTAATATGTGGAAATTACTCTGTAATTAAATACAATATTAAAAAAACGAGCCTGTACCGCCATTAAGAAGAACAAAAAATATACTTTCTTCAAATAAACTTTTTATCCGATGCCTAGATTTTGTGTCATTTTGAAACTACTAAAATTTTTTATTTCATTAGTAGTTCCAAAATGACACAAAATCTAGGCATCGGATAAAAAAGTTTATTTGAAGAAAGTGTAGTTTTTTGTTCTTCTTAATAGCGGTACAGGCTCGTTTTTTTAATATTGTATTTAATTACAGAGTAATTTCCACATATTAATATATTTTTCAAATTGGGCTCTGTACCGCCATTCTTTATTATATTACGAATACGTGTGCCAAATATCTCGAAAAAATATTCAAAATTACAGCCGCAATCTTGGAACGCGTTTTGGCTACCTGTTGATCGCTACTGTATCACCTTAAATAGAGATATTTTGCTGATGAATAGTAATTCTTTATTAACTAAAATATCAGCAACATAATGAATGAGTAGTTTTGGACTTCACTTCGCGCCAAGCTTAACGCATAATTTTAAAATTATAATTTTAGCCTATAAATATTGGCCCATAAGTAATGGTTTTGGGCCTACAAAGTGGTTTTGGGCCTACAAAGGATTTTATCGAGACTTGTTTTACCAAAAAATATGCTCGTTTCGTCTCAGGCATTCCTTCACGGTCATGTCTAACTATATTAGACACTGTATTGTCTTTTGCCAAGTTGCTGAGGAGATATTTCCAGTTCCTCGCCAGTTTTGATTTAGTAGGTAGCTTGCTTACGGTCAGGATAGCCGCTTGGCTTTCACTATAAATGTTGATTTTATATGCTTCTCCATCCAGGATTTTATCAGTGCAGGCCACCTTTAGCCTGAAAAATAGTTGTACATTTTCCTAGGCTGTAAGATGCTACATAATATGTATTTTACAATAAAGTAAATCGAAGCAGGAGTACTACAGAGAAGTGTACTTAGTCCGGTACTTTACATCTTATATGTCAGTGATTTACTTCAATTAGAGAGTACTAAATTTGCCACATTTTCTAAAAAAAATTATAAGTACCCATTCAAATTTGACCATACTTAAAATATATTCATTTTCGAATGAATTCTAAGGAACCTTTATCTTATTGTATATATTTTAAAAAATAAAAACAAAAATTAAAAGCACCAAAGACAATATTTGATATAGTCGCTTCGGTAAACTCGACACAACTGGCTAGTGATTTTAGTAAGTAATTTTGCCAATTTGGTACATTGGCAAAAAAAATAATTGTTAAATAGTTAATAATTACTAAATAGTTAGTAATTTTGCAATTTTGCCAAAACTGGCAAAAGCAATAAAATTACCTAGTAAAATCATTAGCCAGTTTTTTCTGAGTTTAGCGAACCGACTATATAAATTGTTTTCGTTATAAAAATATTCAACTGTTTTTTTTTTTGTTTTATAATAAGCCCTTAGACTATCAGAATTTAACAAACAGCACAAGGACTTTTACGTATTTCGACGAATTAGGCTCTTCGCCGCTTTTGACACAAGTTCCATTTCCATTTAGCATCTATCCCACTGTAATGGTATCTACATGTTTGAACTGCTTTTAACTTTAAAGTTTAAAGTAGCTAATGGTCTCTCGGTACGTATCCGCTACTACGTAACGGAATATCTACGACATGTTAATAGTTATTGTTTTTTCCAAAGATTATCGAACATTCAGTTTACGCTCTAGAAAAAATGTTCAGTCGTAAATAATAGAACTTCTAAACATTTCAATTTGTATACAGGGTGAGTCATGAGGAACTGTACATACTCCTACCTCTATAGAGGCTCCTATGGGGAATAACAAATGACCACTAAAAAGTGTCTGCTCCCATTGTTTAATAATATACAGGGTGAGTTTCGCATTTTGACAGAAATTTGTATTCGTCATAATTTTTGAACGGCCAGATCGATGTGTCTCTTATTTTGGCCAATCGTTACACTATTACCACCTAATCAACTAATTTATTCAAATTAGAAAAAAATCAGGTCCGGCTTTAAAAAAATTAGTTCGTTTGGGTCCTAAAAAAAATTTCACCCTGTATACGCTTTTTGAAAACTCTAATATGAATTTTACAAATTAGACAAATAGGCAATTAAAATGGCATATTTATTTTTTTCCGCACACGATTACTTAATTTTTTTATAAAAAAATCAAAATTCACTATGAATTAAAAGTTTGGTAAAGTGAACCATAGATTTAAAAAAAAATAACTTTTATTATAAAAATTAATTTTTTTTGCACAAATAGGTAATTTATGTTACCATCCAATCAACTGATTTATTCAAACTAGAGAAAAATCAGGTCCGGATTTAAAAAATTAGTTCGTTTGGGTCTTAGAAAAAATTTCACCCTGTATACGCTTTTTGAAAACTCTAATATGAATTTTACAAATAAGACAAATAGGCAATTAAAATGGCGTATTTATTTTTTTCCCCACACGATTACATAATTTTTTATTAACAAATCAAATTTGTGAAAATCGGAATTTTAACCTAAAAATGAAAAAAAAAATGAACTCACGGTTTAACTCGCTACAACTCTGTTCCATTTTAATATTTTTTTTCTGAAATTTTTACAGCACATACCTCTTACCATTGTGAAGACTATGAAAATTGTTGTAGACTTTCAGTCTTCTTCTTGTAAAAGTTGCAAACTTGTAAATAGCAAAAATTAGGTGGAAAAATTTAAAATTTGTCAATTTGATCACGTCTATGTTAAACTATAGAGTCCAAAAGAAGTGTTATGGGAAGTTTTAGATCTAGACGTGTTATAGAAACAAAATTGGTAAAACTTTTAATTTTAAGAAAAACGTTGTTTTTGTAAATTAATTTTTGTAAAAAAAGTTAATTTTTTTAAATCTATGCAAAAACTTTGCCAAACTTTTTATGCATAGTCAAATTTGATTTTTTAATAAAAACATAAGTAATCGTGTGGGAAAAAAATAAATATGCCATTTTAATTGCCTACTTGTCTTATTTGTAAAATTCATATTAGAGTTTTCAAAAAACGTATACAAGGTGAAATTTTTTCTAAGACCCAAACAAACTAATTTAATTAATAGTTTTAATTAATTTAGTTAATAAACCAGTTGATTGGGTGATAACATAAATTAAATATTTTTTAAAAAAAAATTCATTCAAAGTTTTTTTTTAATCTATGGTTCACTTTACCAAACTTTTAATTATTCATAGTCAAATTAGATTTTTTTTATAAAAAATTAAGTAATCGTGTGGGGAAAAAATAAATATGCCATTTTAATTTCCTATTTGTCTAATTTGTAAAAATCATATTAGAGTTTTTAAAAAGCGTATACAGGGTGAAATTTTTTCTAAGACCAAAACGAACTTATTTTTTAAATCCGGGCCTGATTTTTTTCTTGTTTGAATAAATTAGTTGATTGGTGGTAACATAAATTAAATATTTGTTCAAAAAAAATTAATTTTGGTAATAAAAGTTAATTTTGTTAAATCTATGGTTCACTTTACCAAACTTTTAATTCATAATCAAATTTGATTTTTTTATCAAAAATTAAGCAATCGTGTGCGGGAAAAAATAAATATGTTATTTTAATTGCCTATTTGTCTAATTTGTAAAATTCATATTAGAGTTTTCAAAAAGCTTATACAGGGTGAAATTTTTTCTAAGACCCAAACGAACTAATTATTTTAAAGCCGGACCTGATTTTTTTCTAGTTTGAATAAATCAGTTGATTAGGTGGCAATAGTGTAACTATTGACGAAAATAAGAGACACATCGATCTGACCGTTCAAAAATTATGACGAATACAAATTTCTGTCAAAATGCGAAACTCGCCCTGTATATTATTAAACAATGGGAGCAGACACTTTTTAATGGTCATTTGTTATTCCCCATAGGGGCCTCTATACGAGGTAGGAGTATGTACAGTTCCTCATGACACCCTGTATGTATTCGGAAAGCTTTCCGCGGTTTGTCCAATTAAAAGCTAAAATTAATATTTTTTCCGAGCTTTCGACATCCTTTTTGACGTCTTCTTCGGAGCTTCCGAGGGCTCACCCTCCTAAGTCCCCAGATATCTTCACTACACTGTTCATTACTCACTATAAAAAGAGAAGAGGAGACAGTGGACCTACTGAACATAAATTTCGTTGGTCAAAATCGATTTATATATAATTAAGTTTCATAAGTATTTTATTTGATTCATTAATCGATATTATCCATTGCAGTGAAGGTACATGTAGATTTAAAATGAACCAGTTTGCCAGTAGATTTAAAATGATATCCAGTTTTTATCTTCTTCAGTCTGGTTGATATTCGAGTGCCTGTCTGGATATATTATTTTGGTCTTTCCCTAATGTATGTTCAATCTATTTCCATTTCCTTTTTTTATTCGTAATTGTTATTTTCTCTTTTTTTCTTTGTTTGTTCTTATCAAGGCAGTATATTTTTGTGATTTTTTTGGTAGGCAGTTATATCTTTCTCCAATATTCTGTGCCATACAATAACCTATTCTAAATATAGATGTTTAATATTTTGATTTTGGTTAATTCTGATATATCGCATGTATTCTAGATTTTCTTTAAGGAGTTATTTGTATCTTCTGCCTTTACTATTCTTTTTTTTTACATATGATCTACTACCGCCTTCTTTTCCACGATTGATATCAGATATGTAAAGTTATCTACTTTCTCCATTTTTCTTCCATTTATTTTAATTTTAGTTTCTTAGCTATTGATTTTTAAGAGTTTCCTTTTTTCTATACCTATTTATCTTAAGGTAGATACATTACGTTGGAGTATTTTGCAAGCATATCGATATTTTTCTGCATATCGTTGCTATGTTTGGTTAACCCATTTTCTACTAGAATATCGATAAATATGTTTTTTCATAAATATAACTGCAGATGACAATGGAATGAATCTAAATAAACATAAAAATATGTTTTTACTAATTTTTTTTATAAACATAAGAAAAAAATGCTGTGACCATATAGTCACACAGGGAGCTTACCTATATACATTACGTATTTACTCCTGTGTATGAAATATGTCAAAACACTCAATGCAAAGTCCTAAATCACATTTTTTACCATGTGTATGTATCATAGGTGAACACCCTTCTCCAGCACACCTGTCTTTTACCGTTAAAGACTGGAACAACAATATGTTGAATTTTGTCATATCGTAGATTCTCAGACTCTCCATTCATTGAGAGACCATTCCTGCTTACTGCAGGCTTACCAGGACAACTAGGTGGAACTTCATATTTCCGCAACTTTCCTTTGAGAACTTATATAAAGTACCCACGCGTTATGTAGGCAGACATCTAAAAGTCAAGTGAAAAGAGCCCAATACCACCTTTACTTCTGATGCCAACTCTGTATCGTGCCACATCTCCATCCATTCGATCCATGCAACCTATGAATGTAGTATAGTTTGCAATAATCAAAGGCCTTTGTACTTGAATAATTGTCTTCTAGTGCTTAGAGTGGCTATTAACTAAACTTTGAGGACTGATGCCGTAGCAAATTACTGAAAAATTCTTGAACGTAAGAAATTTTTTTATTTCTTGTAAAATATGTTCAAACATATCTTTGACAAAAAATAATTTGAAGAGTTGTAATGGACTCTCGTTATGAAATTCATAACTTTCAGACTCATTCACGTTTTTAAATTTTTTTATTATGTATCAAATCTCACTGTATCCATTGCGTGATCTCAGTTCTTTAGAAATTCTACTTTTTTTATTTTTTCCTTATTTATTTGACTCCCCTCTTCATCAGGTTCTTTTGTCTTTAGTTCATTCACGGAGGCTCCCTCTCCTTATTACATTGTTTCATTGCGATTTGTTCAAATTTCAACTGATGCCAATAATTGACTATGAGACAAATGGCCAACTAAACCACCACCATCTTCATCGCCTGAATCTTCATCAGAGCTCTCATGAACATCTGGAGGAAAACTAAACACCGATGTTCCACATTTTCTATATTTTCGTCGTCATATCACATAGTGCTTTTTCTAATCTAAAACCAGGACTAAAAAGAAAAAAAAACAGAAAACCTATAATTTATCACATATTATCCCTATGTGACCATACGGTCACAATCAAATACTAGCAGCTCTGCCACAATTGATACAATACTTTTGTAATAAATTGTGTAAATATGTCTTAAACAAATTCCTCTAGATCCTATTTTTCCAAAAATATTTTTAGTATCTTCAAAAATAAGATTAAAAAATATTACTTACTCAAAGCGAACGTCATTTTGATCATTTCTCGATGTAACACCACCAAATAATAACTATAACATGGCCTTGCAAGCGAATAGATCAGGTACTGAGTATGTAATTCGTTAAGCAGATATCTCTAGTCTGCATGGTCGTGTAACTAGTTGCATATATCGCTGTATGTGTTAAATGTTGTTTATTTAAGAAGGGCCATTTAGTGTGACCATACGGTTACGCTAGTAGAAAACGGGTTAAGACACATATTATGGCGTTTGCGAACTTCAAGTCCTCCAAACTGGTTGTGTTCCACTTACTTTCTCCATGGTCCAATCCATTATAATCAGGAATAGTATCGGGGGCAATACGCATCCTTGTATAACTCAACTTTGTATGGCTATAACTTCTACCACATTATTTTAGTCTGGAGATATATCCATTATTCCCTTATGGAATCATTGAATAAGGTTGATGTATTTCATAGGTAGTCCATAAGAGGGTTTGAACTACACAGAAATTAACCTTCCGTTATTTTAAACCTAAATCGATTAATTACTACAATGCGTTGTTTTTTTTTACTAAGAAATGTTAGCTATATTTTTTTAACTTAACACTCAGGATTTCAAATAATAATTATGTGACAGCCTGAATAGCAGCAACGAAAATACTAGTCCCACTCACTTCTCTTTTTTTACTTTTAAACTTTGTTTAAAACAACTTAGTAAGTTTTCTTCGGGGATTTTAATAAACTTGCTGGAAAATTTTCAGCATTATTGAAAATGGTCCTTGATATTTAACGAGAATACGAAACTCAAGTATATAAAGTACTTGTATTAAAAAATTAAGAAGGTTACTCCGTACCGTTATTAAACATTCTATGAATACCTCGCTAAAAGCAAAAAGAAATAAGGCAGAAAATGTTGATAATATGAACCTTCCAGCGACATCAATGAGCACAGCGTTAATATGGCAATTACAAAGTTTTATTCGAAAGTAATTTAAAAAGGCACAAATAAACTTGATTAATTTCGTAGAGAGAATTGATTTCTTCTTGGTTTATGTTTTTTCGATATGTGGATATGTTATCTGTTAGTACATCGTTAACAAGATTGAACAGGTAAGGACTCAGTGAATACTTTTGACGCAAACCAACCGTTACTGAAAAACTTTGGGTCAATCCGGCACAAGTTCTTACTTTGGTCACAAGCTCTTACAGCCTCTCATACATATATTTCACGAGCCTTATGTACTTCTCAGGAACCCATTTCTCTCTTATACATCTTAATAGCTCTTGTCATACGCCTTGTCAAGATCTATAAATACCAAATGTAGCTCGCTGTTTTTCTCGCCGTATTTCTCTGTCAACTGTCTTTAGCAAGCAAGGCATCTACTGTCTGCCATCCTGGCATAATAGTCGGAGAGATAGAAGCGGATTTTGTGCGTGATAAGTAATATGGAAAAACTATACGGGGATATGTTGAATTAGTTGTGTACATGACTTTCACCAACGACCGGAAACCAGAGTTGGGGCCGAGGGTAGTTATAAAGGGTCAAAGTCGCCGTTTTTATTATTTTTTTTGTGACGCTCATGATCGAGATAGTGCACCAAAATTTGGGAATAAGTAGGTCATGACGTAACTAAGTAAAATCTCCAGAGGTGGTACGCTGCGTGGCCGACAAAGGGGTGGGGCAGGGGTGAATACAAAAAATATAAGGGGTTTTTTGCGACGTTCGTGATTGAGAGAGTGCACCAAAATTTGGAAATAAGTATACCATAACATAACTAAGTAAAATCCTCAGAGCCGGAAACCAGAATAGGGGCCGAGGGTAGTTATAAGGGGTCAAAATCGCGGTTTTTATTGTTTTTTTTATGACGCTCATGGTCGAGATAGTGCACCAAAATTTGGGAATAAGTAGGTCATGACGTACCTAAGTAAAATCTCTAGGGGCGCAACGCTACGTCGCCGACAAAGGAGTGGGGGTAGGGGCGAATATAAAAAATATAAGGGGTTTTTTGCGACGTTCGTGATTGAGATAGTGCACCAAAATTTGGGAATAAGTAGACCATGACTTAGCTAAGTAAAATCTCCAGAGCCGGAAACCAGAGTTGGGGATGAGGGTAGTTTTAAGGGGTCAAAGTCGCAGTGTGTATTATTTTTTTTGTGACCCGGCACATCATTTGTCCCCCACGCAACATTGCGCCCCTAGAGATTTTACTTAGTAATGTCATGATCTACTTATTTCCAAATTTTGGTGCACTATCTCGATCACGAACCGCAAAAAACCGCCATATATTTTTATGCTCACCCCTGCCTACCACCCCTTTGTACCCCAAGCAGCGTTCCGCCCCTGGGGATTTTACTTAGTTACATCATGACCTACATACTACCAAATTTTGGTGCACTATCTCCATAATGAGCGCCACAAAAAAAATAATAATAATCGTGACTTTTACCCCTTATAACTACCCTTGGCCGCCACTCTGGTTTCCGCCTCTAGGGATATTACTTAGTTATGTCATGATCTACTTATTCCCAAATTTTGGTGCACTATCTCAATCACGAACGTCGCAAAAAACCCCTTACATTTTTTTTATTCACCCCTGCCCCATCCCTTTGTCGGCCACGCAGCATTCCACTCCTGGAGATTTTACTTAGTTACGACATGACCTACTTATTCCCAAATTTTGATGCACTATCTCGATCATGAGCGTCACAAAAAAAATAATAAAAAACGGGATTTTGACCCCTTAAAACTACCTTCCTCTCCCACTCTGGTTTCTGGCTCTGGGGATTTTACTTATCTATGTCATGGTCTACTTATACTCAAATTTTGGTGCACTATCTCAATCACGAACGTCGCAAAAAAACCCTTATATTTTTTATATTCACCCCTACCCCTACCCCTTCGTCGGCCACGCAGCGTTGCGCCCCTAGAGATTTTACTTAGGTACGTCGTGACCTACTTATTCCCAAATTTTGGTGCAGTATCTCGATCATGAGCGTCATAAAAAAAATAATAAAAACCGCGATTTTGACCCCTTATAACTACCCTCGGTCCCCACTCTGGTTTCCGGCTGTTGCTGAAAGTCATGTACATAACTAATTCAACATATCCCCGTATAGTTTTTCCATATTACTTATCACGCACAAAATCCGCTCCCAGCTCTTAGACTATAAACCCAAATTATTCTTCTCATATCGATGTCTCTATCCTTAACCTTCACTCTAGAGTTCTCTTCTCCCGTTCTTTTTGTTCTCACAAATTTTCATTGTGTGAGACATTAACTTTATCCCTCAATAGATCTTGCAGTCCTAAATGTCTCCTTTATTTTTATACAATGATACCATGCATTGGGCATAATTAATTATTCCTCATACATCCTACTCATCATTTGCCTCATCTCACGCATCATTTGAGATGTGGCTATATCGCAGAATTCTGAAAATCCCGTGGATGGACCAGTCACCAATGAGAAGGTCCACAGAAGATTGAAGAAGAACCGAGAGGTACTGACAACTATCAAATCTCGAAAGTTAGAATAATTATTACAGATAATGTAAAATGAACCTAGATATTTATGCTCACCTACGAGCCATCATGCGAAGAAAATATTTGAAAAGCGAGGTCCAGGAAGAAGAAGGATATCCTGGCCAGTGGCGTAGCTAGCATAGGTGACACCCGGGGCAGTAATCACCCCAAATCCTAAAAATAAAGAATATTAAAATTAACAAGAATCCCTTATACGTATGTTTTGAATAATGAAAGAATTAAGAGTTATAGTTAATGAAATTGCAGTAAATAGTACCTATATAACAGTTTATTTATTTTTTGTTTTACATTGTGTGAAATAATTAAAAGTAATTTTTTTCTAGCTTTACTAGCGACAAAATCTGAAAATCCTTTTTTTATATTCATGTTTTGTGTTGCTTCATGTTCCATAGTTAATAATCCGAGGTTATTTAGCCTTGTTTGCATCACTGTTGCTCGCAAGTAATTTTTGATTAATTTTAGCTTACTAAAACTTCTCTTCCATGAAGCAACCGATACCAATACCAAATTGTCATAAACAATTTTAATGCAACCATTAAAGTTGTTGAGGAATTCCATGAAAACTCATTCCACAATGAATTTTAAAATGTCTACAGGTAACCATTTAGAGTTTAGAGGCTGTAGTATTGGCCACTTATAAATATCTTCTGAACCTTGGTATTTCTATCAGGAGGTCTGCTTCTGATACCTCTTCATGGTAAAAGTCACAAAATGTTGAAACAGTTAATGTTAACTGTTCACTGTTCGTAAAAAGCACAGTGCGTGTCTGCACAATCTCGAACAATGAAGCAGCATCATGACACAGTATAAATAGAGGTTCCAGTATATAGAGGTTCCACAGTAAAACCACTCCTCTGTCGGCGCTTTGATCTCAAGAAGTAATACCGGCAGTACGCAATTGGTAATTCACCAGTGGTTGATGCGGGTTTTCCCTGTTAAAATCCGTACGTTTCTATGCGACTAGCAATGCGAGAGAGGGGCAAAAGCGACTAAGAACATTGCGCGGTCGCCATGCGCGACTACAGATGTTACTTCCAATTTTTCGTAGAGTCGTTCTACTTCCCATCTTTATACTGTTATCATGAATGGACATTGATCTGGTTTCGAGTTCATGATTGAATAGGTCAAACCATTCCAACCAGTCCCGGATTAAGAATATTGAGGCCCCTAGGCAACCAAAGCTATGAGGCCCCTTAAGAAAAACAAAGCATACGTTTTTTAAGGTTTGAGATTTTTGATATCTATAATAATTTTTAAGTTATTTTGAAAAAAAAAGCATTTTTTTTCAAAATTAAAAATTATATTTTAAAACAAATCATTTTCAAAAATAACAACTTTGAATCTATGAAACTTACAGATCATATTTATAAATACAACATAAGTAATGCAACTTGTGAAACGGTGATGAATAATTTCACTTAAGCTGCTAATTAGAGGGTGACTTTCCCGATTTTTTGCTAAAACAAAAGGAACCAACTTAATTTTGAATTTTATAAGCAAGCGTTACTTGCTTACATTTGATACTAGAAACTTTTTTTTGATCAGAAATAACGCTTTAAAAAAAGTTATAATGAGTTTTTCCAAAAAGTGCTTCATTTTTTGGTTATTTCACGTTAAAATATTCGATTTAGAATTTGACGAATATGAACCTATTTTTCATTAGCTATAAATAACTCTGCTTCTGCTAGGTCTAGAGACCTAGTCCATACACCATTGTTTTCACTTTTTTACAAGCTATATTTTTGCATAAAATGTTTTTTTTTAATAAAAATGCCAACATATCCTTTTGAAGTTCGACTCGAAGCGTGAGTCCTGTATCGGTAGCTAAAGCTAACTCACCATGCGTTCGTTTTTGAGGTCGAATTCGTTTTTCGGTGGGAATGTCGTCGTCCTCATATTTTTTCGTGGAAAAATATATTGCTTCATCAATAATATTTATAACTACGTTGTTCTTTAATATAAAGACCTCTCAATATTCAATATACTTTGGTCGCTGATTGATCGACGTTTGTACCTTAACTGTACAATTCAATCAGACAAAAATGTATTTCTCTTAGTACATCATTCCAAAAGAAAAGATAACAAAGAAATGTGAAATTACACACAGCTGGCATAAGGTTATGTGCAGCACCTCTGGTATCTAAATTTTCTAGTTGATGACATAATTCCTCAATCGCAGCAACAATACTATCAAAATGTGTTGCCAATACTTGAACTGCAGCATAGTGAGCACTCCAACTCGTTGGGGAAAGTCGTTTAACAGATGCTTTGTTGTGTTTAATGCAGCAGCTAGTGGAAGCAGAAAAAAATTAAAAATCGCCTCTACACTTCCGAGAAATTTATTTTTGTGTAAAAGAGTGCTGGCCACATAAATTAATTAAATGATCAGTACATAAAAAAAAATGGTCTTTTTATTTGTTGCTGTAATAATAGCTTGTATTCCTCCATGTACGCCGCTCATAAGAGCTGCATTATCGTATTCCTGTGAAAGGCACTTCATATTATCTAAAATCTAAACCATAAATACATTTTTCAAACTTCTTGAGAATTTCGTTAGGTACTTAGATCAACTTCTTTTTCCTTTTAACGGTTCAAATCCACTTTGACCTAAACTTTTCTAGGTTTCGGATGTTCACGTAAAGTGAGTAGTTACATATTAACGATTCATTGTTTTGTGATTGTGTCTCTCGGGTGTCACCCCCGAAAGGGTGAAACCCGGGGCGGACCGACCCCTCCGCCCCACCCTAGCTACGCCACTGACCCTGGCTAAAGAACCTCAGGAACCTGGTTTAACATAACATATGTGCAGTTTTACCGCGCTGCTGCAGATAAGAGAATTATTGCCATGATGATGGCCAACGTTCATCACGGATAGGCACATCAAGAAAAGAAAGAATCATTTGCCACAAAATGTCAACCCCTTCCTGTCCTAGAGCCTTCCAAACCTCCACGATCTTCTACTCCATCACTACTCCATTACTTCTGTAATTCTAGTTCTAATGAGTTTATCCATTTTCTAAGTATTCAAGTTTTATAATATGATATTATAGTGCCTCTAGTTTTGGGTTTTATTTAAATTCATTGTTTTTCCTAATAAAATTTGCTCAACAAGATTTATTCAAATTTGTTACAAGCGTAATATTCTCAGTCTAACGGTATATACATATATATTATCCGAATGCGGCTCTAACGTTCTTTTTTAAAGTATACATTAGGCAAAAGTTATTATGTGATACACCATCGTGTGCGGCGCTATAGATGTCAAGTTTTATGATAAAAACTGCGCGAAGAACCAAATTACATTTCCAATTCATGAAGTGGTAAAAGCATAACGTGTAAGACGTTTTTAGATTATGCTATGCTTCAATAAATTTGGGAAACCGTAAAAATAAAATGAATATTTACAGAATAATACATTTTTTACTTTTTATCATTTCGCAAAATATCTAGACACCTTGGGTTAATATCAAAATATGAATAATAAATTTGTAAAGGTAAAAATAACAAGTATTTTAAATCTCATAATAAATATTAAGTAATTCAAAATGAATATTTGAAACACATAGCATCCGTGTGCTATTGCATCTTTTGTAAATATTTTAATAATTACACCTAAGAGATTAAAATATTTGATTCCAGTTCAGTGTCTCTACACAAGTGCTTCGATGAGGCTAAGGTAAACCCGAAATACGTATAAGCATACAGTAGATATTCTATTCTGTAATAATCAACTCTGAATCGATCTGAATCGTTATCACGATGAACAAGAGGTCGTAGATGAAATGATAGATCCCCTTGTCGACAAATTCATCACTCTGTCTGTATTCCATTATATTTACATCTTAAAATGCATCAGGCGATAAAATTTATAATTTTAGTTCCTGACTCTTTGAGCTAACATAACATCCAATTCAGATTGGTCGAAGACGAAGGACTAAATACGGAATCCACGGAATAGTTATACAGACCAACAATATCCGAGAAGACTTCTGAGAATGAAATATTAAAAAACGATAACATCGAAGCAAGCCTACAAAAACTCAAAGATAACATTATCAATGCAGCAACAGAATCACTTAAAGAAAGGAAAGTAACGAATACTAACATATCAAAAAAGAAAACCCCATGATTTAGAAAGGAAGTGAAGATAAAATGTGAAGAAAAGAAGAAAGCCTTTTTACAATTCAGAACAGAACAAACAAAATAGACATACAACCACTACAAACAAATCAAAAACGTACCAATACTTTAGTCAGACAAATAAAAGGGAACACTGACAGAGCTTCTCAAAGCAGATGATGGAATACGACTTCTACGGAACACAAAAATAGGTGTGGAGAATGATCAGAGGACAAAGACAAGAAATGAATGAATTAATAAGAACGAAACACTCTCAGAAGGAAACGTGGGTAGACTATTTCCGATCTATATTTGCTAAATGTGACGACAAAGAACCACCAACACATGAAGTAACGACAAACGAAGAAATAAACATCGAGGAGGGAGAGAAGTAAATGAAGCATTAAGGAAATTAAAAATAGAAAATCACCAGGAGAGGACAGAATATCGAACGAACTTCTAAAGTACGGAGGGCAAGATCTGGTTAAACAACTATTTAAACTAATACAAAAAATAATACAACAAAACAGAATAGCACAAGAATCGAGATCGAGCATCTTGATACTCCTCTTCAAAAAATGGAGACAAATCGGACCCGGAGAATTATAGAGAAATTAACTTATTAAACATAAAATTAAAATTAACAACCATAGTGATAACAAGTGATAACAAAGAAACTGAATGAAATTATAACATTAGCAGAGGAGCAACAAGGTTTTAGTTCGGGAAGATCATGCACCGACGCCATATTTATAATGAGGAAAGTTCAAAGGAAATCATTAGTATACAACAAACCGACATATTTGTGTTTCGTAGATCTTAAGAAGGCATTTGACAAAGTCAAATTAAAGGACATAATCCATTTGTTATACTCAAGACATGGTACCTCTAGGAATAATTAAAATGATCGAAAATATCCACAAAAAAAACTACAATAAAAGTAGAAGTAGAAGATGAACTGATCCAATTACAGTTAGCAATTAGATAAGACCGGGGGTCCCTGAGTCCTTTATTTTTCAACCTGATCATGGATTAAATAATAAAAAATATTTAGCCTGGAACACAGTAGTGTATTGACTTAGGCTGTAAGATTTATTAAAATTGCATGTTTGTCCAGAGAATCCTGATCCAGTACCATGAGCAGATTTAGATCCATCGGTGAGCCATATTAAGTCCCCATTAATATTTGAAGTCCCCCCTTTTTGTTCTCTAGATGGATCTGTTAATCTTCCCAGTGAAGATTAGTTCTGGTGTCATAATATCTGAGTTCATCATAAAGATGAATTTCTCAAGTATGGTCCCAGTAGTGTTTGTGTGGCTATCAATATACAATAATTCCAATACTAGACTGCAATTATTGTTTGCTTTGAGTCTCAGGATGGTCATAAAGTCTACCGCTGAAATATATAATTCCAGCGGAAGGAGACCTGTGATAGTCTCTAATGAAGCCGTTACTGTACTATTGAAGTTTGCTATTATATTTAGAAGAGCTTGTCTTTGTAGAGTAGTGAGGGAGGTCGCGCAAGATTACAAAGACGTCTTTTTTTACCAAAATACTGAACCATTAGTAACTGTCGGTCGTATCACTGATGTATATAACCAATAGATTACCTTTGGTCTCAACCCCAGGTTTTAACTACAACTCTTCTGCTGTTCCAGAAGAGTCGCTTAGCCCTGTTAGTTAGTTATATTATTAACAAGTAATTAGACTTCGTAAGCCCTAGGTTTTTGACCCAAAGTAATCGAAAGTAGAACTGTAAGTCGATATTTGAACTCTTCGTTTATAACTTTGCGTAGATTGATATATGATTTTACTAATGTTGAGACATTTTTACTAAATTTTGGGTCATCATTGTTTAAACAGAAATGATTTTAAAACCGGAACTAAAGATTCAAACTCAACTTTTCAATACACTTCGATTCATATGTTACATGTACTATTTCTACGACTATAATGGCACTTCTGGTTAGAACTTTTTAACCGGAAATTATATTAAAACCATAATTTTACATTTTTTCTCATCTTGCTAAGGCACGTCGAATAATATATCGCTTATACTATTTCGGTGACATTAAAACAGTACTTACGGTTGCAACTCTAAAACTGGAAGTCCGATGTCAAATTTCTCATCTTTAATAGCATCCTTGGGTTATAAGCTTACATTCGACACCTCATTTGTCAGTCTATCTGAATTAATAACGGAGAAGTTGTATTTACGGATGGACAGACAGACGGACAGACAGTCATGAAACAGGAAGTATATATTTGTTCTCGTCTTGCGAGGACGCGTCGAATAATCACTTGTACTATTCCGGTGACTTTAAAATAGTACTTCTGGTTTCTTTTCTAAAACCGGAAGTCCTAGGTCAAATTTCTCACCTTTAGTACCATCCTTGGATTATAAGCTTTCATTTGACACTTTATTTGTCATTCTGCATGTTATAATACCGGAGGAGTTATATTCGCGGTCGGACGGACAAACAGCCAAGGTCAAATTTCTCACCTTTAGTACCATCCTTAGATTATAAGCTTTCATTTGACGCCTCATTTGTCATTCTACCTGGTATAATGACGGAGGAGTTGTGTTCACAGACAGACAGACGGACGGACAGACGGACGCGGATAATTCAAAATTTTAACATTTTTTCAAAATTGGGTGAAAACAATATGAATAATATCTCTGAATCCAACTAACGCCAAGTACGATTCCCATGGTACAGTCTTTAGAAGACATCCACTAGACAAAAAAAGCATAGAGATAAATAAAACAAATTTTGTCGTTTAAAAGGTTAAATTAAATAGTCTGAGTGATAATTGCGTTGTCAATGATAAGTACAAAAAATCGTTATTTATAAAAATTTCTGTTCTTATAGTGAAAGCCTAAAACCGAGCTCTTAATAGAATGGCAAATTATTTAGCTCTTGATATTATTTTTGTGTTAAAATTTAAATTATACTCCGAACATAAATAAAGGAAAACTTATTGTCAACATAAAACTTGTTTTGCTTATCTAGAGACGTCGAGTTACCTATTTACTGCATATCCTGCCTAATATTCCTGAGCAGAGTAGGGACTCTATTTCGGAAGTAATTTCAAAAACAATTAACAATTTCTTTACTTTATATGCCAGGATTTAGATAAAGACGGCTAAGTGTTAAATATCTTTAGGCTACAACAAATACTGCTATTGAGTTGCTTCAATTTTCATTCCCAGCAAACGAAAGTAGTTGACAAAGCCGAGAAAATAACAGTTCTACCGAGCTCTAAAATAACTTAAATTCCTCATCGTTTTAATCACTTCTGGTTGGGAGAGAGATAAAGAAACTCCTTTTATAGGCGAGGCGCACTATACGCAAGATCTTTCATTTGGGACAAAGAGAAATTAACAAATAATAATCCGAAAAAAGATTAATTAGAAGATTTATATTTAATACGATATTATTTAGGTCACATAATAATAACATAATATACAGGGTGTCCCGAAAAGATTGGTCGTAAATTACACCACAGATTCTGGGGTCAAAAATAGGTTGATTGAACCTCACTTACCTATATACAATAGTGAACACAAAAAAAGTTACAGCCCTTTGAAGTTACAAAATGAAAATTGATTTTTTTTAATATATCGAAAACTCTTAACGATTTTTTATTGAAAATGGACATGGAGCATTTTTATGGCAGCAACATTTTAAAAAAAAATTAAAGTGCAATTTGTGCATCCCATCAAAATTTTATGGGGGTTTTGTTCCCTTAAACCCCCCAAACTTTTGTGTACGTTCCAACTAAATTATTATTGTGGCACCATTAGTTAAACTCAATGTTTTTAAAACTTTTTTGCCTCTTAGTACTTTTTCGATAAGCCAGTGTTTATCGAGATATTTTGAATATTTTTCGAATCCACCACATATTTGTATACGGTTAAGTACGATTATAAGAAGGGATGGGAAAAACCTACCGGTTTAAAACTAAAACCGGTTTTTTTACTTCGCAATAACCGGTTTTACCGGTTGTTTTTTGTCCTGGTTATAACCGGATTTTTCTTTTTAAAGTAAAAACCGGTTATTAGGTTTTTACCGTGATTAGGATTAGGATAGGTATTATTTTGGATCCCAATCATAATTATTATTCTCAAGTAATTATTCCAAACAAAACAATAATTCAAATTTTATTTTATTTTATAAAATACATAAGCAAACTGAAAGAGCAATCTCACATCAGCCAGAAACAATTATTAAGTTTTATTATAATATTTCCTTGAAAAGGTATTTGTAATCAAAATATTTACATAAGAAGTGATCTGCGCAAACATCATCTATTTTTCACACTTAACTCTTGACATTGAAAGTGGGTGAATGACTTTTTCTGATTACCAAAAATAATGTTCTGACTATGAATATCGAATTACTGATTACGAATACGAATCTCCAAGAATTTCGCTACGTTTTCAAAACGATACACTCATACAGGAAGTATTAAATTAGTTAAAATGTACCTATTCTACAAATATACAAACGTGTTAAAAGTAATACATGTTCTTTCGATAGTACTAATTTTGATCATATTGATATCAAGTCGAATGGAGTATCGCAAACTAAATGTATTGTAAATGTAACTTTGTAACTTATTGGATTAAAAAACCGAAAACCGGTTTTTCCAAAAACCGGTTTTTTTGGCCGGTTATAACCGCTAGGTTAAACCGTAAGCAAAAAAACTGGTATAACCGAAAACCGGTGTTTTGTCAAAAACCGCCATCCCTAATTATAAGAGACCTGTTAATAATCTGAAAATTTATTTAAAATTTACATTTTTAGGTATATTTCGAAAAAGAAGCCAAATCTCGATAAAAGGGGACTTATAAAAAAAAGAATAAGGGGCAAAAAAGTTTTAAAAACACTATGTTTAACTAACGGTACCACAATAGTAGTTTAATTGGAACGTACACAAACATTTGGGGGGTTTAAAGGAACAAAACCCCCATAAAATTTTTATGTAAATATATTAAAAACGAAGCCGCATCTCGATAAAAACTGGCTTATAGAAAAAATATTAAGAGGCAAAAAAGTTTTAAAAACGTAGTGTGTAACTAATGGAATCACAATAATGAATTAACTGGAACGTACACAAAAGTTTTGGGGGGTTTAAGGGAACAAAACCCCCATAAAATTTTTATGGGGTGGACAAATTTTACTACAATTTTGTTTTAAGATGCTCCTGTCATAAGAATGATACATGTCCATTTTCAATAAAAAATCTCTAATAGTTTTCGATATATTGAAAAAAATCAATTTTAATTTTCTAACTTCAAAGGGCTGCAACTTTTTTTATGAGCACATTTGTACTAAGGTAAGTTAGGTTTAATCGAACTATTTTTGACCCGAAAATGTGTGGTATAATTTATGACCAATCTTTTCGGGACACTCTGTATAATACCATCATTGTATTACAGTGTATCTAGGCTAAGCGCGTTTTGGTGACACAAGGAAATCGTGGCCATTGAGCAAAATCGTATGATGATTTTATACTTGCAAAACTAAATTGAAAGTGAAAATATAAACAAACACGCATATACAAAAATAGATATACAAAATAACACGAGACTATTAATTCTAATTATTAGTCAGTCAGATTACGCGGAGAGTTTCAACTAACTTCAGGGTTTCCTACCATTTAGAATAGAATGTAGTCATTGTCATCATCAGCTGGGTATAGTAGAGCAAAATAAAACTCACAGAAACATATGAACGTGCCATATACCATATATATATATATATATATATATATATATATATATATATATATATATATATATATATATATATATATATATATATATATATATATATATATATATATATATATATATAAATCCTACTATCAATTTGGCATCGATACATTATGCATTTACCATCAATTTGGCATCGTCTTGCAAAGTGGCATCTGTATATCGATGCCACTTTACACTACCTTAATAACTTTTTTCCTGTACTTGTTAGCAGAAGTCTAATCAACTCTGTAGTTAGAGATTTGATTCCTTGATGTTACTTTAATATATCAGCTTTCTTTGTTTATTCCTTACTGACTTATATAAGTTTATTCCATAAAATGTTTGAGTTCAAAATGATGGCACAGTGAAAATATTATATACATTTAGTTCAGTGTTTTACCGTTTTGTCGCTGCCGCTATATACATGAAAACGTATATCCCACTTTCATTATCAATCATTTTGGCATCAGAAATTTGGCATCACTGTTGAATACAATATTATCCACAACGAAAAATAGGCAATTTGAGAATGTATATATTATTTTCATCAACAAATCATTCTGGCATCAAGTTGTTTTCACCCAATTTTGAAAAAATGTGAAAGCTTATAATCCAAGGATGGTACTAAAGGTGAGAAATTTGACCTAAACTATCTGTCCGTCGGTCTGTCCGACCGCGAATATAACTCTTACGTCATTATACCAGGTAGAATGACAAATGAGGTGTCAAATGAAAGCGTATAATCCAAGGATGGTACTAAAGGTGAGATATTTGACTTAAACTTTCTGTCCTTCGGTCTGTCCGACCGCAAATATAACTCCTCCGTCATTATACCAGGTAGAATGACAAATGAGGTGTCAAATGAAAGCTTATAATCCAAGGATGGTACTAAAGGTGAGAAATTTGACTTAGGCTGTCTGTCCGTCGGTCCGACCGACCGCGAATATAGCTCCTCCGTCATTATACCAGGTAGAATGACAAATGAGGTGTCAAATAGAAGCTTATAATCCAAGGATGGTACTAAAGGTGAGACATTTGACTTAGGCTGTCGGTCCGTCCGACCGCGAATATAACTCCTCCGTCATTATACCAGGTAGAATGACAAATGAGGTGTCAAATGAAAGCTTATAACCAAAGATGGTACTAAAGGTGAGAAATTTGACTTAGGCTGTCTGTCAGTCGCGTCGGTCAGTCCGACCCCGAATATAGCTCCTCCGTCATTATACCAGGTAGAATGACAAATGAGATGTCAAATGAAAGCTTATAATCGAAGTATGGTACTAAAGGTGAGACGTCGGTCCGTCCGACCGCGAATATAACTCCTCCGTCATTATACCAGGTAGAATGAAAAATGAGGTGTCAAAAGAAAGCTTATAATCCAAGGATGGTACTAAAAGTGAGAAATTTGACTTAGGCTGTCTGTCCGTCTGTCCGTCCGACCGCGAATATAGCTCCTCCGTCATTATACAAGGTAGAATGACAAATGAGATGTCAAATGAAAGCTTATAATCCAAGGATGGTATTAAAGGTGAGAAATTTAACTTGGGCTGTCTGTCCGTCGGTCCGTCCGACCGCGAATATAACTCCTCTACTATACCAGGTAGAATGACAAAAGAGGTGTCAAATGAAAGCTTATAATCCAAGGATGGTACTAAAGGTGAGAAATTTGACTTACGCTGTCTGACCGTCGGTCCGTCCGACCGCGAATATAGCTCCTCCGTCAATATACCAGGTAGAATGACAAATGAGGTGTCAAATGAAAGCTTATAATCCAAAGATGGTACTAAAGGTGAGAAATTTGACTTAGGCTGTCTGTCCGTCGCGTCGGTCAGTCCGACCCCGAATATAGCTCCTCCGTCATTATACCAGGTAGAATGACAAATGAGATGTCAAATGAAAGCTTATAATCGAAGTATGGTACTAAAGGTGAGACGTCGGTCCGTCCGACCGCGAATATAACTCCTCCGTCATTATACCAGGTAGAATGAAAAATGAGGTGTCAAAAGAAAGCTTATAATCCAAGGATGGTACTAAAAGTGAGAAATTTGACTTAGGCTGTCTGTCCGTTTGTCCGTCCGACCGCGAATATAGCTCCTCCGTCATTATACCAGGTAGAATGACAAATGAGATGTCAAATGAAAGCTTATAATCCAAGGATGGTATTAAAGGTGAGAAATTTGACTTGGGCTGTCTGTCCGTCGGTCCGTCCGACCGCGAATATAACTCCTCTACTATACCAGGTAGAATGACAAAAGAGGTGTCAAATGAAAGCTTATAATCCAAGGATGGTACTAAAGGTGAGAAATTTGACTTACGCTGTCTGACCGTCGGTCCGTCCGACCGCGAATATAGCTCCTCCGTCAATATACCAGGTAGAATGACAAATGAGGTGTCAAATGAAAGCTTATAATCCAAGGATGATACTAAAGGTGAAAAATTTGACCTAGGCTGTCTGTCCGTCGATCCCTCCGACCGCGAGTATAAATCCTCCGTCATTATACCAGGTATAATGGCAAATGAGGTGCCAAATGATAGCTTATAGTTCAAGCATGGTATTAAAGATGAAAAATTTTACCTAGGCTGTCTGTCCGTATGTCTGTCCATCCGCGAATACAACTCCTCCGTTATTAATACAGATAGAATGACAAATCGGGTGTCGAATGAAAGCTTTTAACTTAAGGATGGTATTATTAAAGATGAGAAATTTGACGTCGGAGTTCCGGTTTTAGAGTTGCAACCGTAAGTATTTACTATTTTAAAGTTGCCGAAAGAGAATAAGTGATATATTATTCAACGTGGCTTAGCAAGATGAGAACAAATGTAAAATTTTGGTTTTTACGTAATTTCCGCTTAAAAAGTTATAACCGGAAATGCCATTATTCGCGGTGTGCAAGTACTTGGAACGGATACGAGAAACGATCGTGCGCGAATAGCGGAGAAATATTGCAACTTTCTTAAATAATTCATATTGTCCATTGAAATTGTCAAATTGACGTACATTTCATACCTACTGTCATTGAAGAAGAAAAATTATATGTTGCTCTGCAATATTGATATTATATGCAATTATTATATGAAGGCAAATTAAATTAATTGTATTTTGCTTGCAGTACTGCATTTTAATAACTAATTTTATTTACTACATACAATTGTTTACGTTTTAATAACATAACCTGAATCTTATTTTTTCTTCTTATTATTTTTTTGGATTATGGCCTTGACAATTATCCAGTAACCAGGACTAATATAATTGGCCAATATAATTAAAAGTGCGAATAAGGTTGCAGAGCGTAGAAACCAGGTGTCGTTTTGCCGAACTTGCACGGTCCCAATAGACTCAGAAATAGTATACGAACACATAAATCGAAGCGTATTGAAAGGTTTGAATCTTTAGAGTTATTTCTGTGTAAACAGTTTAGTAAAAATGACTCAAAATTAGTAAATTTGTATATCAATCCACGCAAAGTTACACGAAGAATTCAAATATCGACTTCCAATTCTACTTTCGATTACTTTGGGTGAAAACCTAGGACTTACGAAGTCCAATTACTTGTTTTCTTTAAAAATAAGACATGTCATAAATATGCCTTAGGCATCATAGAAGACAATGACACAGAAAAATCAAACAAGCAGCAGGTCAAAAGGGCCTTAGTTATGTATCTTCGGTCCTATTGGTTCAATCGTGACGTACAGCGCCTGAAACGATGGGATTTAACTGGCAGAATACGATGGTGTAGACAAATGAAAATGACGGCATGTAATAACACTTTAAAATTGTAGAAATAAAATGGATTAACGCACATGGTATGACATATTATGTGAGAGTATTTAACAAATAGAATACGATTACATACGTCCAGTTTTTGACAAGCGACTTCTCTACATATGATAAACGCGAAAGGGCCCCAACGTTCACTGTTCGACATAGGCCTCCCGTTCACTGCATATACCCACTGCTTTCTGACGCTGTGACTTAAGAGGATAGGATTTAACGAATAAAACGACAAAGAAGACTAAACAAGGCAGATCACGGGAAAAACACAACTGTCCGTTTTATACTCCACAGGGAAGCATCAAATATTCAACGTAAGGATATATTATAGTATAACGGTATGATAAATCTTTTTCTTTTTTTTTTTTTTTTTCATTTAGTGCATTCCGTACGTTTTTTAAACATAATCAGGAGAAGTTGTTGAATTTCTGAAGTCTATAAAAGAATTTCTTAACAAACCTTTTTTTAATTGTGTTATGGATTATTTTTAAGAATGTGTTTAAAAGGTAGCTCACAGGCTTATTGTTCAATGGTCTTATCACTTTTAAACGCCTGTCTTTTTTGTAGGACTATTAATTGTGATTTCAAACATTCTAGCGGGACAATGCCTTTTGTGTAACTGAAATAAATATTGTTATCCATTTAATTTTTTTCCTCAATTAATTGAATGCCTCCTACTGGTGTTTGGTCTAAGCTTACCGCTTTTCCCCATTTAAGCTAAACTGCTCGTCAAAAGTTAGGGATATAGAAAATTATGCTCATTTTCATAGCTAATTTTTTCGAGAACAGATTAACGGATTCCACTAATTTTTTTTAATATTTTAGATTTTTCGTTAGTATTTACACAGTTGTGCAAAAGTTTACCCAAACTTTTTTTTGTACTTTTACCGAGTGGTATAAGTACAAAAAAGAAGTTTGAGTAAACCTCTTGTTAGGTATTAGTTACGTATCTTCACTCCCATTGGTCCAAACGTGTCGTACGGCGGCTCAAATGATAGGAATCAGTCAACAGAATACAATGACACAGAAAAATCAATTACAGTAAAATATTGAAAGGGCCTTAGTTACGTATATTCGCTGCTATTTTTCCAATCATGACGTACGGTGGCTAAAATGGTAGGAATTAACCAACAGAATACAATGACACCCAAATCCGGTGTCGGAAAGCTGGTCGAGAACACTTCGTCGACGGAAAATTGGTCGACAACAGTTGGTCGACAAACAGTTGGTCGAATGCACAATTCATCGAATGGACAATTCATCGACGAACATTTGATCGAATGGAATTTTCGTCGACAAACTGTTATTTATCTTTAGGATAAAGGGATTAATGGTGACAAACGACGGGTAACTGGAATATTGTATTATATATTTTTTTTTGGGTTTTGTTAATTTTGTACCTATATCTTACCGGAGGTATTGCGCCTTTTATAAATGTGTAGTTGTGAATTAAGTTTTTGATAATAAAATCAAGAGGGTAAGAATCGCTTTACTTTTAAACTCTTCACTTTTGGCGCATCATGGACGGCTCGTTTTTAAAAGAATCGTTTTAATTTTTTTTTGTATAAACATGCTCTTTCATTCGTTTAAATGTTGCTTTTCAAATTTTCTAATATTTATAAACAAAGCCCCGGTGAATTTTTGAAAAAAGTGGCTAACTCGGGTTTTAAGGGTTGTAGGGCATTAAATTTTTGTTTCAGTTTCTATAAGAATACCAACATGTCGAATAAAAAAAATTAACTTCCTACGTGTTGTTGTTCTGAAGCTATTTTCTTGTGGCATTTTTGGAATTAACTAGTTTTGATGGGAAATAAGCCACAATTTTACTAAAAAAACTGATTTTATTAACGTTTCGACGCTCAAATCGGGTGTCGTTGTCAAAATAAAACCATTTTTTTTAGTAAAATTGTGGCTTATTTCCCATCAAAATTAGTTAATTCCCACATGTTAATGCGGTTGTTATTTTAATTGTTTATTCGCGAACTCAATCGACTATAGGTGGCAGTGCAGTTGCATGAAAATGGCCGATGTAATTGGGATAATGCATTTTGATATAATTAATATTTTTATTGATGTAATTAATTAATATAAATAAATCATTCATTAAATGAACACACCAGACAAGCATTCAATCGACATTGATATATAGGTTAACGGATGTTTTGTTTAAATCTTCATCCCAATTCCTCTAGTTCAAAATAAGCGGCAGCACCCTCGCTTGAGTTCGCGAATAAGCTTAAAATAACACTACTTTTTCAAAATTATTTTATAATTATTTATAATATTTATTATAAACTTTTTATTTAAGACTTGATCTAATTTGATAAATTGAACCTTTCTCTTTGGTTTGATGTCTTTAGAATTTATGTTGACCTAATAGTTTATGCATAATAACGCTGTAGATAGAAGCTTTTTGGGATAAACAATTTCAATTTTGCAATAACTATTAGGTAAAACTTCTTGAAATTTTAACGGCTGAATACTTCTAATATTGTTCCTTTACTTACGCGAAAATAAAGCTTTTAGTGTATTTTTAGAAAAGTTATTAATTATTTTCAAAAAATCGACTTTTGAAGCTATTTTCCCAATAACTAAGCAACAAATTAACAAAAAGAACTTTCCAAACACTCATTTTAAAGAATTTTCTATGCTCTTCAGTAAAATTGTATCACCTTTCCATACAGCATACCGGTCTCCACCTTTAATATTTACAATCAAATAGCGATCTTTAATTGTTTATATATTGTTTATAAGTTAAAAAGTACGTTTGATTTTTTGCATAATTTTTTATATTGGATACTGTTGTAACTAAATTTACCCTAATGCCATAAGCAGTTCTTAGATACCTGTATCAACGGATGTCACGAAAGAGGCCATTTATTTGCTAATTTCTCTGGTCTATCACACCCTTTCTTATCTGTGTTTACAATCCAAATCATTAAGCCACATAAAGAGGTAGGGCAATAAACTCACTATAGCTATAGAAATGCTTTTACTACAAAATTTTAAAAGATAAGAGTTATAACGGAACAAGTATGCATACCTGCATTTTAAGACCCAGGTAGATTTTTGGGGATGACACAATGACACTAAAAGATGGCTTTGCCGATGATTGCATTCAATTGAGATGGTAAGTAGGTATGAATCACCTCTAGTTATATTTTAATGGCTTTGTAATTTAACTTCATGGGGTACGAAAGAATTAAGAAACTTTTAAGAATTTGAAAAAACATAGTTTTTGGGGGGTTTAGGTGTTTTACACAATTTTTGAATATCCCTAAAAACTCAGTTATTTCAAATTATATATACGTAACCTATAAAAAACCTTGAGTTAGTCTATTTTGAAGTATATAAAATGGAGAAAATCCCAAAAAACTACCGAAAAAACCAGTTTTCCGGATTTTTGAAGATGGCGCACCTTACGAATAAATCTGAAAAAAGTCAGAAATACAGATTTTGATAAAATTCACAAAACGCAAAAAAATTAGACATGCAGCCATCGCCAAAAAAAGTTATACGTACCTATTAAAAAAACAAAAAACATTGAGGTTATGTACACTCGACCTTCGGGTCCATAAAAATATATGTTTTGTAAAAGCCTCAGCTGTGCGTGTGAATTTTTTGTAATTTATAATTTAATTGCAAACCAACTTAAAAAAAATAAAATCGAAAAATTGACATTTTTTGATGTGGGGAAAGGGGAAGGGGGTGGTGGGCTAAAATTGCGGTGATTCTTAATTTTTTTAATCACATAGAACGTAAAAAAATAAAAAAAAATATTCAGGCTGTATCGACTTCAAAATAATACAGCATCATGCCAAAAGGGCCTTAGTTATGTATGTTCGGCCCTATTGATCCAATCGTGACGTACGTCGGCTGAAATGATAGGAACTAACCAATAGCATACAATGACATAGAGAAATCAAATACAGCCTCATGTCAAAAAGAATAGAATAAACAAAAATTTCTTTTGAATTAAATATTTGAAATAAAAAATCACACTAAATTTTCTTTTTTTTTCACCCTTTCACTTATCAATATAAACATAAAAGTTTTTAGAGAGTTTCGCCCTCGGTTATAATGTAATCTTTCATTCTGCGTTTAAATTTTTCCAAAATTCTTATTAGTTTTCTCAGGATTCGAATAAACTGAATGCATTTAAATAGCATTGGTCATAATTTTGCGCCTACTCCCTCAAGGCTTAAAAAATGTAACATTTCAAAGGAATGGAGATATTTCAAAGATTCGCTGAGACTATAATTTTTATCTAATATACATATATCTGTAGTCCATCCACTCACGGTAAATATTGCAAAACCTCCGAATTTTAAACAACCGCTTGGATTGACATGAAATTGGGTATGCACATAGCTGACAGGTCAAAGAAAAAGTGATATTGTGCCGACGTGTGCTTTTGCCTTGGGAGTTAGTACAACCACTTTTATAATGTGAAAAGACATACATTCAAAATAAGTCCTAAAGTGGATAAACTGAGTAATTCTAAGCTAGTTTTTGTTCTATAGATTTTTTCTTAACATACTGTTTGAGTTATTTGCAAGTGAATATATTATGTTCGTTTTTCAACAAAAAAGTCACGTTTTTAGACGGTTTTAGAAAAAAACTCAAAAAGTATTTTAACGAAAAATATTCTTAGCAAAAATATAGCGTATAAAAAAGTGAAAACAATGGTGTATGTATGAAGTCTGTAGACCCTGTAAAAGTAGAGTTGTAGTTAAGAGGAAACAGTAGCGATCAACAGGTAGCGAAAACGCGTTCCAAGATTGCGGCTGTAATTTTGAATATTTTTTCGAGATATTTGGCACACGTATTCGTAATATAATAAAGAATGGCGGTACAGAGCCCAATTTGAAAGATATATGAATATGTGGAAATTACTCTGTAATTAAATACAATATTTAAAAAACGAGCCTGTACCGCCATTAAGAAGAACAAAAAAATACACTTTCTTCAAATGAACTTTTTTATCCGATGCCTAGATTTTGTGTCATTTTGGAACTACTAAAATTTTGTATTTCATTAGTAGTTCCAAAATGACACAAAATCTAGGCATCGGATAAAAAGTTTATTTGAAGAAAGTGTATTTTTTTGTTCTTCTTAATGGCGGTACAGGCTCGTTTTTTTAATATTATATTTAATTACAGAGTAATTTCCACATATTAATATATTTTTCAAATTCGGCTCTGTACCGCCATTCTTTATTATATTACGAATACGTGTGCCAAATATCTCGAAAAAATATTCAAAATTACAGCCGCAATCTTGGAACGCGTTTTGGCTACCTGTTGATCGCTACTGTATCACCTTAATGAAAAGCAGGTTCTACTTCGTCAAAATACAAATCGAATATTTTAACATGAAATAACCATAAAACGAAGCACTTTTCGGGAAAAACTCATGACTTACAACTGTTATAAAATGTCTAAAAAGTTTTATTTGTATTTTTATAAACGTTTCTAGCATCAAAAGTTAGTTAGCATCAAAATGAAGTCTCTTTTTTGTTAAAAAAATGTAAAAATCACCGCCTAATTTACTTATGTATTGTTTATGTGATATGTACATTTTTTACTCTTTGAGATATTTAGTATCACTAATGTTTAAGTTATTTTAAACCAAGGCATTTTTTTTCAAAATTAAAATTTTTTTATTTTAAAACCAATTTTTTTTAATAAGCATTTCTTGCCAATAAATCTTATAGATCATATAAACAGTATAATATAAGTAAATTAACTAGGGCGGTAACTATTAATTTCATATGGAATGCTAATTAGGTGGTGATTTTCACGATTTCTTTTAGCAAAAAAAGGGACATATTTTATTTAAAGCGTAACTTACTTTTGATGCTGATGGTGATAGAATAGATACTTTTTAAATAACAAAAATAAAACTTTTTTAAACACTTTAAAAAATTTGTGGCGAGTTTTCCCCGAAAAGTGCGTTATTTTTTGGATATTTTACGTTGAACTAGTCGATTTGGAATTCGACGAATAAGAACCAACTGTTGTTCAGCTCCAACTCTGTTTTTATTGTGTGTCCAGACTTCATACATACATAATTTTTTTTACTGTTTTATAAGCTTTATATTTGCTAAGAATAGTTTTTTCGATCAAATACTTACTTTTTGATTTATTTACGAAAAACCATCTAAAAACAAAAATTACAAGGAATTTAATTAGTTTATCCACTTACGGACATATTTTTACCTATATTTTTTCACACTCGAGAAGGGGGTGGTACTCATCCCCAGAAAAAAGCACACACTGGCACAATATCACTTTTTTCTTTGACATGTTAGCTATGCTTATGTCAAATTTCATGCCAATCCAAGCGATTTTGTAAAATCCAAAAACAGTGAGTAAATTGTCCAATGATATCTTTAAAAAAGACTAGTGCATTTTACAAAAACTTAGGTCAATAAATAATATGAAAACAGCGGAATATCAACCAATGTTGAATGTTTTTACAAAGTATTGTTTATTTTTCGCTACTCGAAGGGGACAACTATTAAACTGGTTTCTTCCACTTCCAGACAATTTTTTAACCGCATATGACATCAAAACCAGAATTAAAAAAATTCGGTTTCGACCTCTTAATACACGTAAATTGATCAAGTATATTTTTCTGTGACTATGTGTGTCACTTCCGGGTACACCATTTTAACCGGAAGTGGTGTAAAACTAAAAAAAGTATTTCTTTGTTCTCATTTTTCTAATGCGCGTCAAATTTCTAATCGCTAGTACCATCTATGGGTTATAATCTTTCATTCAACCTCTGTGATTATATCTGACAGACGGACGGACAGACAGGCATAAAACCGGACAGGCATAAATATTTGTTCTCGTCTTTCTAAGGCGCGTCGAGTAATACATAGTTTGTACTATTTCTGCGAATTTAGAACAATACTTCGGGTTGCAACTCTTTATCCTGAAGTCGGAGGCCAAATTTCTCACCTTTAGTACCATCTTTGGGTTATAAGCTTTCATTCCACATCTAATTTGTCATGTTTTAACCCGGCATCCGACAGGTGAACTTTTTTGCCACTAACAGACAGGTGGGATGTGACAAACCCCAGCATTGAAAGAGTTAAAGAATCTCAAAAAATATCTCTACGTTTAGATTAGTTAACAGAAACAGTAAAGATGCAGTAGAAATAAACAAACCAAGACACGTTAAATGATACTAGGAGCACTCCCGAATCATAATTTACAATGTGTAAACTTTGGAAATCATGACTTGGAATTTACAATGTATATACTGATGTGATCTTGATTATTGATATGAGATCATATTCTTATATGTCACTTAATTTAATCAATGTATTAATACTAATCTAATTAATTAACCAGATCACATATCAATATGTTTTCAATCTCAGGGCGAATTATAAATTAATTACTTACTTTCGTGGCTTCTGAATATTTCTTAATGGTTCCTAATCGGGATAGAAAAGAAAAGAGTAAAAAAAAATACAAATATGGGTTACAATTATAATCAAAATATTTTTTATTTTATTCAAAAGGCAATCAATGCTTAATATTTGCTATTTCTTATTATTCTTAAACATAACATTTACAACTGGGAATTTTATTTCCTTTTGGTTTTCTATTGAAAGTTTTTATTAACATTTAACTATTAGGAGTTATTAGGGACAACTCTATTTAAGTTTGATGAAGCTTTTCTGATATTATTGATTATGTTATTCAATTTTTTATGTGGAATTTAATACGAAAAACCCATACATTCATGTCCAAACAAATGAGACTGACCTTTTCCTGGTGAACTGAAAATGTCCTCACACAAAACCCTTTCCTGCTATCCTTGGCTGCGATCAAACCTCGTCCTGGCTTCCAGTGATGTTCTCCTTTGAAAAACTAGCTCGAATAGCTCTCGTTCCTGCTTTTGTCGTGATGCTGTGTTCTACCTTTTTCGAAACTGCTATCAGCTACCGGGACACTCTGGGCTCAAGGAGGTTCTTTTACTCTCGACCTGGCCTACTTCTCGTTCCACGATAGATACTCCACACTCACGGAACTACCGGCTTTCTCACTCCTCGAACACTACCGTCTACTACTCGACTTCACTTCTCGACAGCTCAAAACATTCTGATCCCACTTTGTCATTCATTCACCTACTTTCTCAATATCCCTTCCAGATTCACAAATCAACCTTCCACCACCAACTCTCATTCTCAGTATTCCTCAAAAACCAATTTTTAATCTTTCTAAATATGCTTAATGGATTTCAAAAGAAAATATTTAATTCCCATTCTAAAATCACTTTCTACTATTTACAAATTTTAATGACCTATTCTCTCTTTCAAATGAGTCTTATTTAGCATAGGCTAATGATCGAAACCTTCCGCGAAAAACGATAATGAACTATCATCTATTTCACTGAGTTTTATTTAGCATAGGCTAATGATCGACCTTCCGAGAAGAACGATAATGGTACGCGTCATTCACTTTGTTTATTTTAAGCGCACTGTCCCGAGTTCCGTCTAATCACTTCTTAAAATTAAATATAACAATTTGTTGTATACAGGGTGTTCTAAATTTATATGCCCGTGGTTGAGAAAATTGAAAATATTTTATATTAAATTGAATCCTGTTTACAACCATCAAAATTTAATTTTCATATCAAATAGAAATATAACAATACATTGTAAATAATTATGATTCGGGAGTGCTCCTAGTAGCATTTAACGTGTCTTGGTTTGTTTATTTCTACTGAATCTGGATTTTAAATTTAGTATAAATTTCTACGTATTATGACTGTTTCTTGTTGAGAATAAAGAAAAAACTTCACCAATTATGGTTTCATTTCGAAAACAACGCACACATCTTATGGAAAATATAATGTCACTCAAATTCAATAAAATTTATACGAATAGATCCGTTTTAATTTACCGATCAAATCTTATCATTGCGCCAACTCTCTATTTTCAAAAATAAGAGCAGAAATTGATACAAATAAATCTGAAATCAAATGGGTAGGTACATAAGTTAGAGAGAGAAAAAATATTTTAAACTACCCAGATTTTCGGTACTCCATAAATCAGCGGATTAGTTTCACTAATCCGCTTAGGCCCAGCGGGATTTAAGCTCTTATGAATAGCACTCGGAGCAATAATGATTGTAACTTTAACACTTTTAACACTTTATGGACTCCAAAAATGTGATTTCGATAAACTTTAATTGCAATTTGCGCCGTAATTAATCATAATTAAGAGTTGGCGCAATGATAAGATTTGATCGGTAAATTAAAACGGATCTATTCGTATAAATTTTATTGAATTTGAGTGACATTATATTTTCCATAAGATGTGTGCGTTGTCCGTATTATGACTGTTTCTTGTTGAGAATAAAGAAAAAACTTTACCAATTATGGTTTCATTTCGAAAACAACATAAGTCCACAAACTTTAAAACATAATATCAAAAAAATAAGCAACATTTAAACTTTTTTGGTCTTTCAGATATAGGTCTGGATCCCGCGTATGAAAAAAAAGTTGATTAATAGCAAGCTGAAAATTTGTTAATAGCTTAAGGGTGTCTAGTCGGATAAACTTTGATATATGGGAACACTGGAACAGGGGCAGTTTTAATTTTGGAACAGGTTAAAAATTTGAAACGGTCACACCACGAAAACGGCACATGTATTTTGTCCGACAGAACAGACTTAAACTCTTCGAACAGAGATTAAACTCTCATGCAAAAATTAGACTGCTATTTATCACCAAATGGGCCTTTTAATGAGTAGAGCATGTAGAATATGTCAAATGACAGGAATTATGACAGGTGATAAATAGCAGTCTAATTTTTGCATGAGAGTTTAATCTCTATTCGGAGAGTTTAAGTCTGTTATGTCGGACAAAATAAATGTGCCGTTTTCGTGGTGTGACCGTTCCAAATTTTCAACCTGTTTCACAATTAAAACTGCCCCTGTTCCAGTGTTCCCATATATAAAAGTTTATCCGACTAAACACCCTTAAGCTATTAACAAATTTTCAGCTTGCTATTAATCAACTTTTTTTTCATACGCGGGATCCAGACCTAATAGATGCATTTATAACCCATAATACTTATATAAAATATAGTATTACTATCAGAATCTCTAACTACTAATGGAAAGATTTTTACGTTTCCTGAAAAATTTACACATTGTAACATACAGTGCTTCCATAAAGTAACGCATAATTTCATTATTTCGTAAACCGGCGACTTTAAGGAAAATTTTCGAAACAGGTCGATTTTTATTTTTAAATTACAATTTTTTGGCATATTACATATCATACTAGTGATGTCATCCATCTGGGCTTGATAACGTAATCGATGAATTTTTTAAATGAGAATAGGGGTCATGTGATAGCTCATTTGAAAGGGTATTTAATTCTCTATTTACTAATACAAACAATAACATAATTATATATACAGGGTGTCCAAAAAGAATTCTTTAATTAAATTAATTGAGACAAAAAGAAAAATGTATGTAACTTATTTAATTCAAAATTCGTTTTACTTTTGTCAGAAAATTAAATGTTAGAGCTGCCATCCACCTGCCTCTTGGAAGTTTAAGATTACGCTTAAGCGAAAATCAATATTTAGGTTTTAAATAAAACATTTTTATGTTTGCTGGCACCAATAAAATATATTTAGAATTAAACAAATTACATACATTCATCTTTTTATACCAATTAATTTAATTTAAATAACATTTTTTGGACACCCTGTATAAATAATTATATTAACAATTATATTATTGAATAGAGAATTACATACCCTTTCAAATGAGCTATTACATGCCCTTTATTCTTATTTAAAAAAATCAACGATTACGTCATCACGCCCAGATGGATGACGTCACTAGTATGATATGTATGCCAATAAATTGTAATTTAAAAATAAAAATCGACCTGTTTCGGTATTTTTCCTGAAAGTGTCCGGTTTGTGAAATAATGAATTTATGCGTTACTTTATGGACGCACTGTATATTGTTTCGCAATGACCCATTAAATTATTATAAATGCAATTAACCATTGACCATGTCATGAAAATGGCAATATAAAATTAATTTTTCAAATGTCAAACTTTAAAATTTGTTTTTGTTAACAAAAAAATAATTTAAATATCTATTATGAAATTCGTTACAAACAAAATCTGATATTTCAACTAAACGAAACAAAATACACAATAAAAGTGAATTATTAAACTCATTCAGGGACCCGTTCAGACAAAAGAGCCTACAACTGGTTTTTACCTGAGTGCGAGTGGAAGACTTGTAACGTGAAGCGATCGATATTATGTATCTAACTAGGTACTGTCTTTTCCGTAAAAATGTATATCTTGGCAACATCCTGTTGTTGCCAAAGTGATGTTTAAGCAATGTTTTTGACCTACGGGGGTCAAATTGTCGTTATAGTGTAAGGAATAAAATATATAAATAAATCGGATTACTGAAAATCCGACAACGGTGCCAAGCTTAAAGAAGTGTACTAAGCGAACATTCACGGATTATACCTAGAAAATGATAGCATTTCTAGGTGATGCCAAATGACTGCAACGTGAAAAGATGCCAATTTAATAGCGGGATGTATATATATATATATATATATATATATATATATATTATATATATATATATATATATATATATATATATATATATATATATATATATATATATATTATATATATATAACAGGTATATAATATTTGCTGAACAGTTAGGAAACAATTTTTATTTTTATTTAAACATATTTTTATTCTCATTTCGGAATTTTCCTATTTCAAAATTTAAAAAACATTTATTAAATAATTATAATTGGTTCAGTGGTAGTGACGTTTCCGTATGAATTCAAACAAAATTTAATAAAAATCGATATAACATTTGTTAGACATTTTCAAAAATGCCATTTGACATACATCATTTTTTAAAATATTTTACCATTTTTCAATTTATACTCGATTTTTAGAACAATTTTTTATATATAGTTTTTAATTTTAATTTTTATATACGATTTGTACCAGGACAAAATTTCGTTTTATATGTCAGTGTTTAACAACTAGGCTCAACATCCTCAAATAATGTAAGTACAAACATATAAGTAACTCTTTAGTAAGATTGTTTTGTGATGTGCAGTGTTTTTAGTGAAAGTATTGACTCTGCATTTCTCAAAACAATTTTTTGTTGTTTTTGTGTTTTTGGGGATCCTCGACACCTGGTTTAGTGAGAGGAAACTGTGGTGTTCTGGATTTTTGGTAACACAAAGATAGCAATTATTATTGATTTCAGTTAGCCTATTTGTTAAATACTGTCTATTTATGATTGTAGTTTCCCTGATGATGAAAATAAACATTTTCGAAAGCTTGGAACTATTATAAAGAGTTTTCTTTGAGATTGCTGCTACCCCAATATTTCAGCCTTGTTTGTTATATATATATATATATATATATATATATATATATATATATATATATATATATATATATATATATATATATTGAGGGACTAGGACAAACACAGGGTTATAAAGCTAGAATACTGATGAGAACTAACACTCACTTAGAAGATTATTACAATGATGTTCATCTAGAGAACAAAAAGTCTCAAAACATGCTAATGTTAGGGGAGCAAAGTATGCTAAATGTGCAGTCACTCGAGCGTTATGGGGACCTATTGGGTTGTGAAGAGTAGGTCCTAAAACCGAAAAAATTAAGTAAAGTTTTCCATTTAAGTGGGGACTTTCCATTTTTTAATTTAATTCTCCATTTCCAACAATCGTTTTTTTTTTTTCGATTACACCGCCAGCTATCCATAATTCGAAAAAATATCTCGAATAAAAGTTACTTATTTTTACGTAAGGAATCCAAATCTGCAATAAAAAATGGGGGCTCCCATTTAAGATTTTAAAGTAACCCTCCACCCCACCTCCGTGGAGGGTCTTGTTTGCTGCCATTCGATAGATTTTTGAAAAATATTGAGCAGGTATTTTATAGTTTTTCGATTTGTCATTCATTTCGCGAAATATTCGCTTTTTTCTTGTGAAACTTTTGGACTCACCCATTTCCTTACGCCCCGCTCAAATCGTCAGATTTTTGAAATATACACTGTTTTGCGTTTACCTAACTTACCTTATCGTAATCTGACGATTTTGAGTTTTTCTAAGGATAGATTTTTTTTTTCGGCCCCCCCCCCCCTTAACGAACTCACTCTACCCGATGGTAGAAGTACATTTTCAGGGTACAAGGTTTCTCCCCATGTAATAATCTGACGCACTCGAGTAATTGCAAAATCCCCGCTTGGGCTCCCCTACCATAAATGAAAGACGATACTGACAGGAATTCACTTGTTGTTGAGGATTGAACTAGAAGAGATCCTACCAATGAGGTAACCGGTCGCCTTTGTTGAGGCTACAGGAGTTTTATGAAAAAAAAGAGGATGTGGTACAAAAATGTTATGACCCAAGTGACAGAGATCAATGTATCTCACCTGAACAAAGAAGAAGTGATAGACGAAGACAAGAAAGAATAAAACTACAAAACGAAAAAACGATTTGATTAACACTACATAACAGAAGACATCACGGATTTAAAGAAGATGATTGGACTGTTTAAGACGTGCCAAAAAACATTTGACAGATGGTGCCATTTTCCTTCTACGAAAATAGACTAACATGGTTACTATTTTTAGTCCGATTACAATATTATAGTCACTAATGCACATGGGGAGAGTGCGTGGCTTACAATAATTAGTCTGGCTATTATTATGATAAGACAAATTCCCAGTTGATTAAAAAAAATTGACACTTCAGATTTATTTGGCCTTACATCAATCACAATATTGAATATCCTATCTTCTACCTATTAATTAAAATAAATATCTATATAGAATAGAATTATATGTATAGAATAAATATGTTTTTATATTAGTCCGTTCTTTAACGGTAAAATATTGCAAAATCTATAAATTTTAAAGAACCGCTTGGATTGACATGAAATTTGGCATACACATAGCTAACAAGTCAAAGAAAAAAAGTGATATTGTGCCGATATGTGCTTTTGCCCTGGGGGTGGTTTTCACCCCTTCTTGGGGGTGAAAAAATATTCGTCCAAAGAAAGTCAGGAAATGGATAAACTGGCTAATTTTAAGTAACTTTTGTTCTATATAGTTTTTTCACTAAGTCAATACTTTTCGAGTTATTTGGCAGTTAATATGTTCATTTCTTCAACAAAATAACCACGCTTTTAGACGGTTTTTCGCAAATAACTCAAATAGTAAGTATTTTGTCGAAAAAACGTTCTTAACAAAAATATAGCCTGTAAAATTTTTTAAAAAATGGTGTATACAGCACGTCCCTACACCTAGTAGAAGCAGAGTTATAGCTAATAAAAAATAGGTTCATATTTGTCAAATTCCAAATGGAATATTTTAACGTGAAATAACCAAAAATGAAGCACATTTCGGGGAAAACTCATTACAACTTATTTAAAGTGTTTAAAAAAAGCTTTATTTTTATTTTATAAAAAAAATTTCTAGCAGTAAAATTAAACAAGTTACGCTCAAAATAAAGTTAGTCCCTTTTGGTTTTGGTAAAAAATCGAGAAAATCACCCCCTAATTAGTATCTTAAATGAACTTAATCGTTACGACTTCACAAGTTTCTTGACTCGTGTATATATTGTTTATATGATCTGTAAGTTCATCAAAAACAAAAAATACATGATATTCAGAAAAGCAAATCTAACTTTTTTTTGTTTTTCGAGATTTTTGGTATCTCTAACAATTTAAAGTTATTTTGAAAAAAAGCATAATTTTCAAAATTTTAATTTTTAAAAATTTTATTTTCAAACCAAATTTTTTCAAAAATAAGCACTTTGAATCGATGAAACTTACAGATCATATAAACACAACATAAGTAAAATAATTTGTGGAGTGGTAACGATTAATTTCATTTAAGTTGGTAATTAGATGGTGGTCTTCCAGATTTTTTTTTTGAAAAAACAAAAGGGACCAACTTTATTTTGAGCGTAACTTGCTTAACTTTAATGCTATAAACTTTTTCTAAAAACAAAAATAAAGCTTTTTTAAACACTATAAAAAAGTTAAAATGGGTTTTCCCCAAAAAGTGCTTAACTTTTTTGGATATTGCACGTCGAACTGTTCTATTTGAAATTTGGTGAATATGAATCCATTTTTCATTGGCTATAACTCCGATTCTACGAGATCCAGAGATCTAACGCGTACACCATTTTTTTTTACTTGTTTATAAGCTATATTTTGTAAAGAACGTTTTTTTTTCGACAAAATACCTACTTTTTGAGTTATTTGCGAAAAAGCATCTAAAAATGTGGTTATTTTGTTGAAAAATGAACATATTCACTCGCAAATAACTCGAAAAGTGTTGACTTGGCGAAAAAGCTCTATAGAACAAAAGTTACTTAAAATTAGTCAGTTTACCCATTTCCGGACTTATTTTGGACATATATTTTTTCACCCCCAATAGGGGGTGAAAGCACACATCGGCACAATATCACTTTTTTTCTTTGACATGTAAGCTATACATATGCCAAATTTCATGTCAATCCAAGCGGTTCTTTAAAATATAGAGCAAAAACCGTGAAAGAATGGACTGTATCATATTTGACGATTTTATAGATGTTATTTGTTGTTTGCGACACCTTTGACATATGGAATAGGTCACATCTTTATAACTTAGACAACAATGGAACTAATATTTTAATATACTTTATATATAGTTTTATATAAAAAAGACGTTTATAGTAATTTTATATTAACATGTATTTTTTTAGTCAAAATCTCGTATTCTAAGAGTGGTCCAATAAGCTCCCGTACTATTATTTTAATACCTGGTAGACAATATGCAGGGAGATGAAGGCTTGTGGAAACAATAAAGTGGAATTCTCTAATGTCATCTTATTCTGTTTGTCTTTCCTTTCTTCAGCTTTTAATATCCAATACTGCCGAAAATCAGCCCTTTCAGAGTAAAATAGCGGCTGGATCTAAGAAAGAATGCCGGAAAGGTGGAACGGCCTTAAATGTTGAAATTACAGGATCAGCAGACACCTATTTCAAGCAACCGTTCACCCTAACTGTACGTTTAAGATGCTACTACGACTTTAAGATTAATAAATTTTACAATTGTAATTTAAAAAAGTGTTAGGGAGTACAAAAAAAGATAATTTATCGATTTTAATGATACATACGTACCAATTTGATCGTGTTCATCAGTCTATCTTTATCGAATATCTAAGAGACATTGACTTAGATGACATAGATATTCGCATAATTGCAAATTTTTATTGGAATCAAATAACATCAGTTTTAATAGACGGTTTGGAATCACAGGCTTATTAATCTTATTAAAAGAGGAGTACGTCAGGGATGCCTCTTGTCGTCCCTGATCCTTAACGTTTACTCAGAAAGAATTTTCAAAAATGCATTTTCTGAAAAACAAGAAAGAATTGTAAACGGTGACGTCATCAATAGTTTGCGATATGCGGAAGACACAGTACTTCTACTCAAGAAGATCTGCAAACATTACTTGGAAGTGTCGTTGAGAGCAGTAAGCAACCAAGTCTGGATCTGAATATACGGAAATCCAAAATACTCGTAATAAGTAAACAACAGAATATAAAAGCATCATCACCATCCAGCCTTCTGCATCCAAAGTTGAACATAGGCCTCTCCTAATTTCTTCCAGTTTTTTCGATCTTGGGCTTTCTGCAACCAATCCCCAGCAATCCATTTGACGTCGTCTGTCCATCGTGTAGGTGGTCCACCTCCCGCCCTTCATTCTGGCTACATGGCCCGCCCAATTCCACTTCAGCCATGCTACTCGCTCTATGACATCTGTGACGCCTGTCCTTCTTCTGATTTGTTCGTTTCTGACCCTGTCTCTGAGAGTCAGTCCAAGTAGTGATCGTTCCATTCTTCTTTGGGCCACTCTAAGTTTCGTTGCTGTGGCCTGGGTTAACGATAATATTTCGGCGCCGTAAGTCATGACTGGAAGCACACATTGGTTGAACGTCTTCCTTTTCAAATAATTTGGCAAGTTGCTCTTGAAGATGTCTGATAGAGCTCCATATGCGGCCCATGTTAAGGTGATCCTTCTCTGTAATTCAGAAGTTTGATTGTCCCTGGTAATTTGGATTTCATGCCCTAAGTATTCATATTTATGGACCAATGCTATTTCGTTGACGTCGGCTTTTGAATTTTCGCTTGGTACCAGGTTTGTCATGTATTGTGTCTTTCCAAAATTTATGTTTAAACCAACCTTTTAACAGGCGGCATCTAACTCATTAACCATAGTTCTATTCTCTTTTAAGTTGTCTGTTAGAAGAACTATGTCGTCTGAGAATCGTAGGTGGGAGAGCCTTTCACCGTCGACATTTATTCCTTTGGCGTCCCACTCCAATTGTTTGAAAGCATGTTCAAGTACTGCCGTAAAGAGTTTGGGTGATTACGTGTCTCCCTGTCTAATTCCTCTTTTGATTTTTATAGATGTGGTATCTTTGTGTAGTCGGACGGTCATGGTTGCATTATTGTATATGTTCGCTATCAGTTTGGAGTACCGATAATCTATACGACTTTCCTAAAATGCTCTCATTATGCTGTTAATTTCTATCGTATCATATGCTTTGCGAATGCCTACGAAAGCCAGGACCAATGGTCGGTTGTACTCGATAAATTTTTCTATAATTCCGTTTATGCAGTGTAGGTGGTATCTAGCGAGATTGGTATGATATTGCTACAAGCATGCCATTTAGGGCCGGTTGTTCGAAAGCTAATCAAAAATGATCATTATCAAATATTTAATTACTCTTACCAACTGTCAATGTCAACTTTGTTTGGGTTCCTGAAAACATAATATGAAATTACTTAATCAATTATGTTAATAATTGTTATATTAATTGATTAACTAATCTCATAATTTTAATCAATTATGTTTTCAGCAACCCAATAAAAGTTGACATTGACAGTTTTGGTGACAGTAATTAAATATTTGATAGTGATCATTGTTGATTAGCGTTCGAACAACCGGCCCTAAGTGTAGCAGTTAATAAAATTAAGAGAGCTATGACGGTTACCAACGATCTGCAAGGGCATAGTACATGCAGACGAAGATGGACACCCAAGTGCTTCATATAGTATGTCTACTGGACTGCATTAGGAAAATATACGAAAATCTAAGTAAAAACCTCCTCAAAGAGAAGCTACAAACGCTGAGAGCAGTATCAGACGACCAATACGGGTTTCTAAAACCAGATCTGTAATAGACGCGGTCTTTATATCTTCTTCTTCTTCTTGTTCTTCTTCTTGTAATAGGACTATGTCCTGTTTCTTCTGTTAAAGTATCTGCTGAGATTGGGAGCTCCAGCTCTCGTACCATCGTTTTTTGGGTCTTCGTATGGGACGATTGGTGTTGGGCTTCTGTGTCTTCGCCCATTGCGCCGAACTTTCAGGGTCCATCCGATCTACGTGGTCTCTCCACATGCGTCGTCCTGCTGTTATCCATCTCACTACGTCTTGAACGCCTAGCTCTCTCAATGTGTCTTCGTTTCGTATTCTATCTCTCAGTGTAATACTTCTTATGAATCTTAGGGTTATGATCTCTGTTGTTCTCATTATTTGTTTGGTCTTTGTTGTCTCGGCCCTTGTCTCAGCTGCGTATGTCAGTACGGGTCTAACACATGTCTTATAAATGCGTACTTGGCTTTCGGTGCTCATATATTTATTCCGCCAGATTATATCCCTCAGGAAACCAGATATTCTCACTGCTTTCGTTGCCTGCTGTTTTGTTTCTTGCCACAGATACCTGTCGCTAGATATTTCCACGCCCAAGTATCTACAATCCATTACCTGTTCGATTATATGGCCGTGCACTACTAATTATTGGGTTCTTGGATATTACCATCTATTGCGTTTTCTCTGTGGATAGTGTCAGGTTATACTTTTCGGCGGTTATTTTAAATTTTTGTAGTAGGCTTTGTAAGGTTTGTAGGTCTTTATATCTAATACAGTAAAAATAATGAAAAAGCTATCCTAGTGAAGTTCGATGTTAGAAACCCATTCAATTGGCGTCAGATCATGACCAAACTCGAAACAGTTAGAGTTTAAAATTATCTAACAAATATCGTTCAAAAATATCTCAGATAACAGACAATAATATAACAGTGACTAGAGGTGAGGTATAAAATTAAAGGCAGGAATGCCACAAGGCCCCGTATTTAAGCTGACGTTGTGAAATATAATGTACAATGGGGTACTTCAAATAGAGTACCGCTCAAAAACTAAGGCATACGTTGATAATGTAGCATTTTTAATAAAGGACAACAAAATAGATACCTACCATCATTATTCTTCTTCTTAAAGTGCCGTCTCCTCAATGGAGATTGGATGGCTGTAGGTCTAACTGTTTTATCATTTTCATTTTATGAATTTTTTCAACAACTATATTTTTTCTAAATTTTTAATTTTCCAGGTTTTTCTGTAAGGTGCCTCACCTTCAAAACCAGGCAAACTTGTTTTTTATGGGTTTTGGGGGATTTCCCGCATTTTATAGACTTCAAAATAGATGCAAAGCAGTTGTTAATTTAATACCAAATCATCAATTTGACTTTACAGAAAAACACACCACAATTATTCAGCCATGCCATAGGATAGTATATTTATAGATTTAATCTCAGACGTATTAGAAAACAAGAACATTTGCACTGCGAGAGTTTCTAGATATTTAGCAAGCATTTAATGAGGTTTGGTATCAAAGGCTGTTATATAAACTAAAAAGAAGCATAACGAATCAAGTTTATTTACTTCTAAGATCATACCTTTCCAACAGAATGTAATAGAAGTGACCAATCCATAAATTTTATACTTATTGTATATTGCTGATGTACCAACTAAGGAAGAAACATCTATCGCGATATATCGCAACGTTTGCCAATAATATGCACCCTGGTATGTTTAAAACCAAACATAAAAACATCCAAGTTCTCGGGAAGAACTTCGTTGAGAATTTAAAACTCGACGTTTCGGCATCCATTTTGGAGCCATTATCAAGAGGGATATGGTACCGTTCGAGTTAGGGGTCTCAATCTACCTACCCCCCTAAATGATACCATTATCTAGTTCTCCATAAATACGAGAACCGTCAAACCTCGAAAAGTACGAACTTTTAAGAAATAGCATGCAGGGCAAAATAAGTGTGGAAAGAAGAAAAATATCGTGGCTGTGCAATCTGCGTGAATGGTTCGGGTGCAGTTCGATTGAACTTTTAAGGCGCGCTGCTAACAAATTCGCAGTGGTCATGATGAGTTCCAATCTCCGCTAGAGGTGGTACGTGAAGGAAAAGAAGAAACGATGGTTTTTGCTTTTTCGAAACCTATTTTGTGACCTGTCTGAATATGATGTTGGTGTAGGGCTGAAGTAGTAACGGAATGTTTTACAGGTATGGAATGTTGGACTGGAACAATATATCTCATAGACACCAGGGCCTTCATTTGGGGATTTGGTCTTTTACAGATCTGACGAGATTGTACAACTTGGAGTGAGTAGTGAAGATGGTTTTGATGTTTAGAGGGTTAACAGTTACACTGATTTTGTCAATAGAATATGGTGAATAAGGTGAACCATAAAGACATTACGTAATTGAGGCTCTCAGAGCAACAGTGGCGTAACCACAAAAAACGAAGTTTTGAGATAAATGCAATCTTTGCATTCATATTTACATTGTGCTTATGGGATGGTGCTACAAAGTACATATTATTATGTAACGATATTTAGCCAAATTTAGAGGTAGGCTGTGTAGACCCTTGTTAATCTGAAGATTTAATGTTGCTGCGTTTATTGATATATTAATCTAAAAATGTTCAATTTGTGGGTTAGGCCACTGTTGCTCTGAATGCCTCAATTCATCAGCTTTACTTAATACACTTTTGTACAGAGTAGATTGTAAATATACCTGTTTCAAATAATAAAAAAAGAACGTCGAAACAAAATTTCGTTAATTTTAAAGAATCACCCGAGCACAAAAAAATTTTTGTTTGACGAGTGACAGCAGAATCCGCAATTGTTTCTGTACGTTGCTGAATGCGGCAAAAATGACGACGAAAGTTTTTTCCAGTCACGATGTCGACGTCGCTTTATTTCGTAGGTAACGACCTTGTTTTCCGGTTTGTCTGAAGTTTGTTTCATATGTTCATTGTGTGATTTGCTTGTTATTCTAAAATCGTACAACGTAACATTGTTTAGTGTTTGGTCAATTCATTTGAGATTTTGTCATTGCGGCGAATTGCCGGAGGCACGACGGAGCGGGAGCAGGAGCGTAGAGATACGGTAATAGTTAATGAAATACAAACGAGGGTTTCGACACGGCAACGCCAAACGAACTTAGAGAACTTTCTGAAATAAATTTCTCCATTTTCTATTTGCCAAAATTAGCTATATATATAAATATAATATAGAATGACAGTATATGAACAATATACATATAAAGAAGGGGATGTCTATGAAGTTATGACATTTTTAATTCTCGTTTCGGCAGGATATCCCTGCCTTTTTTAAAATTTTTACATGATTAAAACCATTTCATCAAAAGTTACAGTACACAAACTTAAGAAAAACTTTGACTTACACTGCATGCATCAAACGATTGTTGTCAAGCGATTACACAAATAGGCGTCACAAATTAAAACAATCTTAAAACCATAGACATAATAAAAATAGACCAGGTAAGGTATGGGCCGCTCTGTGCATCGAGATGTAACGCCAATATCAAGGACGTCATAGGTCAATATTCACTTTGAATTGTCTAGCCATCTTTGTCTATCACATGCGCGGGATCGCTCGGTAAAAAGAGATAGATAAACCACCGATCGACTGCCCGCGCGTTACGCTATTTTGCTAAAAATGTTTTCTACCAATCACCAAAAGTATAAAGGCGCAAAGCAATGAATATTGTACTTTTCATCATGCGCCAATACATCACCTAAATATTTTTGCGTGCAATACCTCGTATTTGTTTATTTTGCTATGGTAGTTAATGTCGAGTACAACGTAAAAGTTTGTTTTACAAGTTTATATTAAAAACTTTACCAGTCTGGTGATTGGTAGAAAAGGTGTATATCAGTATTACAGCACCAAAAGCGTGATTTTTGGTACTTACCTACGAGGTATTGCTTCTAGGCCATCGATAAAAAGTTTTTTGCTAAAAACCACAAATTTTGACAGATGCACTTACGAGATATAGCTTCTAGGTCATCGATATGTCAATATTAGTATGGTGTTTTATTGATGTTTGATTGATCATGTAAATAAGTAGTTCCTTCCGCATCATAGGCGTACTATTTATTTATCGTATGGCAATTACAACACATTTAGAACAAAATTACAAGCACTAGTAATATAGGTATATGACAAACTAAATAGTTACAAACAAACATCAAGTGTATTAATATAATCAACTGACTCTGAAGTTGCAAACAGGAAATCATCAGGGCTACCATTATAGGATCTTGAGGGACATCTTCAATAATGTGGTCAATGGTTTGGTTCTCCCCACAGTCACATTGAGGAGACGGGTTCTTTCCCCATTTATGTAGCATGTATGCACATCTGCCATGTCTGGTTCGGATCCTATTTAAAGTGGACCATGTTTTACGTGGAAGATCAAAACCTGGTGGCTTGTGGGTAATGCAGGGCATGTTATTTTGCCATGCGCTCCATTCTTGGGACCATACATTCGTGATGTTGAACTCCTCATGTATCATTCTTGCTGTTTTTATTGGTGGTTTTCTAGAGCGGAGACGGGTATTTCGTGCATCCTCGGTATCTTGGTGGATCGGCAGATTTATATTGTTCATGATCTTTTTGTATTCACGTGTAAGTGCGTCAACTCGTCGTAAATGTGGAGGTGGGATGTGACTTAATACTGGAAGCCATTGGATGGGAGTTGATTTAATTGTACCAGCTATCATCCTCATAGTGCTGTGTAGCTGAGTGTCGACCTTTTTTACGTGTGGGCTGTGTAGCCAAACTGGAGCATAATATTCAGTGGTCGAGAAAACAAAGGCTAAGGCAGTAGAGCGGAGAGTGGAAGCCGATGCTCCCCATGTGGTACCGCAGAACTTCTGTATGTTATTTCTTGTACTCAACTTTTGGGGAGTTTTTATTAAATGCTCTTTAAATGATAGGCGTACTGAATTTTGTTTTGTTTAATTTAAATTAATTTTTTTTTTTCAAATGTTTTTGTCAGTTGTTATTGCGTTTTTTTTATTTCTATAGACTTCAGGAGCTCCCTCTTTTGTTGTTGTATTCAATTTTTAAGATTTTGGTGTTGTCAAAATTAAATTTATGTTTCTTCTCGTTTTCATGTTTTGTGAGGGCCGTTGAGTTTTTTTATCATATTTGTAAGAACGTATTCTTGAGTTAAGTAGTTGGCTCGTTTGTCCAATATTATACCCCATTGCAATTTGAGCAAGGAACTTCATATACCACATGCGATTGTTTTAATTGACGACGGGTTTTCATTTTTAGTGCCTTAATTTAAAGTTCCTTTTTAATATATTGACTTTATGTCAATAACTGTTATTTGTGTTTAGACAGAAGATTTACAAGCTGTTCTGATAATCCTTTTATAAAAGAAAGAGACATGTAATTCTTCTTTACTTTGTTGGTTTTATTGTTATTCTTGTTATTGCAGAATACGTATGGTCTACCATTTTTCTTCTATCCCCTACTTGACTTGATTCTATAATCTTTTATTTATTTGTTCCTTTAGTTCATTTACTGCCTAGTTCTCTTGAAGGCTCTTCTATTGAAAATTTAATCTACCTGTAACAGGTTGTAGAATTTTGACAGTTCTTGTTTTAATTTGACTATTACTAATGGATGGTCACTGTTTGTATATGCTTCTTTGTAACTCCTGCAATCAACTATTGTCTGGTCATCATGTTTCTATTAGGACGTGGTCAATAGGATATTTGATTTTTCCATCGGAGGATAACCACGGAGGAGAACGTCGATCGGATAGCCAAGGGGAACGAGAGGTCGCCCACACATCACTTCACTGGGATGTATATGTATTCAAATCCTTTCCTGGTCAATGGAAAAACAAAAACGTTAACACAGCAGTTTAAAATTCTAATATATTAATCTAAAGCTTAGACTGGAATACGCTGGTGTTTGATGGCCTATGGGGGAGCGGTACGGCAATGCATAAGGGCTTGCATCTTAGTGATACTCCTCTATAGCTCCCTACTGGAAGGGTGTTGATGCCTAAACGCCTAATCACTGGTTTGTATATCTATGTTAGGACCATGTTACCTTATGAATGCCTTCATGATCAAAACTTCTACTAGCTATTTTCATTTTGTTCTCCCTAGCGAAGTCAATGATTTTTTCTCATCATTTTTATAGGATCTTCTATGACAATGTTCGTCCCTCTGTTATTTTTCTATATATTTCTTTTTTTACGAATTTTGCATTGCTCTCTTCAACGGTTATTTTTTTATATCATATTTCTGTATATTGCCTAGTAACCTGTTTAGATTTTTGTAGAATTCTGTTTTGGTTTCCAAGTATTTATCTTTATTAGGTTAAAAAATATTTTATGACCCATTAGAGACATAGATTTTATGAATATTTTTGGCTATGATATAGTATATGTCATCGCTTCAACCTGCTTTAATTTATTCATGTAGCATCTTTCAAAAAATGGTGTAGCTCCTCAAGATAATGTTCCACTCATTTGATGAAAACTAACAATTGTATTAAAATTCTGTAATTTCCAAACGGTCATATAACTCTCAAACACAAATCATGTAAATGTACATCTGATATATTATCTTGACACATATATTAAATCGAAAAACAATAATACATAATATTTTGACCTCGGTATAAATATAAAGCTACATTTCATTGTAACATAGATTTGCAACATCCACACAATAAAAATTTATTAAGTTTCTCAATATCGTACTCTGCAATTTCCTTTAGCGTTTTCCAGACAACCATCCTCATCTCTTTTGTAGCCTAGAGATAAGTCGGCCCTAATTTGAATAAAACAAAATTGTAACTTTTATGCCCTAACAAAACAAACAGAAGAAACAAAGTTTTCTCAGATAGTAATTGTAAAATGTTGAGTTATCAGATCAGTATTAGTTTGTTTGTGCCCGAAAGCGTAAGGAGGAAAGGAGACGGAGCTCTGGAGCTTTTGAGTTTTGGAGCTCTGGAGCTTTTTAGTTATATAGCTCCCGTATTACGTATGTACAATTAATGCATGAATGTGCAGTATAAAAGGTTTAAGAAAAACCCTCAAGATCACTTGCACCGCAGCGTAAACGAACGTTTGTCGTCTATTCTCCTCGAGGTTGTAGATAAATCGGTTTTACTATACATAATATGAAATTATTAACATAATTTCAGTAATGTGGACTGTATGTTTTTAGGCTGCTGGTTTAAGTGAAATTTAGGGAGTGATTATAATAATACTACAGCTAATATTATAAATTCCTAAAAGATCTTTCCCAAAAGTCTTGTTGATCACTGTTCACCCGCGTCTCGCTAAACACATATGCCGGTTACACACGCGGTTTAACTGTTTCGCAACCGAGTGTTAGCTGTTAGCGGATTCTCAATTTGTTTATATTGAGTTAGCGTCGTATACTATGACGCAGAGAGAAAAATCGTTTGTTCAGCGATAGTGCAGCCCAAAGAAAGATTTGAGTTAATAGGCGCACCCAGAGAAAAGTCTAACTGATATAGATGTGTCGCCCACAAAAATTTACACACAAGAGAGATCGTTAGTAGGAATATTAGTAAAGGTTGGATTTAGAAATAGTTTAAAATTGAGGATGAGCCTTTTTGAAATCATATAGCGAAAAATATAAGATTGTTTTTTGCATGTGAAAAATTGACATATTATGTAACCAATCTTTTTAGCTAAATATATTATATCAAAGTTTTAAAGTGCTTCAATTTTCCACTCATTTGATGTGGATTCAATTGCACTAAATTTTTGTAATTTCCAAACTGTCATATAACTCTCAAACACAATTAATATTAATGTACATAATATGACTTTTATACTGATATGTATATTAAGTCAAAAAACAATAATACATTTTTGGACCTCGGTATAAAAATATAAAGCTACATTTCATTGTAACATAGATTTGCAACATCCACACAATAAAAATTTATTAAATTTCTCAATATCGTACTCTGCAATTTCCTTTAGCGTTTTCCAGACTACCATCCTCATCTCTTTTGTAGCCTAGAGATAAGTCGGCCCTAATTTGAATAAAACAAAATTGTAACTTTTATGCCCTAACAAAACGAACAGAAGTAACAAAGTTTTCTCAGATAGTAATTGTAAAATTTGAACCTACATTAATTGAAGAAATAATAACCTTTTTGTTGAGTTATCAGATCAGTATTAGTTTGTTTGTGCCCGAAAGCGTAAGGAGGAAAGGAGATGGAGCTCCGGAGCTCTTGAGTTTTGGAGCTCCCGTAATACGTATGTACAAACTTAGGGAATGCAATTACGCTAGTTTGTGATTAATGAATCTCTCGAGGAGGTAATTAGAATTTGAACCTTTCGCCTTCCTTGAAAGTTTTACTTACATACTCGTACTCGTCTCCTCATCGTGTCGCGTCGGTGGATACCTAAAGGTAACTTTACGATTTGCATTCGATAGATAAATTTTGGTATTGCTAGTAAACAATCGTGTCGCTTAGAGATCTTTAGATATACGAGGGGTAAGATCAACAAAATTACATTGTGAAGTATATTACGAATATATTTCAGATAATTCTATAATACGTTCTTTAAAGGTAAAATATTGCAAAACCTCTAAATGTTAAGGAACCGCTTGGATTGACATGAAATTTGGCATACACATAACTAACAAGTCAAAGAAAAAAATTGATATTGTGCCAATGTGTGCTTTTGCCGTAGGGGTGAGTTTCGCCCCCTTTTGGGGGTGAAAAATATATGTTCGAAAAAAGTCCGGAACTGGATAAAATGACTAATTCTAAGCAACTTTTGTTCTATAAAGTTTTTTCACCAAGTTAATACTTTTCGAGTTATTTGCGAGTGAATATGTTAATTTTTCTACAAAATAACCACGTTTTTAGACGGTTTTTCGCAAATAACTCAAAAAGTAAGTAGGTATTTGGTCGAAAAAAAATTCTTATCAAAAATATAGCACGTAAAAGATTGAAAAACATGGTGAATATAGGTCACTATGCCTAGTATAAGCAGAGTTATAGCTAATGAAAATAGGTTCATATTCGTCAAATTCCAAATCGAATATTTTAACGTGCCAAAACCAAAAAACGAAGCACTTTTTTGGGGAAAACTCATTTTAACTTTTTGAAAGTGTTTAAAAAATTCTTATTTTTATTTTTTTTTAAACAATTTTTTAGCATCAAAAGTAAACAAGTTACGCTCAAAATAAAGTTGGTCCCTTTTTTTGGTAAGAAATCGGGAAAATCACCCCCTAGTTAGCATTTCAATTGAACTTAATTGTAACCACTTCACAAGTTTTTTTACTTGCGTATGTATTGATCATAATATGATCTGTAAGTTTCATCGGTTCAAAATCCTTATTTATGAAAGAGCTGTAGTTAAAAGGACTTGAACGAGTCACTTATCACAAGTGTATGCAAATTTCGAAACACCGAATCTTAACTAATTTTTATATTACAGAAAAACAAAACAATACAAAATATTCAGAAAAGTAAAGCCGACTTTTTTATTGTTTAATATTATTGGCACCTCTAACAATTTTTAAGTTATTTAAAAAAAATTCAAAATAAAATTTTCAAAAATTTTAATTTAAAACCAAATTTTTTCAAAAATAAGCACTTTGAATCAATAAAACTTACAGATCATATAAACACAACATAATTGAAGTAACTTGTGAAGCGGTAACGATTAATTTCATTTAAATTGCTAATTGGGGGATGATCTTCCTGATTTTTTTTACCAAAACGAAAGGAACCAACTTTATTTTGAGCGTAACTTGCTTACATTTGATGCTAGAATTTTTTTTTATAAAAATAGAAATAAAACTTGTTTTAAACACTTTAAGAAAGTTGTAATGTGTTTTCCCTAAGAATGCTTCTTAATTTGGATATTTCACATTGAATTATTCTATTTGGAATTTTTCGAATATGAACCTATTTTTCATTAGCTATAACTCTGCTTTTGCTAGGTATAGAGACCTAACATATACACCATTTTTTTCATTTTATAGGCTGTAGTTTTGCTACGATTATTTTTTCGACAAAATGCGTAGGTTTTGAGTTATTTGCGAAAAACCGTCTAAAAACATGGTTATTTTGTTGAAAAATGAACATATTCACTTGCAAATAACTCGAAAAGTATTGATTTTGTTAAAAAACTCTATAGAACAAAAGTTACTTAAAATTAGTCAGTTTATCCATTTCGGAACCATTATATTGGACATATATTTTTTCACCCCCGAGATGGGGTGAAAGTCACCCCAGGGCAAAAGCACACATCGGCACCATATCACTTTTTTTCTTTGACATGTTAGTTATGCCTATGCCAAATTTCATGACAATCCAAGCGGTTCTTTAAAATTTACAGCAAAAACCGTGAAAGAATGTACTACTAAGAATTCTTTAAAATACGAAATAATTACCTACGATATTATTTGTATACAATGTTAAATATCAAAACAGAAGATAAATTACTTTCGGGCGAATGTAGGTACACAAGGAGGTGTGTTTTGATGACATCGTGATTTCTGCTAAGTATGCAATAACATATTATTATATCATACCTAAACTTGACACAGAAACGAAAGTAAAAAAGTATACAAACATCTATTCAATAAATAAAGAGGACGCGAATAGATTCGAGAATCAATTAGGTTTGGGGTTACCTCAGGGTGCTATTTTGTATATATTTCAACGTGTACCGTTATCGACTAAATACTATCAAATGTATTGAGTAAATGTATTTGACAACCGACAAAGTAGTGATGGTTAAATTAGTGTATTGCTGAACAACCACATACCAGAGTAAATCCACCCTTATTCTACATATGGCTATCCTGCCAGAATAACATCGCGGTAAGATATTTCTATATGAAAAGTTGTATTATGTTTATTAGTAAATAATTGTAGGATATCAAATAGTGTGTAATATTATTTAGTTTCTTGTACTATTCTTCAATTACTAATATAAACATATCATGACGAAGTTTCACATATTTTTGAACACAAGTGCGAGACGAATTTGGATAATAGGATGAGGATATTTTTAGTTTGGTTTTGTGACTTAGCTGCTTCTTTGGCCCAAAATAACATTTGTCTCCTAGCAGTACCGTTCGTTTCAGAAAAAACAATTTTTCAGAAAACGTCAAATAAAATAGATGTCTGTTATAGATAGTTGATTTTTATCGCTATAATTTAGATATTTAATTTTTATTGCTTTTTCGAAATATAAAAATCTATAAAAAAAATTACCACGTTTTTGTATAGTTAATAAAAATTCATTTCCCTGTTTATCCGTTGACCGAAAAGTTTTTTGTGTTGTTCACTAAACCTCTTCTAATAAAAAATATAAACGTATCACAAAATTTACAAAACAAACACTGCTTTTGCGGTAAAAAGTACCTATATAAAAAAACAATTTCAGTTATTTTAATGGAAAAAGATTAAAATAAAAAAAAAACAAGAACATTGAAGCATATTTGAAAAAAGTCACACGAATACAAATTATTATTATAGGTACATAGTATGGTACAAATGTAAGGAATAAATTCATTTTTTTTATGAATTTTAAAAATAAATTCCGAAACAGGTCAATTTTTATATTTAAATTTTAAATTTTTGGCATATATAATAAATATACAGTGAGCACGTAAAGGTTGGAATAAATTCATTTTCTCGAAAATGGACAATTTTGGAAAAAAATCCTGAAACAGGTCAACTTTTATTTTTAAATTACGACTTTTTGACATATATATTATACTATTGACGTCATCCATCTGGGCGTGATGACGTCATCGATGATTTTTTTAAATGAAAATAGGGATCGTGTGATAGCTCATTTGCAAGGTAATTCAATTCTCTATTCAGTAATATAAACATTAACATAATTATTTATACAGGGTGTCCAAAAAAATTTTTTTTGAATTAAATTTATTGACATAAAAAGAAGACTGTGTGTAATTTATTTAATTCAAAATTCATTTTACTGCTATCAAAAAACAGGAAAAAATGTTTATTTGGCAGATAAATATTGTTTTTTGCTTAAATTCAATATTAAATGACAGTTTAAACATTTAATCTAAGCGAAAAGCCATGATTAGTTTTCAAATAAACATTTTTTCTGTTTTCTGAGAGCAGTAAAATGTATTTTGAATTAAATAAATTACATACATTCTTCTTTTTATGTCAATAAATTTAATCCAAAAAAATAATTTTTGGGCACCCTGTATAAATAATTATATTAATGTTTATATTACTGAATAGAGAATTGAATTACCTTTCAAATGAGCTATCACACGACCCCTATTCTCATTTAAAAAAATCATCGATGCCGTCATCACGCCCAGATGGGTGACGTCACTAGTATGACATATATGCCAAAAAGTCTTAATTTCAAAATAAAAATTGACCTGTTTTGGCATTTTTTTCCAAAATCGTCCATTCTCGAGAAAATGAAGTTATTCCAACCTTTACGTGCTCACTGTATATCATCCTAGTGACGGCATACATCTGGGGGTTATGACAATTTATAATTTTTTAATGAGAATAGCGGTCGTGTGCTAGCTGATTTGCAACGTTATTAAATTGTCTATTGACCAATATAAACATTAGTATATTTATTTTTACAGGGTGTTTAAAAAAATTGAAATAAATTAATTTTACACAAAAAGAAGAATTTATGTAATTTATTTAACTCAAAATATATTTTACTGCTCTCAGAAAACAGAAAAAAAATGTTTATTCGACAGATAAACATTGCTTTTCGCTAAAATTAAATTTTAATGTTCAAACTGCCAAGAAGCAGATGGGTGGAAGCTTGAACATTCAACTTGAATGTTTAATTTTTAAATAAACATTTTTCTGTTTGCAGACAGCAGTAAAATGTATTTTGAACTAAATAAAGTACACACTTTCTTCTTTTTGTGTAAATTAATTTATTTTTAAAACTATTATTTTTTAGCCACCCTATAAATAATTATTCCATTAAAAAAAAGAATTCTGTCTGGTAGGATGTTGAATAACATTTTTGGATGTTGTTTTATGTGCTATTAGATTAAAAACTTAGTTTTTTGATAGCAGTTGCCGCTAGGGCATCCCTGCTATTTCGTTCGTTGCAATCCGTGCCTGCACGCCGGGGTTTGTCCTAGTTGGGTCAGAGAGAGTAGCATATGTGCCTCCTGATGAGAGACTAATAGTCCAGGAACTGAAGCTTTTCACCTCGCAATTTTTACAGAATGGATCGATTTGCTTGAAAATTTGAGAACAAGTAGTGGATAGTCCAAGGATTAAAATCTATATGATGCCGAAAGGCGCTTTTACCATGGGGGTGGTTGCCACCCCATCCCGGGGGTGGAAATTCTTTATTATATTTTTACCGCAAAAGTTGATAAAAACATTCATTCTAGGCAAAAAATGTTCTATAGATTTTTTTGATAAAATGAATAGTTTTCGATTTATTCGCTATCGAAAGTGTTAGTTTTATATCGAAAAAATAAGTGTTTTTCAATAATATACTAATTTACGATTCACTCAATTTTTGCCGTAGAAAAAATTTTCTCAAACCAATTTCTTGGGAATTAAATAACCTACAATTTCATATTTAAACATTTTTTCGTATCTCTGATGCTAATCTTTCTATTCTGAAGAAATCGACATTTTTACCAAACTACAAAAATTCGTTATTCGCTTTTAACTCCGGTTTTTTTAAAACTAATCGTTCTAAGCCAGTCAAACTTCTAGAATCCATTAATAATACATAAATAAAGAAGAATAAATAAGGCCAATGACTAAAAACATCGCTAACTTACATTATTATGCTTCCAATTGGATTTCTCATTTTTTTTTTTCAAAAAAATATATTGATTTTTTAACCGTAACTTATCTATTTTTTATCTTAGAAAATTTGGCAAAAAAGAATTTTGTTGGTTTTTATAAGGTATATAAGCCTATTAATATTAATTCTTTTTAAAATCCTCAATCACAAAAAGAGGTGACTTTGAAAGGGTTGGTAAAGGTGGTTTTTGCATGTTATTACAAGTTTTAATTATCGATAACTCATTCAATTTTTGCTGTAGTAAAAATTTTTGCAAACCAGTTTCTTGAAAATTAAATAAGCTACAAGTTAATATTTAAACATTTTTTCTTATCTCTGATGTTAATCTTTCTATTCTGAAGAAAAGGCCATTTTTTTTTCCAAACTACAAAAATTCGTTATTCGCTTCTAACTCCATTTTTTTTTAAACTAATCATTCTAAGCCGGTCAAACTTCTAGAACCCATTAATAATATAAAAATAAAGAAGACGAAATAAGGTTAATGACTAATTTTAATTAGGGTGGTGATTAGGAGGTTGCTTCGGATCACTTTTTCGCTGAATAAAGTAGGGACTAACATTCTTTTCAATATACGTCACTTAATTTTTGAGCTAAAGACTTTGTTTTTATTTCTGGAAATAGATATTTTAAAATGCTTTAAATTAGTTTGAACAAGTTATCCTCGAGAAATGCATAGTTTTCCCGTCTTTTGACTTTGAAACTAAAGTATTTAGCATTTGACGAAGAAGAGCTAACATTTAATAATGTATAGCTCGATTACTATTGGTCTTAAAAAAAATTAAAAGAAACGGTTTTGTTTATTGTGTCAAGAGGTACATTTTGTTAAGTAAAGTTGTTTTGATAAAACGAAAACTTTTGGAGTTATTAGCCGAAAACTTATTAACAACATTGATTTTTTCGATATAAAACTAACATTTTCGATAGCGAATAAATCGAAAACTATTAATTTTATTAAAAAAATGTGTAGAACGTTTTTTGCTTAGAATGAATGTTTTTACTAACTTTTTCGGTCAAAATATAATAAAAAATTTACACCCCCGAGATAGGGTAACAACCACCCCCATGGTAAAAGCGCCTTTCAGCATGATATAGATTTTGATCCTTAGACTATCCACTACTTATTCTCAAATTTTCAAGCAAATCGATCCATTCTGTAAAAATTGCGAGGTCTTGACCTATTTTAAGCTTCATTACTTGGACTATAATAAGTTTCGAAACCGGTAGAGGTGCTTGCTGTACTATCTGATTGAACTGGAATGATGATGCTGCTGTAGTTACGTGTTGCAACGAAATTGAAAATGGTTATTTATTTTTGAATTATGCTATTGTTTATAGTACTGAATAGACAATTGAATACAATTTTAAATGAGCTAGTACATGACCCCTATTATTAATTTAAAAACATCACCGATTGCGTCATCACATCTGAATGGATAACGTCACTAGTATGATATGTATGTCAACAAATCATAACTTAAAAATAAAATATGGTTTTTCTCGGGATTTGTCCCCAAAATCACCCATTTTCGAAAAAATGGATTTTTTCCATAATTTTGACCCTCGCTATACATATATCTAATAAAAACCTCGTCATTAAAGCGGTTGACAAATAATACACTTGCCGTAAAGATAAAAGGTTGTTGGCTTTTTCAGTATGAATCGGAAAGTAAACGATATAAAGAATAGAGAAATAGTTCCCAAAACGATGACTAGTCAGCTATCAGCAACCATCACATCGAGCAACTGCGAGTAGGAGTAGAAATAGAGGCAGAACAGCTATTACCCGTTTTTATTCAAATGTAATTTCGGCAAGCGTTTGCGGTCAGCGTAGTGTTCCGTAAAGCTATACAGGAAATGACAGGGGAAGCGTAAAATACATCTTCTTTTTCCGGGACCAGATTCTGCTGGCTAGGGCTGTGGTTTTCGCTACACCGCTAAAACTCCTACCAAAAAATATCACCGAACTATTACCATATAATTTTGTATGGCAAGATAAGAAATTTTATCGAAAAATTCCTTGAGCCATTGTCAGGGCGTGATGACGACTCTAAATATTGTTAGCTTGCTGTTTTCATTGGTTGCGATCCTGTGCTAAATAAATGGCTTCCCGTAGGGATTTTCCCACTAGAATTTTCATTTGGTCTGCCCATCGTGTCAGAGATCTTGGTCTTAGGTCTACCTTTCCTTCTAATACCAATTGTTCCATAGTTCTCGTTCTTATAGCTAGATGGTCGAAGTAATTTAGGTATGATCGGTTTACTTTTTTTAATAGCCTGTCTTTTTTTATGAAGCTATTCCAGAATTGACAGGTGCTTTCTCTGTTCTGTCTAGAACACCGTTTTTATATATAACCTCCAACTCACGTATCGTTTTAACTATGCTAAATTCTATGGCAGCTAGAATCTTTAATTTAACTAATTCTTTTAATAAAAATGATAGTATTATTATTTAATTAACTCATACAGAAGTAAAAACTTCAAATTGTATACTGGTATAAAATCGTTTTATTAAAAACTATCTAAAATGTCATCCAAATGGATTGCAAAACGTTTTCGTTCTAATTCAGAACAACTTTAGTGCCTAGAATGAAGTATTTCCACGTTGGATTAAAGCAAAAAGGTTAAAATTGTGACTGTTAAAAAGAAAAAACATGTGGGAATACTTACATTCTGCTGAGTAGTTGGACTAGCACACTATTTAAAGTGTTAACCCCATAATATATGGTTGATATATATTTTATTAAAATATGGTGACTACAATACATGCTCAAAGGGCAACATGCTTCCCTGCTCGAAAATACTAGGTACTTCCCAGTTCAATGGGCACAGACCAACTGATAAAATAGGAAATGGACATTCAATATGACAAGAGTGACGTGGCATGACAGGATAAAGCCAATTTTTGGTTAAGAACTTCAAAAAGTGTAGTTTTAATTTTGGATTTTTAGTGAAATATAATGGTTGTTAATAAATGTCTGAAAATACAATTTAAATTATTTAAATATTAGAATCTACTGTAAAGTCTAAATTAGCAACTCTCTATTCCAAAAAAACTTATGGATTTTTAGATTTAAGGTGGGTATATTTCATGGTTCAATGTGTGACGTCATCGATTGTAAAATGACAAGATGAAAGTTTAATTTAGTTTAATAAAATGAAATATACTACATAGTAAACAATTATTGAACTGACGTGGAAGAATTGGAAGCTAAATAAACCAAAAATTCAGATTTTAAGAGTTTTTTAAGAAAACTCATCTTAGAAATTTTTTAAGAAAATTTTATTATTTAATTGATTTCATTCTTCTTCCTACGGTCCCATCTTCTATTGAAGGTTTTTTTTTTTTTGAAAAATGGCTTTGGCAGAGCCAATTAGCCAGACTTGTTTGTGATTGATTGCAGATTCATAGTCATAAATTTCTTATAAACATAAGTACATTCTACAATATTATTTTTATAGATACATTGGTACATTGTGTAGCTTTTTTTATTTTTTTTTTTAATTATTTTACTGTGTTTTTTTTTAATATATATTTTAATTTGTGCGAAACACTTTTTTTACTTCTTTTTTTCTATTCCTTTTTTTCTATTCTTTTTTATTTTTGTTCCTTTTTTTTTTCTTTTTTTTTTTGTTTATTATTTTTTTTGTTATTATTTTATTTTGTGTTTTTTTTAATATTATTTTTTTTTAATTTTTTCAAAGCACATTAACAAATTATGCCTATTTATTACATATTACGTTTACAACTTGTATTTACATAATTTAACATGTTTATAAATGAGATGAAGGATTTCCATATCATTTGTAAATATTAAAGTATTTAGGTTTATTGGGAAAAAACATTTTAAATCTTTTAATTCTAGGTCTGGATCCCGCGTATGAAAAAAAAGTTGATTAATAGTAAGCTGAAAATTTGTTAGTAGCTTAAAGGTGTCTAGTCGAATAAACTTTGATATATGGGAACACTGAAACAGGGGCAGTTTTAATTGTGGAACAGGTTAAAAATTTGGAACGGTCACAGCACGAAAACGGCACATTTATTTTGTCCGACAGAACAGACTTAAACTCTTCGAACAGAGAATAAACTCTCATGAAAAAATCAGACTGCTATTTATTACCTGTCATAATTCCTGTCATTTGACATATTCTACATGTTCCACTCACTAAAACGCCCATTTGGTGATAAATAGCATTCTGATTTTTGCATGAGAGTTTAATCTCTTTTCCAAAATTTTAAGTCTGTTCTGTCGGACAAAATAAATGTGCCGTTTTCGTTCTGTGACCGTTCCAAATTTTTAACCTGTTCCACAATGAAAACTGCCCCTGTTCCAGTGTTCACACATATCAAAGTTTATTCGACTAGACACCCTTAAGCTATTAACAAATTTTCAGCTTGCTATTAATCAACTTTTTTTTCATACGCGGGATCCAGACCTATTCCTTATAAAGGTCGTTTATGTTATTTATGTTTAAATTTAATTTGAAGTATATCAACATGACAATTATTTTTATTTTACTTACAGCAGCTCTAAATAGTAGTTAGAGCGTTAGAGCTCAGACTAGACCATTCCCTTAGATGTTGTAATCAGGAGGTTCGTCTTCTTTCTACATCGCTTTGGCCTTTTATTTCGCCCTCTATAATCGAAAGCTGCATACTCTAACGAGGGCCTCATACTGTATGACCGAAATATTCAGGCTTCCGCCTCTTAATTGTCTGTATAATTTCTTCCCTCTTATTTTCCCTATTAAGGAATTCAATATTGCTAATTTTGTATATCCATGATATTCGTAGCAGCCTTCGACAACACTAGCGCTCAGAGGCCTATAATTCTTAATCTATAATTGCTTCAATATTTAGGCCTCAAATCCGTAGAACAATGTTGCAAGAACGTGGCAGCGCAACAGCATTGATTTCATGTCTCTAGGAAATCACTTTTTTTTTCGAGGGTCCTAGATAATTTATCATTATCAATCAGTCAAACGCTTCCACTGCTGGACATAGGCCTCTTTCAGTTATTTGCAGTGTTCTGTACACTTGGCCGCTTGTAGCCAATTTTCCAAAGCTTGTTTTATAGTTTCTGTGCCTCCATTCCATGATTTGTGTTGTCCACCGTTCATCTTGTGCACTCTTGTGTTCTAGCTAAATACACTGCCTTGTCCCGTTCCACTTAAGCGTCGAGATTCTTTCGTGACATCTTGAACTCCTGATCTTTGCCTGATTTGGTGGTTTGTTATGTGTTCTCGAAGGTTCACGTTCAGCTAGTGATGAGCAAAACAAGAACAAGACCAAGACCAGGCTAGTCTTGGTCTTGGTCTTGTTCTTGCAAGTTTGGTCTTGGTCTTGGTCTTGCAGCTAAAAGGCAGTCTTGGTCTTGGTCTTGGTCTTGCACTAGCCGGTCTTGTTCTTGGTGTTGGTCTTGCTGCAAGAGTCTTGCTGGTCTTGCTTTTTTGGTATTAATAATTTGAACCAAACAATTTCGAATAAAATGTACATTGAAATAAATAAAGAAGTGAAGAATGAAACTATATTTTTTGCTTTAAAATTTTAACAGAATGTAGAATGTAGTTTAAAACGGATACCAATTTTAACATTATACATTCACCTAATGACCTAATTATTTCTCTCTATATAAAGAGATTAGAGTATATTTTTATAATGGTAATGTTTATCAGTAGGAAAAGCCTGCATTTACAACCCTTGTTGCAATTGCCGGCCTTCGGTTGTGTCACGTTGTGTTTTGCATGCTGTCGATACCTGCCGCCTGCCTCCAGACCACGTCTTGAGTCTGGATTACTGTTTATTGCCCCTGTATTTTAATAAAATGTTAAAGAAAAAGAGCTTCTTAAAGGTGCCACAAATGGTCGGGGACCTTCAATTCACGGATTTTACGAAAAGGGATAAACGGTTTATAGTTGTTAACAGATAATGATCTGCTCCTTTCACTCGAACACTGTAGTATTTATCCTACGAGGGTCAAATTTAAGAACATAAATTAATTTTTTTAAGAGAACACAAAAATCAAATGTTTTTTACTCTATTTAATCATTATTTAATATAATTAATTTTTTTTATAAACCAACTAAAACATACTTTTTGGTAAATACTTACATATTTACCATACCTATTTATAGACCTAATACTATAACATAATAACTAAACCTAATGGGGAGTTATAAACGCTTAATTCTGTAATTTGTTATCTTGCAGTTCTTTAATTTTATTTAAACTACATTGCTCTCGTAACACGAGTTATTCGCACTTTTTATTTTCACATATTTTTAGATTGAATACCCATTATGACATTTAAAAAGTTGAAAATATTCGGATGTGGGTAGTAAAAACTAGAATTTAAAACACACTGAAATGATGCGCATGCATTTCAAGTGCGGCACATACTATTTTTGTAGTACTGGCCCTTTCTGGGGAAAACCTAGATTCTTCCAAATAGTTTTCAACTATGAAATCAGTAAAATTCTTTACGCGTTTGTCGTCCGGGATTTTCACAAATAATTCAACTTCCAACTTTCGTTGATTGTAAAAAATTAATCCAAAAAATAATTTTAAAAATTTCCCAGTATCGGAATTTTTGTCATTATATTCAGAAACTGAACCTAAGCTTTGGATTTTGCGATATCAAGCTTGACATATTACAATCGACAACCAGTTATTTTTTATTCAGGCCACAATGCTTTCACAGCATTGTGAATCCCTTTTCAAAATCTATTATGGTATTTTTTGTATTAATTTTAAATTTAACGACCTATATTTTTCCTCGATTATGCGAAAAGAATTGAAATAAGTGTCAGTATTTTTATTAGACAAAAAAGCGAAAACTACTGGTATTCTTTTTCTCATGATCATCTTTCAGTGCGTCACAGTTTTTCGATTTCTTTCTAACGCATTAAATTGTATGTGACAGAAAAAAAGGCACGTCGGTGATTACATTTCGTCGGTGACATTTCTATCACATTTCTTCTAGTTATTCTAGTTGTCGATAGATGGCGCCATAATAAAAAAATAATTTTTTTTTAATTAGATAATAATATTACAAATATAATGTGTATAATTTATAAGACTATACAAATCAAAGAAAATACCATTTTATAAATGCAAGAAACACATTTGATTTGTTTTTGTTCCAAATTGAAAATAAAATGTGACAACTGTCAGATTTAACTAAAATGTCATGTTAGAATAAATGTCATAAATGTGTATTATCACGGACTTACCCTTTTTCCTATCATTTGTTACGCACTGAAAAATGATCATGAAAAGGACAATACATAAAAACCGTTTTTAATTGCATTTTTTTTAATGGATTACCGTATTTATAATTACATTTTTTTGTCTTACAAGTAATTTCAATTGTCCTTGAACTGTCGCCGTTTGAAAACTTGCCTTCTGGACACTTTGAAGGTTGAGAAAATGCAAACCGTTTGACTTAATCCAAACGACTTAAAAATATAACCAAAATATTATGTATTTTAACAATTCGATATTGTTTAAGATTTCGTACAATGTCAGTATATATTATTGAACTAAAAAAATAAAGGTAAATAATAAAAACCAATGTTTCTCAAAAAAGTTCAAGAGTCTTGCAGGTTGGTCTTGGTCTTGCGTGGTCTTGCAAGGTTCGGTCTTGGTCTTGTTCTTGCAAGCTTGGTCTTGGTCTTGGTCTTGCAACCAAAAGGCGATCTTGGTCTTGGTCTTGCTGCAAGACCAAGACCAAGACCGCAAGACCAAGACCAGTCTCGCTCATCACTACGTTCAGCATTGCACGTAGTATGGCTCGTTATGTAACTTTGAGTTTATTCGCGAATTCTTGCGTCAGTGTAAACTCTCTGCTCCATAAGTTTGTACGGCAAAACACGTCTGTTATAAACCTTGCGCTTAAGACACATGCGAATTGAACTTTTTAGAATACGGCTTGGTTTGCCAAATGCTGCCCATTTCTGGCCTATTCGCCTCTCTATTTCATGTGTTTGATTGTCTCTTATCCAAAATATTTGTGAGTATCTATTTGTTGTATGGTATTATTGTCAATAGTTATGTTTCTACTCATTACGAGATTTGTCATAAGTAGACTTAGGCAAATATGCAAATAAAAAGGTATGAAATATGCGCATAAATATGCAGTATTTTACACAAAAATATGCATGTTTATCTAGAAAATATGCATGTAATAATAGTATATTACATACTTAGCGGAAAAGTACTCTATTTCAGCCGAGCGGCTAGGTAGTTTACCGAGGTGCGAAGCACCGGGGTAAACTACAGACGCGAGGCTAGAATGAGTTCCCGCGAGGTTTGTATACTATTTTACTCACAATCGGTTAGTAGTTTATGGATTTCTAATACTCACAATCTACCAATAATAATTTCGTTTCAAATATCTGTATCCATTTTCATTATGTGATAAGATGAATTATTTTGCGTCATCATCTATTTCTGAAACTCATAATTTTGAGCAACACGGTCTTACTTTAACCGTTAATAGTAATCATAATTTCAATGTAACTATTAATATTTATAATTCCAAATAGTTTTCTTTTTGTTATTGTTGTTGTTGTTTCTTAATTAAATAAATGTTGAGTGGATTCTATTCTTTCTAAACCATCTTTTAATCAAAAATGACATTGACATTTGCAGGTAGAAAAGTGACAGATGCTAGCCGGGAAAGTACTTTCCCGGCTAGCTGGGAAAGTAAAGTAAGTAATAAGTCGCTTCCTGATTACTTCATAGGTTAAAAATCCATAAATTACTAACCGATTGTGAGTAAAATATTAATTAACATGTAATGAACCTATGTATTTTACAAACTAAGTTCATGTAATTAAATATTTAAGTTTAAGTATTTTAACAAATAAAGAATATTATTTCGAATTGTTGTAACAACAAGTTATTAAACGCTGTTTGGGGGGGGGGGGTATATACCTCACAGAGGGAACCATATGTACCCCTCCGACGATCCCTAATAAGGGTGAAACGTACCTAAGGGCGTTTGTAGCCTTCTCTGAACGAATTGAAATGTAAGATGTCTCTCATTTTCGTTTTGCAGCGAATTCTTTTAAAAATATTAAATAAAAATAGATGTAGGAATCTTAAAATTGTCAAAATATTTTAACTTTTATTTGCATAACAATTACAATATTTAAATTAAAAATATCCAATAAAAATTGGTGCAGAAATTTTCAAAATGTCAAGAAATGACTGCGAAAGAAGGAAGAACTCCCAAATATTTACAGGAGGCCCCAACATTTTCTTTTTATATTTAAAGAAAAAATACTATGAACATAAATTAAAAGCACTTAATTAATTAAGTTTGTTTGGTTTTTGTGTATATTAAAAAAGTATGTTTTTGTGTTTAGTAAAATAAAGGCCAACTAATCCTATTGTTCAAGAAAAAAGTAATAGCGACCTTTCAGTAGACTATTGAATGATTTGCATTTTGAAGATTTTTTCATCTCAAGAAATTTAAAAAATGCTTGAAAAAAGAAAAAATACATCGATTTCTTGCGAACCAGCCTTGTGTTCACACTTATTAAAAATATTCTCAATTTTTGAAATGTATGTTTGTACCACCGTGTAAATATTTAAAATAAAATAACAAATAATACGTAGGTACTTAAGGTTTTGCCACAAAATGAGCAATAAACTTTATCCATATCCATAAATACCTCTTTGTAAGGTATTATAATAGTAGAAGCACTTTCAAATTTTATCACAGTTTATTTTCGGCATTTTCAAAGTACAATCATTCACAATTATAAAGACACGTGTTGACGGCTTCAATTTTTCGACTTCAACAAAAAAGGTAAAATTGGCCGTTAAAATAAAAAATTTTTCCTAGAGATATAAACTGGAAGATTTTGGAACCCTTACATTCAAGGACAAAACTATAAGCCGCTATCTTTTATAAGTTACTACTTTCGATACCAAAAATTTGAATACCAAGAGATTATAAAATAAAATATTGGGATTTCCAAGCTATTTGTTACAAGAATATAAATAGTTTCAAACAAAATTTCAAATTATATGCACTTTATGCACACTTTTATAGAAATATGCAAAATTTTACATCTTTGCATATTTTATGCATAATATGCAAAATATGCAATTTGCATATTTGCCTAAGTCTAGTCATAAGTTTAGTTTCCTCAAAGTTTATTTTTAGTCCTGCTCTCTCAGACAGAGTTTTAACGAATGTATCATAGAAACTGTATCCTGTAAGTTGTCGTTGTCTGCAACTAATACTTCATCTGCAAACCTTATATGATTTAATCTCTCTCCATTTATATTGATTTATATTCATGCCCCTATCTTACCATTGAGGGTTCTTAAACGTTGACTCTACAGCTGCCGTGAACAATTTTGGTGAAACAATATTTGTCTCCTTGTCTTACTCCTCGACCTAAGCTGAAGTTTTCTGTGTATTCGTGTAGTGCAGCGTTTCCCAAATGGTGGGTCGCGACCCGGTACCGGGCCACGAAAGCAAAATGCCGGGTCGCCTCGCCGTTTCACAACTTGCTTTTTAAGGTCGCTCTCTGACTGACGCCAGGCTTTCCCGACGATCAAAGCCGTAGCACCAGAATGTGTTTGGGTGCGGTGTAGCATCCACAGAGAGGCATTAGCTGTCAAAAAATGCTATTGTTTTTAACCGAATCTATGCAAGACTATGTAAAATTTATAAACTTCATAAAATCTGGCCCACTGAACTCAAGAGTATTCTCTGTATTGTGCAAAGAAATGGGGAGTGAACATGAACATCTTCTGTTACACTGCGAAGTGCGTTGGCTATCAAAAGGGAATGTTTTAAAAAGACTTGTTAAATTCAATGAAGAGATTTCAATGTTCTTAGAACAACAACCACCAACGGCTAGGGATGCAATATTTCAATATTTTTGACTTATTGAACAGTTTAAATAGGATATTACAAGGTAGCAATGTAACTGTATTTAAAGTAAAAGAGAAGCTGGAAGCTACAACAAAAAACCTTAATTTGTAGATTTGTCGCTCGGAAAGCAGGAAATTACAAATCTTTTACAAAGCTAACAGAATTAAAAAAAGAGTATAACGTAAAATTCATCCCCGGATGAGATTCCAGTGGCTTTCTAGGAAACCTACTAGGACTGGAGGCAAATCTGAAGGAATATTTTCCCCCCATCCATAGCAACAAAGCATGGATAAGGAATCAATTTACAATGGACGTAGAATCCCAGTAATGGACTATCTTGTGATAGGGCACTCAAAGACATATTTGACAAAATACCACTGATAGATTTTTGGCTGTCTTTAGAAAATATATATTTTTAAAAACGATAAAGTTTTTAATTCCTTTTGTTACGACCTATAAGTGTGAGGCAGGGTTTTCAACACTGATTTTCCTCGAAAACCAGTGTCTTCGAAAACCAAATAAAATTAACATATTTTCTTTCAAATGTGAAGTTTTTAGTTAACCAGAAAAATCTGCATGTTTCTCATTAATAAAGTATTTGATTTTTATTTTGTTTTATTACATTTTTGTTGGAGCTAATGATTCTTTATTAAAATATATAAAACTATAATAAATATTTAAGTATGTTTTCATGTACACATACACACACCAGGGCATGCAAAACAATTAGTGGGTCACGAAGGATAAGCACAAAAATAACCGGGCCACGGAAAAATAAGTTTGGGAAACGCTGGTGTAGTGGTATACTTGATGTAGCATTCTCATAGATCAAGTATATTCAAATGGGAAATAAGCCACAATTTTACCTAAAAATGATTTTATTTCCCATTTGAATATACTTGATTATAAAAATGCCACAAGAAAATAGCTTCAGAACATTCTCATAGATGTTTTCGATTAGTGACGTGTACCTGTAATCTATTTGGCTTTGCTTTAGGGCTTCCAGTACTATTTAAAACTCTATACAGAATCAAAAGCCTTCTTGTAATCGACAAATGCAAGAACCACTGGTATGTTGTATTCGATGCATTTTTCAATTAATAATAAATACTATAATAAATAATTACCGTTTGAAAAACCAAGCCTCGGAATGAGATGGCGTAATAATTAGAAAGATATTGTCATTTTGGTAAAAAATCTCGTCTATTTTACTTTTACGAATTTCAAGCCATGACTATACCAAAAGGAACTGGACGAAATTTGTAATCCTTATTCAGCCATAACTACTTAAAATGTCTTGCCTTTGAGGATGACAGAGAAAAGTAGAAATATTTACTTGTAATGAAATAGTTCAACACAAGCATTCCCTTTTAGCTATTGGATTTGCGATGATATTTTTGACAGTGTATTTATCTCTTTTTCTCTCGTTTTGTCCCCGCCATCGTTGCCTTTTCATTTGAATAATAATTTAATTCAAAAGTTGTCGGCAGACTCAGCAGTATTTCCTTCGTTTGCGTTTTCATTTTAAATATATTAATAAAAAATATATTCTGGAATAATGTCTTCTGTAAACGGCAATTTGGGGTGCCGCGCCGTTCGGGGAGTCTCATCCTCTTAAAGCGAATGAATGTACGCTCTTGTCTCTCAATTGAAACACACACCAACGAAGCGGTTTTTTCGCTACTGCTGTATAACATATGACTCATCAGCGGTATATGAAATTAACCAAATTGTTTCGCTGTAGAATGGGACGTTTAGGATAAATTTTAAGTGACGCTACTTTTAATTAAGCAATTCTGCATGTTAAGCGCAATTTACCGCTTTAAAAAGGTTGTGGTATAAATTTTTTTCAATTAGATTTAGTATCGATTTTTGATGTTGAAGGTGCGTGCCCAATAACATAATTAAAAATAAATAAAATATTATATAAATAAATAACAGGAAACCGAAGACAGGAATGGCCATTCTTATCATAGGGAAAACCTACGACATGTTCTGGAAGAAAGCGCTAATCTACAAGATGAAACGAGCTAGGTTGCCTCATTACTTAGTTAATATATGTGACAACCATGTAACTAATAGAACATCTCACGTTCCAGTCGACCAAAAAATTCTAAAATACAAGAAGTCCAGAAAGGGATGACTCAGGGGAGTATTTGATCGTCCATTTTATACAACATTTTTGTTTCAGACTTACCAACAGATGCTAGTACAAACACAACTCTATATGTAGACGATAAAGCCATCTACACATCAGAAAAATAAGACAGAAAAATCGTCCAGACACTGGAAAATCACTTAGGAATAATTTCAGAATTCACGGATAAATGGAAGATCAGTCCATCATCTTTAAGCAGCAACACAATACACCTGTAGTAGAACTTACGATGAGAGGAAACATAATCAGATCGAAACCATCAATCAAATACGTAGAAGTACACCTCGACAGGAAGCGATTTCTACGAGAAGCAAATCAAGGTAAAACCTATATTATTAAAAAGACTAATTCAGCCTTACATTTTTTAGGCCAGTCCTCTAACGAAGGCCAAGAAAATCCAACTGTACCAGGCCTACGTTAGGTCGGTGATATTATACGGAGTCCCAGTATGAAGTTCAATGAAAGATACCAACTGTATGAACCTATAAGAACTGAAACAGCGTGTTATCGGTTAAAACATAGGCGCAAATGCAACCATCCAAAAAGACTTCAGTACACACCAATAAAGGAGGTGGCTGGGAATAGGATCAGATAATTCTTCCACCAAGCTACAAGAACTCTCCTAAAAACAAGAGACACCTTCGCAAGAAATTAATCAAAAACTATACAGAGAAAAACATAAACTGATCGACCATCTGATCAGGTAATACCGAGGTGGTTGCAACAACCGGTAATGAAAGTAGGTACGGTTCCACAAGAAGTACTTACAGAGAAAGATGTCCAAAAGACCACGATATGAAGAATCAGGTACCTGAAAAGGAAGCAATTCAAAAGGAGATGTTGCAGCATCCGGGACATCACAGAAAGGCTAAAGTATCTTATGGAATGAACTGTATATATTCTTAGGGCAATAAATGTTTTTATTTTTATTTTATATTCTTGTCTCTCAATTAAAACACACACTGCTGAAGCGGTTTTTTCGCTGCTGTATAACATATGACTCATCAGCGGTATATACCAAAGGAAACAGAAGACAGGAATGGCCATATTTTTCGTAGGAAAAGCCTACGACACGGTGTGGAAGAAAGCCCTAATATACAAGATGGAAACAGCCAGGTTGCCTTGTTACTTAGTTGTTATATATGACATATATTTAACTAATAGAACATTTCGCATTCCAACCGACCAAAAATTGGAGAATACAAGAAGTCCAGAAAGGGATACCTCGGGGGAATATTTTATCGCACATTTTATACAAAATTTTTGTTTCAGACATACCAACAGATGCTAGGACATTTATACAAAATTTTTGTTTCAGACATACCAACAGATGCTAGGACAAACACAGCTCTGTATGTAGACGATAAAACCATCTACACATCAGAAAAAGAAGACAGAAGAATCGTCTAGATACTGGAAAATCACTTAGGAATAATTTCAGAATTCACGCATAAATGGAAGATCAGAATCAACTCGGAAAAGATGCAGTTAATCATCTTTACGTAGCAATACAATCCACCTGTAGTATAACTCACGATGAGAGGAAGCATAATCAGATCGAAACCATCAATCAAATACCTAGAAGTACACCTCGACAGGAAGGTGAACTTCATTATTTCTACAAAACCAATCAAGGTAAAACCTATATTAGTAAAAAAACTAATTCAGCCTTACATTTTAGGAGCAGTCCTGTAACGAAGGCCAAGAAAATCCAGCTTTACCAGACCTACGTTAGGTCAGTGATATTGTACTATTGAGTCCCAATATGGAGTTTAACTGCAGAAACCAACTGGAGGAACCTAGAAAGAACTGAAGCAACATGACAAAACACAGTCACACCTGCAACCATCCAAAAAAGGCTCAAATACACACCAATGAGGGAGGTGATCCATCCACCGCATTTTCCAGATTTAGCCCTGTCTGACTTTTTTTGTTTCCAAACTTGAAAAATCCACTCGTTGGACAGAAATTTAAGTCGAATGAAGAGTTCTTCGCCGCCATGGAAGCCTACTTTGCAGACCTCGAGAAAATGTATTTTTCTCATCGTATATCAGACAAGTTTACGAAGTTGGAGGATCTCTAAGTCAAGTGAATCAAGCTAAAAAGAGACAATAATGAAAAGTAAATCGCCACTTTTCCAAATTTAGTTAGTTGGAGGCTAAGTACTTATCGGACCGCCCTAGTAATATTACCAATAAACGTTAACAACTCAAATATCCTTTTGAATTAAAAATGTACACCCCAACGGCAATTATCAATAAAGTAAGTACTTAGGAAAGGAAAACTTAAAAACGAACATAATTTTGCTAAGTATTCGGAAAACTAAAAGTTTGGTCTAAAATTTTCCTAATCGGTTTAAAATTGAGAATAAACGCGCGGGTGTACCTGGCTCTATCTCTCTCTCCCTCTAACCCGATTCCCTCGGGAGCCATACTGGAACTTTAATTAAATTTCAGCCTGTGATTATATGCTAAGATAAAGCAGTTAAAGCAATTTTCAACAAATATTGCTTGATTAAATTCGATCTGCTTTATTTTTCCAATCTAAAACTATACGGTCGTCGATATTTGCCTTTAATTAGATACCTGTTACAATGAGGTTTAAATAGAATACTTATAAACTTCAATTAATTCTTCTTATTGAGGTCATATACAATTTTAATTTGTATTTTTACTATTGGCTAATAGACATATAAAATATTTATTAATGTTTGACAGCTCGCGTGTTAGAACTTAATAAAAAAAGGTAATAGATCATAAGAGTTCACGCATCTTCTTATTCTTTAAGTGCCGTCTCGTAATTGGAGGTTGGATGTCATCATCACTATCTTTACTCTATCTACTGCTTATCTAAAGAGTTCTATAGAACTGCATTTAAACCAGTTCCTTAAATTTTTCAACCATGGTACTCTCCTCCTTCCCATACTACTTCCTCCTGTTATCTTTCCCTGTATTATCAGTGCTATTAGCATTTCATCACTGTCCCCTAATTACGGTTCCCAAATATTGTAACTTTATTTTTATTCTGTTTATTATTTCGTATCCTTTGCCAATTTCTCGCAAATGAAAGAACTTTCTGTATGTTCCATAATTCTGCAAAAGGGACAAGTGAATGTGGTACTACTACAAAGTCTTCTTTGTAACCAAAAACTATTGATCTGATAAATAAAGTTGTAAAAATGGTAGACAAGAAGTTGGGACATCACCTTTAAAATAGGTATTCTGTTTGCCTTTTTGAGGATATTTGGGACAGCAGGTTTAAAAATAAATTTATCATATTCCTTTAAATGATACAGAACTCTTACTTAAATTTCTTTAGCCAAACGATTGTCAGTTTGTCAGCTTCATGACTGACATCAGATTGAATTTTAATAATAATTTCTGCCACCTTTTTGGGAGTATCCGCTATAGAAATACAGAATCAGGAAGAGCGCGTATTTGAGCCATTGAAGTCCAATTTTTAAAGCCAAAACAAATAGTAAGAAGGAAGATTTAGTGGGAGACGTTTAGGCAGAACATGTCTATGAAAGAGATTGACATTGATATGATCCAAGGTCAAGATATGGTCTTTACTATTTAACAAGATTCCACCTACAACTATTTGGCTGATCTGAGCAAGCGAAAATTTCTTTGTCATTATCATTTTAGATAAAGTCTTCAGTTAAATAATAGTCTATGTTAATTAGATTAAAAGGTATTTTGCCATTGTATCGTTGATTGAAATATTAATACGGGTATTAATATGCCCGTTTTAATATTTCAATCAACGATTGTATAAAACATTTGAAAACTAGATAGTATACACAAATATAAAAGTAATTATTGGTAACTTGGTTTGAATCGATATTGTAGTCGATTTTTTTTAATTTTGAAGTGTCATTATTATATAAATAAATTAGCCACTCTTATCAATAATTTAAGTGCTGATAAAAAAGAATAATGTATTTAATACAAATAAAAGTTTTATATAACGTGGTTATTCCTCATCAAACATTAAAAACTGGTCATAAATTTACACCTACTGTTTATAGACAAAAGACACTCATACACAAAATATAAAACATGAATATACCATATACCATGTGGTTTTATTCTGTATCAAATCGCCATTTCATAAGAGTTATAAGTAGATTGAGATGTAATCACGCGCTTACCCCCTTCATATGTACCGTTTGGGTCTCACTGTAGATTTAAGTAATTACTGTTTATTATAACTGAAAATAGAAAAGAACAAGAAAAAAAAAAGAAAAAAAGAGAAAAACAAACCAAAAAAAAGAGAAAAAAGCAAAAAATGCAAAAAAAAAAGAGAAAAAAACTAAAAAGATGTAAACCTCCGAGGTGTTGAATCGGGTTTATGTCTTATCGTAGTAAAAAAACAATTAAAAAAAATAAAAAAACAAATTAAGAATATAATAAAAAAATACAAAAAAAATAAATATTTACAAAAAAATATTTACAACCAAAACACTGTATTATATAGGGGTCATTCCATTTCAAATCACTCAATTTTGGAGCGAAAAAAATTTTGGACCTCCGATTTGTCTGAAAATTGGTATATAGCTTCTGCGGGACGTAAAAATAAGATATTTAAGGTCAAAAAGTCTTCTTCTTCTTTTTTTCTCAAAATGTTATTTTATGCGATTTTACAGTGATTTGGTGTTTATTTATACAAATTTGCATTTTTTATCGTAAACTATCAGTGGAAAACATAATACCGGGTGTCCACTTATATTTTCCCCCATTTTAACTGCCTATAACTTCTAAACGGCTCAAGATAGAAATATGCGGTTTTCGCTGAAATGTTTTATTTTAGTAAAAGTTTTGTCTGAATGGATTGAATTTTTTATATCGCTTTCAAATACGAAAAAAAAATGGCGGATTTTTGAAAAAAACATTGTTGACTTTTTTTTAATGGAACACCCAGTAAATTTTTTTGTAAATTGAAAGAAAGGTCATTCACCTATCCAGCGATATAAAGTTTTTCAAAATCGGTTGTCAAATCACTGAGTAATTAATTTTTAAAATGAGAGGCGCATCGTGGATTTATGCAATTATTAAGCAAATTTAATTATGTTATGTGATTTACACATTGCATCTCTCATTTTAAAAATTAATTGCTCAGTCATTTGACAACCGATTTTAAAAAAAATATATAGGTGGATAGGTAAATGAAAAGGTAGGAAATTCCTACCATTTTTGTCGAAAAGTTAAAAATGGCGGAGATATTGAGCAAAACAGGTTCTCCTTTAAAATCAAGATGGCGGCTAACGTAACGGAGGAATTTATTCGTGATTTTAAATTTAGGCTACTATTGACTCCCCTAAAGATCAGAAAAATAAAATTTTGGACAGCTCGGCATTCAAGGTCAAATGCTATCCCGACTGGACTAGTATATACTTTTGAGTCTGATATTACTGCATGTAACTTTTTTGGTATTGAAATATAATTTAAATTTTTCTAACCACTTAAAGTCCTATCTTTTGGCTATCTGTGGGCAAATTTTCAGTCAAATCGATGATAATGTATTTTGGGAATGGAGGAAAATTTAAAAAACGGTATATTAACGTTTTTTATACTATAAAATTTGATCAAAAACTTGTTTTGATTCAAAATAACTTGTTATAATGCCATATAATGACATTTTTGAGTCCTTTCTATTAAAATATTATGTTTTTCATTGATACTTTACGACAGAAAATGCAAATTTGTTTAAATAAACACCAAATCACTGTAAAATCGCATAAAATAACATTTTGAAAAAAAAAGAAAAAGAAGATTTTGTGACCTTAATATCTTAAAAAAAAAATTGAAAATGGTTATTCATTTTTAAATATCTTATTTTTACGTCCCGCAGAAGCTATATACCAATTTTCAGACAAATCGGAGATCCAAAATTTTTTGCCTGAGTGATTTGACATGGAATGTACCATAGATATTAATTGTAATATGTTAGTTTGTTATGTATTTAGAGTTAGAAATACAGAAAAAATTCCTGATTGAAAAAAAATTGTTTGTTTTAAAATATCAAAATGTCTGGCTAATTGACTCGGCCAAGGCCATCAAATTCACAAAAAAAAATGAATATACCAGCGAAATTGATAATGGACAACACCGTAGCAGAAGCTATAATAGACGAAGAGAATAGTAGTGCCTCAATACTCAATTTCATATTCATTATCTTCTTCAAGTGTCCTCTCCGTTACGAACGTTGGCTATTAACATGGCAATTCTAATCTTGCTTACAGCACTTCCGAATAGTTCGACCGATGTGAACTCGAAACACTTCTGCAGATTTTTGAGCCACAAGTGTCTTCTCCTGTCTGGCCCACGCTTACTGACTATTTAGTCCATCTGGTCAGACCGCTCCCGTCTGAAAAAATTTCTGATTCGGTTTCTTTGTGGATTCCTATTCAAAAATGTCCCCTTTAAACAAATCTCAAGGGTGCCGGGCGGAATTGTTGGGCAGAAATTGTTTAAATAATTTTTTTAAACAAATACAAAAGATCAAAAATTGAAGAGTCTCAGATGCAGAATCCACCAATTTAATAAAAATTAAAATGGTAAATAGTAATTTAAACCTGAGACTTTTCGCGTTGAAAGTTTTTACTGGTACATCCTTAATCTGCGACTTTTTCAATTAATAAGACAGCAGACGACGAATATAGAAAACGAAAGGGAAACGATCACATTCCGCCTTCATTCGTCTCGGAAAAGGACAGCAGAGGAACTTTCAGTACACTTTTGAGTATCCTCCCTCTCCCTCCAAAAAGGTACGGAACATTGTTTAAATAATCAAAATGTCAAAAAAATGAAGGAAAAATTCGATTTTTTTCTTCATTTTTTTATTATAACTTTAAAAGTATTAATTTTCGAGAAAAGTTGAACTGACATAAAAGTTGCGCAATTAAATTTCCTATAATACAGAATTAGTTACAAATTTAAAAAATAGTCACCCTTGTTGCAGAATAGCAATAATTTCGAAAAAACCATACAAAAACATGTATTCGCATTTTACGTTTGTTTTTCAACCATTTATGCCACACTTAGGACCTTCATATTTCACCCAGAAAAACTTTATGATACAATAAAACAATATTGTAAATTACACTAAGATCGGTTCAATAGATTTTGCAAAATAAATTTTGCGATCCAGCTTTCGCAAAAAAAATTCATTTTTTCAAAATGTTGCAGGACTGAAAATAAAGCAGATAGCAAGTTGAAAGTTGTTTTGCTTATAGAAGTGTACTGTACATTTCATTTGCAATTTTCAAAACTAAAATCGATTAAGTACCTCGGCGTCAGGAATTTTTTTAAATAAACCTTAATTATTGGTGCTACGCGCAGGACAGCGGATAGTTTGCTCTGATTGGGCATTTCAATGACCTTTGATAATGATTGATACATTTTAATTTTTATTATATTTTGATATAAATAAATAAATTTGTTTATTGCAAAATAAAAACACGTACTCTATTCTTTGAAATAACACTATTTTTAGCAAAAATTTTCTTTGTTCATATATTTTAACTTTGAGAATAAAAGTGTATTATTTTTAAACATATGCAATTGTTTAAACAATATTTTCCAAACAATAATAAAATTAGTTTGATTTTTGTGGAATTAAAATATTAAAATACAACAAAATATAGAGTAAGGAAATAATATATTAGATAAAGATTGGAAGAAATTTTGGTGGAAATCAACTTGTGTGAATCGAACACCGCTGTCCTGCGCGTAGCACCAAAAATTAATGTTTATTTAAAAAAATTCCTGACGCCGTGATAATTAATCGATTTTAATTTTGCAAATTGCAAATGAAATGTACAGTACACTTCTATAAGCATAAAAAATTTTAACTTGCTATCTGCTTTATTTTCAGTCCTGTAACATTGTGAAAAAATGAATTTTTTTTGCGACAGCTGAATCGCAAAATTTATTTTGCAAAATCTATTGAACCGATGTTAATGAAATTTATGTTATTGTTTTGCTGTATCATAAAGTTTTTCTGGGTGAAACATGAAGGTCCTAAGTGCAGCATAAATGGTTGAAAAACGTAAAATAAAAATACATGTTTTTGTATGTTTTTTTTTTCGCAATTATTGGTATTTTGCAACAAGGGTGACTATTTTTTAAATTGTTAACCAATTCTGTATTGTAGGAAATTTAATTGTGCACCTTTTATTTCAGTTCAACTTTTCTCAGAAATGAATACTTTTAAAGTTATAATCAAAAAAGGAAGAAAAAAATCGAATTTTTCCTTCATTTTTTGACATTTTGATTATTTAAACAATGTTCCGGACCTATTTGAGAGGGAGGATAACTCAAATATTATTGTTTGAGTTATTTTCAAGCAATTTCTGCAGAAAAATTTGAGTCGCCTCTCAACGTTTATCTCAAAACAGATGCGCCATGGACTATATTGTAAATGTTTATAATACGTTAAACATGACAGTCGTTTTTCAAAAAGATAAAAATTTTTAAAGTTTAAAAAATTACAGAAAATGTTTCAAATAGGAAAAAGAACACATTATGTCTTTTTCCTTCTATGATATTGGCTGGAACCAGAATCAGATAAGGTTGAGTTTAATTAAAAGGCAACTACGTCAAAGCTGACGTCGCAAATGCTATTTAAAATAATGAATACTTAAAAAAGATATCTGAAAAAATGTTGGTCCTATCGGTATCTCTTTCATCCTTTGGTTTCTCATTATTAATTGTGAGCTAAGCCCCACCAAAGTACACCATCGTTTTAGTTTAACTTCGAACAAAAACTGCTCTCACCTTAAAGCTAATACATTTATATTGCCCGATTTTTCATGATTAAAAACTTAATTAAAAAGTTAAAAAGCTCCTCAAAAATGCTGCTCGACTGTAATAAATAAGTCTTTAACGTCAAATCTGGGAAAGATGGAAACGAGTAACGGGAAAGACTACTCTACTGGCATCTCTTGCCTCCTCCGTGCTGCTCCGTTCCCCGGAACTCCCCGTCCCCAAATTAACGGGACTCTGATAAGAAATACAAATTTATAACCCCCCTTTTCATTCGCATTCCGCAGTATTAGAATAATCTGAAACAATCCTTATCTGCTAATGGCACTGGTTTAATTTCATTAAAGTATCTGATTTATTTTCGGTAGGAATGTATGATTTATTAGAAATTTATGAATAATTAATTTTATAATTTGTTCGAATTTTCGTACAACCGTTCTGATTTTATCGGTTACAAAATCCTCTTTTACACAGAATTACAACAGAACATTCAGAATTCCTTAGATGAAGTATTTTAAAATGTGTCTTTATCTGCTTAGACAGATATCTGCTTATCCACACATCTGTCTTTATCTGCTTATCCACAGATTGGAGTGTACATTTATCTCACTCCCTACAATTCGCAATTTTCAACGAAAACATTTCGTTTATAAATCCGCAAAAGTGTGTGTTTTATTGCGTTGCCGCTCCTGCAGTACACAGATCAGATTTATCGATGGATTCTTATGTAGTTTTTTCTTCTCAATCCAAATCTGAAAGCGGCATTTCGATATTTCTAACCATTTTCGAGATAATCGACCTCAAAGTCTAAAATGTGACGTCACAATCGTTTTATTTTCTGCCGACGAGTACTACACGTCCAGCTGAAATCGTTGCTATTAAGTAGGCTAGTTTTTTAATTTCGATTTGTTAAGCAAAACATAGGTTATTTACATTTGAGTTTGACACTTCGTGAATGTCCAAATAAATTTTAAATTAAGTATTAATAAAACATCAATGACATTTGATAGTGAATTTAATTATTATATAAAATAAATAAGATGTTCAAGAATACAATTTGAGTATATTTTAAAAGCAATAATTTATTAACAGCTTTAAAAAGGTTTATACGAGTATACGGCCTCCCCTTTATGATAAATGGACTGTTCCATTTGCTATGAAATTAAAATATAGTCGGTTCGCTAAACTCGACACAACTGGCTAGTGATTTTAGTAGGTAATTTTTTTATTTTTTGCGAAGTTTGCCAAAATTGGCAAAATTGCTAATTACTTAACTAATTAGTAATCATTTTTGTTGCCAAATTGGCAAAATTATTGACTAAAATCACTAGCCAGTTGTGTCTGAGTTTAGCGAACCGACAGTATATGAAATAATATTGTTTGGTATAAAAAATTATGTTCTGATACGTGCAATTACATCCTTCTAACGGAAAAAAAATTTGAAGATTTTTCTCAAATTATGGATACCTACAACATTTTCATTTATAACTCTTTTATTTTTAATTTGACGAAGAAAAGTTATTGTTCATAAAAAGCTCTTCCTGTTCTAAAATTTATGATGCAACCATCATATATAAAATTTTAATTATTTTAAACGGGGTATATAAAAAATAAGAATTTCGATCAAGATTAAACTACCTTCATAATTCATAACATTTAAATTAGAATGATATAATTGCACATTAAAACATAGTTATTAATTCTAAACTACTTTTCATAATAGCAATTTTCCATATTATGAATTAAAATACGTAAATAAACAAAGTTCTCGTTATGATAATGCTCGCATTTTCAGCTTGTTTGATTTTGCAATTAAAAAATTTGTTGATGGAGAATAAGAGGCACTAAAAAAGTTGAGATATTGAAAAACACTTTTTTAAATTTAAATTTAAGGTTTATTTACCAAAATTGGTTGATTCATATTTGAATCACTGCACAATAATTGTAATACCTATTATGACAAATTTTATTGTGGAAATCCGAAAAGCAGTTCTTGTCCCACTTTTTAGGGGGCGGCAAAATTTAACAATAAATAATAAAAATATTTTGTAAATATTTGAACCATTTTTATCGCAACTACAAATTCGGACTGTGGGATTGTGGGAATTCCCCTTGAAAATCAGGAAGTAAAAGTAATGGAATCTTTTATAGATTTCATTATGATATTAGATATGCCAAGCATATGATAAATGCTGTTGTTGGCTGGAAAGTATTCAGGAGTTCAGCAAAGAATTCAAGAAATACACCCTAAAGCTGAATTCGTACCTTGCTCAAATCATTCGTTATACCTAGTTTGTTTACACACTGCCTCAGTGTTAAGCTACAGGCAAAAGCTCTAAATTAAAAAGGGTTCAAGACACGCGGTGGAGTACAAGAGGCGATGCCGTAAATGTGACATGGCATCATTACAAAGACATTCTCGTCACTTTGGAAAAACTGTCAGAGGCAGGTGAAAGCTTAAACACTAGGACTGATGCAGGTGCTTTACTAGTTTCGATGCAGTTCTTTCTTTGTTTTTTGGGTCTGTGGCAACCGGTGCTACATGAAGTAAATGATGCACAAAAATATTTACAAACAAGGGGTCTTGACATAAGATTGTGCGCTCAGAAAGTAAATGCTTTGCAGATGATATTGACAGAAAAAAGAAAGGAATGGGCAAATGGCGCTGTAATTTATGCAAAAAATATGTGTGAAGAACTTGGAATTTTCATAAAGCCTCGGAGGCGCACAACAAGTAAGCATATTTTTGATGATGGAACTAGAGATACTAACTTATATATAATCATAATCCCTTCTGCCGTAAGGTGTAGGGATGAGATACTAACTTGTCTTGTGAAAATGAGTTGAGAAAAAAGCTGTATTACAGCTACAGAATTTAACGGATAAGTTTGCTTATCTAACGCCGGCTATATTATTAGATCCAGACAACACTGAATGTAATCTAGACTATGCATCTGACGAAATTGACGAGCAGGATTTCAAGCTGGAAAGACTTCGACTGCGGACTATCGTTGCTGCTACAGGCAACGAAAATAAATTGATTAATGCAGACTCACTTAAATTATTTAAATGTATTGTTAAATCCAAGCTTGAAGGTACTCTGCCCAATATTTTAATAATGTTCCGAATATTTTTCACAGTTGCTATAAGCAATGCCCGCTGTGAGAGAAGTTTTTCAAAATTATTTAACATCGACAATGAGTAAATTGAAGACGGAAGTTTTGTTTTTAATTCTAACAATTACTAATATTATTTTCAATAAAAATTTAACATTATATGTAGTTCTAAATAAAAATGAATTAAATTTAATCTTGTCGATCGTCAAGGTGTATCTAATCTTAAGTGATAGGTACCTACATAAGTTATATCAATGTATCTAATTGGTTAAAGTAAAAGAGTTTTTGCATTAATAAACGTGATTGTAAAACTTAGATTAAGTTTTTTATTTAAAATCTAACCTGTATAATGCAGAATAATGATGACTGTTCTAGCCGAAAAGTATAGTATACATTAAATTAAAATACCTAAATAAGAGGGCGGCAAAATTTTCTTCCGCCCCGGGCAGCCGACACTCACGCTACGCCACTGGTCACACTACATCATGGGCAATGGCAGGAGACAGAATGAATTCTGTCGGAGAATTCTTCGCAGAGTATATTTATTGGTAAAGTAGTGAAAAGTGAATGGAGAAGAAATACTCCAGGCTAATAAGCTAGAAATAGACCATGTTCGGGTCACTTAAAGATCCAGGTAGCTGACTACTTTTTTAGTTATTGTATACCTATAGGAAGAAAACCTACCTGTTTCCTGCCTAGAGTTCGCGTCCGTTTTTTAATTATTAACAATTTAGTGCAAAAATCGCGATTTTTTAGATTTCTTGCACCCAATTAAAAAGCTAAATAGTTGACATAAAATTACAAAATTTAATTTTTTAGAATATTAAAAAAACTTCAAAATTCCGATTTTTGAAAGTTAAAAAGTTAATTTGTTGCTACTGCAAACTGCAAAATAAGTGAAAATCGTTATTTGTTAATAACTTTTACTAAAACTACATTAGAACTTTAGTGTTTCACCCATAGTTGGGTATTGGGGTACTTAACAAACCCTCAAAAGGGTACCCCCCGTTAAGATAGGCAAAATGCCCTCACTCCCAGAATTCAATTTTATTATTTTTTTTTACGTTCTATGCAACTAAAAAATGAGATAACGCGGATTTTCAGCTCGCCACCCCACTTACCCCTCCCCCCACAGCCAAAAACGTAGATTTTTAGATTTAATTTTTTTTAGTTGGGTTGCAATTGATTTAAAAATTTCAAAAAATTCACACGTGTAGCTGAGGCTTTTACAAAATATGTCTATTTTTTATGGACACGTAGGTCGAGTGTACATAACCTCAAATTTTTTTCTAACTTTTTTAAAACCTATAACTTTTTTTTGGAGGGGGCTGCAGGTACAGTTTTTTTGCATTTTATGTATTTTATCAAAAGCTATCTTTCTGATTTTTTTCAGATTTTTCCGTCAAGTGTGCCATCTTGAAAAATCAGGAAAACGGTATTTTTAGGGGGTTTTTAGGGATTTTCTCCATTTTATAGACTGCAACATAGATCAACTGAAGGTTTTTTTTAATAGAGATTATGTATAATTTGAAATAACTGAGTATTTTAGGATTATCAAAAATTGGGCAAAACACCTTTAAACCCCCCCCCCCCCCCCCCCAAAGCCATGTTTTTTTAAGTTATGTAAGGGTTTTTGCGGGCTTAATGATATTTTTTGAGATCGATACAGCCTGAATATTTTTTTTCATTTTTTTTTACGTTATATGTGATTAAAAAATAAGACTAATCGCATTTTTAGCCCACCCCCCCCCCCCCCTGCCCCCACAAAAACGTCAATTTTTCTATTTTTTTTTTTTTTTGTTTAGTTAAGTTGCAATTAATTTAAAAATTTTATGAGGCTTCTACAAAACATATCTATTTTTTTATAAACCCGTAGGTCGAGTGTACAATACATATAACCTTTTATAACCAATACATATAAACTTTGAGTTGGTCACTTTATGACTTTCATAATAATAATTTTAATCGAGTTAGTAAGCCTTGAAAATGGCCAAAAAACGTTTTTCAAATTTTACATTGCATTAGTGATGTAACGAATATTCGTATTCGCATTCGCATTCGCGAATATTCGCATGTTTTTGCATATTCGCATTCGCATCCGCATTCGCGAAATTTGTGCGAATGTTTTGCGAATATGAAAACCAGAAAAAAAATAATTTTAAGATAATATTAGGTTAATAAAATCAAAATCTATTCACTTCTCATCTTTTTTTATTAAGAAAAGGTAACTTAACCTCAAACATGCAGCTACTCTCAAATGGAAATATGCAGGACACAACAGCAGACAAAGAGTCGGAAGATGGAATGAAGCTGGAGACCTTGGGACTACAAAAGAGGAAAGGGCAGACCACAGACGAGATGGTCGAATGACCTAAAGAGATACGCAGCGACCAGATCGACAGCATTAGCACTGAACCGAGAAGAGTGGAAAAGTAAGGGGGAGGTCTACGTTCAACTTTGGACAAATGAAGGGCAATAGATAGATAGAATTTAACCTTGTATAATCACATTATCAGCCTTCACTTTTTTTTTATTATTTGGTATTATGTAGTAAAGCTTAAGATTCAGATTGATTTACACTAAATATCAATTAAATTTTTATTAAAAATTTAGGAAACATTACAAAAATAGAAACAAATTTAAAAAACTGGACATTCGCATTCGCATCCGCATTCGCGAATGTCAGTAGCAGATATTCGCATTCGCATTCGTATTCGCGAATGTTAAAAAAATGACATTCGTTACATCACTACATTGCATGTAACTCGACAACAGTCAATTTTATAGAAAAATCACAAGAGACCTTTTTTGCTCAGGTTGATTCAGAGAATCTAAAACAAATTTGTCCTAAGTGAAAAATTGATTTTTTGAATTCGTTTAAAAAATTGTTTAAACAATTTTCCGACCGCGGTACTGCCTGGCATCTTGTGGATTTGTTATAAGGACCTGTTTTTGAGTAAGTTTGTGCAAAAAAATGAATATACTACATTCCCTCTCGCGAGATTTTTTTTGACACAGACGTTAGTAATTTCTTTTTTGAAAAATTCAGTTGTCAGAAGTGACTGGAAATTACTACAAAACCAACGCACCTGCTCATATCCAATATTATTAATAGTAATCAGACATAAAAATAACATAAACCTTACGCCAATCAATATTTATTTATTTAAACCATTATAATGTATTGATAGCAAATGAGCAAATTATTTATTGTACAAAATAAAAATATTTTGTAGAAATAAACTTCACAAAATTTTATGAGATTAGTAGACACTCCCACTATTTCTAATAATTCTTCTTTTTTTAATGAAAGATTAAGTTGATTTGAGTTGATTTTAGCAGTTAATAGTGTGAGGTAGGAATTTTTGTGTTGTACGTTTCCTATTCCGAATGTCTCAAAAAAATCTCGCGAGAGCGAATGTAGTATATGAATAATTTACCTAATGGGGGGCAAGCATACAGCATGGACTATTCGCATTATGAGCCAGACGAAAATGGTTTGGAAAACATTAAACGATAGATACTGTTGTAGATGTGAGTTGCGGAAACGGCAACATAACCATAGGCTGTTGTTCGCATGTAGCTGCCATAATATAATATTTATCGCATGGAAGATATTTTACAAAAATCATCAAGCCAGCAAAATATCTTACAAAACTCTTTGACAATACAGATGTTATACCTGTAATAGACGAAGACAGCGATGAAGACTTTAGAACTGTAAAGTGTAATACCAACGAATATACTCTCCGAATACTCTAAGAGTATAGACGGAGCTATATATTCTTTGGTAATACTTTCTTTATTCTTTTTATGGTGTTTTACGTGGCAGTAAACGTGAAGCAAAATGACAATTTAATAGGCAGAGCAGAGATATAGGTTATGTAGATGGTACAAGCACATGTTTGAATAATTAGAATATGTATAATGTAAGGTAATATTAGGGTACCTACAAAATACAAACTAATGAACAAAGAACAAAATGTTTTGATTCACAAAACGACAAGAAGTATGATATATTAAAATAATGTATTTTTCTTAAATTGATTATTCTGTTTTATTTTTGTTTTTTGTATCCTACCTAAAAGATATCACAATGACATACAAAATATATATATATATATACACAAGATATACAAAAATATTGCAAAAATTTGAATATTAAATTGTAGTTTACTTGAGGACAAACTGAGCAACAGATATACTAAAAAAAAATTAAAACGAAAAAATGATGATTTATTGGGCAGGTTGAGAGGGAGGAGGGCTAAAATTGAGCTAAGGCTTAATTTTAAACACATCAAACGTAAAAAAAAACGAAAAAAATATTCAGGCTGTATTGATCTCAAAAAATATTAGGCCTGGATCCCGCGTACCAAAAAAAGTTGATTAAAAGCAAGCTGAAAATATGTTAATAGTTTAACGGTGTCTAGTCGGACAAACTTTGATGTACTCGTAGGTATGGAAACAGGGGAAGTTTTAATTGTGAAACGTAATTTTAATTGTGGAACGTGTCATCCTGGCAAGTTTATGATTGTGAAAACTAGCAGGTTGTTTTTAAGTTTATTCAATAGCAAATTATATAAAATATTCCTAAAAACTCAGTTACTTCAAATTATACCTACATAACCTATAAAGAAACCTTGAGTTAATATATTTTGAAGTATATAAAATGGAGAAAATCCCTAAAAACCACCGAACAAATCAGTTTTGCGGATTTTTGAAGATGGCGCACCTTACGGAAAAATCTGAAAAAAGTCAGAAATATAGTTTTTGATAAAATACACAAAACACAAAAAAAAATAGACATGCAGCCATCACCAAAAAAATATACGTACCTATTAAAGAACAAAAAAAAGAGGTTATAATATGTACACTCAACCTTCGGGTCCATAAAAATGATCTGTAAAAGCCTCAACTTGTGCGTGTGAATTTTTTGTAATTTATAATTTAATAATTATTAATTATTCTAAATGGGAAATAAGCCACAATTTAACTAAAAAATGACCATTTAGAATAGTTAATTACAAAAATGCCACAAAGAAATAGCTTCAGAATAACATTTGTAATTGCAAACCAACTTAAAAAAAAAATAAAATCGAAAAATTGACATTTTTGGCTGTGGGGGAGGGGGAATGGGGGAAGTGGGCTAAAATTGCGGTGAGCCTTAATTTTTTAAAATCATATAGAACGTACAAAAATAAAAAAAAAATATTCAGGCTGTATAGACCACAAAAAATATAATTAGACCCGCAAAAATCCTTACAAAACTTTAAAAAAAATGGTTTTTTGGGGGTTTAAAAGTGTTTCGCCCAATTTTTGAATATTCTAATATACTCATTTATTGTAAATTATACATAATCTATTAATAAAACCTTGAGTTGATCTATGTTGCAGTCTATAAAATGGAGAAAATCCCCAAAACCCCCTAAAAAAACAGTTTTCTTGATTTTTAAAGATGGCGTACCTGACGGAAAAATCTGAAAAAAATCAGAGATATCTTTTGATAAAATACACAAAATGCAAAAAAAATTGGACCTGCAACCCTCTCCAAAAAAAAGTTATAGGTTTTAAAAAAGTTAAAAAAAAATTTGAGGTTATGTACACTCGACCTGTGGGTCCATAAAAAATGGACGTGTTTTGTAAAAGCCTCAGCTACACGTGTGAATTTTTTGAAATTTTTAAATCAATTGCAACCCAACTAAAAAAATTAAATCTAAAAATCTACGTTTTTGGCTGTGGGGGAGGGGTAAGGGGGGTGACATAGAACGTAAAAAAATTAATAAAATTGAATTCTGGGAGTGAGGGCATTTTGCCTATCTTAACGGGTGGTACCCTTTGAGACCAATCCATTAATTAGTTTAAGAGTTATTCTATTTGTTTTTCCCAGAGACCTTTATTTTGCAATAACATAAGACAGAAAATAATGAAGATAGGGCAATTCTGCGTATGCCAAATAAAAGTAGAAAACTGATACTATTAAAATGTACTCAAAAACGATAAAAAATTATCTAATATAGTCAAAAATCCTAATGCCAAATTTGTGAAATTTTGAAAAACATTTAGAATAACTTTAAAAATATTGTCCGTAGAAAAAGTCATTTTATATATATTAGAAAAGCTGGTATTTTACACGAATTTTTAAAAATGTAGTTCAATTGTGACTAGTCGTGGTAAGTGAAGGGGAGCTGGGAGCCGACAAATGCACGAGTTCAAAAACTAAAAAAAGCAACTTAAAACTACTATCATTTTCTATATCTTGGAATCTACTGAATATATTTTGATCGTTCTTTTTTTAATTTGTATGTAATTTTTCTGTACATTACAAATATGCAATTTGTCTAGACATTTATTAATTAATAAACAGTCTAATTTATTTAAACATTTTTTGAAAACATATTTTTTTCCCAAAAATCCATACTATCCCTATTAATCATAGAAAAAGTTAAGGTATACTTTAATAAATAAATTATCTTCAATAAATAATTATCTAATAAAAATAATTTATTTATTAAAGTGTACTTTAACTTTTCTGTGTTCATTACTATGATTAAAAAAATAGATTTTTGTAAAAAAATATTTTTTCAAGAAGTGTTTAAACAAATTAGACTGTTTATTAATTAATTAATTTATAAACAAATTGCATATTTGTAATGTACGTAAAAATTACATTACCAATTTAAAAAAGAAATATCAAAATCCATTGAGTTGATCCGGAGATACAGCAAATTATATTCGTTTGAAATTGCTTTTTCGGTATTTTAACTCGCTGGATTTGTAGGTTCCCCCTTGTAATCGTTTGCACTACATTTTTGAAAAATCGTAGAGGGTGCTGTGAAGGTATAATGTTTGTGCAAATTTTTTAAGAAAAAATACAAATCCCATTCTTTAAAATGGCATTCATGAGATTCCTTATGCATCTGTTTTGAGATGGACGTTGAGAGGTGACTCAAATTTTTTTTGCAGAAATTGCTTAAAAATAACTCAGATAATAACATTTGAGTTATCCTCCCACTCAAGATGGTCCGGAACATTGTTTAAATAATCAAAATGTCAAAATATGAAGGAAAAATTCGATTTTTTATTGGTTTTTTGATTATAACTTTAAAACTATTCATTTCTGAGAAAAGTTATACTACCATAGAAGTTGCGTAATCAAATTTCCTAAAATATAGATTTAGTAAAAATTTAGAAAATGGTCACCTTTGTTGCAAAATAGCAATAATTGCGAAAAAAACCATACAAAAACAAGTATTTGCATTTTACGTTTTTCAACCATTTATGCTAGGCTTAGGACCATCATATTTTACCAACAAAAACTTTATGATATAGGAAAACAAAACTGTAAATTTCATTAAGATCAGTTTAAGTAAAACAAAACTGTAAATTTCATTAAGATCAGTTTAACAGATTTTTCAAAATAAATTTTGCAATCCAGGTTTCGCAAAAAAAATTTATTTTTTTAAAATGTTGCAGGACTGAAAATAAAGCAGATAGCAAGTTAATTTTTTTTTACTTATACAGCGTGTCTACTTAAGTTGGAAACATATGGGAAACTTTTTTATTATTAATTTTACGGAAAAAAGTTATTCTTTATAAAAAGTTCTGCATGCCTCAAAACCTAAGATTCAATCATCAGATATCAAATTTTCTCAATATTATACGAGGTATGTCAAAAAATATGAATTTCGGTCAAGGTTAAAGTACCTTTATTTCTCTCAATATCGAAAATTCTTATGATAAAAAGTTGTTTGGAATTAAAAACTAAGATCAAATATGCAATTACATGCTTCTAATTGAAAACAAAAATTTTCTCAAATTTATGGATACCCAACATTGTTTTTAATTATTACAAATATGATAACTCGTTTATTATTTATTTTACGAAAAAAAGTTATTCTTCATAAAAAGCTTTGCATGGTCTAAAACCTAAGACAAAACCATGATATATCAACTTTTATTAATTTTATACGAGGTGTGTCAAAAAGTATTAAATTCGCTCAAGATTATAGTACCTTTATATTTCACAATATTTCGATTAGAAGGATGTAATTGCATATTGAAACATAGTTTTTAATTCTAAACAACTTTTTTAATAACCGTTTTCAATATTGTGAAAAATAAAGGTACTTTACTCTTGAGTGAAATTCATATTTTTTGACATACCTCGTATAAAATTAATAAAATGTGATATCTGATGGTTGCATCTTCGGTCTTAGGACATACAGAGCTTTTTATAAAGAATACCTTTTTTTCGAAAAAGTAATAATAAAAGAGTTATCGTATGTGTAATAAATAAAAACGAAGTTATATCAATAAATTTGAGAAAAATTTGGAAAATATTTTTTTCCAATTAGAAGCATGTAATTGCATATTTGATCTTAGTTTTTATTTCCAAACAACTTTTAATAATAAGAATTTTCGATATTGAGAGAAATAAAGGTACTTTACTCTTGAACGAAGTTTTTTGACATCTTGACATTGAATCTTTTTTGACATACCTGGTATAATATTGACAAAATTTAATATCTGATGATTGAATCTTAGGTTTTAGAGCATGCAGAACTTTTTATAAAGAATAACTTTTTTTCGTAAAATGAATAACAAAAAAGTTTCCCATATGTTTCCAACTTAAGTAGACACGCTGTAGAAGTGTAGTGTACCTTTCATTTGCAATTCGCAAAATTAAAATCGATTAATTACCACGGCGTCAGGAATTTTTTTAGATAAACATTAATTTTTGGTGCTACGTGCAGGACAGCGGTGTTCGATTTGCACAAATTGATTTCCACCAAAATGTCTTCCAATCTTTATCTAATATATTATTTTATTACTCATATTTTGTTGTATTTTAATATTTTAATTCCACAAAAATCAAACTAGTTTTATTATTGTTTGTGAAATATTGTTTAATTCCGTTACTCGCGCCAACTTTTTGTGATCGAATACTCGCGCACGGTTCCGAAGACCGGGCCCAAAAATATGGGTCAGCAATATTTGAAAAAATTTTTTTTTGCAAAATTGTGTACAATTATATTATTTAATGAATATATGATCATATAATTGTGTAAATATGCGTTTGTGTCAACATTATATTACTTTAACAAAAAGTAATTTTGTTAATCATCATCTTCATACGTTTCCTCGTCAGTCGATACTTCCTCAAATAATTTTAATAATCTTTGCTTCTCCTTCTCGTAATCCATATCTAAATATAAATAAACAAATATATAAACATTAAAAATAAGAAAAAGACCTTAAATTACCTGACTAATTAAAACTTACTACTTTTAATTACCTGACTAATTAATAGGTCTTGCCTAATAATAAAAGTACAATACTCTTTTTTACACTGCACGTGGACTTCACACACAGTTGACTGATGACTGAAGAGGTATATGCAGCAGCAATTGAAAATATGCACTACAATCAGAGTTACAGGCAGTTATTTAGAGGCCCGGTCTCATACACCGTGTGCGAGTAACGGAGGGTTTAAACAATTGCATATGTTTAAAAATAATAAACTTTTATTCTCTAAGTTAAAATATACAGGGTGTCCAGAAACTCTACCGACAAACGAAGACAGGAGATTCTTCAGATAATTTTAAGATCACTTAGTCCGAAAATGCTTACTAAGGGAGCTAGAGCTCTTTGAAGATGGCGTCTTGTAATTAGTTTTTCTTAAATACCTCCAAAACGCTTCTATTTAGAAAAACAAAAATTGGTACGCGTATTTATCTTTAAGATATAAATCTTATCCATCCATTGCAAATTTCTAGTACCGATCATAGGCGTCCGTTTTGGGTAGGCCAACGGTTATTTTATCGCATAACTTTTATCTTTTATCTTTTATGTATTTCTGACACTGGATTATTAAATCGTGAAGTATCCTAGTACTAAAAGGTACTCTTGTTTTAAATCGTTAGGACACACCGTTTTCTAGAAAAATGGATTTGAAAATTTTTCGCTTTTTGAATTAAAAAAAAATTTCAAAAAAAAACTGTTTAGAAAGACGAAAACTGGTACATTTATTTATATTCCAAAAATAAATCGATTTCATTAATTGCGAATTTCTAGTACTGATCATAGGCGTCCGTTTTGGGTAGGTCAACTGTTATTTTATAGCATAACTTTTTTGTCTTGAATTTTTGAGCATTTTTGACACTAGATTATTAAATTATGAGGTATTCGAGTACTAAAAGTTACTCTTACTTTATGTTGGTAAAATACTTCGTTTTTTGTTGAAAAGTTCTTTCAATTTTTTTTCAAATTTCAAAAACGAAAAACTTTCCAATCGATTTTTCTAGAAAATGGTGTGTCCTACCGAGAGCAAGAGTACCTTTTAGTACTAGAATACTTCACAATTTAATAATCCGTTGTCAAAAATGCATAAAAGTTAAGGAGAAAAAAGTTATGCGATAAAATACCCGTTGCTCTACCCAAAACGGACGCCTCTGACCGGTACTAGAAATTTTCAATGGATGGAATCCATTAATCTCTGAAAAGTAAATATGCATACTAATTTTCGTTTTTCTAAATAGAAGCGTTCTGGAGGTATTTAAAAAAAACTAATTTCATGACGCCATCTTCAAAGAGCTTTAGCTCCCTTAAGAAGCATTTTCGGACTAGATAAATTGGGTTAACTTGTCTTAAAATTAGCTGAGGAATCTCCTGTCTTCGTTTGTCGGTAGAGTTTCTGGACACCCTGTATAAACAAAGAACGTTTTTGCTAAAAAAAGTGTTATTTCAAAGGATAGAGTATGTGTTTTTATTTTGCAATGAACAAATTTATTTATTTATATCGAAGTGTAATAAACATTAAAATGTATCAATCATTATCAAAGGTCATTGGAATGCCCAATCAGAGCAAACTATCCGCTGTCCTGCGCGTAGCACCAATAATGAATGCTTCCCCAATTTTACGACTACACGCGTATCTATGTCCAAAGTAGTTAAAAAATGTAGACTAAAATGGCTGGACTACCTGGAAAAAACAGGGCAGCTCGTTAATAATGTGGGACGAAGGCTACAAGAAGGAAAAGGGGTAAGGTAGACCACGAAAGAATTGAAGGAATATAGTCATCTTCTTCTTCTTTAAGTACCGTGCCCAAATTTTTAGGCGTGAGTAGCTTCCATAACAATTTGCCGATATCGTTCTCGATCTTGTGCGGCATGTAACAATTGATCTGCTGATAAGCCAGTCCATTGACGAATGTTTCGGAGCCATGAATATTTCTTTCGACCAACTCCTATTTTTCCGTCGATCTTTCCATTGAGTATTAACTGCAGCATCCTGTATCTGCTACCTCTCATTATATGCCCCAGATATTCAAGTTTTCTCTTTTTATCATCTTCATTAAGTCACCTTCGCCTTGACCCACCCTGTTTAAGACTTCTCTGTTTGAAATGCGTTGAACCCAAAATATTCTGAGCATTCTACGATACGACCACATCTCAAAGGCTTCTAATTTGTTCATCATGTTAACCTTCATGATCCAGGTTTCACATCCATATAGTAATACAGTATACACATAACATTTTAGGAACTTGATTCTTAGTTCCAAGTTCAGCTGAGAATTGCTCAGAATAGATCTAAGTTTCATAAATGCTTCTCTTGCAATTTCTATACGAGTTTTAATTTCTTCATTCGGATTTAGTGTCTCGTTTATCCAACATCCTAGGTATTTAAAATGGTTAACTTTTGTTATTCATTCATCACTGAAACTTAGTTGCATAGGGCCGACGTCTTGTTTACTAACCACAAGTAACTTTGTCTTTGTTGCATTTATGTTAAGTCCGTTATTGGAGCATCCTCTAGTGACTCGATCTATAAGGAATTGAAGATCTTCGATATTTTCTGCCATGAGCGCGGTGTCGTCTGCATATCTGATGTTGTTAATAGTTTCTCCCCCGATTCGAACTCCACATTGTCCTTCCAAGGCTTCATTAAAAATTATTTCTGAGTATACGTTAAACAAAGTTGGGGATAACAAACAACCCTGTCTGACACCTCTTTGAATGCAAATTTTGTCTGTTTCTTTGCCGTCTACCAGAATAGAAGCTTCTTGACTCCAATATACATGTTATAAAAGTCTCAGATCTTCATCATCTATTCCAATCATTTCTCGATATTCAAACAACCTATCGTGTTGAACTCTATCAAACGCCTTCTCAAAATTTATAAAGCAGACGTAAATTGGTTTCTGTACTTCCCATGATCGTTGAAGTAATGTTAACATTGAGAACAAAGCTTCCCTTGTTCCCAATCCTTCTCTGAAACCGGATTGTTTGTTTCCCATTGTCTCTTCACATTTCTGCTTGATTCTAATCTTAAGAAGTAGCTTGAGAGAGTGGCTTATGAGACTAATTATTAGTGTAAAGTTTTTACATGATGATGTATTAGGTTTTTTTGGGAGTGGAATAAATGTAGACTCTAACCATATCTGTGTCATCATTCCAGTCTCGTATATATGGTTATAAATGTTTGTTAGTTGTAAGACATTGTCGTCATCCAGAAGTTTGAGCCAGTCTGATGGTATTTGGTCAGGGCCTGGAGATTTCCCATTTTTGCTCTGTTTGATGGCTTTCTTTGCTTCCGCTTTTAAAATACTAGGACCAGTATTCGTATACTTTGTGGTGTTAAGTGGTGGCCTCGTATCCAGGAAGAGCTCTTTTATATAGTTAGTCCATTTTTCCTTTTTTTTTTTTCATCCAAGTCGAGAATTATTTTGCCTTTGGAGTTTCTCATAAAGTGGGGAGTTCTTTTTCTCTGAGTGTAGGTAATTTCTTTACAGATCTTTATTTCATTCTTTTAATTATTCCCTCTGTAGATGCTTAGAATGAGGGATGGGAAAAACCTACCAGTTATAACCTAAAACCGGTTTTTTCCTCTACAATAATCGGTTTTTCCGGTTGTATTTTTGTCCCGGTTATAACCGGTTTTTTCTTTTTAACATAATAAACGGTGAAAAACCGGATAAGCGGAAACTATACTGAATTCAGAGAAAAAATGGAAAAATTGTTCGCCCCGCGCCTCAATCAAAAATTTTAAGCTGACTGAAACCGATTTCACAACACTGATGACTGATTTCTATATTGATAAGGATTCGAATGAACTATCGCAAACTAAAGCGCAATGTAAATGTAACCTATTGGGTATTGGCTATGACTAAAAAACCGAACACCGCTTTTTCGAATTAACCGGTTTTTTTAACGGTTATAACTGGCAGGTTAAACTGTAGATAAAAAAACAGTATAACCGAAAGCCGGTATTTTGTCAACAACCGCCATCCCTACTTAGAATAGCATGGAAGAAGTATTGGAAGAAATGGGCAAAGAATGCGAAATAATAAACAGTAAAAATAAGAAAGTTACAATATCTGGTACACGTAATGAGGGAACAGTGATTTGAAATGATGAGAAATATGGTGAGGACGAGGAAGGAGTATAGAAAGAGGGAGAGTGTATTGGTTAAAAAATTTAAGGCACTGGTTTAAATCCAGTTCCATAGAATTCTTTAGAGCAGCGGTAGATGGAGTAAAGGTAGTGATGATGATATCCCACCTCCGAATTTGAGACGGCACCCAAAGAAGAATAAGAAGCAAACCATAAAAAAATCTAATTTCTAAAATGAAAACGGTGCTATTATTTTTAACAACCTACATTTAAAACTGAAAGAATTTATATAAGCACTAAATATTTTGAGGGCATCTTTTGAAAAGCTTTCTCAAATATTCGAATAGTAGTGTTCGCAATACCGCAGCGTGTGGTTTCAAGAACGCCTTATGGAGATATATATACTCGCACGTTTTCTAGATATATAAGATATATAAGAAATTCACTCGAGAATTCCGAGAAGTTTATTCCCATCGGTTTCTTATCTGAATCTGGTCCAGATTAACTTTCCTCGCAGCTATTCACTAGGTTAAATGAGTTCTTTTGACGGGATTGGGCCATGCGATGGAAGCATTATCTGCATTTAAATAGTGTGGCTGCGACGGCGACATTTCGGCCTCTAGGCCTCCTCGTGCTCGTGCGCCTCTATTCTCGATATGATATTTTAAGAATTCTTTACCCTCGAGATTTTTATAGGGGAAATAAATTGTTATGTTGCTATAGCGAACAACAATGTTCGCTGGTTTCCTTTTAAAAAAGAATTTTTAGGAAATTTATTGTATGGGAAAGAATCGATCCGAATGGTGGCAAATACCTATTGCGGAAAATATGCACAGAGTGTATAAAAAACCTCAGTACTCGCTAATAGTTTTTGTTAGCATTTCTTCTTTCTTCTTCTTCTTAGCCTTCTATCGTCCACGTTTGGACATAGGCCTCTCCCAACTCCTTCCATCGGTCTCTATCCTGAGCAACATATTTCCAGTTTGTTCCGGCTACTCTTCTAATAACATCAACCCATCTCATCTGTGGTCTTCCTCTCGGTCGTTTACTTTGGTAAGGTCTCCAATGTTGTATCGTTGCATTCCAACGTTGGCCTTTTTGTCTAACAGTGTGGCCTGCGAAGCTCCATTTAAGTTTGGCAACTTTTGTTGTTATGTCCTCGACTTTTGTTTTTGATATTACCCAGTCGCTCCTCTTTTTATCTGACAGTCGTATACCTAACATTGCTCTTTCCATAGCTCTTTCTGTTGTGGCTAGTTTATTCATATTTGCCTTGGTTAGGGTCCAGGTTTGACACCCATATGTCATGATAGGAAGGATGCACTGGTTGAACACTTTGGTCCTCAAATATTGAAGTATTTTGCGGTTCTTAAGTATCCAACCAAGTTTTCCAAATCCTGCCCATGCTAGTCTTGCTCTCCGATTAATTTCCTTACTTTGGTTTTCTTTGTCTAGTTTCAGGATTTGGCCTAGGTAGATATATTCCTGGACTTTTTCTATCTCACTGCCATTTATAGTTATGCGTCTGGGGTCATCTGTGTTTGTCATTATTTTTGTTTTCTTCATGTTCATTTTCAGGCCGACGTATTGGGAGCTGCCTGCGAGTTCCTCCATCATAATTTGCAGTTCCTCAAATGAGCTCGCTATAATCACAATGTCGTCAGCGAGTCTGAGGTGGTTTAGCTTCTTGCCATTAACGTTAATGCCATAGGTTGACCAATTTGTCGTTTTGAAGACGTCTTCTAGTGCTAGGTTGAAAAGCTTTGGCGATATTACGTCTCCTTGTCTCACGCCTCTCTTAATAGGGATGGAATTTGTATTTTCGTCTAGTTGTACTATCATAGTTGCATTTTCATATATATTATGTATTAGTTGTCTATATCTCGAATCTATTCTACAATTATTAATAGCTTGTTCTATGGCCCACATCTCGATACTATCAAACGCCTTTTCATAGTCTACGAAGGCAAGAAATAGGGGTAGTTGGTATTCATTTGCCTTCTCTATCAATGTTCTCATTGTCAGCAGATGGTCTGATGTACTATATCCTTTGCGGAAGCCAGCCTGTTCCACTGGTTGGTAATTGTCCATTTTGTAGGTCAACCGGTTGTTAATAATTCTCATAAATAGTTTGTATACTTGACTGAGCAACGATATCGGTCTATAATTCTGTAGGTCACATTTGTCCCCTTTTTTGTGTAAAAGTATTACTAGACTTTCGTTCCAGTCTTTAGGGATCTTGCTGTTATGGAGACATTTATTAAATAGCTCTGTTAATATAGGGATTGTTACTGTTTTGCTTGTTTTCAAGAGCTCGGCAATTATACCGTCCTGTCCTGGAGCTTTATTATTTTTTAGTTCTTTTAAAGCTCTTTCTATTTCGAATCCCTTTATATTTGGTAGTACTTCTGATCCCACGTTTTTTATTTTTCTTTTGACGTTCTCCTTTATTGATTCATTAGGCTGGCTTTGCGAGCTGTACAAGCTTTTGTAGAAGTCTTCGACTATTTTTGTAATTTTATATTTGTCCTTCTCTTCCTTACTATTGGCGTCTTTAATTTTGATGATTTTTTGAACACCCAGTGCCGGTCTTAGACATTTTAAGCCTCTGTTGTTTTAAATGACTCGCTCTATTAAGTTCTCGTTCCATTTTTGTAAGTCGCGTTGTAGTTATTTTCTAATTGATTAATTATTTATATGGGAAATAAGCCACAATTAAAATGAAAAAAATAATTTTATTAACGTTTCGACGCCCAAATCGGGTGCCGTTGTCAAAATACAAAATATTACTAAAATAAACTAAAGTGTTGTTGCTAAGCAAAAAAATTCTTCTAATAATTTATTTAATCTCACTCATTTATATTGGCAATTCAGACATATATTATACATTTTAAAGTAGAAGACTTTAAAATGATATTGCCAATATTTATGAGTTGCGTTCCTGGGACGACTTACTGAAAGATAGTTCATTCGATTACATGAAATTAACCCCAACTCAAGAATATCCGTCATAAAAAATTATAGCATGTGATATGTCTTTAAAAAGACAACCAAATGCAACGACAGTAAAATTCTCGCGTTAGAGACTTCATAGTAAATCACAAGGGAAAACCAGGAAAAACCTGTGATACTATCCCGACATCGTAAGTATTTGGTCTTACATTAATTTACTCTCAAAAAATAATACCAAATTCTGACTTGTAACATGTTTAAATTATAAATAATATTAATAATACTAGATATATAAGTAATACTAAAATATAAAATATGTACTAGCTCGATATTATTGACTTACTAATCTTGGTATTTTCTTTCTATTGACTTCCTCTTTCAGTATGGGTAACCACATCCTACTGCATTCTACCGAGGAATTTGCGACACAATTGGTTTCATTTAGCATAATTAGAGCCGCTTCTTTGATTTTTCTCTTTTTACTATCTGATTCTTTCAGGACTATACTTGAATCTCTCCACTGAACTCTATGTTCATTATCCCATGCGTGTTGACATATTTGAGATCTCTCAAATTCTCTATTTTTAATATAAGATTGATGTTCATTTATTCTAACGTCTAATGGTCTTGATGTCTCACCTAAATAAAATTGTTCGCATTCACAAGGTATTTTATAAATGCAATTCTTTGTTCTTTCTTGATCATTGTTAGGTTTAGTTTTAGATAGAATAGATCTCAATGTGTTTGTTGTTTTGAATGTTGTTGAAATGTTGAATTTATTTCCTATTGTTTTAAGTTTCTCGGATAGTCCTTTTATATATGGTATTGATATTTTCCTCGTATTATTTCTGGTGAATGTTGTAGGATCCCGTTCTAAGTTGTTCTGTTCCATTCGATCCAATCTTGACAATTCCTTATTTATAAACGATAAAGGATAATCATTTTTTAATAAAACAGATGTTAACAATTGTTTTTCTGCTAAAAAGGAATTTTCGTTAAAACAAGTAATTTTGGCTCTATCATATAAGGATTTAATGATTCCCTTTTTAACGTTGATGTTGTGATTTGACTTGTAATTGAGATATCTGTTGGTGTGTGTTGGTTTTCTATACACTTGAGTCTCATATCCAATATCCTTCTTTGAGATCAAAACATCGAGGAAAGGTAGGCTGTTATTGTATTCCTTTTCCATTGTAAATTTTATTGTCTCTTCTTGATCGTTTATAATATTCAGGAACGTATCCAACAATTCTGATCTATGAGGCCATATTGAAAACACATCATCTACATATCTCCACCATACTGTGGGTTTTAAATTTTGTTTAGAAATAATATTAGTTTCGAAATCCTCCATAAATATATTAGCCAATAATGGAGATAAAGAAGAGCCCATTGCTAGACCAAAATTTTGTTTATAGAATTCATTGTTTAGTTGAAAATAAGTATTATGGGTACATAATGTCAATAACTCCATTATAGCTGATACATTTAGTCTTGTCCTAGTTGCCAATGTATTATCATTCTCTAATTTCGTTTTGATTATGTTTAAAGTTTTATCTAATGGTACATTTGTAAATAAACTGTTTATGTCAAAACTTACTAAAATATTATTTGGATTAAATTCAATAGTTGATAATTTGTTTAAAAAATGTTTTGTATTTTTTATAAAAGTGTCATCATTATTAGCAAATGGTTTTAGAATGTTTAATAAGAATTTTGATAGTTCACTACAAGGAGAATTGATGGTACTACAAATGGGTCTAAGTGGTATGTTCGCTTTATGAATTTTCGGCACTCCATAAAAATGTGGTGTCTTACTGTAGTGAGGTGTCATTAATTTTCTTTGATAGTATGTTAGATCATTTTTAAATTTGAATAAAGTTCTATATATTTTGTTTTCTAGTGTCTTCGTTGGATCCTTCGTTAATTTGCTATAAGGTCCATTTGTAATTAGATCTGTAATTTTGTCCTCATATTGTATTTTATTCATTATTACAGTTGCATTGCCTTTATCCGCTGGTAGGATTGTTATGGAGTCATCATTTCTTAAAGTTTTTAAAGCTTTCATTTCCTCTTTGCTGATGTTCTGTTCAATTTGATGAGACTTTTCCAATTCAAGTTTACATAGTACCCTATATTGTTCTTTTTCATGAGTTGGTAGACACTGGGATATTTTCTCCACTGAGCTGATTATGTCTAATTTTGGAATAGATGGATGAGTAACAGCATAGTTTAAACCTTTTGACAATACCAAATTTTCCGTTGCATTTAAATGTCTATTTGATAGATTGACAACTGTCGCTAATATGTCATTATTTCTATTTAGGTTATCAAAAGTATGTAAACTATTTTGTTCTAAAAGATTATTAAATTTATTTAAATGTATATTTCTTTGTTTCTGATATGAATTTTCATAAATTATGTGTAAACTAAAAATAATTCGATCAAAATCAGAATTTGATATCATTCCGAAAAGTAAATCTTCAATACTTACGATGTCTTGTTCGATAAAAAATAAATTTGACCTGTGAAATTGCAACCTTTCCCGGATCATCGACAAACTGGCTCTATGTAGAATATTTTGGAGTCTTCTGCTTGAGTATGCTGGCCGTAACCTCAAGCCCTTTGGTATTATGTTGTTATTTCTACATCTTCTTAAAAATTTTATTGAATTTTGACAATGTGCCAGTTTCTCGAGAAGGTTTCCAATTTCCTAAAATTTTGACACACGATAGGCCCATACCGGTTTCTTAATGTTGTTCTGAAGCTATTTCCTTGTGGCATTTTTATGATTAATTATTTATATGGGAAATAAGCCACAATTAAAATGAAAAAAATAATTTTATTAACGTTTCGACGCCCAAATCGGGTGCCGTTGTCAAAATACAAAATATTACTAAAATAAACTAAAGTGTTGTTGCTAAGCAAAAAAATTCTTCTAATAATTTATTTAATCTCACTCATTTATATTGGCAATTCAGACATATATTATACATTTTAAAGTAGAAGACTTTAAAATGATATTGCCAATATTTATGAGTTGCGTTCCTGGGACGACTTACTGAAAGATAGTTCATTCGATTACATGAAATTAACCCCAACTCAAGAATATCCGTCATAAAAAATTATAGCATGTGATATGTCTTTAAAAAGACAACCAAATGCAACGACAGTAAAATTCTCGCGTTAGAGACTTCATAGTAAATCACAAGGGAAAACCAGGAAAAACCTGTGATACTATCCCGACATCGTAAGTATTTGGTCTTACATTAATTTACTCTCAAAAAATAATACCAAATTCTGACTTGTAACATGTTTAAATTATAAATAATATTAATAATACTAGATATATAAGTAATACTAAAATATAAAATATGTACTAGCTCGATATTATTGACTTACTAATCTTGGTATTTTCTTTCTATTGACTTCCTCTTTCAGTATGGGTAACCACATCCTACTGCATTCTACCGAGGAATTTGCGACACAATTGGTTTCATTTAGCATAATTAGAGCCGCTTCTTTGATTTTTCTCTTTTTACTATCTGATTCTTTCAGGACTATACTTGAATCTCTCCACTGAACTCTATGTTCATTATCCCATGCGTGTTGACATATTTGAGATCTCTCAAATTCTCTATTTTTAATATAAGATTGATGTTCATTTATTATAACGTCTAATGGTCTTGATGTCTCACCTAAATAAAATTGTTCGCATTCACAAGGTATTTTATAAATGCAATTCTTTGTTCTTTCTTGATCATTGTTAGGTTTAGTTTTAGATAGAATAGATCTCAATGTGTTTGTTGTTTTGAATGTTGTTGAAATGTTGAATTTATTTCCTATTGTTTTAAGTTTCTCGGATAGTCCTTTTATATATGGTATTGATATTTTCCTCGTATTATTTCTGGTGAATGTTGTAGGATCCCGTTCTAAGTTGTTCTGTTCCATTCGATCCAATCTTGACAATTCCTTATTTATAAACGATAAAGGATAATCATTTTTTAATAAAACAGATGTTAACAATTGTTTTTCTGCTAAAAAGGAATTTTCGTTAAAACAAGTAATTTTGGCTCTATCATATAAGGATTTAATGATTCCCTTTTTAACGTTGATGTTGTGATTTGACTTGTAATTGAGATATCTGTTGGTGTGTGTTGGTTTTCTATACACTTGAGTCTCATATCCAATATCCTTCTTTGAGATCAAAACATCGAGGAAAGGTAGGCTGTTATTGTATTCCTTTTCCATTGTAAATTTTATTGTCTCTTCTTGATCGTTTATAATATTCAGAACGTTTATATATAAAATATTATATATATATATATAAATATTTTCTAATTGTTTTATTAAGTTCTATGTATTCTTGAGTATGGCGTTTGTTTTGCGTTAGTAGTTGTCGTCTTTCCGTCATTAGTTGTTTAGTTTCGTTGCTTATTTTGTCTTCTTTAGTACTTGTTTTCTTTGCGACCTTTAGTCCGGCTTCGAGAAGGTTCTTATTGATGTTTTTGTTAATTTCGTCAATTTCATCTTGATTATGTGAAGGATCATATTTGAACTTATCCGCTAAGACCTCTCGGTTAGCTTTGTTAGCATATTTCTAAATAATGATTTAAACGCTCACGGACAAAAATATTGCATATTTTGAAAATACCATGTCTTCTTCTTCTTCTTCTTCTAATGGCGCTATGACCCTTTGTGCGTCTTGGCCTGCTTAAGAATGTTCTTCCATTCTGCCCTGTCGGATACTTTCCTTCGCCTCTGCCTGATGTTTCTGCCTTTGAAATATGACTGCACAGACGTACACTGAAAATACCACGGACTGCTATGCTGACAAATGTGGCAGTCCTTAAGATTACAAATGCTGCCCGAGAGCTGCTTGATGACATCAAATACAGAAAGATGGCCTATTCTGGACACTTAGTAAGGGGAGACCGATATATAATTAGTAACCGATATAATATTAATAGTAATGAACACAATGTTCAGATTACCAAACCGTAGATTATACACGTGGACATCACCAAGGGATAATACAAACAACATCGTCAGGAATCAAATCGATTATATACTAATCAGAAGCCGGTTTAAAAACTCCATCACGTCTACAAAAACGTATCCAAGCACTGATATAGAATCGGATCACAATCCGGTGGTGGCTGTAGTAAATATAAGATTCAAGAAACTACAGAAAAATGCAGCTAAACAAAAGATAGACATTAAGCAACTGAAAGACGCAACTATACTGGAAAGGACAAGATAACAGGTAAACAACAGTCTTAGAAACCTCGCTACAAAAAAATAGGAACACAGACAATGTAGAGGACAAATGGATAGAGATAGAAAAGGCCCTTATAATAGCTGGTGAAGGCTCCTTAGCTCCAAGCAAAATTAAGAAAAAGGAATGGATGACAAACGAAATTTTGTACCTCATGGAGGAAAGGCGAAGAAATAAAACCAACAAGACAAAATACAAAGAAGTGAACCGTGAGATTAAGAGAAAAATTAGAGAAGCCAAAGAGAAGTGGGTTCTGGAAAACTGCAAGGAAATAGAAGAATATGGAAGAAAGTACAAGAGCTTTAACATGCATAAAAAGATCAAGGGAATAACAGGTAAAAAAGTGAAACAAGCATCCATCGTAAAAGACAAAAAAGGTAAAATAATTACAGATTTAAATGAAAAACTGGCAAGATGGACAGAATACATTGAACAACTTTTTGCAGACGAAAGACCAGAAATAGCAATGGCATAACCTACAGACGACACAACAGGGCCTGAAATCCTAAAAAACGAGATAGAATATGCTATAAGGAACACTAAAGGGGGTAAAGCTGCAGGACCAGATGAAATTCCTGTAGAATTGTTGAAACTTATAGACGACGACACACTTGAAATAATGGTGAACTTCTTTAACGCAATTTATAGAACAGGCATCATACCAAAGAAATGGCTCTCCTCTACTTTTGTCACAATCCGGAAGACAAATAACGCCAGAGAATGTTCAGACCACAGAACTATAGCATTGATGAACCACACACTAAAAGTATTTTTAAAAATAATTCACAAAAGAATATTTAATAAACTAGAAGAGGACATAAGCGCCACACAGTTTGGACTCAGAAGTGGACTGGGAACACGGGAAGCTTTGTTTGGTCTGGAGAATTCATAAAAGAATATTTAATAAACTAGAAGAGGACATAAGCGCCACACAGTTTGGATTCAGAAGTGGACTGGGAAAACGGGAAGCTTTGTTTGGTCTGAGTGTGTTAATGCAAAGATGTTTGGATGTAAACCAAGACGTCTACGTAGGTTTCTAGATTTTGAGAAGGCCTTCGATAAAGTCAGACACCAAAAAACTGTATGAAATCCTAAGAAGCAAAAACACCGAAAGTCGCGACATTAACATCATATCCAGGTTGTACTGGGGACAAACAGCAAAAATCAAGGTTGATAATGAGTTAACCGAAGAAATTGAGATTCGTCGAGGTGTGTGTCAGGGTTGTGTGCTTTCTCCACCACTATTCAATATATATATATATATATATATATATATATATATATATATAGCGAAACAATATGGTCTGAAACTGAACATCAAAAAGACTAAATTCATGATTGTAACGAAAAAGCTCTACACCAATGTGAATTTAACCATAAATAATCAGTAAGTTGAAAGAGTTACGTCCTACAAATATTTAGGGGTTTGCTTCACTGATACTAATGACCAGACAAGAGAAATCAAGAGGAATAGAGATAGCGAGACAATCGTTTGTCAAAATGAAAAAGTTTCTATGCAGACGGGACATAAATATAAACTTAAGAACGAGAGTGTTAAGGTGCTAGGTTTTCTCCGTTCTGCTGTACGGCATGGAACCTTGGACACTGAAAAAGATAAACATCAAAAACATTGAGGCATTCGAGATGTGGTGTTACAGGAGAATGTGGAAAATACCATGGACAGAAAGAGTAACAAATCAAGATGTTTTGCTGAAGATGGGGAAGGAATGCGAAGTCGTAAAAGCCATACAAACGAATATAAATATCTAGGAAATATAAAACTGGAATATATAGGCCACATAATGAGAGGAGAAAAGTACTCTCTGCTAAGACTCATATTCCAAAGAAAAATCTCGGGAAAGAGAAATGTGGGACGTAGGAGGATTTCCTGGTTGCGAAATTTAAGGGAGTGGTATGGGTGCAGTTCAATACAGTTGTTCAGAGCTGCAGCCTACAAAGTTAAGATTGCTGTGATGATAGCCAACCTCCGATAGGAGACGGTACTGCAAGAAGAAGATATAATATTCTTCAACTTATTATGATGGGTAAAATCGAAGGATACAACGGAATTGAGAGAAAGCAAGCCTATTGGTTGAAGAATATCAGGGAGTGGACAGGAACAAAGAAAGCAGAACAACTATTTAGAATAGCTCGAGACAAAAACAGTTTCGCCATGTTAATCGCCAACGTCAAGGGGACTTGATACAGCACGTTAAGAAGAAGAATTTACAAATCTAACAATATCTGCGCTCTGCATTAGTTCATCCAGCTCGTGGTTCATTTTAATTCTCCACGAACAATCTCTGCATTGAGTGTGTCCAAATATCTTCTTTAGTATTTTGCGCTCAAACATTCTCAGTTGTTTTTCATAACAGGTTAAGAGGGTCCACGTTTCACATTCATATGTAACCTTCTTCTTCTTGTAGTGCCTATCCGTTTCGGATGTTGGCGACCATCATGGCAATCTGTACTTTGCACACTGCTGCTCTGAAAAGATTTGTAGTGGTTGTGTTGAACCACGTACGTAGATTTTTCAGCCACGAAATCCTTCGCCTCCCTGGTCCTCGCTTTCCCTCTACTTTTCCCTGTAAGACCAGTTGCAGCAGTCCATATCTTTCACTGTTCCTCATGATGTGACCGAGGTATTCGATTTTGGCTGTTTTTATTTTGATTAACAGCTCTTTTTCTTTTTGCATTCTCAGCAAAACATCCTCATTAGTAATGTGGTCGGTATAAGATATCTTCAGGATTCGACGATAAAGCCACATCTCATATGTAACCACTGGTCTGATTACTGCTTTGCAGAGTCTAAGCTTAGACTCACGATTCAATAACTTACTTTTCATTAAGTCTTCGTTTACATAGTCGCGAAATCAAAGTACATGAGAGCTAATCTTGTAATAGACAATGCAGCGATTGAGCGTGTGTCCTGTTATAATTATCTAGATGCTTGGATCACAGACGATACTGATCAAACAAAAGAGATTAAATGAAGAGTACATGGGAAAAACAAGGAATGTCACATTTTATACATATTGAGATAAAGACCAATAAAGGTTTAATTCTTGTGATATCTAAAAACTACTTCAAGAATCTCCAGCAATTCTTGTTCTCTAATCTTAATACAATATTAATCTGTATTAACTTATTAATTTAATAATGCACAAAAAACTGCTGACATTCCTTATTTTCGTTCGGTAGCGTGTGGACAATCCTTCTTCTTCGCTTGGATACAAATTCTTAGACAATTTATATATACTGAACTTTCTGGTTATTGTCCTGAATCGATAGGTTAGTCCAGCGGTTCTCAACCTTTTTTACTCAGCGACGTACTAAACGTACTCCTTACAGATTCGCGACACCCTTATATGTACACATTTTTGCTAGTGGTAGGTAAGTAGAGATGAATATATTAAGCATATTATTTTTTTTATTACGGATTGGCACTTTATTGATTGGTATAACGTGGTATATACCTAATAGTTAAAAAAATGGTGGAATGCATGATTGGTATATTATAACCAGTAAAAAAATATAAATAAAAATATCGTATTCGCAAATCTCGCGACACACCTGATAGGTTCTTCCGGCACACCAGTGTGTCGCGACACGGTGGTTGAGAACCGCTGGGTTAGTCAATAGTGCTCAATTTTTGTTACCACATGACGAGAAAAGCCAAAATTCATGAAAAAGTGACATTCCTTGTTTTTTCCCTGTACTCTTCAAATGCAGAATAGAAATTGCTAGATCAGTCTTTAATAGAATGCGCAAACTCTTTTGCAATTGTGCACTGAACCAAAAAAGTACGTAAATATAATGAAAAAAACATTGATTCAAAAACGGGGAGCATTAATTTTCGTCCAAAGATCAGTATCGTTCGTCCAATGTAAGTAGATACATTAACTAATGCTCAAAAACATTAACTTCTATGAATTGGTACGTTCATTCAATGTACTTTCTAGTTAAGAATTAATGTACCGATACATTGATTCAATGTACCGATCCATTGATTCAATGTACTTTCTAGTTAAGAATTAATGTACCGATCCATTGATTCAATGTACCGATACATTGATTCAATGTACCGATACATTGATTCTTTACTAGAAAGTACATTGAATCAATGAATCGGTACATTGAATCAATGGATCGGTACATTAATTCTTAACTAGAAAGTACATTGAATGAACGTACTAGTTCATAGAAGTTAATGTTTTTGAGCATTAGTTAATGTATCTACTTACATTCGACCAACGATACTGATCTTTGGACGAAAATTAATGCTCCCCGTTTTTGAATCAATGTTTTTTTTCATTATATTTACGTACTTTTTTGGTTCAGTGTAGATACTGCCGACTGCAAGAGTTAACAATATTTTTCAATTATTTACGGTTTAATCATCTAAAGATTTAATTTACTAATCTTTTTTAAGATTATACCATTTAGAAATATTTTCAAATGGTTCCTATTTTATTTTACCTATTTGAATCGCTTATTTATCACTTCTTTTCAAATTTTAGTTTAGCTTAGAAAATGATAACCCATATAATCGCACATCGTTTACTTATGAAAAGCCTCATGTCGATGACAAGGGGCTTTTCATAAATAAAAGCACTGTTGGCAACATAGTGTTTCAGAAGAAAGTAAAATTGAGAAAAACAAAAAAAGGAAATGTTAACTATTTCTTCCTACTATGAATTTACTTACGAAAGATTTAAAAAAGGAGTGGTTGTTGTACCTGATTTTACAGGTGAATTTCTTAGCAAAACCTCTAAGTTATTATCTAATCCACTGTCTATTGCTGAGCCATCTTCCCCTTCGTCATTATCAAGGAAAATTCATGAACCAAAGGTACCAACAACTCATCAAGAAAAAATTAATGACCTGAAGAAACTTTTGCAGTACGTCCTTCAAGAACACAAGTGGTTTTACAATGAGCTTGCCCTATGGCCTACAGTTGCAACCAAAAAATGAGCAAAAATGTATAAAATGACATTTAATTTTAGCTAATTGTATTGTCTTAGAACTGTTTTAATAAAGTAATATTAATTATAAATAAACACGGTGTACATTCAGCCACCAATTAAAATTTTCCCGTAAAACAACACTTTTGTTTACGAAAGGCCTTTTGTCAGCTATTTTCAATAATAAAAAAAAATACAGTATTGATTTTAAAAAGTGTAACTAACATAAATTATTTTGAGTTTTAAGGTCCTTAAAATGTTTCGAGAAATCAGAAAAGTATAAAATCGTTTTTTATAAAACTAAACAGTTTTTTCTTGTTTCCCAAAATTTACATTTTTTGACAAGAGGCCTTTCATAAATAAGCGATTCATTTGTCGAATTAGCTTTTCAAAAAATTTACAGAGAACAAAAATTAATTACTCACCGGAGGGACCGCAGACGTTCGGATACAATTAGCGTCTCTTTGCAAAGACAATGACGTCGACTTTTCAAAGTAACAAGACACTTACTCAACACACACACTACACATGACACTGGGTATCTGACTGAAAAAATGCACCGTACCTACCATGCCAATGGCCATTAGTTGTCGAGGCATCAGGTAAATAAAAAAAAATTAATTAATACTAGATATGTAGCATTGAATAATGAAATAGGTACTTACATTCCGTAATGTCTTCATGGGCAGGTAATCTTTTCAAATACAAATTTATTTGTTTTATCCTTGATATGACTTTCACACTAAAGAAAGGAGATAATTCTTTCGAAATTGCTGTCCCATCCATCAATAAGTCCATTTCCATTTCCAAATGCCACTCCAAAGTCCATCAATCTGCAAAAGTGGAAACAGAAGTACAACTTTTTTTTTATAGAAATCCAACAAAATAATTTATAAACAGTTAAAAATATATGTAAATACATACCTTAAAAAATCAACCAAATCACTAGTGCCAAACACCGCTCTTCAAACTCTGCAGCTGCAGGGTAACTGTCTGCTAGGAGGTTACAACTGTTGTCACGTGATTTTTTACACCAATAAAAACACTTATAGAGTTTTAAGAAATGTATCGGTTTATGTACAAGATTGTTGTTACAATGTATTAATCATTGATTCAGGTATATTACGTTAAAACAATGATTGCGTTACATCAAAACAATGTATCGAGTTATTAATCAAAGTCGAAAACATTAATTTAATGTAGGAAAACATTGATTCAATAAACGAGTTCGTAATTTAATGAACACTGTACATTAGTGCAACGTTTTATATTCATTAATTTAACCGCATAATCCTGATGCATAGTTTCGTATAGACAATGAACAAATTATTAGTATTATGAAAAAAGTCATTGGATAGATAAAACGATTCGTTGAATTAATGATTATATTCATTATTTTTTAATGAATAGAATTACATTGTAATAATGAATATGGTCATTACTTAATGACTACGTGTTTATAGTATTAACAAAATTTTCATTGAATCAATGTAAAAAAATTCAATGATTGGCGTTCATTGGTACTATGTACAATATTTTTTTCAGTGTGATATCAACATAAAGTTACAAATACGCATTCTGCGGTGTTATGTCTTGTCCTCCCTGGTATAAGGAGTTGAGGCTTGGGCACTTAAACTGTCGACCATAAAAAACATCGAAGCATTCGAAATGTGGTGCTATAGGCGCATTCTCAAAATATCATGGATGAATGGCGTCACTAACATGCAAGTACTCTAAACTTTAGACAAAAAATGCGAAATTATAAATGAGATAAAACTAGAAAGATGGAATATTTTGGGCACATTATGAAGGGTTGAAAAGTACGAACTTTTAAGAAATGTCATGCAGGGCAAAATTAAGGACAAAAGAAGTGTGCGAAGAAGAAAAATATCGTGGCTTCGCCATCTACGTGAATGGTTCGGGTGGCCATAATGATTTCCAATCTCCGCTGGGAGTGGCACGTTAAGAAGAAGAATTATTTCTACCTATAATCATTGTTTTTCTTGATATTTATTTTCAAACCCAGAGTGTCATTTGCAAGAGTTAGATCGTTTAAAATGTATTGAAGATCTTCGATGTCATCTGCCACTATCGCTTTGACAGCGGTGTACTTTATTGTCATTGATGGTCTTAAGGTACTATTACACTTTAGAAGACCAAAAATAATCATTTTTTTCAAGAATTTTTTCCTCAGTACCTTTATTAAAAATTAACATAAAACTTTTTACATTAATATCTAACTCTTAGGGAATACAAAAAATATATCTTTTTTCTTCCATTTATGTACGTACAATAATATTGTAGAGGGCACAAAAGTCGAGGCGTCGAAAAATGATGGCGTACAGTTAATCTCAGGATTGAGATATCTGAAACAAAAAAATCGTACTGCATTTGAAATAGGAAGGTTTCTTACGTGACAATTTACCACAATTTGACTAAAAAATAAAAAACAAATATTTTTTAACCATGAAAAACTGAAGAAAAACGGGCGATTTTTTCACAAAATTTTTTAAAATTTGCGTAAAGAATTTTTTTGCGGTTTTTTTCACTAGCGGTGGTAAATTGTCATGTAAGAAACCTTCCTTTTTCAAATGCCGTACGATTTTTTTGTTTCAGAGATCCCAATCCTGAGATTAACTGTCCGCCATCGGAACTACTTTTTTTCGAGGCCTCTACTTTTGCGCCCTCTCTACAATATTAGTGTACCTGTATAAATGAACAAAGATATATTTTTCGTATCATCTAAGAGTTAGATATTAATATCTAAAAAGTTATATGTTTATTTTTAATAAAGGTTCTGAGAAAAAAAATCTTGAAAAAATGCTTATTTTTGGTCTTCTAAAGTGTAGTGGAACCTTAGTAAATGTGCCATTTACTTTAATACCCTTATTAGAGTCTGCCACTGCTTCTCCGAAGGCTTTTTCGACGTATAAGCGTATACGTTAAACAACATTGGAGAAAGTATACAACCTTACCTTACTCCTTTTTCAATGGAGAAATCTTCTATTTCGTTGAAATTTAAAAAATTTTCTTTCTGAAGACCGATTTTTTAATGATATATATCTTAAGAAGCATGCAGTAAGAAGGAAGCGCCACTGCTCTTAATAAGTGAAATATGCCCTGAAATTTAATATTAATTAATACACTGAAGCCAACCGAGCGATTAGGTCGTAATTCAATTTCTGGAATAATTATTAATTAATTAAACATAGACCAGAAAGCGGTTTGGCTTTTGGATGACCTTCAAGATGCTCGAGTCAGTCTTTCTGGAATCCGCTTAATGAAATTTCAGCTAATACGTCAAGTGAGGAAAACTTGTGTCGAAATTTAGCAAATTGTTACATGATGATGGAGATTTCAAGCCGAGGAACATTTGTTTGTAACGTTGTCTGCGGTTTCAGGAATAAGAGGTTTTGAGATCACAATTTTGTTACGATTATCAGTGTTGTGTTTGGTCAGTAGTTTGACAGTCCTCTTTCGACATAGTTTAGTTTGGTTTCACCACTGGAGAATTAGTTGAAATTTGGAAACTGGTCCAAAACTTTACGTCGGAAATATACTAAGCCCACATAGATAATCATTTTCGTAAAGTGCTGCTTAAAACATTGGACGTTAAATGAAACAGAACATATTAGTCAAATTACATTTACCGATAGAGATGCATATTTATACAAAAGTATGTTTACAGAACGTTTTTTATTTGTATAGTAAAGTTAGTATTTTTATTTCCAAAGTAGAAATCGAAACGTCAAATAAACTTAATTTCAAAGTAAAATTGTGGCTTATTCCCAACAAAAATACTGAATTGCATTAGGCTTCCACAAGAAAATAGCTTTAAAAAGTGTCGTTTACAACACTCAACGAAAAACGTACGTAATTTTAATAGAAATATTAATGCAGACAACAAAAGCAATACATAATAAAAATTTGTCCAATTCTTGGTTTTATTGGAACAACAAAGCGATGTTCAATGTTCATCAATTCATTATTTTCGTTAGTTAATTCAATGTATTACGTTTATTGAATGGATGAACATCCATTTATTAATATTACGAACACTGTTCACTGATCCAACGAACACTATTCATTGAAACAACCGGCGCACATGGGTTCGCTCCCAACCCCTATAAAACCACTTTTATTGTACACGAGTTCGCTCCGAAACTCATACCCGAAAGTTAAGTTATGACCGAAGGGTTAGATCTTCCTACCTGAAGCCGGGAGCGAATCCATGTGCAGCCGAAACAACAACGTCATTAATTGACCGACGAAGACTATTCGTTGTGTTAATAACAGTGTTATTCAGTGGCGGCCGGTGAGGTATGGCGGTGGTGCCATGGAGCCATGGCACTACCTTATTTTTATACAGAAACATATTTTTTTATCTTTAAACCGTTTTAATGCCCGTTCATTTTTTGTGCGTATTTATTTTCTCTTTATAAATTATATAAAATCTGGCAACTGTGCAGTGTAGTACAACCCTCGCCACTCACAGTGGAAGGAATGATCGCATCGTGCCCCGTGCCGAAAGCTTAGATGGCTCAGCTGAAAAGAAAAAGATTTTACGGGCATTCTATGCACGTGACAGAGATAGAGCTATATTGCACTTTTCATACACGTTTAAATGCGACTATTCGTGCCTGGCTCGACAAAGTCGACAAGGGAGATCTAATATTTTTTACTCTGCTCCTCACAGTGAATAGCGGATCGTAGATCCAAAAAAATTCTCGTACAGGGTAGTACATTATATTTTCGAGTTTTTTTACGCGCTCGCTCGCTCGTTTTTGTATTTATAATTATAGGTCTGGATCCCACGTATGAAAAAAAAGTTGATTAATAGCAAGCTGAAAATTTGTTAATAGCTTAAGGGTGTCTAGTCGGATAAACTTTGATATATGGGAACACTGGAACAGGGGCAGTTTTAATTGTGGAACAGGTTAAAAATTTGGAACGGTCAGACCACGAAAACGGCACATTTATTTTGTCCGACAGAACAGACTTAAACTATCCGAACAGAGATTAAACTCTTATGCAAAAATCAGACTGCTATTTATCACCAAATGGGCGTTTTAATGAGTGGAACATGTAGAATATGTCAAATGACAGGAATTATGACAGGTGATAAATAGCAGTCTGATTTTTGCACGAGAGTTTAATCTCTGTTCGGAGAGTTTAAGTCTATTCTGTCGGACAAAATAAATGTGCCGTTTTCGTGGTCTTACCGTTCCAAATTTTTAACCTGTTCCACAATTAAAACTGCCCCTGTTCCAGTGCTCCCATGTATCAAAGTTTATCCGACTAGACACCCTTAAGCTATTAACAAATTTTCAGCTTGCTATTAATCAACTTTTTTTTTCATAAGCGGGATCCAGACCTATTATTACATTTTTAATGATTGAACTTTTAATTATAAACTATATTTTTAAGTAATTTAAATTTTTTTAATTTTTAATAAAACCCGAGTTAAATTCAGCTTATCATGATAGTCTAATTAAACACAATGAACATGAAGTGGATAAAGAATCGATATGTTTTGAATCAAATTAAAAATTATATCTATATGGTTTTGTGGAGCTTTCGAGTTAGTTTTGAGAAATCACGACGAAAAGGAAAATTCAGAAAATAGAGGCATCTTTATGGAACTGTTCAATGTTAGCCGAATTAGACAACGACTTAGGTTCATATTCAAAGTTCCAAATCTTTAAAAGCATGTACCTCAAAACAACACAAAATAAAGTCCTTCAGTGCATCTTAGATGTTTATAACGAGGAAATAAGGAAAGAAATTGAAAATTATCTTTGTGTCGCAGTGATTGCCGATGAAACGACAGATTGCGTCGCTGGTGAATTTCAGTTAGTTATAGTTGTCCGATATTTGTGTAAAGGGCGATAAGATGAGAGATTTTGGAGATTTTACTTGTTGGACGGACATGATGTCAAATCAATCACTGAATGCATTTTAAATATTTAAATTTCTTGACACCCCAGAAATGGTATATACCTACATAATGTAAAAGTATCCGTACCTATTTTTTTAATTTCTATTTTATACCTTTTTTGACAATATCGTGAATCCGCCACTAAAAATTTAGGCAGCTGCCCGAATTCTGGCACTACCTACTTAAAGTGATACGAGCAGCCACTGGTGTTATTTCTCCTAACGTGTTTCGTTTATTTCTACAATTATTTCCGTTTATTCTTATAAGCAATTCTATTCATCCCTACAATCAGTTTCATTCATTCCTACTATGAACGTAATTTATATTCATAATTACTGAATGCATTAGCTCAATGTATGATATTAATTAATTAATAATAATTTTGCAAATCCCCTTTTTGTCCTAAACCTAATGGACTTTACACTGTGTGATTTCTCATATGATTTTACTTATACAGTGCGCTGGAATAAGTGTTGCCCCCTTATTCACTAATTTATTTTTAGCACATAAGCAAAACGCTCGGACAAATCGATTTTTAAAATAATCAAAGTATATTATAACATCAATGTTTCGAACTTTACGCTATCCCTCTTCAAGTGACAGCCACAACTTTGGTTTTTTTTAATGAGAAAGTACATCATGTGACAGCTCATTTAAAAGCGTTTGAAATAGTGATTCCAAAAATGTATAACACTTTAATCCTTTTGGAGAGCGCAGGTGTAAAATTTCGATCGAATTCTTTTTAAACGCATTCATTTTTTTTAATCCTGAGAAAACTAATCAGTGTTTTTGAAAAATTTAAACGCAAAATAATAGATTACATTATTACTGAGGGCTGAAAGTCCCTTAGAATAAACAAGCAGTTTCCTTTGAATGGTGTATTTGAAATTAAAAATCATACTAAATTTTATCTTTTTCACCCCTGTAACTTATTAAAGTACTAATTATAGAAGTTCTCAGGAACTTCAGACCCTCGATAATACTGTAATATTTTATTCTGCGTTTAAATTTTTCAAAAATACTAATTAGTTTTCTCCGGATTCGAAAAATAATAGACACACGAAAACTTCCCTCCAGTACGGACTACACAGCCGTTACATTTCAAATGGTCAAGCAAAACATTTATTGTTTCAACAACTTCGTTTATTGTTACCATGAACGCGTTGATTGTGGTTATTAAACGCAGTAGTAGATTAATTAATGCATTCGTTGTCACAACAATCAGTTTACATCTATGGAATAATCAAATAATACTCTATATTAACAACATTTGTACATTGCTTTAATGAAATCTGTACGTTGTCACGATAAATCATGATAATTACTTATCATCTACGAAATCAAGAAAGTGGTTTGCTGCCAGAATTTCCATTATTTATTAAATATACGAAACTAACTTATTGTCTGAATAAATTGAGTGTTATTGATTAATGTACTCTAGTTATTTTCACAATTATTATTCAATCATTGTGATGATAAACAAAATTGATCAATGTCTAAAAGTTCGTTGAAACAAAAAATTTAATTGTTGTTACAACGAAATACTATTCAATAATCACTGTTAATCAATATTTAGAACTAATTTTTTTTTGAGTGGACCCTGTTAATTTAAAAGTTATTTAATATGTTTATCCCAAATTAATTTTTTCTGCAACACTATAAGTCAGAAAATGATGAAGTTACAGTAATGCCTTGGATAGTTTATGAAAGAAGAAGATTTACACTATTAATTTAATTAAAAAAAATGGCAAAAAATAATTCTAAATATTGCAAAATTATTTTGCAAGAACATGTGAATTAAAAAAGAAGGGGGGCTAACTTCGTCCCTAATTGTCCTAGGACAATTGCTTTTCTTTCTAAATGTGTATAAAAATTCAGTCTTTCTAAATATGAAAAAATAATTTTTCTGCGGGTAACGGTTAAAAAGTTATTCTAATTGTTTATAAGTAAGCAAAAAGTCGACATGTTTTTGCAAAATAATTTTACACTGTTTAAAATTACTATTTGTTATTTTTTTTTAATTAAGTTAATAGGATAAATGTTCTTCTTTCATAAACTGTCCGAAGTGATACTATAACTTCATAATTTTCTGACTTATAGTGTTTCAAAAAAATTAATTTGGGATAAACAAATTAAATAACTTTTAAACTATTTGACCAATTGCTTTGAAATTTCGTGAAATTCCGTGTAATAAGAAGGTTCTAACTTAATTTTTACATAAGTTATGAACATTTATAAAATCTCAAAATTGATGACTTATTTTGCAATTTTCTAAGCAACAAATAAGGATAGACATAATCAGCGAAGGCCATATTGAAGAAGATTTATGAGTTTCTTATTCTCAAATTTGTTTAGAAGGCTTTACTTTTTAGTGATAGACGAAAAAAATCGAAAATTTACCGTTTTTGATCTTCATTTGTTTATAACTAAGTATATATTCAAAATCGGCTGAAGGAAACATATAGGTTATTAATATAGATGTCCATACTACTAAAAAAATTTGGTTTCGGCCTGGAGGGGATGTGTCACGAGAAAAATCTTATTTCTCTGGACTAAAAGTACACACACACATTCTTTTTTATAACTAAAGCTATATTTTCTTCAATTATTTGCCGTAATTGATAGATAAATATTTGAAATTACCTTGTACTTGTACCTTTTGATCATCCAGTGGCAAATACTCTCTTAGAACACTATAATCAAATTCATATCCAGTTTGCGAAATTCTAATTAACAGTCTCCGACAATATTAGACAGCCTAAGTTGATTTCTCTAGAGGGTCCCTACGTTCACCAAACACTTGATAGAGGACTAAATTGCTTCTAATTCTGCATCTTACTTGTTCTTTATGGCTTGTCCGTTTTAACAATAGTTTGTAAGGAATGTATATTCCTATGAAGAAATAGGCCAGGCTTTGACTCAAAGTACAATAACTAACTTCTTATAAAGATTTATGTTTTTTATTTTATTTCTTATACGAATTTTTAACTGTTTTATTATTTACTATTTTGTATTTATTTTTTAATTGTACCTATTCACAAGAAATGAGATCAAACAATTAGTAATAACTACTTCCTAAACGTGGCCTACAAAATACTGACCCAAAATTCTTTACAATCGACTATTGGGATATTGTGAAAACATAATAGGCAAATACCAGTGTGGGTTTCATAAGAAAATGTCAAATATTAATCAAATTAATTATCCTTCTAAGACACGCTTTGGGAAAAACATATGAGTATGAAATTGATACCCACCATTTGTTTGTGGATTTTAGATGTGCCTAGGACAGTGTAGATAGAAACGTACTATACAAAGCCGTATTAAAATTCAATATCCCAATACATTGAGTGAAATTGATAAAAGCGATCTTCTCAGCAGCCGAGTGCAATAGTATGGGATCCTAAAAGGGGGTCAAAATGTACCCATATGCTTGCCAGATGAAACATTTTTTTTTATTAAATTTCATACATAGACAAATATTTCTAGCATGGGTTGCCTATCAAAATCGTGTCATAGCTATCCTTAAGGGGGGCGAAGGGGTTGAAATCAATATTCCAAACTCATAGTTCATAGATTACTCAATAAAACATTTAAGAAAAAGTACTGAAAAATAAGCCAACGGTGGCAAATTTTTAAAGGACACTTCAAAATATAATGAATTTTGCGGTGGACATGAGAACTCATCATTGAATCATGGTAAACAAAAAATTCAAAATGATTTTATTAGCTTATGAGTTTCTCGAGGTAACGCTGTCAAGTTTTTTTAGTTTTATCTAATTTTGACTTTTTGATATCTCAGAAATCTAAAACAAAGTTTTTGCAAAAAGGGTGAAAATCAACATATTTATTATTGTTAAACAAAAAATAAGCATATAACAAAAATATCTCGACAGCGTTACCTCAAGGAATGTCTCAAGAAAATATATACAAAATTCCAGATGAGTTGGTCAAGTAGTTTTTGAGTTACAATGTCTAGAGCCTAAAAAAAGCAGTTTTGAGAAAAACGCGTTTAAAGTATTGTCAACTTTTATTTTCAATTTCTTTTTTGTCTGTCAAATGGTAAAGTGATGCATACCGAAATATGTTTTTAAATCGCGGAGTAATTTACCCAAGAAAATAAGAACAGCTGTTGACCGTTTCTCACTACGCTCAAGCGCGTTGGCACGAACTTGCTCTGAAAAGAGTCGAAGATAGGGAGGTAGAGAGATAGTGTTAAATAGCCCTACCTTCGACTCGATTTGCAGCAGGTTTGCGCCAGCGCGCTTGAACGTAGTGAACAACGGTCAACAGCTGTTTTTATTTTCTTTTGTAAATTACTCCGCGATTCAAAAAGATATTAAGGTGTGCATCATTTTACGATTTGAAAGACAAAAAAGAAATTGAAAATAAAATCTGACAATACTTTAAACGAGTTTTCCTCAAAACTCCTTTTTTCAAAGGCTGTAGACATTGTAACTCCAAAACTACTTGACGGACCCACCTGGAATTTTGTATATATTTTCTTGAGACATTCCTTGAGGTAAAGCTGTCGAGATATTTTTTGTTGTATACTTATTTTTTGGTTAACACTAATAAATATGTTAATTTTCACCCTTTTTTACAAAAAAAATTCGTTGTTTTAAAAATATCACAAGGAAAAATTCCTGTACTAGCTGTATACCATAAATCACAAAAAATAAAAACCTTATCTTGTAAAAGGTATATTTAAAATCCCTAAAAAGGGCTGTATCACAACAAAACGTTTTCGGAATCAATATTCCATCATCAGTGTTATCACCTAAAATAAGTATAACTATAAGTAAAACAAACGTGAGGTTAAATTTTGACAAAGGTAGAAAGTGAATAGATAGTTATACTTCCAGGTTTACACGCTTTAAGCCACCAAAATTACGGGTAAAAACCTTTAAATTGATTTTAAACAGTTGGGGTTACATTATATTATCCGATTTTAAAGGATCTTAAAAATATTTCCAGATTAAGCCCTGGCATCACATGACATCAACCATATTGGTTGGGAAATTGTAGGTAGAACCTTACATGGCAGAGTTTAGGTGACAACTGACCGGAATGGCCCTCTGAAGGATATCAGCACTAGACTGACACCGTACCTTGACAGAATGTAATAATATGTGTAGTTACTTCAGCTAAAAGTATTTAAATTTTATGTTAATATTTAAAATAATAACAGTAGTGAAAAAATTTGTTGGGATTAAAATTAATCTACCCATGTCTTCCTTGGCCTTAATTTTTTCCTCATGCCTGTTTGTCATTTTGGCTTCATGCACCTTCTTTATTAGTTTCTTTTTCTCCATTTGTCAATTTTGTTATAATCTTATGCGTATTTGTTATAATCTAAATGTGTCGAAATTCCATACGCTAAATAAATTAATGGTATTTAAATCTAAATTTAAATTTTAATTAATGGTATTAAAATTGACTGGGAATTTTAAAGTAGAACTTTCCTGATTATTTCATTCATAGGAGATTCTGACCAATAGAAAGCTACATAAATAAAAATTAAAGTGATAATTTTTGATAATATCCCGTCGTCAAGTATATAACGTCAGATCCCCTTCGTTGCTACGAAAAAATACATTCAGTGAAATTAATGACAATTACTGTTTTAAAAATTAAAAGTGATGACTTTCAACCGTCAAATATTTATAACAACTGTGTGTTTAACTGTAGTAATTTGTACTTACATAAATAATTTACAATAAAATTTGGTTTTGAACAGTTTTATTCATGAAATAATCGCAGCAAATTGCACTCGACCTCTAAAATTATTATCGAATTGTTTCCCTCGTGACACTTTGACATAATTTCACTCGTCTTCGGCTCGTGAAATTAAAACTGTCAAAGTGTCACTCGGGAAAAAATCGATAATTCTATAGCTCTTGTGCAATTACTACTGACTATTTCATTCATAGAGATTCTGACCAATAGAAAGCTACAAGAATAAAAATTACAGCGGGAACTTTTTCGATAATTTCTCGTCAAGTGTTACGACAGATGCCCTTAGTTGCTACGCAAAAATGAACATTCAGCGACAATAATGACAATTAATGATTTATAACTTGTCAAAGAGGACACCAGAAACAGGTTTAGCAAATTTTCAGGCGAACATATCAATAAAATATTGGTTAAAATAATCTAAAAATATTTTATTCATGAAATAATCTTATCGAATCACACTCGAGCTCCTAAAAATTACCAATTTGTTTTGCCCTCGTGACGCTTTGACATAATTTCACTCCCCTTCGGGTCATGAAATTAAAACTGTCAAAGTGTCACTCAGGATACAAATCGATAATTTTAAAGCTCTCGTGTAATTACTGCCAAAAAGTTGTGTTCCATAATACTTTAGTCCAAAATCCTGTCTTAAGACAGGCCTAAATGTACTTGGTGCAAATAAAAATTAAAGGTTTTAGCGAAGGGAAAATTTGGATGCTTTTAGAAAGGGTGAAATGGAGTGTAATACCGGAATGCGCCTAAACGCCGGAAGAGGGCGTGGATATGGATCTGGAATTCTAAATGTTGTGATGTCTGATGCCTCTCTTTAAGTTTGAAAGGAGAAACTAAGTGGTTTTGCTTTTTGTTTTAATTACAGTTGTATCAGTTGGAATAGAGTGATGTAGTCGTAATGGAATATTTGGAAAATAAAGTACCGAAAATATGAAATTAAAAAGCTGTTTGTGAAAGTGAGATATACAGGGTAGACACAACAATTAGGTCATATTTAATAATGTTCGAAGAGTAACTGGAAGTTGTTTTATATATTAGTTTAAAATAGATGTAAATTGGAATAGTCTGCGTTATGATCAGTGAAGAAGTGTGAATAAATTGTAATGTGAAACATTTGATTAAGGTTCAGTGCTATCAAAAAATATATACTCTTAAAGTCTATGTTCTTTGGTGCTATGTTCACATATTATATTCTTTTTAAGGAAAGTCTGCTTAAGATTTAATTTGTATTCGGGGCTACCACCATCAGTTGACATATTCCTCCTTTTTACATTCCTCAGATCGGGCTGTGGTGTGACCTAGGGTACTAAAGACTCCATATTAGGAAGAAACATATACTATGTCCACGGATGGTGGTAGCCACCAAAACAATTTAAATCTTAAGATGTCTCTCGTTAGAAAGAATATATGTGAACATATCACTGAACCCTGGTCAAACTCTCTTACATAAAATTTATTCACCCTTCTTCACTTATCTTAACGCAGATTACTCCATTATACATATTATTTTAAATTATTAATCTTCAAAGTAACTTCCAATTTCTTTCAATTTTTGAATGGCCTAAAGAACTCAAGTACTTCTTCTTCTTCTTCCTCTTTATAAGCAATTCTGCGTGTTCATTGGCGGATCTCCATCTTTTTCGCGGTCGGCCGGTACTTCTTCTACCGATTGTGTACAAAAGTACTTCTTATTATATAAAAACTATAAAAATTCTTGTTCTGATCTATTTTGAAGTCCAAACCTCCATGGACCAAAACTGGACTATGTACTTACATTACGCGACGTACATTGGACGTTTGATTTCAACGTACATTAGACATCCATTTGTGGTCCATGGAGATTTTACACAAAACGCGATTATTATTATAAGTAATTGTTAGCTTCTTGTTTTAATCAAAGCAATATTATTAGGAGAATATAAAAAGCTTCCAATAAATGCAGTCACATATTTTTTCATCATCGAAATAAAACACACTTAACCACTAAAATTATTTTATTTAAACCGATATAATAATATTAGACGGTGATAAAATGATCGTAAACTTTTTCAGTATAACAGAGCTACATCGGTAATTATAGACCTTACAAGAATTAGGCACTACCAATTTAAATCTTAAATGTGTATTTGTAACTGTTAAATTTCCCGCCTTGCAATATTTGTCCGCCATCGAATGTCTTTTTAGTTACCATTATTACCAATTGGCCCCCCGCGGCGTATTTCATCTTCATAACTTCATCTTCATTCTTCATGCTCCTAAACTAAACAATTTTTTATGTGCATGCTGCTACATACGCCGCCATTAAATGAATCTCGTTTTTATTAAATTACTAGCTGACCCGGCAAACTTCGTACAGCCTTAGAAATAAATCAGTAATGTGTCAAAGTTCAAAAAATAAAAATTAACAGAAAATCAAAAAAATACTTAAAAAATATTACGTATTATCCAATAAAAGTATCAATTTAATTCATTCTGATAAGCAATATTTTTTGCCGTGCGTAAATATAAAACGATGGCGGTTTTTCAATGCACGATTAATTTTCCTTGCCCGAAATATGGACACTCAAAGTTTATTCCGCAAACTCCCAAAAAACTTTTAAAAACGTCACTACTACGCTCGATAAATACATAAACAAATATATTGCTGTTTACTGAGTAAGAAGTGACACCGGTAGACGCCTGGCGGAGATTACTGGTCTATTCATAATTGGTCAAATATCGAACATGGTTAAAAATTATTAAATTACTAATATGGCTATTAAAAAATAGGGGTAGGTGATAAAAGTGAGAAAATTAAGTTGTGTATGTATTGTTAATTATTCTTCTTCTTTTAACATCATAACCATGGATGGGTCTTTGCCTGCCTTCCATTTAGACCTTCCTTTTGTATTTCTTATCCATTGTTTTACATTAATAGTTTTCAAGTCGTCTTGTTCAAACAACCATCTTGCTCTGGACCATCCTTTTTTTCGTCTGACTGTTAGCTTCTATTGTAATATTTTCGTTATTTTCTTTGTATCTTCTTGTCTCTAGGTATACCCCAGCTATAGCCGTCTTTACTTTTTACAAATCTTACAATATCGCACAATTTATTTAATTCTAATTCGATAATAGGGAACTTGCACATTTTTTTTTATTAGATAATAATGTTCAATTTTGTTTAAAAATGAGATTTCCAAAATTTCACGCTTCAACAACTCGTAATAACTTAGAAATATATATTTAAAGTCTTCTTCGGTATAAAATAGTTCAAACGGCCCGTGACGTCACATAGTTTTGCATTAGTTTTGATTATGGTTATATTTCGCTGTGTCTAGGTACACGCTAACGTGTACGCAAATAAAAAAGTTAGGTAGACGCGAATTAAACTTCATCAAGCCAGTGACGTCATTATTTAGCTTGCGCAGTGACTATATATTTTGGTACATGCTATTTTGATATGTTTAGTGTTTGTTTGATAGAAAAATATTTGTTAAGGGAAGGGAAGCAGAACTATTCAGATGTTTCAAACTTAATTGTAATAAATCAATGTATATATATAAAAGTATATATTTAGGTTAGCAAAATAATTATATGTATTTAGTTGACATGACATGTAGGTACAAAATATTGTTAAAATAATTTTTATACGTAAGTCAATTATTATAATCAACTATTCTAAATGCAAAATAAGCCACAATTTAACTAAAAAAATTATTTTATTAACGTTTCGACGTCCAAATCGGATGTCATTGTCAAAATACAAAAATTTAGTCAGATTAAATAAATTATTAGAAAAAATTTTTTACTAAGCAACAACATTTTTGTTTAATTTAATAATATTTTGTATTTTGAAAACGACATCCGGTTTAGACGTCGAAACGTTAATAAAACCAATTTTTTAGTTAAATTGTGGCTTAGTTCCTATTTAGAATAGTTGATTACAAAAATTGCACAAGGATAAAAGCTTCAGAACAAGTTAACTATTATTGTGAAAGCTTTAGGCCTTCCTTTTATTTTAATCTTGGACGGTAATACTATTTCATTTATAACTAAAAAAATATATATTAATTTATAGTCTCTTATCTTTTTCGTACTGTTTTAAAATATTCTTAAAGGCATTAAAAGAACTAAATAATTGTCCACACTCCATAGTTAATTTAAAAACAAACACTAAACAAATAAAAAATAAGAAATCACTAACACTCTAACTTTTATTTGCGTACACGTTAGCGTATATCTAGACACAACCTTATATTTAGGTATATTCTTCTTCTCCTTCTTCAGTTTATTGGCCTCCACCTACTTGGGTATTTGGCCAGCTCATCGTCGTGGAATAAGTCAAAAATGTTTATATTCTAATGGCATTTATCGTATGTCATTGTAATAATATATACCAGTTTGTTAAAATTGGAGTTTTATACTGTTTTTGAAGGAAAGGAACGAAGGTTTACTATTGAAAATAAAACCATTTTGTAAAAGTACAAATTTCTATGAATAGTTCAAACGATCAAAAACACTTGTAACGTCACATAAATGTATCTTCTAATGACGTTTATAACGTCTAATTTAAAATTCTATTTACTCTATTGGAAAAATGTAAACGTACAACCCAGTGACGTCACGACGCGTTTAGGGCCACCTGTTTTAATTTGAATTTTTAATCGTCTTTAGGGGCCAAACGAAAGACAAACAAAACTTTTTTATCTTTGATACATGTTTTAAATTATGTTCTGTTGTGATTTATAACATTTTTTTAGAATTTAAAAATTTATGCAAGTTCCCTATTTAGTCGATCCTTGACAAAAAACAAACTGCAAACAAATTATATAAAATACACAAACTAAAAAAAATCGACCTGCAGCCATTTCCAAAAAAATTATACGCTTAAAAAAAATAAAAATGCATTTTGAGGTTATGTATCTACAGTCAACCTACGGGTTTATAAAAAATAGATATAATATAATATATAATATCGTATGGCATTTTTGCCGGGGAGATCCTTTCGGATAGTTCCAGCGCCAATTACATCTTTAACCCTGTTTCAAGTAACTAGTGTCGATGTACACTAGCCCAGGGGGACCGACGGCTTAACGTACTCTCCGAGGCACGGTGATACGGCTCGTGTCATTATTGGAAATGAAAATGGTTTGTCTTTGGCAGGGATCGAACCCACGTCTACTGGCGTATGAGGCCAGCGTTTATGCCGTTACCCACGGCCGCTCACAATAGATATAATAATATGTATTATGTAAAACCGTGGACTAAGCGTGTGAATTTTTTGAAATAATTAAATTTATTGCAGCCCACCTGAAAAAAATAAAAACTAAAAAATGACGCCTATGGGGGAAAGAGGGAGGGGGTGGAGGTTAAAATTGCGCTGAATTTTATTTTTTAATTACACAGGACGTTAAGAATAAGAAAATGTAGGCAGTTATTTTGTAACGTTACAAACGTCACATCTTTGATATTTTATTTTTAAATAATTATTTTATCTTATTTTCTTTAATATTTCATTAATAATTATCTTTTTCTATTTGGTTTACCCATTTCCCCCTTTAAAAATTGGTTGGCGCTCTTTTATTATCCTCTTTGATTATCATTTTATTATCCTTTTTTATTATCTTCTATTTACTATATCTCTTTTCATTTAAATCAACATACTGAACGTACCCTGTATACATTCTTATTCCGTAAGTATCTGTCTCAATTCGGAACATGCCCGCCACCTATGTCGCACTGTCATGAAAGTGTCACTTCATACTTCATCCCTACCAGAAGACACAAACTGGAAGGGAAAAATTAATCCTTAAAAAGGCATGTAATTCCAAAATTAAATCATTTTCGTTCCATCAAATCATCTCTTGGGGTAAGAATAACATTATATTATAATTATATTTCTCCATCTAACAGTTTTTATATTGTTTTTTTATCTAACCTTCAAATGTTCAACCATGTGTTTGATTTCTATATTTCTTTTCATCTATTAATATGCACGTTTAGTTATCAAAATTTTAACTATTCTCCTTATCTTAATTCTATGTAATTTAACCTTGCCAATTACTATTTCTGAATACTATTTGGCAAAGGTACAATTTGGTTTTCTTCTTGATTATTGATATGTGTTTTACTGTTACAGTTTTTGGAATAAAATCTACTTTCTCCTTTCGGGAGCATGAAGCCCATCGCCGGCGATGCACCAGATGCCTGACAACCTAACATCTTTAGACAGACAACAGCACCCAACATCATAGACATCACCAAGACCGTAGCTGCAGCGACCTAGGGCCATAACACCTGCCCAGGTCTACAAGTCGACAGCAGTACCATACGACATCAAGAAGATACCATCAGCTACCAAAAGCCATAAGTAATTGTTAGTTTTTGGCAAGAATTTGAATACATTTGTTAATGCAATTTACTAAGTCATATTTTTATTATATCTTTATGAACAATAAACATGATTAGTTAAAATTATTGTTTTGTTTGCTTCCATTCTAAATTTTCAGAGTTCATATCTAAGGTTAGGACAAGACGAACACACACCTGAGTGACTGAGCTAAGCTGAGGGTGTGACGATGGCTATCTTGGTTAGTTGAGGTAATATTTTCGAATATTATTTCAATTAGCTGGGTAGTCCATCGCTTTTTCGTTTCAATTTGTTTATAATCAATATAACTTCGGAAAATGCTTGACATAACTCTTGTGTGGCTTATTAAATAGGTCCTTTAAATAAAAACGATTGAAACGTAGGTCAGTACACAAAATCCAGGCAAGAAATCCAATAGAACTGAGTATCTGCGATCCATTTCGCACACTATTCCATTTACCTCTTTTTCTCGAACAAATGGCGGAACTGCCATATTTCTTGCGTCAAACGAATTAATTCCACTCGTACGATATCACTTGAAATCTCCAACGGCCATTTAAAAACAAAAATGAAAAATGTCCGTATTTTTCATGTTTGTCAAAGTAATGTGTGGCCCATAATTGAGTGGCCGGCCCGCCAGAAGCCAATACGGACTGACCCGCTGTCACCATATGTCTAGATTCAGGGCCGTAGATAGCCGAAATGCAACATGTTTGAATAATTTATAATATTTTTTGATATATACAGCTACACAAACAAATATTTCAAACAACAGAAATATATAAACAACACTTTTGATTTTGCATATGATTCGTGTGCATGTCTAAAAACCTAATGATCTACAAAATCCAAAGTGCGTCTGACAGTACAAATGTTTGCCGTTGAATTGTCAATGGGAGGATTGCATGATTTTTTTTGAAAGGGCGTTTTTGTTGAGGAATCTGGTCGAGGAGTTGAGAGAGTGCGGTCAGGACATTCAGTTTTGGTTAGAGCTGTCGACAAGTCAAGAAGTGGAGGCCTCGGAGTGTCCGCTACTCGCAGCGACACCTGAGTTACCAGTTTGTGTTGAATTTTCAGTTTAAGTTTGTGCAATTTTATTGCATAAGTTCTTGTGTTTGAATAGTGTTTGATCCAGTATGGCTTAAGCAATCTGCAGGCCACTGCGTTCAGCTGTTTTTAAGCTAACGCGATATTTTCGTACCCCTATTGGTACCATCTTCCTTGACATGCAAGCAGAAGTAGAAGTTTTCTTTTAAAGCATGAAGCTGCTTTTATTTTTGTATAATTTTGAATCCGGTTAATAAACTAGATAACAAATTCTTTTTTTTTAATATTTTGTTCGAGTAAGTGCTAATTTGTTTTTGAGAATGCTTAATGCAAACAATGCTGAATTTTTCTATAAAAATTTTTCTATGAACTATAGTTTCATCAATTGTGTACTGTTGCTCTATCAATCATTTATAAAGTGACTTTAGTGAAGTGAAATCGCGCCTTGGACTTAACAACCACCAAGAAGAATCAGGACAATGACTGTACAAGGTATTATTTTTTGTTATGTAAAACTTTTCTTTAATTTTTTTGTTTGGTAATCTCGATCTCTATTTGTAACACCATGAGATCACAGATTCATAAATTCATTTTTTTTTGTTTTAATAAATAATATTTGAAGAAAAAAATCTTCTGTGTAAAAGGTATTTATTTAAAACCCCATTAAAGAGCTGCATTAAAAGACAGAACGTTTTCGCTCTAAAGAGAGCATCATCAGTGTTCTAAGCAAGCTCTACATACTAAGTCACCAAAAATACATGGGTTAAAACCCTTAAAATGCCGACCAAAAGTCTTACATTGGCATATTATATATCAAACCCTGGCGATGGGTGAAATTTAAACAAGATATACCTCAAAGCATCATATGACTATACCACGTGTATGTGGGTGGTTGAGTTGATTTCTCTGTCTTCACAAAGAGAAAGGTAAAAGCCAAAAATGTATTTTTGGTGGCTTAGCATGTAGAGCTTGCTTAGAACACTGATTATGCTCTCTTTAGAGTGAAAACGTTATGTCTTTTAATGTAGCCCTTTATTGGGGTTTTAAATAAATCTACCTTTTACATGGAAGATTTTTTTCTTCAATCTTTGTAATTAATAGTATACAGCCAGCTACAGGAAATTTTTCCATATGGATTTTAAATAATATTTGATCTGCAAAATACAAATTTATTATTTCTTTTTTCCTTTTCTCTTGTATCGTAAGAACAATAAAGAATTGGCTGAGTATAGAGTAGATAAGGTAAGTCACGCTATATTTGTTTTACGATATATTTGTTTTCACGTAAAAGTATTTTATATATTTTTTATTTGACTATGTTTGTTTTATTTTGATTTAGCTATCTTTCTTTTTATATTTCTATTTTTTGTATATTTTTGGTTCCCATAAGGTAACCAGTGGCGCCCAATATTTTATTTCTTTTTATTTGACATTCTTACTTTGACTTTTCTATTATTTTTATTTCTAAGCTAATAAGAGTATATTGATAACATCCCTTAAAAATTCACCCCACATCTCTTCCGATTCTGAACTACCGTGGACAATGTTCTCCAAAGTGCATAACACGGCACATCTTCTTATGACATATAAACTTCTTGTCAAAATTTTATTTTCCATCAATGTTTCACTGCCATTTGACGTGTTAATGTTATATCCTTAAAAGGATAGGCGCGAAATCTTGGTCCAATGCTATTTAAATGCATTCATTTTTTTCGAACCTGAGAAAACTAATAAGTATTTTTAAAAAATTTAAACGCACAGTGAAAGATTACATTATTACCGAGGGCCGCAAGTAGCTGAAAACTTCTACAATGTTTATTTTAAGAAATAGCAACAAGTAACAAGTAACTAGTGGTTACAATAATGTAGCAGTGTTACGACACTTCCATAGATTGATCGTACATATAAAAAGTCCCTTGGCGTGAAAGAAGAAGTAGTCACGTACGAGAATGTTCTAGACGTCATGGAATAACCCAGAAACATCTGTTGACGTCTATAACGTCAGAAAACCTATATACAGTTGAGTCCGCGAGTCTTTACCCGTGCGTCATCATTTAAAGCATACGAAATAAGTCGGAAATCTATTTCACGCAACAACAACTGACAGAAAGTGGCTACTGTTCCGATTACGGGTTTTATTATAAAATTTGACGTTATCAAATATATAGAATGTCAAATATAAGTTTTGCTTCAAAATTTTTGTGCAGAATCACAGCTACATTTGAAGTAGCTTAATAAATTCTTTTATTATTATTGATTAATAAATAAATAAACAATTTATAAAAAAATTCAATAACATTTTATTTTTGTTATTTTATTCACTTTGACGGAAATCTAAACACAATCATTTCTTTACTGTGTGAATGACGTTAGCTTTGTATGTTTTAAATATTAATTGCCAAAATATAATTATTTACCTTAAAATTTCAAGGCCTAATATAAAATTAGTTGTGAAAACAACTGTTTGTGTAATATACAGGGTGTTTCATTAATAATTGTCCATATAGTAACTGGAGAAACCTTAGTACAAAATACGAAGATTTAACCTAAAACACTTAAATAAAATGTGGTTCCTTACTGAGTTACAGGGTGTTTTATCTAAAAATTAAAAAAATATTTTTCCTCAGCATTTTAAAACTATTCGACGTATCTTTTTCATACTTGGCAGAAAGTATAGGTACTGTACAGACTACTAAATTATGTTAAACAAACGTTTCTGGCTATTACCAGAGGCGTACGACGGGGGAAAGTGAATAGTTGACCCTTTCCAAATTCTACGCCACTGGCGAAATTGCTATTTTAGTTCAATTTTTGGATTCTCCAATACTTTCTGTGAAAATAATATACTCTTCATTCGTACGATAAAGTCATTCGTTTTCGAGATCTTTGAAGTTAAAAATGAAACGACACGGTTATTTTGATTAATGTACTGTGTCGCTTTATTTTTAATTTCAAATATCTCGAAAACTAATCATTTTATCGTTACAAATAAAGAGTATATTATTTGCATAAAAAGTATAGCAAAATTAAAAAATTACACTAAAATAGCAATTACGTCAGTGGCGTAGAATTTGGGAAGGGTCAACCAGCCACTATCCCCTGTCGTACGCCTCTGGTAGAAGCTAGAAACGTTTATTTATCTTAATTTAGTAGGGTGTACAGCACCTACACTTTCTGCCAAGTATGATAAAAATACGCCAGATAGTTTTAAAGTACTCTGTACAAATAATTTTTAAATTTTAATCATATGAATCATACCATAAATTAATCAAAATAACTGTCCCGTTTCATATTTAACTTCAAATATCTCGAAAACTAATGACTTTATCGTTACCAATGAAGAGTATATTATTTACGTAGAAAGTATTGTAGAATCTAAAAATGGTACTAAAATAGTAATTCCTCCAGTGGCGTAGAATTTGAGAAGGGTCAACCATTCACCATCCCCTGTCGTACGCCTCTGGTAGTAGCTAGAAACGTTTGGTTATCATAATTTAGTAGGGTGTCTAGTAGTTGCACTTTCTGTCAAGTATGAAAAGGATACGTCGAGTAGTTTTAAAATGCTGAGCAAAAATACTTTTTAAATTTTTAGATAAAACACCCTGTAACTCAGTAAGGAACCACATTTTATATAAGTGTTTTAGGTTAAATCTTCGTATTTTGTGCTAAGGTTTCTCCAGTTACTATATGGACAATTATTAATGAAACACCCTGTATAGAAACTTCAAAACGCAAAAATTCGACAAAAACCGCAAAAAATTCAACTGACTGTGACAGCCACAAAAGTAAACAAAGCAGAAACGTCAAACAAATTGTGCTTAAGATATGAAAACATACCAAATTGTCTTTTTTTGTACCTATCTCTTTTCAATGCACTGAGTCTAGATGGTTCATAAATAGGGAGCGGATTTATATGCGATCAATTTTGATGAAATATGCGCATATATATGCAGTAAAAAATTACGAAATATCCGCAAGATATGCACAAAAATTCAAAAAATGCGCATTTCGAGAAACCACAAATTTTCTGTTCTATTCTATTCTAGCGGGTTCTTTTATAGGGGGCGGTAATCTTATTTATTATCTTTCAAATAAAATCATTATTTTAAATATATGCAATTTATTCACATTTTTTACAAAAACTGATACCAATAGTTACCTATTTAAAATAAAACAACAATATCACTATATATATTTTCGATTATAATTCACTACAATGTGTTTTTCCAAATTTTTTACGAGGAAACATTTTCTTTGATATTTTTATAACTTGGAAAACTCCTTTCAACATCAATAGAAGTAATTGGGGCGTATTTAAAATAACTTGTTAAAGCCGAATATTCTGCACCAAAATCAATTTCAAAATTTCCATTAAAGATTTCGCATAAATATGTCCTCCAAAGTTTTAAAGCCGTTTAAAGACGGGATGAATATTTCAATTCCCGTTAGAAAATCGTAAAACTATGGTCACAATATAATAAAGAGGGACTATGGTTTAAATAAATGTGTAATTCTCTTAACAATAGGGGATTTAAAAGAATCACCAGAATTGTAGGTAACCGCTAAATATAATAAAAGTAAATAAAATTCGGGTTTTCATCATTTTAACATCCTACAATCATTTTATAACGGCGTACTATAAATAAGTACTTTGTGTAAAGATCGAGTATTTTCTAAGAAAAAATGGAAAGGCAGTGAATGAGCCATCTCTCTTCAGGTAGTTCTCGAATTAATAGAACAGCCTTTGCGGGGAAATATTTTGTGTCGAATTAAAATTTTTTTTGGACCCTAAATGTTTTTAATAGGCACAACATATGCATGTTTTTTTAAAAATATGCAAAATTTAGTAAAATTCTTAAATATGCGAAATATGCATGCAATATGCATTTAGCATAAAATCCGCTCCCTATTCATAAAAGTTACATGTGTTTTTACTTAATAACAAACGGCAGCTGGTTTGTCATGAGTTTCATGCGTGAAAGAGAATGATGCTAGATAAAAAGTATGTGTTTTATCTCGCCAGGTATTAATGACGCACGGGTAAAGACTCGCGGACTCAACTGTAAACATATATGTGCTTGACATTTTAAACAGTTGTATTCCAGTATTTGAAGATTAAAGTTGTCAGTTTGTACAAGTATTGTAATATTGTTGTTGGACTTAAATAAAGTATTTGAAAGAAGTGCAACATTGGTGACAGCGATGGAATTCTACATTAGCTACTGAGACCTAATGAGATAAAGAAGCTTGGGAACTAATTTTTCCTTCTAACTCAACTATTTGTTTTTTCTAAATTGGATTTTGAATCGTTTTGTTTTTATTGTCTAAATAAATTTGTTTTTCTTCCAATGTGTCTATTCTAGAATTAATTTGACTTAACTCTAAAGTAAAGTTTTCGTTAAGTTGAGATAAACTACTTATGATTTCTACCTCTACTTCTTTATGCCTCTCCTCCTCTTCTTGTCTAAGCTTTTATCTTTCTCTTTCTCTGCTTGCCTACGATTCTCTTCATTTTATTTCTATTCTTGTCTACGTTTCTCTCCATTTTCTTTCTCTTCTTACCTACGTTTCTCTTCAATTTCTTTCTCTTCTTGCCTACGTTTCGCTTCATTTTTTTTTCTTTTGTTGCCCACGTTTCGCTTAATTTACGTAGGCAAGAAGAGAAAGATAAAAAGCTGAGACAAAAAGAGGGGTAGAGGCGTAGAAAAGCAGAGGTAGAAATCATAAGTAGTTTATCTCAACTTAACAAAAACTTTATTTTAGAGGTAAGTCTAATTAATTCCAGAATAGACACATTAAAAGAAGAACAAAATTATTTAGACAATAAAATACAGCAACAACAAAACGAATAAAATAGTCGAGGAAATGAAGCATTTTGGCTCGCAATTTTTTCGTCTAGCATGGATTTACTTGAAATTTTCACAAAAGGTAGGGAATAGTCCAAGGATCATTTTCTATATTATGCCGCTGTACGCTAAAACCTTGGGGGTGGTTGTCACCCCATCTCGGGGGCGGGAATTTTTTATTACATTTTAACTATGTAAATCGATGTAAAAAGTGATTATAAGAAAAAAATGTTTTTTACATTTTCTTCGTAAAACTAATATTTTTCGAGTTAATCGCGCTTGAAAGTAACAATTTTTTTAGAGGGTTTTTTGAGAATACCTCGAAAAATTTGCATTTAATAAAAAAACTGTAGATATCAAAATTGTATCTTTTGGTAACACAAACCAAATTATTTTTCTGTAATATCGCTAAGATCAATAAAAACCGAGATACGGCATGTTAAAAGTTAGCTTTTTTCGTCAAATGCATAATTTGAAATATTCAAAGTAAAATAACGGAGAAACTTTGCATTTTTAGAGAAAAACTTAAATAATCTTTTTTCAAATATACAGTTAGGTCTTTAAAAATAATAATAAAAAGTTTCTAGTCTGTAAAATAAGCGACTTATGATCAAAAAAAGGTCGGTACCTGCTTTTCTCTATGAAAAAATCAGTGAAAACAACCCCCTAACTACCCTCCTGATTAAAAATTGGTCTTCACCTTTCTGTAATTCCTTTTATGTTTGTATTATCAATGCACCCAAGAAGTTTGACCTATTTAAAAGGCCTAATTTTAGAAAAATTGGAGTTTAAAGAAAAATTATTTTTTGGAATTTCCCATTGTTCACCTTTTACTTCAAAATATCTCCGAAAATACTGGAGATACGAAAAAAATGATAGATTACCAAATTATAGCTTCTTTAACAGCTAAAATTCCCTTGTGCATAGATTTTCATTACAGTGAACAGTTAGCGAGATATAGCTGTTTAAAACCTCTATTTACGAGCAAACACCCCCTTATTCGAGCCCTATAAACCCACCATAATTAAAAACGGAGGGATCTTACGGAATTTAGTTTACACATTCTTATTACTATTAAGGAGCTATGTTTATAAAACAAATTTTTTTTTTCGAAAAATTCGGATAGTCCGCTTATGGATAATTTCAATGTATGTATAATACCACAGAACCAATTCGTATACTGGAAGATGACTAAAAAAATATTTGTATTTGTGCATATTTGTAAATTCGTATTTTTGTGTGAATAAATGTTTTTGTAATTCTTTAATTCTACTTTTTTTCCGTATAGACCTATTAAAATGTCTACTTATAAAAACTGTAAGTTATTAAGGGTGGTTTTTAAGGGTTGAAATATTATATTATATCCTAAAGTATAAAACAATCATTTTTTAACCAATCAAAACCAAATTTTACCAATATTAAAGTATACAATGTTTTTATATAATTTTTGACAATAAGGGGTTTTTTACACCCCAAAAAATAATCAACGCCCTTAATCATGATATAGAATATAAAGTACAGAGTGAGATGATCCTAATCCCAAATTTTTGTGTAAATCGATGCAAGCCGAAGTTATTCTTTTAAGATAAGTAAATTTTTTATATGTAGCTCCAACAAGGGTGGTTTTAAGGGTTGAAATATTATGATAGTATATCTTAAAGCATAAGACATTCATTATTTACCTAATAAGAACCAAAGGTTGACAATATTAAAGTATAAAATGTTATTTTATAATTTTTTACAACTAGGGGTAGTTTTCACCCTTACAAAACCAAAAGCGTACAACGGCTCAATATAGAAAATGAACTAGAGGGTGTAATGAGCCTAATCCCAAATTTTTGTACAAATCGATGCTGGACGAAAAAATTGCGAGGTTTTGCCATTTTTTCAGCTTCATTTCCTCGACTAAAAATCCAGTTTAGAAAAACAAATAGCTGAGTTAGAAAGAAAAATGAGTTCCCAAGCTTCTTTATCTCATTATATTTCAATAGCTAATGTAGAATCCCAACAAACAGCTTCATCATCCTCCATAGTTAAACAACACCCAATTTGAACTAGTAAAATTTTAAAACCACCCACCTTCGATGGCCTAACAGCCGTGGGAAACTTATCGTTTTCAATTCGAAGCTGCAGCTAGAGCAAATGGGAGGAACGAAAGAGAAATGGCAGCTTCCCTGGTGGTGCCGCTTAGAGGACAGGCAGCAACCATTTTGCAATTTCTTCCCCAGGATTCACCTAGTTATGACTCCCTTGTTCAAACTTTAGAGAAAAGATATGGCCAGCAGCATCTTAAGCAGGTTTTCCAAAGTCAGCTGATAGTTCGATATCAAAAACATAACGAAAGCCTGCAAGAATTTAAAGCCGATATTAAATGATTATTGCATTTGGCATATCCTCAGGCACCAAGAGATTTTCTGGAACAAATCGGTATGCAGGCTTTCATAGATAGACTACAGGATGTTGAAATGCAACTAGCCCTCAGATTACACCACAAAACGCTAGATGAAGCACTAGTCTCAGCTCAGGAGTACTAAGCGGTGAAAAGTATTTCCAGATCTCTCCCAAAATTAAAAGAAATACGATTTACAGAAAATAAGCAAGTCACTACCACATATAATGAACTAGTCTTATCCCAGATATTAAGCTTACTGCAAAATATTCAACAAAAATATCAAAACAAAAACAGAAGATATTTTAATTGCGGAAGAATGGGACATTTGCGGAATAATTGTAGACGCAGTAGATTCCAGTCAATGAAAGAAGAATTATTAGAGAACGAGGTCAGAAGGTCGCTTCCGTCGACATCCAGAAACCTATCACGAAGTTCCACTAGAAAAATAATAGTAGATACAGTTCTCTACGAGATACATATCACACAACTGACCATAGGAAAAAGATACTCTGGAATCTGAAGTGACTCATTTGAAGGAGCAACTCTATTTATCTATCAGCCTTGCGACATCCAATAGGCCTCCCCTTCGCTCCTCCATCTTTCTCTATCCTGAGCCATGTTCATCCATTTTGAGCCGGCTTGGTGTTTTAGGTCATCTACCCATCTCATCTGTGGTCTCCCTCTCTTTCATTTTTATGTCCATGGTCTCCACTCTGTAATAATTTTATTCCATCTTTCGTCTTTTTGTCTAATAGTATGACCGGATGAAGGAGCAACTAGTGATTAGTAAAAATGAAATAGAAAGGTTAAGAGAACAGGTTGCAGGAACAAGTTGCAAGCTGCAGGTTCCTGCAAAGATATTGCAGGAAGAGTGTAAGGTAATTCGAAATAATTCAAAAACTACACAGTCCAATCTGGTAAACAAATGTCAGATGAAAGAGAAGAATGTGTTAAATAAACAATTAAAAGAATCCCAAAATGAATTACAAGTTCAAAGCCAATGTCAGCTAGAACAAAAAGAGAATGTAACCGAAGAAGTAAGTCTGTGGATGACTACAGTTGAACAGCAAGAAGATTATAACCAGATATTTCTGGGCGTACGTGACTACTTCTTCTTTCACGTCAAGGGACTTTTTCTATGTAGGATCGATCTACGGTACTATCGTAACAATATGTAGTTCTTTTATGTCAAACATTCGAACTAAGTTTTGTTATCCCCAAATAATCTGTAAACAAACCGCAAGAGCAACATATTTTATCAATTACTTAGTCAGCTTAAAAACTTCCTTCATACATCCCAGCCGGTTCTTAATTAAGTAATACGTGAAAATTATATTATTTCTTCCTTTCACTTCTGTGTTGTCTCCCTCTTAATATTCGACCTAAATAGCATCCCATAGCATCCCGGCCCTGCTTCATTCCTGGTCGTTTATTCATACCAAAATAAATTTCCCCCGATAAATGGTAAAACAGTCGAAATTAGCAAGTATTTATTTGCGTAATTTATTACACACTAAATTTTAATATGCAACAGAAACAACAATCAGCAAATAAATATTGCATTAGTAATTGTCATAGCAACACTTGCACTGATAAAATCATTAATCTATTTTTTTTAGATCGCGTTAGTTAGTGTTGATATATTTGACCGGGGGACAAAAACGTGTTTAAAAAAAATAAAATAACATACAAAATAATGGTACCTACACTAGGTGGTACTGTAGACTAGCGCCAAGCTTCATAACTTGTTTTCTGTAGTTTTAAAATTTGAATATTATTTTTAAAATTGAATAAAGTAATTTTATTATTCATTTATTTTTTTTTTTTTTTTTGTAAAGGGCCTAGCCGGGTAAGATGGTGAAAGGTGCCCCCAACTCGATTTAAATTCCATATAAGCCACTTTTTAGCACCTATAGAGGAACTCACTTTCTGAAATTTTTAGCCCCCTAGGTGGTCCCGTGACCCCCCTAGAGCCTAATTAGGCTTTTTAAGTTTTTATTTTTTATCTCAGCCGCATCAAGAGCTAGCCAAAAACTTTATTTAAAAAAGTTGTAAGTTTCAAAAAGATCTATATGAAAAAATTTTTTTTTAAATTTTTTGGCGGGAAATTCGAATTTTTAGAACAATTTTAAACTTTTAAATAACTCTGGAAAAAAAACTAAGACACTCGTTTTTACGAAAATCAATTATAACGTGTATTTTTGCACAGTCTTTCACCCTGAATTTTTTCAGATTCTTAAAATTGGTGAAACGTACCTTTAAAAATCAAAAACCGCATTTTTTCGGTTTTTTTCCGTTTTTTGATATAATTTTATACATATTTTTCAAAAAAGGTAACACCGTCACTAGAATAGGTAAAAAACTGAAAAATAATTGGGGTTGGCTTTATAAAATTTTTTTTAACGCCTTCCATTTTCTAGATACAGGGCGTTAAAAAACAAAATTTTACACATTTTTTGCGATTTTGCCGAAACTACATGTTTTGACATACAATTAAGGATTTGATATTCATCATTGGCGCGCATAGGGGTGAAGGTCTGAACTTTTTAAAGAATAAAGATAGTACGCCACTGACATATTTCAAATTAACAATCGTTTTTGAATTCCTCGTTCAATTTGTGACAAAAAATCTATCCTCTTATTTTTTCATACGACGCGCCATTTTTATTAAAAAAATAAAAGATCTTAGTCCTTACAAAGCATTCGAACTTCTAGTAGTTTCTACATCTACATTCTACATACATAAACTCGTACATCCATTATAAAAATTAATTCGAATACTTTTGAAGCGTTAAGATATTTTATTTTTTGCAACAAAACGGCGCGTCGTATGAAAAAATGGGAAGATAGATTTTTTGTCACAAATGGAACGTGTAATTCAAAAATGATTGTTAATTTGAAATATGTCAGTGGCGTACCATCTTTTTTCTTTAAAAAGTTCAGACCATTACCCGTATGCGCGCCAATGATGATTATAAAATTCTTAATTGTATGTCAAAAAATGCAGAATAAAACCTGCCAAATTTTATTGCAATGTTGCCAGTAGTTTCTACAAAATCGTAAAAAATGTGTAAAATTTTGTTTTGTTCAACGCCCTGTATCTTGAAAGTGGATGGCGTTACAAAAAAATTTTATTAAGCAAACCCCAATTATTTTTCATTTTTTTACCTATTCTAGTGACGGTGTTACCTTTTTTGAAAAATATGTATAAAATATATCAAAAAACGAAAAAAAACCAAAAAAATGCGGTTTTTTGTTTTTAAAGGTACGTTTCACCAATTTAAAAAATTTGAAAAAATTTAGGGTGACAGATTTTGCAAAAATGCACATTACAATTAATTTTCGTAAAAACGAGTGTCTTAGTTTTTTTTTCAGAGTTAGCTAAAAGTTTAAAATTGTTCTAAAAATTCGAATTTCCCGCCAAAATATTTAAAAAAAAAATTTTCATATAGATCTTTTTGACACTTACAACTTCTTTAAATAAAGTTTTTGGCTATCTCTTGAAGCGGCTGAGATAAAAAATAAAAACATAAAAAGCCTAATTAGGCTCTAGGGGGGTCACGTGACCACCTAGGGGGCTAAAAATTTCAAAAAGTGAGTTCCTCTATATGTGCTAAAAAGTGACCTATATGGAATTTAAATTGAGTTGGGGGCACTTTTCACCATCTTACCCGGCTAGGCCCTTTTTATAGATTTTAATAAAATAAAAAAGTTTACATGTATAGTGGACTCCCCTCGTCGCGTAAATGGACTCTTTAAACTGGTCACTGCGACTGCGAATCACGAACGGCTATTTTGTGTTTCGTGGCGCTACTTCTATGACACTCGCCTCAGCATTTTGCTATAGTGAATGCCAGTATAGAAGCTTTGCTTCAACATTGAACATAATTGTTTTATACATAATTAAATTACCTATAAGCTATTTTCTTCTTCTGGTGCACTGCAGTACTAGATCGCTACATCAAAATTGTTGAATTTTTATGCCCGTCCAAGCTCTGATATTGCGAAGCCATAACATTGTTCTTCTGCCTATTTCTCTTCGGCCTTCTATCCTCCCTTAAATTATTTTTCTATCAGGATATATTTCTCATGCTCTCATTATAGCTGCGAGGTTTTTCTTTTTTTAATCGTTGGTATCAGGCGTAACTCTCTGTTTCTGGTGTTTAAAACTGTTCGATTCATTATGTATTGTGTCCATGATATTCTAATAGTCCAGGGTAATAAGGTTTTTTCCATGACACTCGAGCAGCCAGGGTACTGAAGCGTTTTTTCGACAGGTAATACCTATAAGAGTAAATTGTTACTATTTCCTGCGTAGGATCTGGCGGCCATTTTTATTTATAATCAATTAACTGTCAAAAAATGGCATTTTTCCCTTTTTTTTCAAATCAATGGAAAACAGCGAAACTTATGGTTTTTTAGTACAAATATCTTCGAGATTATGGAAAAAGCTTTATAATGACGTATTACAAAGTTTGATATACTCATTTATTGTTAATATAATTGAGAAAGAAGGTCGGAATTGCAAAAAAAAATAATTTCGCAATATCTATTACAAAAATTAGTGTACAGCTTTGATATTTTTGTCATATAAGGGTTCTTTGGTGCTTAATATGTGGTAAAAATTTCAAAGCGATTCATTCAATTGTTTAAATTTTATTCAAATTGTTTATCCCAGAGAGCATTTTTTTTGCAATAACATAAGTCAGAAAAAAATGACGTTAGAACCATTCCACAGGGGTCAAATGAAAGAGCATGAGCTATATTTTCAACTTGGTTTTAGAAAAAGCGAATAAAAAATGCATTTATTAGTAATAAATAATTATGAAAAAGTATCGTAAATCTTTCCTTATAAACTTTTTATTTTGTTATATAAGAGATTATATATATTTATTACAATTTTTAATCAATTATGACATAAATAACATTACTTAGTAGTTGTGCACTTAAAACAGGGTAAAAAAGTTAATTTTTTTGGAAAAAGTTATTCAAAAAGTTTATAAGGGAAGATTTACATACTTTTGCATAATTATTTATTACTAATAAATGCATTTTTTTATTCACTTTCTCTAAACCAAGTTAAAAACATAGCTCATGCTCTTCCATTTGACACCTGTGGAATGGTTCTAACGTCATTTTTTTCTGACTTATGTTATTGCAAAAAATATGCTCTCTGAGATAAAAATTCGAATAAAATTTAAACAATTGAATGAATCGCTTTGAAATTTTTATCACATATTAAGCATCAAAGAACCCTCATTTGACAAAAATTTCAAACCTGTACACTAATTTTTACAGCAGTTATTGCGAAAATAATTTTTTTTGCAATTCCGACCTTTTTTCTTAATTATATTAACAATAAATGAGTATATCAAATTTTGTAATATGTCATTTTAAAGATTTTTCCATAATCTCAAAGATATTTGTACTAAAGAAATCATAAGTTTCATTGTTTTCCATTGATTTGAAAAAAAATGGAAAAATGCCATTTTTTGACAGTTAATTGTTTATAAAAAAAATGGCCGCCAGATCCTACGCAGGAAATAGTTACAATTTGTTCCTATAGGTATTACTTGTCGAAAAAACGCTTCAGTACCCTGGCTGCTGAAGTGTCACGAACAGGGTATATTTTTGTCTTATTACCCTGGCCTATAAATATTCTGCGATAATGCCACATTTTAGAGACTTCCAGTCGTCTCAAGGTATTTAATTTTTATGTATAATTAAATAGGCTATTGACTATGTTCAAAATACGAGAGCTAAAAGGAACTACAACGTTAACGGGGTTTTATTATCTCATATGGTTAACGGACCTCTAAATTTGAAAAACCGAGGAGTGTTACCATTTAAATGGGTGCGTTTTTGAGAAAGGGGTGAATTAGTCCCTAGGCACAGGGCGTATTAGGGTGAGTTCTATGCACGTTTGGTACAAACATGTCTACAGGAAAATTGTTCCAGGTTAAATTTACTATCGAAATATCACATTTTAAAATCAAAAATGTTTTTTTTACAAAAATATATATTCAAAAGGAAAGAAAGAAAAAACACTAAAGAAAGCAATTTTGCTTTTTGCCCCATAACTTTTTTCCACAGTGATATAGGTATAGGCATTGCTTCAGCGAAAAATAACCTCCATCCTTCGTTTTTAAAATGACGTTTGATACAAGTCTCCAGGATTTATATTTTCCGAAATAGGATTTTTCAAACTTCGCCGCTCACAGCATTCTTGAGCCATTTTCCTAATTATTTGGGAGACATTGTTCTGTAACTTCTTCCTACGCATGTCTAAGTATATACAATGGTACATTTAGTAGAAAGAGAAGTCAATTACATTTATAATGGTCTACTGTATAAGGTTGTACGACTATTTTTAAGCAAGTTCTGCTTTTTCAAGTTTTTATACTTTTAATGATTTTTGATATTATGGTTATTTTTTAAAATTCTCATTATGATTTTTTCTTGTACCTTTGGGTATATACATTGTGTGATAAAAAAAGCTTATTTTCTTTACTTTAAAATGGTGTATTGCAAAAAATTCTAGGACTATTTTTAAACAAGATATCCGTAGAATATCCGAAGGTATCCGTATTCTGAGAAAAGTTTTAAAATTTTTTATTTTATTCAATTAGCAGAATATAATTGCATATTCTTACATAATTATTAATTCCAAAAAGTTTTTCTTAATAACACTTTTCGATATTGTGAAATATAAAGGTACTTTACTCTTGAGCAAAATTCATATTTTTTAACATACCTCATACACTATTGATAAAATTTGATATTTGATGATTGCATATTAGGTTTTAGACGTTATGCTGATGACACTGTTATATTGGCGTCTTCACCAGAAGAACTGGAAGAAATTATGAATAGGCTAGGAACGGTGAGTACGGAATATGGTTTGAAAATAAATATACAGAAAACCAAAGTAATGATCATCGATAGAATCAGAAACAATCAACCGGAGATAAGAGACTTGGCAGGTTACGAAGTGGTCAGACCATTTAATTACTTAGGCTCCGGTATTACTAACAGTGGAGGATGCGAACACCAGATTCGTAGGCGCATCATAATGGCCAGATCGGCAACAGCCAAACTCACAAAAATATGGAAGAATACTGACATTACAAAAAACACAAAATTACGCCTTGTCCGAGCGTTAATATTTCCTATCGCCACCTACGCTTCAGAGAATTGGACCATCAAAAAAGCAGATTCAAAACGTATAATGGCATTTGAAATGTGGGTCTACCGGAGAATGTTGCGCATACCATGGACCGCACATCGCACAAATAATTCAATATTAGCCGAACTTAACATAAAAACTAGACTCAGCACAACTATCAACCAAAATATACTGAGATATTTTGGACATATAACTAGAAGAAGAGAAGGCATGGAACGAATGATAGTTGAAGGCAACGTACAGGGCAGAAGATCCAGAGGAAGATCTCCATTACGATGGTCGGACCAAATAAAGGACATGACCGGTTACTCATTCTCCGAAGCAAAACAACACGCACAGGAGAGAGAGAACTGGACAAAAATAGTCAAACGACTTACATGACGCCAATACATCCTTACGAAGGAGAACAGATAGAGGAGGCTTAGGTTTTAGACGATACAGAGCATTTTATAAGGAATAATCTTTTTCGTAAAGTTAACAATAAAAAAGTTGTCCATATGGTTCCAACTTATAGTTGAGACCTATTGCATGTGTATAACAGATTTTGAAAAAGCATGTCTAGTTAAAAAATAGTCCTAGAATTTTTTACCATACACCATTTTAAAGTACAGAAAATATGCTTTATTTTTATTGCACAATGTGTATACCTAAATATACAATAAAAAAAGTTATAATGAGAAATTTAAAAATAATTGTAAATAATATCAGAAATCATTAAAAGTATTATAAAATTTTGAAAACCCATATCTTGCTTAAAGATAGTCACACAGCCTTTTACAATAGACCACTTTAAAGGTAATTGGCTTTTCTTCCTATTAAATGAGACATTGCATATACCTAAAGCTGCGTAGAAAAAAGTTACAGAACAATGTTTGAGAAGTAACAAGGAAAATGGCCCAAAATCGCTGTGAGTGGCGAAGTTTGAAAAATCATATTTTGGAAACTATAAACGATAGAGACTTCTGCCAGACGTCGTTTTAAAGAGGGAGAATAGAGGTTATTTTTCGCTGAAGCAATGTCTATACCTATATCCACGTGGAAAAAATTTATGAAGCAAAAACAAAATTGTTATCTTTCGTGTTTTCCCCTTGCTTTTCTTTTGCATATATTTTTTAAAAAGAAAATATTTTTTACTTTAAAATGTGATATTTCGATTGTAAATTTAACCTGCAACAATTTTCCTGTAGACGTGTTTGTACCAAAAGTGCATAGAACTCACCCTAATTCGCCCTGTGCCTAGGGACTAATTCAACCCTTTCTCAAAAACGCACCCTTTTAAATGGTAGCACTCCGCGGATTTTTCATATCTAAAGGTACATTGACTATATAAACCCCGTTAACGTTGTAGTTCCATTCTAAAATACATAATCAATAGCCTAAAAATTCAGATGTCTAAGAATCTAAAAAATGCATAGGAATAAGGACGGGGACAGAAAGAATACCAAGGGGGCAAAAAATGAATACCACGAAAATAGGAAGATTCTAAAAAAAATAAATAAACAGGCTTAGAGAATACTGCAAAACTTTATAAATTATATGATAAAGCTCTATCAAATCACAACATTAATGTTAAAAAAGGTATCATTAAATCCTTATACGATAGCACCAAAATTACTTGTTCTAACGAAAATTCATTCTTAGAAGAAAAACATTTGTCAACCTCTGTTTTGTTAAAAAATCATCGTGTATAAATATCCTTTGTAGTGTATAAATAAGAAATTTTCAAGAATAGACCGAATGGAATAGAACAACTTAGAATGGGGTCCCACAACATTTACAAAAAATCATAGGAGCAAAATAACAATACCATACATGAAAACAGTATCCGAAAAACTTAAAACGATAGGAACAAATTCAACCTTTCAACAATATTCAAAACAACAAACACATTGAGATCTATTGTATCTAAAACTCAACCTATAAATGAACAAGAAAAAACAAAGAATTATTGTATTTATAAAATACCTTGTGAGTGCGAATATTTTTATTTTGGTGAAACATCAAGACCATTAAACGTTAGAATAAGTGAACATTAATCTTATATGAGAAATAGAGAATTTGATAGATCTCAAATATGTAAACACGCATTGAACAATGAACATAATAATATAGTTTAATGGAAATATTTATTAAATACAGTCCTGAAAGAAACAGATAGTAAAAAAAGAAAAATCAAAGAAGCGGCTCTAATGTTTAATGAAATCAATTGTGTTGCAAATTCCTCAGCAGAATGCAGTAGGATGTGGTTACCCATATTAAAAGAGGAAATCAGTACGAAGAAAATACCACGATTAGTAAGTCAATAACATATTGAGGATACATCGTTTATATTTTAAAGTAACACACATATAAACTCAGAGTTTGGTATTAATTTTGAGAGTAAATGAAATGTCCAAATACTTACCACGTTGAGATAGTATCATATTATGTTTCCCTGGAATTCTCCTAGTGATTTACTGGGATCACTAACAGGAAATAATTTTACTGTCATCGTTGCACGTGATTGTCGTTTTAAAGGCAAATCACATGCTATGATTTTTCTGACAGACATTCTTAAGTTAAAGTTGATTTCATGTAAAAGTCAAATAACTTCATTTTAAAGTAAAATTGTGGCTAATTTCAACAAAAATAGTAAATTGCATTAATGTATAGATAATAGAACATATAGGTATATTATATTTGATTATAATATAATATATAGATAAAAGCATTTTTCTATTCGTTCGCTATTTAATCTACTAGACAAGTAGCACATAATTAGTACATAGTTTGCTCACGATTTAACTAGTTCTAGTTCCTTTACAGATAAGTTTTAAGTATCTCATAAAATGTTCCAAAAAGTTTTGTGTTTGTGCTTACTTACTATAGTGATTCAAACGGATTCTGCAAGAATTCTTGTTTTAATCCCAACTCCCGCGATAAGCCACCAATCAGCTTTGCGACCACTATGGACAGAACTTTCTTTAAGAGGACACAGCGTGACTTTGGCTACGACAAACGTAGCAAACGACTCTCGATTAGTGAATCTTACCGAAATCGACATGGGAGACATGTATACCAACCCCCAATTGTTAAGTCTTAATAAAAAAATGTCATCGGCGAGTAACTTTGAAGTGTTGCACTTAATAAATAAAATATGTGATACTCTCCTGGACAGTCAGCTGTCAACTCATTTGAAACACCTGATCAGAAATGAAAGTCTCTTTGATGTTGTCATTGCTGAGCATATCATCATTGACCAACTAGCATTTGCTGATCTTTACGGGTGCCCTAAAATTGTAGTTTCTTCTTTTGATGTGACATCGTTAGTGCACAGTTATGTGGGGAATCCTAGTAATCTCGTGGCCCACCCAGATTTTAATCTGGCACTTTCAGGTGGTAAATTGTCGTTTAAAGAGCGAATGGCTAGTTTTATATACGTTCAAATATACTACGCATACAAGCTTTTAGTTTCTTATCCAACCAGGACTAGCATCTTAAAGAAACATTTTGGAGAGAATGTACGTTCTTCGGAGGAATATTATAAAGATATTGACTTACTTTTGCTTAACGTTAATCCCATTCTCAACGAACCTAGACCTCTTGGGCCTAACGTTATTACATTCGGTGGAGCAATTCATGTTTCACAACCTAAGCCACTACCAAAAGTAAGTAATTTTTTAATTATTTCTAACACTATATCTTGCTTTAGTGCGTACGAAGCCAAAATTCTTGATACATGTGTCATGATATCATTATATGTCATGACGTGCGATATTTCATATTTAAATTTTGCTGTTATTTTTCTTGCTCTATTTTCTTTTGTACCTATTTAGATTTTCATTTGTTGTTTAATGATATTTAATCGTTGGGCTGAAAAAGTTTTTTGATAAAATTTGATAAATCGATAAAATAAGGGTCTAAATTTTCTTAAAGCAATTTCAAGGACTTGGTGGGGAGCTGATGTTGAAACTTCCTTACTTTTCTATCGATCATATATTAGATCTATAATTGATTATGGATGTATTCTATATGGCTCAGCTTCTAAACATATTTTAAACAAAGTTGAGGTTTTACACAACTTGGACTACATATCTGTTTGGGAGCTATGAAATCAAATCCAAATAATGCTTTACATGTAGAAGCTTTAGAAATTCCACTCAATTATAGAAGAAAATATCTCAGCCAGAAATTTTTAATGAACATTCGTTACCTAAATATCGGTATTTACCAAAATGTTAACAAGCTGAATGTGATTTAATTAATAAATACTGGAAGATAAAGAACTCGCCTCCACTTTGCGAGGCTTTTCGAGATCTGTCAAATTTTGACTGTGATTATAACGTGATTGATAGCTTTGGACCCAAAGATTTTTATTCTTTGTTACATACAGTTAAATTAGTAAAACCAAGTTACCATGAAAACAGTGATATTAACTCTAACATCTTAAGAACATTCTTAGAGAACTGGCCAGACTCTGTAAATATATAATATACAGATGCATCTACGACGTTAGTTGGCACTGGATGTGCCTTTTACATACCTGCTACTAAAACAGAAAGAATGTTTAAGTTAGGCCATGATTTTTCTATCTTTAGTGCTGAAGCCATAGCAATTTATGAGGCCCTGCAATATTTTAAAGAATCAGAAGATATATCTGCAACAATTATTTCCGATTCACTCTCTGTTCTTCTTGCTATTCAAACTATAGATTTTCCCAATAACAATTCAAATATTTATATCCTACTAATTAAGAAAATCCTTTTTGAAATTCATAAAAATAAAAGAAGAGTGAACTTTTTATGGGCTAAGCCTCATACAGGACTAGCGCATAATGAATATGTTGATAGTTTGGCTAAAAAAGCTATTTAGTATGGTACTTCAAATAATCGTAAGTTTAGCATATTTGATTTAGTTAACACTATTAAGCATCGAGTTAAAAATCAGTGGAGTCAATCATGGCGAGATCTTTGTAAACAATCCAAATCTCAGTATTCACTGATTCAACCTTCTGTTCCAAATATATATTGGTATAAAAATTATGTAGTACCTCGAAGATATATAACAACATTAATCAGAATGAAGTTTGGACAAGCATGTTTCCCTCTACATCTAGCAAGAATTAAAGGTTTTGATACAAATCTTTGTACTGAATGTCAGAATGTGGGTGATTTGCATCACACTTTCTTTGAGTGCACAAACTACATTCCACACACCTATAATTTAATTGAAGATTTAATAAAATGTAATGTTTCTCCACCTTTCAATATATCCTATCTATTGTATCTGAACAGCAAAAATATATATGATTGTTCGCGAAAAAATATATTGTTCGTAATTAATTTTTTGCGAATTTGTTTAAAAAAATTGTTTAAACAATTTTTCGACCACGGCACCGCCTGGCACCCTGTGGATTTGTTATGAGGACCTCTTTTTGAGTAAGTTTGTGCAAAAAAACCGAATCAGAATAATTTCGATACAGCTCCGTCTAAAAATAGATTTTAAATTTTACAGCAAAAACTTTCAAATTTTATGACAATGGATTTTTAATTATGACCATAATTACGGCTGTATTCGTTTGGTATCGATACGATGTTTACTTATTAAAAGTCAAATGAATACCTCATCTTTAATATCTATTAGTATAAAAAATATAATAAACACTTGAGAATAAAGTACTTAGTTATCAAAAAAAATTTTACGTAAAAAAATTAGTCTCATCTGTGCATCGCGTTAAAAAATTGGGTTACGGAAGTAGCTGCTGATATAAAGTGTAGTGTAGTGATTTTTACGTGAATTAAAACAACAAATAACAATGTTTACAAAAACCTTAATATCAATATTCATATTTACGTTAGCATCAATAGATGCAGCAAGGATTCTTGTTATAATACCAACTCCAGCTATCAGTCATCAGTACGGCTTGCGTCCAATATGGAAGGAACTGTCTTTGCGAGGCCACCATGTAACACTAGCTACTTCTGAACCGATGAACGATCCTGCATTACCAAATCTTACCGAAATAAGCCTAAAGAGTTCCTACAAACATCCTTTAATGTTGGAATTGTATAGCCAAATGGCCAACGCTTCGAATATTAAGATATTGGACATCATCCACAAAATGGCAGAAACAGAACTGGATATCCACCTTTCAACACATTACAGCCATCTCATTAAGAATGAAACCCTATTTGATGTGGTTATTACCGAATACATTATAGGTGAGTTTCTGGCATTTGCTGATCTGTACAATTGTCCTGGCATACTAATATCCTCTTTTGAAGTGACTGCCTTGCTACACGGCTACTTTGGCAACCCAGCAAATCCAGTTGCTCATCCAGATATGTTTTTACCATTTGTTGAAGGGAAGCTGAGTTTTAGCGAAAGAATAGTTAGCTTCATCTACAAATATTTGTATTATGTTTATAAAGTTTCCGTGGCTAATCCCAACAGGCTGAAAGTTTTACAGAAATATTTTGGAGCTAGTGTCAGGGATCCTGAAGAGTTCTATACGAAAGCGGATTTATTAATGTTGAATATTAATCCTATACTTAACAACGTCAGGCCTCTTGCACCAAATGTTATTACTTTCGGGGGAGGTATTCACATTTCTCCGCCAAAACAGTTACCAAAGGTAAGTTTTCTATTTCATCTCATTTGTGATCTGCCATTTTCTTGTCAATAATGGTTCTTCTTCTTCTTCCTTCTTGTATGTAGGCTTTAAAGCTTGTTTCTTCCTGAATATTAGCCTCCTAAATTATTTAAGTTATCGCACCATCTTTTTCTTGGTCTGCCAATACTTCTTCGTCCATTTGGTGACTTATCTCGTGCTATTCGTACTATCCTATCCTCTGCCATTCTACTAATGTGTTCGTTCCACTCCTGTTTCCGTTTTGTCACCCAGCCATTTATGTCTTCTGCATTGCATGATCTTCGTATGTTTTCGCTTCTCTCCCTATCCAACAAACTTTTCCCTGATATTCGTCGTTCGAGTATTTTCATCTCTGTTGTTTCTAGTAGTCGTCTCGTTTTAGATGTGTCAGGTCTTGTCTCCGCCGTGTATGTCAATATAGGTCTAATTTCTGCTTTATAGATTCTTGTTTTTGTGTCTTGTCTTAGGTGTTTGTTCTTCCAGATTGTGTCATTAAGGGATCCCGCCGCTTTACTTGCTTTTAAGCTTTGTTGTCTTACTTCCTCTTCAACATCTCCGTAACTGGTTATATCTATTCCCAGATATCTAAACCTTGCTTCCTGCTTTATTATTTTCCCATCAATTTCGATTTTACATCGTAGTGGGTACTTAGATGTTGTCATACATTTGGTTTTTTCTGCTGATATTATCATATTGTATTTCTTGGCTGTTGTATCGAAGATGTGTGTTAATCTTTGAAGATCGTCTTCTGTCTCGGCGATAATTGCGGCGTCGTCTGCATAACATAATATTTGGATTTCTTTGTTCCCCATTCTGTAACCATAACCTTTACGTTCTGCTTCTATTATTTCGTCCATTATTATATTAAAGAGCAATAATAATCAATAATGGTAAATATATTAACTAGGTACCTATTGCATTTCTCATCATGTGGCCTGCAAATGTGCATTAAATTTTTGAATATTCCGTCGATAGTTAAATTAATAAATCGTTAAATAATTGTGTGACCGATTTAAAAAAATCAAAATGGGATGACAGTAAGCCGAGAAAATTCAAGTTTGGAACAAGTTGTGATTTTCAAGGGGGCTATCCCCACCACCATAATTTTAAAAAATTCGCTAGGCTCTCCTAGTTGACCGATTTCAATTTTCCAAAGTTCGTTTGAAAGCCTTTCTTTATATTTAAAAAAATCGACTACTTGAAGTGTGTATTGTATGTGTATTTTGGGCCCAGCATAATTTTGCAAATTTGCAATTTTTTGCGGATCGTGAATTGAAAAATTATTATGCAAAAACTGTTAAACTGATCTTAACAAAATTTAGCATAAATTTCAGTCGTATTATTGAGTTTATGTGAGTAATATGACGGCTGTATGTATATGTGGTCGAATAAATTTAAAGGAAAACCTCATTTTTTTTCTAATAAACATTAAATTTTCAATTTCTATTTAGAAAATATTATGTAAAGTTACTATATTATATAAAATACCATTATGTAAGATTGAAAAACAAAACGTTTGCCTTTTAAAATATAGGATAACTCTCGAGTTATACTTAAATATAATTAAAAACCTCTGCAAATCGGTACTGCTCATGACATCCTGATATTTAAGGAAAGTCTTGGGAGAAAAAAAATCGATTCTTTTGATATCCTAAGTGCCTGCAATGAGGGAATTTGAGAAGAAATGAAATCGGTGTTTTTTAACTCTGAAACTCTAGCAATGCCATAATAAAAATAGTTTTTGTAAAATAACCAACACAGTTTGGTTTTTAAGTCAAATTCAGGTCATAAACATTTAAATTTAGTTTTTGAAGTGTCAGATAACAATTGTAAAAAAATGAAATTAAACTAAGTATTTAATCTTTATTGATAATATCTGATTGATATTTTTCATTCTTAAACGTAATATTATCTTATCTGGAAGATAAAATAGTTACGCAGGTGGTAATGATAAAAACGATAAAGAATACATTGATTTTAAATTACAATTTGAATGATCTAACAATGGATACATAGACACTGTTCTAATGAATTCATACTTTGTATAAAATTCTAATTCATGATTTTCCATTTTGGTCCCAAATAGTACATTCTTTCACGGTTTTTGCGGTAAATTTTAAATAACCACTTGGATTGAGATGAAATTTGGCATACGCATGGCTAACGTGTCAAATAAAAAAAGTGATATTGTGCCGATGTGTACTTTTGCCCTGGGGGTAACTTTCACCCCCTTTTGGGGGTGAAAATATATATGTCAAAAATAAGTCCGGAAAGAGATAAACTGACTAATTTTAAGTAACTTTTGTTCTATAGAGTTTTTTCGTCAAGTCAACACTTTTCGAGTTATTTGCGAGTGAATATGTTCATTTTTCAACACAATAACCACGTTTTTAGACGGTTTTTCGCAAATAACTCAAAAAGTAAGTATTTTGTAGAAAAAAACGTTCTTAGGAAAAATATAGCCTGTGAAAAATTAAAAAAAATGGTGTGCGCTTGAGATATCTGGACCTCGTAGAACCAGAGTTATAGTCAATGAAAAATAGGTTCATATTCGCCAAATTTAAAATAGGCTACTTCAACGTTAAATATCCAATAAAATAAAGCAATTTTTGGGAAAAACCTATTATAACTTTTTAAATTGTTTAAGAAAGCTTTATTTTTGTTTTTATAAAAAGTTTCTAGCATCAAATTTAAGCAAGTTACGCTCAAAATAAAGTTGTTTTCTTTTGTTTTGGCAAAAAAAAATCGGGAAAATCACCCCCTAATTGGCAACCTAACTGAAATTAATCTTTACCGCTCCACAAATTATTTAACTTAAGTTGTGTTTATATGATATGTAAGTTTCATTGACTCAAAATGCTTATTTTTAAAAAAATTTGGTTTTAAAATAAAATTTTTAAAATTTTTTATTTTGAAAAATATGCTTTTTTTCAAAATAACTTAAAAATTGTTAGAGATACCAAAAATCTCAAAAAACAAAAAAGTCAGTATGACTTTTCTGAATATGTTTCTGTAAGACAAAAATTGATTAAGATTTGGTGTTTCTAAATTTGCATATACTCGTGATCAGTGACTCGTTCAAGCCCTTTTAACTACAGCTCTTGCAAAAATAAGGACTTTGAACCGATGAAACGTATAGATCATATAAACAATACATACACGAGTAAAGAAACTTGTGAAGTGGTAACGATTAAGTTCATCTGAGATACTAATTAGGAGGTGATTTTCCCGATTTTTTACCAAAAAAAGGACTAACTTTATTTTGAGCGTAACTTGTTTACTTTTGATGCTAGAAATTTGTTTTATTAAACAAAAATGAAACCTTTTTTAAAAACTTTAAATAATTTGTAATGAGTTTTCCCCAAAAAGTGCTTCATTTTTTGGTTATTTCACGTTAAAGTATTCCATTTGGAATTTAACGAATATGAACCTATTTTTCATTAGCTATAACTCTGCTTTTACCAGGTATAGAGACCTAAAATATCCACATTTTTTTTCAATTTTTTTTTTCGGGCTATATTTTTGCTGAGAATGGTTTTTTCGACTAAATACTTACTTTTTGAGTTATTTACGAAAAACCGTCTAAAAGCGCAGTTATTTTGTTGAAAAATGAACATATTCACTCGCAAATAACTCTAAAAGTATTGACTTAATGAAAAAACTCTATAAAACAAAAGTCACTTAAAATTAGTCAATTTATCCATTTCCGGATTTACTTTGGACGTATATTTTTTCACCCTCCAGAAGGGCTGAACGCCACCCCCATGGCAAAAGCACACATCGGCACAATATCACTTTTTTTCTTTGACTTGTTAGCTATGTGTGTGCCAAATTTCACGTCATTCCAAGCTGTTCTTTAAAATTTAGAGGTTTTGCAATATTTTACCGTTAAAGAACGTACTAAAAATAAAATTTACAGTTATCAATAATATGATAAAAAAGATGAGGAGAAATATGAGGAAGAACCGAGAGATACTGACTACCATCAAATCTCGAAAGTTACTATACTTCTGACACATTATGCGAAATGAATCCAGATATGCCCTTCTACAAGCCATTCTGCAAGGAAAAATATTTGGAAAGTGAGGTCCAGGAAGAAGAAGAATATCCCAGTTAATGAACTTTAGGAACCTGGTTTAACACCACATCTCTGCAGCTTTTCAATACTGCTGCAGATGAGATAAAGATTTCCATGATGATCGCCAACATTCGTCATGGATAGGCATATTAAGGAGAAAGAATAGTACATATGATAAAGCAATAAAAAAATCCAACCAACCTATTTATATTCCCACTAAAAAATTTAAAATCAAGTAGGCGCTGTTAGTACTATCTGTCATTGTATGTAATTATTTACTTTATTGTTTAAAATTCTGTGTATTTGAAAAATCAAAAGATGGATATTGACGAAGAGTTTAATTTAACTCCACCAGAAGTGGCAGAAACTGCAAATGAAATATCTTTTTCCACCTACCTCTACCGAAAGTATACTTTTCCGGACCTGATTATAGGGAGCAAAGTTGTACTTTTCCTCCCTAGGGAGGAAAATATTTTTCCTCCCTAGGGAGGAAAAGTAAAAGTGACGTCATGGTATTTCATTCATGAAATATAACTTGTTGACGCCCTGTACAATATCTATTTTCTATTACGTAAGTATCTATACATTTTAACGTTTATTTAAAAACACTCTGTATTTTGCAGAATGGTAAAAAACAGTAAATTTTTATTCTGATTTAACAATGTTTACATTAATAATTTGACTTATATTTGACAGTTGACAGTTATATTGTACCTACTTGCTAGTTTTGGTTCTAATAAATTTTGTTGGTTAGTTACATAAATAAATTAAGTAAAAATGATAAAATGACTTGTTATTTGAGGAAGGTGGAAAAACCATATGTATAACATGGGAGTAAAGTGCCTTTTCTTCCCTTGAATGATTACTGCCCTCCGCTACGCGTCGGGCAGTAAACTTCATTCTCGGGAGGAAAAGAAGCACTTTCCTCCCTTGTTATACAAATAGCTATACTGCATAAGTTTACTGCCTGAAAAAAGCAGAGTGTTGTACGAAAAAACATACGATGTATTTATTGCATGGTGTGACGAGAGAAAAATAATACCGATATTTACGAAATTTACAGATAATACGAAAAATTTAAACTAAGATATCTTTATTTCTAAAAAGTACGGTCGCCGGAAAAGTTTTGTAACGCACTCGTGAATTAAAATGGCGATTAACAATCTCGAACATTAACGCGCTTGCTCCGCTCAAGCGTTAAAATATCTCAAATGTTAATCGCCCTTATTAATACACTTGTTGGTTAAATAACTATTAATACTGTTAAATTAAAATGATCTCTTAATTTAAGGATCTGCAAGACTACCTGGATAGTGCCACAGAAGGCTGTATTTATTTCAGCTTGGGATCGAACACCAAAAGTGCGTTTATGGGAGAGAAGAAAATAAAGATCATTATGGAAGCTCTTGGTGAATTACCCTATAAGGTGTTGTGGAAGTTTGAAGACGAAGGTGTTGTTGTACCGAAAAATATTAAACTTGTCTCGTGGGTTCCTCAGCAGGATGTATTAAGTAAGATATTAATGTATTAATTTAAATATTAATAAGAAAATGAAGTCGACTTTACTAACTAACAAGATATTTAATCAATATACATACTACACATTACACTATAACCTGATTGCGAAATCAACGGTAACATCCCAATGGCCTTAGCTGTCGAGACATTTAAGCTAAATAAAAAAAATGATTAGAATATGGTCGCATTTTATAAATAAATGATCCTCTTCAATAGGGCTTTTCATTTACAGTCATTTGTTTCGAGCTCCTGTCATATGATGTGTAATCCGTGTAAATTGATATTAGACACAGAGTATACAACATATGACAGACGCTCGAGACAAATGAAAATCGATGAAAATCCCTATTAAAGAAATATGTAGTAAGTACTTTTAGTGAAGAATTATTCAATCTGTGACTTGTATATACAGAGAGAGTCTGTAAAGTGGAATAAATTCAATATCTCAAATACTAATTGTTTTTTTGGAAAATGCTCAGACCCGTCGATTAGTATTTCAAATTGTCCTTTTTGACATTCAATAATAATGTATACAGGGTGTCCCAATTTAGAGATATGATGTCATCGTCGATTTTCTTAAATGGCAACACTGTCATTTTGATAGCTAATTTGATAGGGTGTGTAAAGTTATACATAACTGCAAAATATCAAATTTTTATTCTCTACCATTTACAAGATAATAGAAAATAACAAAGTTATATCTGTAATTTGGAATATATTCAATAATTAAAATACTAACTGTTTTTTTGAAAAATGCTCAGACCCGTCGATTAGTATATCAAATTGTCCTTTTTGACATATAATAATAATGTATACAGGGTGTCCCAATTTAGAGATATGACGTCATCGTTGATTTTCTTAAATGGCAACACTGTCATTTTGATAGCTATTTTGATAGGGTGTGTAAAGTTATACACAACTGCAAAATTTCAAATTTGTATTCTCTACCATTTAGATGATAATAAAAAATAACAAAGTTATGAAAAAGAAGTAATCAAAAAATAATTGAATTTAATTATTTCAATTAAGCAAAAACTCATAATGTTGCCCTCAATTATTGTCAAATTGTCAATGGGCAACGTTATGAGCATTTGCTTAATTGAAATAAATAAATTCAATTATTATTTGATTACTTCTTGTTCTTCATAACTTTATCATTTTTTATTATCTTGTAAATGGTAGGGAATAAAATTTTGAAATTTTTCAGATGTGTATAACTTTACACACGCTATCAAAATAGCTATCAAAATGATAGTGTTGCCATTTAAGAAAATCAACGATGACGTCATATCTCTAAATTGGGACACCCTGTATACATTATTATTATATGTCAAAAATGACAATTTGATATACTAATCGACGGGTCTGAGCATTTTTCAAAAAAACAGTTAGTATTTTAATTATTGAATATATTCCAAATTACAGATATAACTTTGTTATTTTCTATTATCTTGTAAATGGTAGAGAATAAAAATTTGATATTTTGCAGTTATGTATAACTTTACAAACCCTATCAAATTAGCTATCAAAATGACAGTGTTGCCATTTAAGAAAATCGACGATGACGTCATATCTCTAAATTGGGACACCCTGTATACCTTATTATTGAATGTCAAAAAGGACAATTTGAAATACTAATCGACGGGTCTGAGCATTTTCCAAAAAAACAATTAGTATTTGAGATATTGAATTTATTCCACTTTACAGACTCTCTCTGTATTGTAAGCACTGTGACCTATCATACATGTGGTTTTCTCTAATAGTATTTTGGTGACTAGAACAGTTCAGGTAGTCTTCTTCCTCTCAAGAAGTTTAATATACCTAATGGTAGAAAAAGCATATAGTATATCTCATGTGCAATTAGATACCGTGCTCTGGAAGCACTAATGCCAAATAATCTACTAACTTTTTCAGGTTCTACAGGTAGTTCTACTCATACTCTGAGTATTGGGAACTAATCTTTGTTGGAATTTTACCGTGCTGAACAGGCGGGTAGTGAGATGCAACTGATAGATCTCCCTCGGCCTTCTTAGCTTCGGCAATTCGTTGGTTTTCAAATTTTGGAAGCCACGAATGGTGTGACCAGAAGATTAGTCCTAATGAAATTTTTATTTTCAATATGGTTAATATAGTCCATTAAAATGTTACATTTTTTAGGCCGTACCTTGCATTTCTTAGAGGAGTCAATTTTATTTCTTTAATGTGTAGGGGGATCAGTAGAAGCTTAAGTTCAAGTTTTTGGGGTTGCCATGCTTGTCCCCCGGTCGCCATCTTGGAAATGGGGTGCAAAGGGGTTTCGCGCTATATCTCGTAAACTACCAACCCTACGGAAAATCTAATTAAACATAAAATATAGAAAATTAAATTTTCCACAATTTTGTTTCTATTACTTTTTATCGTCAAGTGACCAACAAAAAAGATATAACCAAAAATATGTAAATTTTTTTTAACAAGTTTCCTTTTGGATGTTATAACTTTTTTAAACGCTTTTATTTAGTTCAATAGTTTGCGTCAAATCTTTAGACGTTAATTTCACTGCCTTTTCTTCAATGCAAATGAATGAAAATTTGCAGACATATGCATTCGCGGGAAAAATACAGGAATAGTCAATAAAAAAAATTTTTTCATGTTGATTAATTGTTTAAATAAAAAAAAACGATTTTAATGGAAAACGCTTAAATTCTCTTGTTTTTTACAATGTAAAAACTTGAAACTTTTACGGATTGTATAGCTAATATGAACAATACATAATTTCACTTTTTACGTTAATTGTTTACGTCATGCTTCATTAATAAACAATAAAGTTTCAAATTCTTTGCCGATTCCGTCTACTATTCATGTTAGTACATCATATGTTTTATACATATTTTAATAAACATGACGATATCTTTTAATGTTTGAAAAGTGTAAGACTAAAAAGTAAAAAATAAAAAAATATGAAAAAAACAATTTTTAAGAAACGCTTTTCTTTAGTTACGAGTGACTAAAATTAAAAATATTATAAAAAAATCAACTAAAAAGCAAAAAATAAAAAAAAGTTAAAAAATCTAACACATTCGTTAAAGAAAAGCGTGTGGCGAAAACTGTTTATTCGATGAACACGCGCCACGCTTTTCTTTAACGAATGTGTTAGATTTTTCACTTTTTTTATTTTTTGCTTTTTAGTTGATTTTTTTATAATATTTTTAATTTTAGTCACTCGTAACTAAAGAAAAGCGTTTCTTAAAAATTGTTTTTTTCATATTTTTTTTTCAGTTCATTTTAAAATAAAATAATATTATAGCAATTTTGTAGAGGATTTTTCAGCGAACAGTTTCCACTATAAAGTTGTTTAATTCTATTTATTTATATAGGTTTTACAGCGCTCCAAACTCGACCAGATTCTGGAATGCTCATAGGGATACAATAAAAACAAAAGTTAGGCTTACTTTTCTATCTATATATATTTTTTATTCATACAATCTATTATGATTTTAACATTCCTATGCTATTATTAATCTGTTTTTGACCTTTCTTCCCACTATAAAACTTATAACTCTAAGCATATATAGAAAAGGCCCAAGAAGTTGTTTGAGGAAAAATTCGCCGCTTCAGAAGACAAATGACGTAACCGCAAAATGCAAAATTCTTAAACAGAGCAAAAAAACGATTTTTGATATTAAAATCATAAAGTATGATAAAAATTAGCCATTCGCCACACCGTGGTCAGGATCTCGAGATATAAGCGTTTTTTGGGGTGTGCCGCTTGTATATGAAGTAACATAACTTTTTCCCTATTATATATTTTGACTTAAAATTTTCCAAAAAACTTCTTCATGAACTATATTTTATTGTTGTTTTGGTTAAAATTATAAGCTAAAAAGTTTGTCACTCAACTTTTTTAATAAGTAAACATGAAACTAACGAAATATGATGACAAAATGTTAATAAATTAACAACTCCTTTTTTAATGTGTTTAAACATTTTGGACAAATTTCATTGTTATCTACGTACTTCAAAGATGACACAGTAAAATTTTTAAAGGGAAATATTTACAGCGACCAAAGATACAGCGAGGTAAATTTGAAAAATCATCAAAATTGATTTTTGGCATTTTTGTATAATTTTTTTTAACATGTTCCACCAACTCTAGATAAAAATAAACTTCATATTCGGATTCAGCGACCTCTAAAACATAAAAATAGACCAAAATTTATCATTCACCTTAAATTTGATTTTCGTGGTTGGCATAACGGTTAATGCCGCTCTTCAAATATATAGGTAGAAAAGCATTATTTTTCTACGAGAATTCGAGAATCTGGTCAAGTTTGGAGCGCTGTAAAACCTAGATAATAAATAAAATTAAACAACTTTATAGTGACAATTGTTTATTGAAAAATCCTCTACAAAATCGCTATGATGTTATTTTATTGTGAAATGAACGTAAAAAAAGTTATAACCTCCAAAAGGAATTTCTTACAAAATTTTCTCTTATTTTTGTTTATAACTTTTTTGTTGGTCACTTTATGATAAAAAGTAATAGATATAAAATTGTAGAAAATTTAATTTGCTTCATTTTATGTGAAATTAAATTTTCTGTAGGGTAGCTAGTTTACGAGATACAGCGCGAAAGCCCTTTGTACCTCTTTTTCCAAGATGGCGGCCGGGGGACAAGGGCCTCAACTCCAAAGACTTGAACTTAAGCTTCTACTGAACCCCCCTACACATTAAAAAAATAAAATTGACTCCCCTAAGAAATACACACTAAATGTAACATTTCAATGGACTAATATTGAAAGTAAAACTTTCGATATTAGGGTCTCTCGCCATTGTCCTACATGTGTTTCAACTTTTAAGTTTAATAAGGAAGACTTTGTTCTTCTTTTTAGGGTGCCTGTCTTTCCGTTGGCGATAATTCTGGTTATGATGATTTTGTTGGTTGCTAGACGGAATAGTTGTGTTGAGGTCTTTCTATGCCATGCCCTCAGGTTAGCAAGCCAGGATATTCTTCTTCGTCCTGGGGCCCTTTTTCCTTCAATTTTACCTTTGCAAAATGCATTGGAGTGACTCATATCTGTCTTGATTTCTCATTATTTGTCCCAATTACTGCAGCTTACGGCTCTTCACAATGTTGACCAAATCTGCAGTTGTGTTCATCCTCCGTAGCACTTTTTCGTTGGTGACTTTGTCTGTCCATGGTATTTTCAGGATCCTTCTGTACAACCATAACTCAAAAGCCTGAAGTTTTGAAAGAGTTTCCGCCTTCAATGTCCACGTTTCTACTCCGTATAGAAGCACTGAGTACCTTTGCAGATCTTCATCTTGGGCTATCAATATTGCATCGCCTACGTATTAACAGAGGATTTTTACTTCTTTGTTTCCCATTCTGTATCCTCTTCCTTTGTTGGCGCTTTTGATGAATTCACTCATAATTAAATTAAAGAGAATAAGAGTTAATTAGTCCCCTGCTATATTCCGTTGCTTATGTTTATAGCTTACCCAAGTTGTGGTATATTGTGACAACCGTCTTGCTGTTGCAATAGATATTTTTACCAGTTTTTATATCTGAGGGAACTTTTCTATTATTTAAAATATGAATTACATATTTGCGTCTTACTATGCCGAATGCTTTTTCCAACTCTATAAGACATAGAAACTCTGGTCTCTTATACATTAATGATAATAATTTGTTGATAATTTTTTTAATGAAAAATACTGTACTGGTTTTTTTATATTGGATGATCCATATACGATCTTCGAGTACAAAGAACTTGATGTTCATCTGCTAAGCTTATCCTTGAATTTATCCATTTTTGCAAAATTTAGTTGTATCAAGCTTGTATTTAACAATTTGATAATCCTGTAGCTTTCTCACCGTTTTATCACTTATTTTGGACAGCAATCATGATGCATTTTATGTTAAGGTGGCACATAAATATATGTAGTCAAAATTAAAACTAAAACGAAAAGTTTTTATGTAGCAGTACTAATAGATAAATATACTAAAGTTTATTGTTTATTTTAGGACATCCCAACATAAAAGTATTCGTGACTCAATGTGGAATGCAATCTCTGGAAGAGGCTGTCGTGAATCACGTCCCCATGGTTATGATGCCAATGTACGGTGATCAGGAAGCAAACGCAAAACGAATGGAACTGAAAGGAATAGCAAAAATCGTACCACATAAACCATTACCTGACAAAGAGTCCTTTAAAAGTGCTATAATTGAAGTCATTACTAATCCTAGGTATTTAATTTATATTTTGTAGATAAATAACACTGGGTGATTCTAGAACCAATAATGGTTTGGAAAAAATCTTGATGCTCCTGTTCTAAATGAAGATGAACAGTTAGGTACCCAAAGAAATATATTTTTAATCTAAACAACTAAGAGGACATCCATCGTCCGGTTCAGTTGAAAGGCATCCTGAAATATTAGTAGAAATTCTAATATCTTTAATCATCTTCTTGGTTCTACATCTTGGTGTCTTTGAATTTACCAGTAATAATATTATAAGTATTGGAGGTTCTATCCCCATAGCTTCCCAAGCAATGGGTACAATGGAAGACATCGAAATTCCACAAATATTAATAAACGCGGTAAAAGCACTCTACAAGAACAACAAAGTGGCTATCAAAACAAGCAATAGAATATGCAGTCCATTTGGGGCGACAAAGGGACTACTACAGGGCTGCTTCACATCTCCTACTCTGAATATTCCTGAAAAAAAAACCTGAAACCTGAAAAAAAAACTTATACATAATATGACATAGAATAGATAAAATATGTTTTAGATACTTTTTTTAATATGTTAAAAGAGTTTTTGTTTCGTTTTAGCTACAAGCAAAACATCATCAAAATTGCAGAATTACTACTTGATACCCCAATGACAGGAGTTGAGAAAGCTGTGTGGTGGATTGAATACGTTATTAGGCATAAAGGAGCAAAGCATTTAAGAGTTACTGATGTAGATGTTCCCTTTTATCAATATTACTGTTTGGACGTTATAGCTACACTAAGTTTAGTTGTGTATATATTCTTTAAAGTTATCTGTATTGTACTTAGAGCACTTAAAAAACTTGTATGTCGTAAAAGTAAGGTTGACAAGAATAATAACAAAAAAATAAAAAAGAACAACTGAAGAGTTGTAAATAAATTCGTATTATTTATTTATTTAGCGTATGGTTATATCCTACAGCTTCTTCTTAAAGTACAATCTCCATAACGGAGGTCGACAATCATCATAGCTATTCGGACTGTAGGGACGGCTGCTCTGAAAGGTTCATTTTATGTACATCCGTACTTCTCTCAAGTTGCGTAGCCATGATATTATACGTCCCCGTATGCTTATTTTTCCTTGTATCTTTCCCTCTATAATGAGTTGGAGCAAGTTGTATCTCTCTCTGCGTGTAATATGCCCTTCTTCTTCTTCTTCACGTGCCATCTCCGCGACGGAGGTTGGCAATCATCATGGCTATTTTGATTTTAGATGCTGCTGCTCTGAATAGTTCGGTTGATGTGCATCCTTACCATTCCCTCAAGTTACGCAACCATGAGATTCTTCTTCTTCCTACACTTCTCTTGCCCTAGATTTCTCTTGCCCTGGAATATGTCCTAGATATTCCCATTTTCTGGTTTTGTTTGTATTTAATACTTCCATTTCTTTATTCATCGGTCTCAGAGCCTCTTTGTTTTTCGATTTTTTTGCACCGCAGTGTATTTGCTTTTTATTCAAACTGTCTAAGTTGATTGCGCCATACTCTGTTAAATGCCTTTTTATAGTCTATACAATAGGCATGCACATCTTTATTCACATCCAAATAGTGTAGCATTTTGCGAAATATGAAGTGTGTTTCTTATGCTAGAGTCAAATTTTTATAGGTGAAATCATACAGTTTCGCGGTACTGTTTTTGTTGCGCTAGTTACTAGCACTGAGAGAGGAGAACAGTACGTGTGTTCTTTTTGAAAATCAAAATCAGAGAGAGAGAGAGAGAGAGAGAGAGAGAGAGAGAGAGAGAGAGAGAGAGCGATATTCGCATCTGTTGCAACTTCGAGTAAGTAACTAAATAGTACAAAGGACTAATAGGACAAAGAAACTTTGAATACCTTCAAATAAAAATATATAATTTGCTTCCTCAAACATACAAAACCTACTTAATTACTATAAATTCCTTTAAATTAATAAAGCGCATATTTCAGACGTATTTAAAAATAAATAATAGAAAAATGTTTAACCATCTTTTTGAATAAATAAATAATATAAACCTGTAAACCTATAATTAAACACAAAAAAAATAAAAAATAAACGCTCAAAAATTGATGAACTTCACTTCATACCATGTTCTTTTTGTTTATATTAATTTGTATTGTTCTTGCATGTAAAAATTTTACTTCTTAAAAATAATAATTATTATATCCAACACAATAAAATAATTGTTATGTTGTATATCTAACACAACTATACTAAAATGGCCCATGCACAACTTAATTGTTTTAATGGGTTCTATGGTTTGTTTGCGTTGAATACATAACAACATATCTAAAACACATAGATATTATATTGCATAATAATTATATATTTTTTTATATGTGTATATTTTTCAAGTGAATAAACGTTATTATTATTATATTATTATATTATAGTAGGAGTTATTGGGTTAATTTAAGTTATTAATGTGAAACATTGAACAACGACATTTCAAGTTTTTCACTGTTTTCCATAATCAATTTGTATCTATACTTGTTACATGTTTTTATTTATGTTTATATATAAAGTATTTATTAAACCATGAATTCCTTAAGATATGTATAGACATGCGCGTCGCGCAGTTTGCGCCGTGTGTGAGCCGTGCGTTCGTGGCACCGACAGAACTTGGATCGTATGCGCACCGTTTGTGCGTAACTTGAAAACACGTATTAACGCGTACAGATCTAACGAACCCGCCACGAACGCGTAGCGCACACACGACGCGAAGTGCGTGGCACTCATATCTATACTTACCTTTACATTACGTTATATAGAGGGACGGCATACGTTTATCCGTAAGTGGTAAATATACATGACTAGAGATTGCAATTGCTGGATCCAGCATCCAGCAATCTAGCTGGATCCAGCGCTTTTTTTACATGCTGGACCAGAAGCGCGGATCCGCAAACGTGTCAAATTCGAAATAAGTTACTTAATAGCTTTGTTCCAGCAGAATTTTGAACTGATTCAGAATCGTACTGAGCGTGCGCTTTACATAAAACCGTACGCGTTTTATGTAAAGCGCACGCTCAGTACGATCCTGAATCAGTTCAACATCGGTTCAACATTCTGCTGGAACAAAGCTACTGTCTTCATTAGTCTCTTTATTCAAAAGCCGTGAGTCGGCAACTACTAGCAGTAGCTCAGTATGCTGGAAAGTTTCTACAGCTTAAAAGTTTACATCGATAAAGCGTTGATAGACATTAATTCTGCGATAATATTCTCTGCTGGTGAGTGGTCAATAATCAATGAGTTGATCGCCACTTTCTAACCGGCTTTCTAAACTGGCCGTAAAAGCTCTTTGCAGAAGTGAGTCCACTTTAATAACGACCGACACAACCATGAAATTTGTTTTAGACAAACTAAGTAGCCAGGACTCTAGCCTTAGTGCCGATCCATTGGAAGTGTACATTATACATACATTAGTGTACTTAAACAAAATCCAAAAAAGTGTGACGAAGGACTAAACATTACTGGATATTTCCCTATGCCGAAAAATAGTGCAACGCGACAAAAGATGAAAAATTTATTGAGTCGTATAAATAAGCAAGTGAATGTAGAACCAGTGCAAGAGGACATAATGGAAGAATATGTGCCAACTAATTCGGAGCCCATGAATTTTAACTTGGAACAAGAACTTAAGATTGAATTGAAACGAGAAAAAGAAAACTTTTATAACCAAAGAAAACTGGTTCTCTAAAAGATTACGAAAATATTTTGGAAAAGAAAATGGTCGTTTATGAGACAGAAGGAGTGAAAGGCGATCATTTGTGAATAGTCTATGACTATTTGATGTCCCTAAAACCAAACAGCATAAAGGCCGAAAGGCGAAAGGGCCTTCTCCGCAACCGGCTATCTGTGTAATTCTGTGCGAAATAGAGATATTCTGCAATAATTAATTCATATTTCTGTTGTTTAGAAATTTAGAATACAGACAAAAAAACATTATAATCATGTTTTTATTTTGATTCCACATTTTGCTGGATCCGCGCTGGATCCAACTGGATTTAAGCCAATCTTGCATAAACCCAGCTGGATTGAAAATGATGCTGGATTGCAATCCATATACATACATGACATATCAAAATCAGGTTGAAAGGTTTTTGTTAATACGTAGAGCAAACTTTTCTCCAGAAATTATAATTACGAGTATGACCTAAAATAAGTAAATTGATTTATTGAGTAAATCATCCAATATAGCTCTTGACATCGCAATAAACCACACGTTGTATTTATTACCATTTTACCGACAATTCCCTTTGATATTGTTAAACGCATACTCACGCCTTTCCACCTACTTTCCACCCCGTCGAATGGTTTTGTGAAAATAACACCTCCGAGACAATTATATATCCCATTGTAGTAACTTTAGGAAACAACATCGCTTTGGAACAAATTATAGACCAGGAATGATGTTAAACAACAGGCGCATGCAACTTTAAATGCTGCTTGGAAGTCGTTCTGCCAGTATACCAAACGAGTAATTTTAGGTAAGTGAACAACAATTGCTGCTATAATGGAAGAATTATTAACAAAGGAAATGAAAATAAAGCTAGATGTGTGAGTAATACGTTAGAGCATTGAGCTAGTGGGTTTTAACAACAGTTAAAAGAGATTAAAAATCTAGCAATAACGGGAATTGTAGATATTACTCAATTTACATTAAACAATAAAATATAAAGTGTAAAATGCAATTTATCCAAAAATATTATTATTGTCCAGATTTAGCAATATGGTTCCCACTCCCCCTAAATTTATCCATTCCACGCATCAAAAAGATTGAGCTCTGGTGGGGCTCTTTACTTTACGTGTTATACACTCAAAAAAATTTAGTTTGTAAAATTGATTAACAGTGATTATTGAACAGTATTTCATTGTAACAACAATTTAATTTTTTGTTTCAACGAACTTTTAGACATTGATCAATATATTTGGTTATTGTCACAATATTTGAATAATAATTGTGAAAATAACTAGAGTACATTAATCAATAACACTCAATTTATTCAGACAAGTTAGTTTCGTATATTTAATATATAAGGGTAATTCTGGCAGCAAAGCACTTTATTGATTCCGTAGATGATAAATAATTACCTTGGTTTATCGTGACAACGTACAGATTTCATTAAAACAATATACAAATGTTGTTAATATAGAGTAATATTTGATTATTCCATAGATGTAAACTGATTGCTGAGACAAAGAATGCATTAATCAATCTACTACTGCGTTTAATAACCACAATCAGTGCGTTCATGGTAACAATAAACGAAGTTGTTGAAACAATAAATATTTTGCTTGGCCATTTGAAATGTAACGGCTTTTCCTTATCGTTATTTGTTAAACAATGCTGTTACCTCTGCCGAAGTGCCGAATAATTTCATTTCGTTTTCAAGTGTAGTCCATACTGGAAGGAAGTTTTCGTGTGCCTATTATCGTATTCATTTTTTTCGAATCATGAGAAAACTAATTAGTATTTTTGAAAATTTTAAACGCAAAATAAAATATTACAGTACTATCGAGGGTTTGATGTCCCTAAGAACTTCTATAATGATTATTTTAATAAGTCACAGGGGTGAAAAAGAGAAATTTAGTATGATTTTAATTTCAAATATACCATTCAAAAGAAACTTTTGTTTACTCTAAGGGACTTTCAGCCCTCGGTAATAATGTAATCTTTTATTCTGCGTTTAAATTTTTCAAAAATACTTTTTAGTTTTCTCAGCATTCCAAAAAAATGAATGAAGAATTCGATGGATATTTTGCACCTGCGCTCTCCAAAAGGATTAAAGTGTTATACATTTTTGGAATCACTATTTCAAACGCTTTTAAATGAGCTATCACATGATTTACTTTCCCATTAAAAAAAACCAAAGTTGTGGCTGTCACCTGAAGAGGGATCGCATGAAGTTCGAAACATTGATGTTATAATATACTTTAATTATTTTAAAAATCTAGCTGTCCAAGCGTTTTGCTTATGTGCTAAAAATAAATAAGTTAATAAGGGAACAACACTTTTTCCAGCGCACTGTATAAGTGAAATCATAAAATCACACAGTGTAGAGTCCATTAGGTTTAGGACAAAAAAAGGGATTTGCAAAATTATTATTAATCAATTAGTATCATACATTGAGCTAATGGATGAATAGTAGCTTCATAATAGGGATGAATAGAATTGCTTGTAAGAATAACCGTACTTATTGTGGGGATGAACGGAATTAATTGTAAGAGTAAACGGAAATAATTGTAGAAATAAACGAAATACGTTAGGAGAAATAACACTGTTATTGACACAACGAATAGTCTTCGTCGATCAATTAACGACGTTGTTGTTTCAATGAATAGTGTTCGTTGACTCAGTGAACAGTGTCCGTAATATTAATAAATGGATGTTCGCTTTGTTGTTTCGGACATCGCTTTGTTGTTCCAATAAAACCAAGAATTGGACAAATTTTAAGTATTGCTTTTGTTGTCTGAATTAACATTTTTATTAATATTACGTACCTTTTTCGCTGAGTGTAGGTCTTGGTATGCTCAAGTATCTCTCAAAAATTTCCGTCACATCTGGACGTCGACACTAGTACAGTTTTCTGCATGATCTTATGGAGATGTTCATTCAGGCCTAGCTTTTTTATGTTTTTTAGAAGGTTCTTTGGAATGATTCCGTTAGTAGAACTCATAATCGGTATTGTCTTCCATTCTCCAGTGTCTTCGTGTTTGAATTTCCAGATCTCTGTACTTGGGGACCGTTCAAGTATTACGTAACGCAGGTTGGGGGGGGGGGGTCAAAAATCTTCAAAAATTGCGTTACGTAATAGTTAAACGCCCATTACAGTGCGTTACGTAGGGGGGAAGGGGGGTCAAAAATCTTCAAAAATCGCGTTACATAATACTTGAATGCTCCCATGGGGATATTTTGGTTATATTCAACACGCAGATTATTGTTGTTAAATATCGCCACATCAATAAGTATTGTTTGTCTCGTTAATTGATTAACTAATATGAGATATGGTCTATTATGTGCCAGTGTTTGATCTGTAAGCAAAGTACGGTTCCAGTATAGCTTGTAGTTGTCATTGTCAAGCACAGGTACTCTCAGGAACGTCTTGGTAATATGGAAAATGGTTTGTTTGGAGAAATCCCAATATGATAGCTATCCCTTGATGAAGTCATGCCATTCCTTATATTCAGTTGCAGCAAATACTGCAACTAGTTGCAAAAAAAATTTTGCATGACAGTTTAATCAAAGGGTAACAAATCAATTGGAAGTTGTGTCCGACAAAATACATTGAACGTTTTCGTAGTCTAATCTTCGAGACATGTAACTTGTTCCACAATTTAAACTTCCCCTGTTCCAGTATTCTAGTACATCAAAGTTTGTCCGACTAGACACCGTTAGTTGGATTTCAGCACCTTAATAATGATCAAACAACAGAAATAGGGGCCAGGATAAAAATAGCAAGAAAAAGAAAACAATTATCTGCAATAAAGATCTTAGATTATAACTGAGAGTAAGAGCTCTTAGATGCTACGTGTTCTCGATACAGCAATTTGGACTAGAAAGTTAGACAATGAAGCAAAAACATATAAATAAGCTAAAGTTATTTGTAATGGGATGTTACAGAAGGATGATTAAAATAGTATGGACACAGTAGAAAACGAACAAGGAAGTATTGCGAGAATTGGGCAAAGAATGCGAAATGATAAATACGATCAAAATAAGAAAGTTACAATATCTGGGATACGTAATAAGGGAACAAAGATATGAAATGCTAAGACTGACAATACAGGTAAAAATAAGAGGAGGAAGGAGGATAGGAAGAAGGAGAATGTCATGGTTGAAAAATTTAAGGTACTGGTGTAATGTTACAAACGTCACATCTTTGCTCTTTTATTTCTAAATAATTATTTTATTTTATTTTCTTTAATATTTCATTAATAATTATCTTCTATTCTTTTAACTTGTTTTTTCGTTAAAAACTTGTTTGGCACCCTCTTTTATTATCCTCTATTTGCTATCTCTATTTTTATCTAACATTTAAATCATCAACTGAACATACTGAACGTACCCCGTATACTCTGTAAGTATCTGTCTTTTAATACGAAACATGGTTGTCCACCTCCTCATAAAAAAATTAATAATATATAAGTAGTGGGGTTCCTACGGTCTCCTCCGCAACCCACATTTCGTTCGCCATCGTTTTCTATCCACCCATCCGTTTTCGTCAATAGCTCTATCTGCCATAGACTGTTCTATGCCTTTCTTCCGTGTTTCTGTAGGCCTTCCTCTTCTTCTTCTATTTATGGGTATGTAATTTAATGCTCTTTTTGTCCATCTTTCCTCTGACATCCTCATAACATGCCCATACCATAGCAATTTCTTTGTTTCTATATGGTCAACCGTGGAATATAAACTTTTTGTCCGTCGTCTTATTTCCTCATTTGGTACATGTTCTAATCTAGATACTCTGCATGCTCTACGTAAGTAATCCATTTCCGCTACTTCTATATTTTTTCTTTCCTTTCCTGTGAGTTGCCAACACTCTGCTCCATAAGTTATATTAGGTTCCACAATTGTTCTGTAGATTGTTAACTTTGTGTTCAGCTTCACCTTGTTAGACCATAGTAGACCATTTAAAATACGAGTTACTTTCCTTCCTTGCTGTATCCTACGCTGTATGTCTCTTTTTGTAGTTCCTTCTTCTGATATTATGCTTCCTAAAGATCTATATTCCTTACATTTCCTAATATTTCTTATCTCTAATTCCGGATCTTCAGTTTCCTCTCCTATTCTCAAATATTCCGTTTTCTCCATGTTCATACATAGGCCCCATTTTTCATATTCGATATCTAACTTTCTTAGCATATAATCCATATCATGTTCATCGTTGGCAAGAATTACTTGGTCATCAGCAAAAAACAAAATTGTTAAGCAGTTTTCTTCAATCATTATTCCCATCCCAGCAACTGTTTTCCTCCATTGCTCCAGAGCTTTCTGGATGTATATTTTAAATAGTATTGGCGATAAGCAGCACCCTTGCCTTAAACCTTTTGTAACAGGGAATAGTTTCGACATAGATTTTCCCTGTTTAATACAAGTTTTCGGATTTTGATACATATTTTGAATTGCTCGCACATATGCTTCGCTTATGCCTATCGTGGTCAAAATTTCAAAGAGCTTCTTTAAAGGTACCGTGTCGTAGGCTTTTTCCAGATCAATAAATGTTAGGTGAGTAGACAGATTCCTTGCTCTTCTTTTCTCTATTATTTGTTGCATCACGAATATGTTATCTGCGCACGATCTACCGGCGCGAAAACCACTTTGTTCTTCCATGTCCTGAATTTCTAATTCCACCCTTTTCTTTAATACTCGACCATACAACCTCCCCATTTCACTGGTTATACTTATACTTCTGTAGTTTTTGCACAACGTTTTGTCTCCTTTTTTGTAAATCGAGCTAATGTATGCACAAATCCAGTCTTCTGGTATTTTTTCTCCCTGCAACATGCATTTGTTGAAGAGATCCGTCATTATTTCGTGCAGTATGTCTGGTCCATATTTTATCAGTTCGATGGGGATATTTCCAGGTCCTGATACTTTCCCATTTTTTGATTCTAATAAGGCTTCTTTTATTTCTTTTTGTAGTTATTCTTCTAACTTGTTTATTTACATTCGTCTGCATGTCCATTTCATTTACCACAAATTCGGGTCTAGTTTCCTTCAGTAGTATCTTATAGTAATCTTCCCATTCTTTGGTACTTATTAAATTTAAGTTACTCTGCCCTTTATTTTCTTTTATGATATTTTTTATCGTTTTCCATGCTTCAGCTACTTTGGATCCGCCTATGTATCTTTCCACCTTTTCGCACTTTCTTTCCCATGTGCCATTTTTACTCCTTATTACTTCTCTTTTCAGTTGTGCGTATACTCTTTGATCTTGTAAGTCCTGTGTCTGTAGCCATTTTTGGTACGCTGTCTTCTTGTTGTCTACTAAACCTTTTAGTTTCTCTGACCACCATTCTGGATTTTGTTTATCATCTTTTTCCAAATACCCTAACGCTTCCTTTGCTGCTGCGTGTAATTGAAAATATTATAATGAAAAATTAATAATACATATTTTAAAAGGCAATTAAAGAGCTACTAATAGCTATCTATTTCCAGACTTTAATATTCTTTTGAAGTGGGTAGGTTGTAACATCACTGTACAAAATTTTCTAAGCCTGTAATTTTCTAATTACTACTTTTTACGATTATTTGGCAAAGGCTCTTTTTAGGGTTTTCTTCTTGATGATTGATATGTGTCTTTATATTATAGTTTTTGGAAAGAAATAAACCTTTCCATCTTCTGGAACCTAAGCCTCCGACATCACCGGTGATACAACTTTAAGGCGAAGAATGAGACCATGATATCCAGACTACAAGCACCCAACATCTTCAGCTGCAGGGATCTGAGGCCGAACATCTGCCCAGGTATACAAGAAGTCTACAGCAGCACCATTCGACATCAAGAAGTTACCATCGAACCAGATACCAAAGCCATAAGTATGTATAATCTACAAATTGTTAGTTTTTGGCAAGATTTTGAATATATTTGTTAATGCATCTGATAATTCATATTTTTATTATATCTTTATTGAACATGATTGATTGAACATGATTGGTTAAAGTATTGTTTTGTTTGCTTCCATTCTAAATTTTCAGAGTTCATATCTAAGATTAGGACAAGACGAACACACACCCTGAGAAACTGAGCTAGACTGGGGTCGACGATAGCTATCTTAGTTGGTTGAAATATTATTTTCGAATAGTATTTTCAATTAGCTGGGGTAGTCTATCGCCTATTTCGTTTCACTGGTTTAAATGCAGTTCCACAGAACTCTTCAAGAGCAGCGGTAGATAGAGCAAAAATAGCGATGATGATATCCAACCTCCGATTTAGAGATGGCAGTTAAAGAAGAAGAAAAATATGTTCAGATTTTCTCCTACTGCTTGTTAGTGGAGTCACTGAAGGTTTTCACCTCCATTTCGTTGAACCTTCATCGATTTTCATGAAAATTGGTAAGTTGTTAGAAGATACTTCAAGGAACAAAGGTGACATGATGCCAACTTGCGCTTTTACCCTGGGAGTGGATGCCACCCCTTCTCGTGGGTGAAATTTTTTTATTAAAAATAATACCAGAAATCGATAGAGCAAAATTCTAAGCAAAATTTGTTATATAAAATTATTAACATAAATCAATACTTTTTGAGTTATTAAATATTTATCAAAGATTTTATTTGTATCATTAATCAAAATCATTTTCATTCATACTTCAATTATCATTCATTTTTATCAGTATTAATCAAAAACTATAAGCTTTTGTAAAAAAGCTATTATTACCAAAATTAAAGACAATAAAAAATTTAGTATCTACACTCCCCACTTAAAGAACTGAACTAATATTATTTCAAAGTGAGTTATAGTCGGAAAAATGAAAGAATACCCATGAACGAACATATAAAACACGCTGTATTTTCCTGTCACCGTATCACAAAGAAAATTGCCCAGCGCAAGTACATGTAATAATAATTATTACATGTACTTGCGCTGGCCAATTTTTTGTATAACACGGTGAGAGAAAAATACAGCGTGTTTTATATGTTCGTTCATGGGTATTCTTTAATTTTTCCTACTGTATGGGTAATTGAATGTATATTTTTTTCGACGAGTACACCAATCTAAGTATTCAAGCTTACATAACGGGAAAACGATGGATTTAATAGAATAATATACTTGTTAAGCACTTGTCAAAGTACTTCGGAGTACCTATCAAATGAGGTCCAGTAGAAGTTAATAGCATCAAAATTAAGCAAGTTATGATGAAAATAAGAGAACCCTTTTAATTTTTTTAGGAAAAAGTGAAAAATAAAACATACGCCATTTCCACAATAATTAAAATTTGTAGTAATCCTCACAAAAATTTCTTTAGGTTAACATAGTTAATGATTTCAACAATTTTGACCGGTTTAGAATGCATATTTTTGAAAAAAAAGATACAATTTAAAAAAATCGGAATTTTTAAAATTATCGTACTTTTCATTTCTTTTGATAATAACTCCAACAATACTCAATATACGTAAACAATGATATATAAATAAATTTTAGTTTCTTTCAGTTCCAAATACTTTACCCATTTTACTATTTCCGTAAAATAAAAAATAACCGAGATACAAACGTTTAAAATTTCAATTTTGCTGCGAGAACCATGTAACCGGGGCCATTTAACCTTTTATTTTTAAAAAAGTAAGAGGTTTAAAAGACTAATTTCAACGTTTTTTAATAGCTCTTAGAATCAACTTTTAATTAAGTTTTAGGTGAACCTGATGTCTTAAAAACTAACGGAGTTATTTACGAAAAACAATAACATTTTTTGGAAACATTTTTAAAACATACATTTTGAAACATTTTTGGTGCATAAATGTTAATGCTATCAACTTGTTCGAGGGCTTATTTGATAGATATTTCTATGAACTTTGACAAATGTTTAATATGTTTATGTTATAAAGTGCATCATTTTTCCGGTATTTAAGCTTGAATACTTAGATTTGGGTACTCGACGAAAGATATATACATTCAATTACCTATAACTCATGTTTAGTTAACATTGAAAGGTTTTTCTGGTAAGAAGTTTATTTGATTTTTTATTGGCCTCAATTTTGATAATAATAACTTTTTTGTAAAAACTTATAGTTTTTGAGTTATTTATGAAAAATCGGTTAAAAACATGCATTTTTCTCACGAAAAATTTAAATCTTTGATCTTTAATAACTCAAAAAGTTTTGATTTATTTCATTAACTTTATATATCAAATTTTGCTTATAATTTGTCCCTCTATCGAATTGTGGAATTATTTTTATTATAATAATTTTCACCCACGAGGAGGGGTGGCATTCACCCCGAGGGTAAAAGCGCAAGTTGGCACCATGTCACCTTTGTTCCTTGAGATATCCTCTAACCACTCACCAATTTTCATGGAAATCGATGGAGGTTCAACGAAATCGGAGGTAATAGCCCATATCCACCTTCAGTGACTGCACTATATAGGGTGAGGCAGATAAAGGGCCTATTAGAAATATCTCGAGAACGAAAGACAATTGAATTATGAAAATTGGAGTAAGGGGGTTTTGAAGACTGATCTATTTAATGAAAATATTTTCATCTATTTGGTACTTCCGGTTATACCGGAAGTTGCTTATAACTTCGTTTTTTTAAATGGGACACCCTGTATATTTTTACATTTTTGGGTTCTCCTCGATTTCTTCTTTCTTAAAATATAAGGTTTTTTAATAATATACAGGGTAGGTTAAAAGATAATTACGTTTTCTTATTAATTTCGTAGCAATATTCCCACCCTGTAGGATTGTAGTAGTTTGACATAATAAACTCTATTTATGTTCAAATGATTTTTAATATAGTCTACTATTGTTAACAATTATTAGTGTAGCTAAATTTTGAATTTTAGTATACAGGGTGGGTCGAAACTCGGAATGAGCATTTTCTGAGTTTTCTTAAATGGAACACCCTATATTTTAGTATTGTAATGAAATGATATTTCATGGTACTTTTTACTTCTTAAGCATTCCCTATACCTAACTGCTTTAGTTTGTGCTTAATTGTTAATCGCACCAACAATCTTAACTTCGATGGTATTTTGATACCTCAACCACTATTGGCAATTTTAAGTATCAGTATAGGTTAATATGTATCTATTTCCAATAAATTATTTGTGACTGAATATTTTCACGGCCAACCTAATACAATTTCACCTATTTTGTGTTGCAATTAATGTTTGACTTTAATCACCAATAACTCACAAATTAAAGAAGTTAGGTATAGGGAATGCTTAAGAAATTAAAAAGTACCATAAAATAACATTTCATTACAATACTAAAATACAGGGTGTTCTATTTAAGAAAACTCAGAAAATACTCATTCCGAGTTTCGACCAACCCTGTATACTAAAATGAAAAGTTTAACTATACCAATAACTCTAAACAATAGTAGACTATATTAAAAATCATTTGAACATTAATAGAGTTTATTATACCAATCTACTACAATCCTACAGGGTGTTAATGTTGCTACGAAATTAATAAGAAAACGTAATTATCTTTTAACCTACCCTATATAATATTACAAAACCATATTTTAAGAAAGAAGAAATCGAGTAGAATCAAAAAATGTAAAAATATATAGGGTGTCCTATTTAAAAAAACGAAGTTACAATCAACTTCCGGTATAACCGGAAGTAGCAAAGAGAAGAAAATATTTTCATTAAATAGTTCATACCTCAAAACCCCTGTATTCCAATTTTCAAGATTCTCTTAGCTTTAGTTCTCGAGATATTTCTAATAGGCCCTTTATCTGCCTCACCCTGTATATGTTACACTTATATACTAGACTTTTTGATATTCAAAGTTCACGTATTGGCACTATAAATAATATTGTAAAATCGTTCACCCGATTGACTGGTCTATGAGCTTTTCTTCCGTACAGCATCAAATGCAGTTACCCCCCGCGGCGACGAAACAGCGGCAACTATTCCTGCAAAGATTATACCCATTTGTAGCTCTTATATCATTCTAAGTGTTAATTCACTCCCCAGAAGTTATAGTTGCTTCCCCATCTAATTCCGGGACCCCCAGTATAATGGTGAATTTATAATCACCCAAATATATAAACAGGTTTGTGTGAGAGAGTGTATGTATGTGGGGGTGAAAGTAATTTTCTGGATAGTATCTGTTTATAAGGTAATAATGTGAAAATATATTCCTTTACTTTCGCCCCGTATGCTCCTGAGACTCTCTCGGGTGCTATAAAAATCAAATTAAACTTAAGCTGTCTCGATCCGCAATTTATTCAGATGTTTCAAAGTTTTAATTTTGGCCGTTTTTTAGAGGTGCATATTCGGCAAACATGTCTGCATAATATGATTAAGTCGCAGCATAGGGAAGTGAAATGGGGATTCAAAAAGTGGCATTTATATTCTAAGCGAGAGTGTTTTTAATAAACCATTTCTTTACAAGTTTCCCTTACTCTCTCTTTCTGTATAAGATAATAATGTTCGGAAAGGTTTCCGCGGTTAATATACTGAAACCCAAAGCTAAAATCAATATAATTACAAGAATTGATATAAAAATTTAACTCACTAGTTACTCACTTCTTCTTCTTCTTAAGGTGCCGAGACCGCTTGTCGATCGTTGGCTCTCATATTGCCCAGCATATTAACAATCATTGTCTTATTTACAGCCGCACGAAATAGTTCAGTGCTAGTTTTCCCAAACCATTGGCGTAGGTTTTTAAGCCAAGAAGTTGTACGGCGGCCCACACTTTTTTTCCCATTATTTTACCTTGCATGACAAGGTGAAGTATGTCATATTTTTCTGGGTGACGCATTATATGACCAAAGTATTCCAATTTGCGCCTTTTAACCGTGTTCACTACTTCGCAACTTTTATTCAAACGTTGCAAAACCCTTTCGTTTGTGACTCTTTCTACCCAACTGATCTTCAGAATACGGCGGTAGACCCACATCTCAAATGCTTCTAGGTTTTTAAAAGCGATTCTGTCAGGGTCCATGTTCCAAGAAAAAATTTATTGCTCTTCTTCTTTAAAAGTTATCGCATGTTCTGCTAATCTGATAATAAAGCTAGCAGAACACTAGTTCAAAAATTTGAAAAATCATTTATAATTGAATGCCAAAGTATTCTCTGAATTAAATGCTAATTTAATGTTCCAAGAAAAAATTTATTGCTCTTCTTCTTTAAAAGTTATCGCATGTTCTGCTAATTTGATAATAAAGCTAGCAGAACACTAGTTCAAAAATTTGATAAATCATTTAAAATTGAATGCCAAAGTATTCTCTGAATTAAATGCAAATTTAATGTTCCAAGAAAAAATGTATTGCTCTTGAAATAGCTGCTCTTGAAATAGCTGCTGCTAGCTTGAAATCAAGTTAGCAGAACATGCTATAACTGTTAAAGAAGAAGAGCAATACATTTTTTCTTGGAACATTAAATTTACATTTAATTCAGAGAATACTTTGGCATTCAATTTTAAATGATTTTAAAAGAAAAGAGCAATAAATTTTTGCTTGTAACATTAAATTTGCATTTAATTTACTTGCTCTGCTAGCTTGATGGACGTGATGTTGTCTTTGAGTGATCGGACAATGGATGAAAGTTTTTGATGGAGGGGGGGGGGGAATATTGTCTTCATTCCTCGTGGTTTGAGAATTTTGTCAGTAACACCTTTGATATGAGGAAGAAAACCTTTCGTATGATCAGGGTCTGAGTCTTTGGGTTGATATTAAGCGGGAGATTAAAACTTGTTTTGGACAAGAGCTTGTTCTAAAGAAGAGAGCTTAGTAGATCTACTTGAACCGCCGTAAAAGCATATTGATCTGGAGATAAGGGTATTAATAACTGAATTAATTTGTGAAGGTGAGTGATGAGAGTTGGCATGCAAGTAGCGGTTGGTATGGGTGGGTTTTGGGTAATTAGAGTGATGAAAACCTTGGGATTGGTACTTCTTTATGAAAACATCAAGAAACGGTAGGTGTGAATCAGTCTCCACCTCTATGGTGAACTGGATACTTGGATGGATCTGAAAAGACACCAGAGCATCGCTGCCGTGGGACCAATTAACGAATGTATCGTAGTCAACATGCGGGTTTGATCGTAGATGTGGATAGTGGATAGTGCTCGGTCTTGAAGTCTTGCACAAGTGTTGGGCATTCAATGTTTAATGAGGGATAAGTGGTCTTACTGTCTTACGGTCTTACTGTGTTTAGTTTCCAGAACATTTAAGGTTTCATTTATACGAATATTTGTAAAAAGTGAAACGATGTCAAAACTTAGGTCCTAGAATATCTGAGGGTGAGATAGGGTATTTTGGGAGAGGTTTAATAAAATGAAAAGAATTTTTGACGAAAGATGAAGCATTTTCGGCGAGAAGTTGAAAAGTTTTGGCCAGGTATTTTGCCAATGATTGTGCGGGGCAGTTGTATGCACTGACATTGCTTTTTCCAGATGTAGATAACCTGTATATTTATCAATCAACGCTATAAGTATAATATGGTGACTGTATTTCATAAATTATTGTTATTATATATACAGGGTGTCCCAAAAGTAGCGGTCGAATATTTCGCGAAATGAACATCGGATCGAAAAACTGAAAAATACGTGTTCGGTAATTTTCAAAAATCTATCTAATGACACCAAATACGACCCACCGCTCCACCCCCTGCAAATGGGGTGGGGATAGATGGCGCTATAATCGGAAATAACGATTATCGTGATACCATAGGTCGAGGGAGATACCCCCTGAAGGTGGGGAGGGGGTAAATTTAAAGTCTTAAATGGGCACCCCATTTTTTTATTGCACATTTGGATTCCATATGAAAAATAAGTAACATTTATTCGAAATATTTTTTGGAATTCTTGATAGATGGCGCTGTAATCAAAAAAATACGATATATTAGCGCCATCTATCAACAGTTCTAAAAAATGTTTCCAATTAAAATGTTACTTATTTTTCATGAGGAATCCAAAACTGGAATGAAAGACTGGAGTTCCTATTTAAAAAGAGTAGTACAAATGTCATTTTTAACCGTGTACTCATCATATCATCGTCGGGGTGTGAGAAAAGCGTAACCCGTCTTTCCTTTTACAAAGACTGAGAAATGGCAAGAGCCTTTTGGGGTCAAAGAGGATTACGTTTGATAGAGTGCAAGTTCGAGGATTTGGCGGGATATTCTGACAGAATTCTGCCTTACCGACACCCGTCTCCCGGTACGCGGCGCACTGTTTCTTGTATACACATGGCTAATACGTTAGGCTCCCACGATCTGGTGGAAGAGAGAGCGAATAATGCCCTTCGAAATGCGTGTATACACGGATGCTGGCAGGAACATTGTTTTGCATAGACCCATGTATATTTATAGGTCATTATAACCGTAGTAGTGGAATGGGATAGCAAGGTAACGTGATTGTAGGGAATGCTCTTCATAACTGTTACTGCTTAGTTGTTATTATAAGTTAAGGTATCATAAATAAGGGGAGCACTTTGAAGCAACTAATTGAATTGTTTACATAGTAATCCATTAGTAAGAGAAGAGAACGTTGTATAAACAGTATCACGAAAATATATATATATATATATATATATATATATATATATATATATATATATATATATATATATATATATATATATATATATATAATCGGTTCATAACGTTCTACGACGTCTTCCGATTCCCAATCGCCATTGCTCTCGATCGTAGCACATGTCTTCGTTCAAGCCTCTTTCTCCGATTTCCCTATGGATTCCTTCTATCCAGCTTTTCCTAGGTCTTCCTCTCTTCCGCCGTCCTTTTGGTGCCCATCACGAAAATAAATCGGACAAAGACCATCATAACTATACGGATGCTGAAAAGGAAACGAAAGTCTTCTTCTTCTTTTGATGTAGACATTACTCTGTCTGTTTTTCAGTGTGATCGTCTGATCGTCTTCCTATTTTGAAACCGTCTCTCGCTGTCTTTATTACTCTATGTATTGCCATTCGGCTTATATGATCGTTCCATTCTAGTCTTCTTTTATTTCTCAGTTCTTGGTGTTCTTCATCTTGCATTTGGTGTCCTGGATCCAAAAATTTGTGCTCCACGGAAACACCTATGTTGTTTTTTCTTCTTTAGGTGCCGTGTTTGTATTCAGACGTTGGCCGTCATCATGTTTACAATTTCCTGAAACCTCTCTCTATCGGCTGCTGCGCGAAATAATTCTTCTACTGTGCAGCCACACCATTGTCTCATATTGCGCAGCCATGAAAGTTTCTTTCGACCAATCCATCTCTTTCCCTCCACTTTTCCTTGTATTATAAGGAGAAGCAGATGGTATTTAGGTCTTTGAACTATATGGCCGAAGTATTCTGTTTTTCTCCTCTTTATGATGCTTATGAGTAGACGTTCTCAATTCATCATTTGAAAAAACATATTCATTGGAAGTGTGTGAAATCCACGATATCTTTAGGATTCGTCGATAGCACCACAATTCGAATGCTTCTATTTTGTTTAGCGTTGTGGTTTTTAACGTCCATGTCTCACAACCATACAATAATATAGACCACACATAACATTTCAGGACCTTCTTTCGAATATTCATCGACAGGTTTCTGTTACATAAAACTAGTTTCCAGGTCATAAAAGCCTTCCGTGATATTTCGATCCTAGTTATTATCTCTTCATCAGAGTCACAATTAACGAGCTGCCAATGTACTTGAAATTATTCACCCGTTTCAACTACTCTCCATCAAGAGAAAGCTGACCCTGATCTACATTAATCTTTGCAACTACCATCCACTTTGTTTTTGAATTGATGATTTTAAGGCCTCTCCGATAACTTGCTTCACTGACTAGATTTAGTAGTGTCTGAAGATCTTGTAAATTTTCAGCAAGAAGGCTGTATCGTCAGCGTATATAATATTGTTGATTACTTCTCCGGCTAGCCTTACTCCCTCTTGTCTGTCATCTAAAGTCTCCCTAAAGATTTCTTCAGAGTACAGATTAAAAAGGGTGGGTGATAAAACACAACCTTGTCGTACTCCACGTTTTATCGGTAGTTTTTCAGTACGACTGTCTCCAATTTGAATAGAGGCTACTTGATTGTAATATAAGTATTTCCGCAGTCTTATATCGTAGTGGTCAAGTCCTGCTGCCCGCAGGCAATCGAAAAGTGTATCATGTTATAATCGGTCGAATGCCTTCTCGAAGTCGATGAAACAAACATAAATGTTCTTTTGGAATTCACAACTTTTTTGTAAGAGAACGCGCATACAAAATAGTGCTTCTCTAGTTCCTAGACCATTTCTAAATTCAAATTGCTTATTACCCATTCTAGTTTCGCACAGAAGGAATACGCGGTTTTGTATTAATACGTAAAAGTATCTTAAGTGTGTGATTCATCAACCTGATTAGTCTAAAATCGCGATATTTGGTGGGCCTGCTTTTCTTTGGTAATGTTATAAACAGTGACTCCAACCAATCATCTGGTATTTTTCCTTTGTCGTTAATTTTGTTGAAGAAAGTAGTCAAGTAGGTAATGTTTCCCTCATCTAAAAGTTTAAGTAGCTCAACAGGGATTTGATCTGGCCCAGGTGCTTTATTGTTTTTGGCTTGTTGTATTGCTTTTATGAATTCCGACTTCACTATACTGGGACCTCTGTTTAATTGGTTGTTACAGATAGTATTTGGAGCATTTTCTCGAGAGGCATCGTCAAAAGGGTCACTGATGTGTCTCTCCCATTCTTTCCACTGTTGTTCGTGATCACAAATTTTTCAGTCTGCGGTTTTAAGTACGTGAGCATTTTTCTGTTCTCTAATACCGGAGATATATATTTAAGTTTCTTGTGGAGGTTGAAACTGTCATGCTTTTTTTGGAGGTCTTCTATTTTTTTACATGAATTTTCGAGTCAGGATTCTTTGGCCTGTTTAATTTTTCTTTTTATAAGTTTGTTAATTTCACGGTATTTGATAATATTTCTATATTTGTATTTTCGTCGAACTTCCATCAGGTTGTTTGAACTTACAAAATATGATAGTGCTGCTGAAAAATTCATGTTTTGGCCTGGGCATGAGTCTGAATATGTTTATATTTTTTATAGTTCACGAAATGGTAGACAAACAATGCACCAGACATAGGGCTGCCTTGTCAGATCCTTGCATGGCTACTCCTTCGCGCCATGTATAGCAATGGGTGGTATTATCAGTACATTAGTTTCTTATGGTAAATTTGTAGGTTCAAAACTGAGGTTTGTAATATAGTATCGTGGTCCCCACATCAGGTGTTGGAAAAATCTGCTGCAAATCAAAACTTATTGGTAGTCGAATTTTCTTCCAATGACTTGAGTTTGTCTAATTTGTTTTCTGTGTAGCCCAGATCCGTTTGCTCCAAATGTGCTAGCTTGTCACTTTCTAGTTGTTCTTTCTCTCCTTTCTGGCTCCTTAGCATTTGAATTAGTTGAACTTATCACAGGTTTTGCAAGTGTCAATACTGGAATGTTTTGTTTTGTATAAAATTTGTATAAACAGTAGCAAGAAAATAGATTGGACACAGATCTACAAAACTATACGGTCGGTCGGTTCATCTTATTTTTTATCATATTATGTAGACATGACTCTGTCTGTTTTTCAATGTGCCTCCGGTAAGTTGCTATTCCATCGTTTTTGTGGTCTTCCCATTGATCTTCTTCCTAATGGGGACCGTCTCTAGCGTTTTCACCACTGTATTTATTGCCATTCGTCTGATATGATCATTCCACTCTACTCTTCTCGTTCTTACCCAGTCCTTTATGATCTTAACTTTGCATTTCCCTCGTATATATGCACTTCTATCTGCTCTGCCAGATAGTCTATTAACATCGATTTTTCTGTTTTCATCTTCTGCTGTTTCTTGCATTGTTTTGTGCAAATTTAATATAAAATTGTGCAAATTTATTTTTAAAATCATGGTTCTATTTCAACTAAACTTACGTGCATAGAAATCGGCCCACTTAAAAATTTGGTCATTTTTGATGACTCGTATTTCCTAAACCTGTTGGCCGGTTTAAGTGATTTCTTGAACATATAGCCCGATTCTTTAACAATAACACTGTAATAATATTGTTGCTAGACAGATAAATTTTCATTGTATACCGGGGGTACCAATCAAACTGTGTTTTTTCCTAAAAAGTTCGCATCACCCTGTGGAATATTCTAGCATAATATACTGAAATTAAAACCCAACTATAGCCTATGGTTTTCTTAATATTCTGTTTTTTGATTCATTCGTTTATGTTGGATAATAAAAAAGTTAGGTACTTTAACAACTAGACATGTTCTTTATCAATACACGGGGTTTCTAAATAAGTGCGACAAACTTTAAGGGGTAATTCTGCATGAAAAAATAATGACAGTTAACTTGATAAACGTTTGTCCGCAAATGTTTCGTTTCCGAGATACGGGATGTTGAATTTTTTCTCACAAACTGACGATTTATTTATTGCTTTAAACCCAGTTGAGATATGCAAATAAAATTTGGTAGGTTTTAAGAGATATTTATTGCGGATTTTTGACATAAAATTAAGAATTTAATATTCACCATTGGCGCGCATACGGGTAATATGACAGAACTCCCTTACAGAGAAATCACCTCAAGACACTCCAGGCCGCATAGTGAGAAATCAAATAGATTACATCATAATTAATAAAAGATTCCGTAACAGCAGAACATCAGTCAAGACATACCCAGGAGCTGATATCAAGTCAGACCATAACCCACTGATTGGTAAAATTAAGCTCAGGCTAAAAAAGGTTAGACGTAGTTTTAATCCAAAATTCGACATCAGGCTATTAAAAGACCAAAACACAGAACAGAGTGTAAAACGGTATATACAGAACAACTTTAATACCGTTATTCAATCGGATGTAATGAACCAGGAGATAGAAAAGTTGCATACAGTTTCACAAGACATACGTGAAAAATTCCTCAAAACACCAAAAATAAAGAAGAAATCGTGGATGACAAACGACATTTTAGATATGATGGAAGAGAGGCGAAAGTCCAAAGATCAGGACATGTCATTATACAAAAGAATAGATAAAGAGATCAAAAAAGCAATTAGAATAGCTAAGGATACACGACTAAGAGAACAGTGTGGAGAAATCCAGCAATTGCAACATAAACACGATTCATTCAATATGCACAAAAAAGTTAAAGAAGCTGCAGGATTATACAAACCTAGAAGAGTTGGGTGTTTGGCAGATAACCAAGGCAAACCACTGTTAAGTGTGGAAGAAAAACTAGACTTGTGGAAGAAATATGTGGAAGTAACTTTTGCAGATGAAAGGCAGAATACCATTGAAGACACTGAATACCAAACAGGACCCCCGATTACCATTGAAGAAGTCACGTCAGCTATTAAAACAACTAAAGATGGTAAAGCTGTAGGGCCTGACCAGTTTTATGTAGAATTCCTAAAACTTATGGATGAACAAGGAATAAAATGGATAAAGAAAATGGTTAAATAAATCGACAACCGGACTATTCAGAATAGCAGCAAGCAAAGTTAGGATAGCCATGCTGATCGCCAACATCCGGAACGGATAGGCACCTTAAGAAGAAGAAGGGATATGTAAAGTCTCTGGTCAACGCCGATAATCCTGAAACGATTGAACATTTGCAAGCCAACATTTGCCGATATATGGCCATGACCAGAAAGGTTGGAAAAAGTCATCGAAAATTTAACCTTATGTATAATTACAAAATATTAGCTTTCGAATAAAGTCAGTTTCATGTTTATTTAAAAAAATCATCTTTGTTTTACATAAAAATTTATATAAAAAATTTATAAATTTACGTAAATTTATTTAGGTTTCATCTACAGAAAACTAATACCCGGCCACGACATTTTCAAAAATGATTTACGCCCAATAACGAAACGCGTCACAATTTTATAACTTGTTACAAAGTGCACTTTTTTATTCTTGGAAGTTTGAAGTCTCCATGAAATTGATACATTTATTTTCGATTTGAGTCACACGGCCATTAGACTGTAAATTTTCATGGACGTCAGGCCATCTCTCACACTTCATTTGATAGCGAGTTAGAATGGATGCTGCGTTGCCTTTCAGTTACGGTTCTAACGAGAAAAACAGAAATTTATGCATACATAAATGCTGCAAAAATGTTTCAAAAAGTGGTTTAAAACTTCTTCTTCTTTTGGTGCCTATTCGTTTCGAATATTGGCGATCATTCTGGCTATAAATATTTTATTAATTCATGCTTTAAATAGTTTAAAAAATAAAAACCTTATCTTGTAAAAGGTATGTTTAAAATCTCTAAAAAGGGTTGTATCACAACAAAACGTTTTCGGAATCAATATTCCATCATCAGTTTTATCACAGGTTTACATGCTTTAAGCCACCAAAATGTACGGTTAAAAACCCTTAAATTGATATTAAACAATTCGGGTTACATTATATTATCTGATTTTAAAAGATGTTAAAAATATTTCCAGATTAACCCCTGGCATCACATGACATCAACCATATTGGTTGGGAAATTGTAGGTATACCCTATTCCATGAATATACGACTGTGTTGGATTATTTCGACAACGAATATTTTATTGTGCAAAATATGAAGAATGAAAATGACTTGCAAATTACATTGCTGTTTATTGGAATAATTATTAGAGCCATTTACTTTCGTACTTCCTATGTTGCACAATGAAATATTTGTTGTCGCGATAATCCAAAACAGTCGTATATTGGTGGAATGAACCATAGAACCTTACATGGCAGAGTTTGGGTGACAACCTCTAAACTCTGCCATGTAAGGTTCTACCCTTTGGTTTCCCAACCAATATGGTTGATGTCATGTGATGCCAGGGCTTAAGCTGGAAATATTTTTAACATCTTTTAAAATCAGATAATATAATGTAACCCGAATTGTTTAATATAAATTTAAGGGTTTTTACCCGTACATTTTGGTGGCTTAAAGCATGTAAACCTGTGATAACACTGATGATGGAATATTGATTCCGAAAACGTTTTGTTGTGATAACGTCCTTTTTATGGATTTTAAATATACCTTTTATAAGGTAAGGTTTTTATTTTTCCTGATTTATGGTATACAGCCAGTACAGGAATTTTTTCCTTGTGATATTTTTAAATAGTTTAGTTGTTATTGTGGAGAATCATTTCCTCAGGTTCTTTAACCATGATAATCTTCTTCTCCCAATTCCTCGCTTTCCGAATGCTTTGCTTTGAAGGATTACTTTCAGTAATCTGTATTTATTGCCGTTTCTCATTATGGTCGGAGATATTTTTACTTTCTTCTTTTAATGGTATGGGTACATCATCTCCTTTTCTTTCTCCATTCTTCGTAATACGGTCTCAGTGGTTATCTTGTCCGTCCATGATAACCTTAGGATTCGCCTGTATAGCCACATCTCGAAAGCTTCAAGTTTTAGAATGTTTGTTTAAAGGCTACAAATATGATGATAACTTTGGATGACGAAATGGCTATGAAAAGTAATAGTTCAGAGCACTATGGGATCTGGAAATCTGAGTAATAACCGTAAAGAGATAACTCTACAATCCAAGCTAGCGAAGTAGTATTTATCAATACAATGAAAGGTAAGACTTGTTATAGAGTCACGTCAAGTTAGTCAAGAATGGAAACGTTGGTCCGATGAGTTATCCAATGTATGCGCAGCATTCTTCTTCATCGCCACATCTCAAAGATATCAACAATTTTTTGGCCTTCTTCTGCGTAGAAGTTTCTGCCCCGTATCATCTTTATTTTTTGAGAGTCTCATCCACGAGTATTATCTTGATTTTGAGAAATAGATCTATTCTTCCAAACTTCAGTTAGGAGACAACTGACCAATTACATTTTGTATCTTCCTTTCTTTCTAACAATTCAACGGGTGAAAATTTACACTCAAACTAAAAGAGCCTCGTGATTGCCATAATTTTTTAATTAATTTACGAAATAACTAAACCCAAATTTACTAAGATATTTTGAATATATAACTAGAAAAAGAGAATTCATGGAACGAATGATAGTTGAAGCCAACGTAGCGGATAAAAGATCCAGAAAAGATAGACGAGGAGGATTAATTGATAGAACATGTCATCAGTGAATACTATGTGAAGACACAGATTGTGATTATCAAGTAAAGCATTATTAGAATTCACAATATTGGTATTGAATTTATTTATTACTTAAATCGTATGTAAAAGTAGTGAAAGATAGATTTAAATCTATTTGCTAATATCAGTCTTCTTATTAAGAAAAGTTTTCTTGTTTAAGAGTTTGACACATTTCCCGAAATTTTCTCTTGGAGAAAATGTTTTTTTTTGCATGGGATCTTGCTGCCAGAAAAATAATAGCATGTTGAGACAAAACACCATAATGTTTTGATTTATTGATGTCTATTCTGTAACAATAGGTATATGGTATGAAGTAAACAAAATTGATTTATTTTAAAGAGAATGTGGTGTTTTAGTTTTACAAAGTAAGTTGAAGGAAAATTTTTGCATTTTGTAAAGCATTTTCAACTGGTAAACTAGGGAACGGTCTAGAGGAGTTTGTCTGTAAATTGTGGAAAATAAGGCAAGAAAAACTAATGAGGATTTGGCTAAGTGAACACACCAGTTTAAAAAAACCACCCGAAGTAGTGAAAACCGTAAAAATACATATATTTGAGTATTTTGTGTAGAAATGCGACACCTTAATGATATGGAGTCCTCCATCTTATTATTCAGGCAAAATATGTGGAAAAAGGGATCGGTCAAAGAAGAAAATTATGGCTTCGTAATCTACATAATTGGTCTTTGGTTCTTCACCGCGGTTCTTCAGAACTGCGGTGAATAAAATTATGATCATTAGCCTATATTCAGTAGTGGATATAGTACGAAGAGAAGAAGAAGCCACAAAACTGTCATCAAAAGTATTATACTGAATGGTGTTAATAAGGTGAAAAATGTCTAAGTAGTAGGTAACGCTAGACTGAGGAAATCCAAACACCGATCTAAAAAAGGAATTTGAAAATTCAATAACCTTAATCGGTCAGAAATCAAATCACCCATGATAGAATTAACTAACACAGAATATATGGAAGAATCCATACAATTTTCTATTTAATCACCATTTTAACCTATTATTGACAACCAATTAACTTTTAAATGGTTGTAGTTGCAGTATCTGTTAACGATATCTATGAAATTTACGTGCCAAATGAGTGATAGCACTGTTATAATAAAAGTTATAACTAAATGAAATTCTATTAAGTGAAAAAATATATTTTTTAATATACAGAATGGGCCAAAGAAAAGAGTCAACCTCGATATTTGGCAGTATTTATTAGATTTTAAGAAAATTACAAAACAGGTCCATTTTTGATCTAAGGGGGACACATTTTTACGGTACATACATTTGTCAACCCCCTCCCTTCCATTTCCCCCACCCCTGATTTTTAGATAGGGAATAGGGGTCGTGTGCTAGCTAATTTGAAAGGTTATTTAATTCTCTATTCATTAATGTTAACATTGACATATTTATTTATACGGGGTGTCCAAGAAAAATTATTTTAAATTAAATTAATTCACTCAAAAAGAAGAATGTATGCAATTTATTAAACTTAAAATACATTCTACTGCTGACAGAAAACATAAAAAAATGTTTATTTCATAAATAAACATTGTTTGTTGCTTAAATTTAATATTGAACCTACCAAGAGACAGATGAATGGCAGCTTGAGCATGGAAATTAAGCGAAAAGCAATGTTTATTTTTCAAAAAATATTTTTTTCTATTTTGTGACAGCAGTAGAATGTATTATGAGTTAAATAAATTACATACATTATTTTTTTTTGTTCCAATTCATTTAATTAAAATATTTTTTCTTGGATACCCTGTATAAATAATTATATTATTGTTTATATTACTGAATAGAGAATTAAAAAACCCTTCAAATGAGCTACCACATGACCCATATTCCCTATTTAAAAATAAGGGGTGGGGGAAGTGAAAGGGAGGGAGTTGACAAATGATGTATGTACCATAAAACTGTGTCCCCTTAGATCAAAAATCGATCTGTTTCGTAATTTTTTTAAAATCCAATAAATACTGCCAAATATCGAGGTGGACTGTTTTCTTTGGCCCACTCTGTATATGGAGTAGCACATTGATTTTACAAGGAAATATGCGAATATAAATAAAAATTTTAAAAATACTTCAGCTTTAGATTTTATTTTATTTCATGCAGCGTTATATACAGGGGGTGAAACAATATTTATACAGCCGGAAGATATTTTATATATGCGTATATATTTCCACTATATTTTCCCACGTATTTCCAACAATTGATTGAGAAAAGACAGCGAAGAACAGAAAACAATTCTGGAAGACAATGAAGGAAATTGGAATATCCTAAAGATGGACAGAAACTGGGAAAACCTCTATGACAACAATATGGTAAATATTTAAACCAGCAATAAGTACGATTCTCTACATATCCCACACGGTTCAAAATCTTTCTGGGACAAATTCTGGAACCAAAATCATGGAAAAAGGAATTTGAAGGTACGAGAATACCAGTACACCACAACTTCTCATACACACTGACTTGATGACCAAGTTGTGACTACCTAAGTCGAAGAAAATCTAGCATACATGAGCCATAAGCTCATGTCAGCCAAAACCCTTACAAATATAAAAGCACTGAAAATGCAAACACCTAAGATTCATATCATCAAGAACTAGAATTACCGAGAAGAAATAACCGTCCCGTCAGATTCACGCAGTGAAGAAAATGTATTATACAAATAAACGGCGTATGGTCGGCTCAAAAATCGGCTAGAAAATTTAAACTGAATATAGTAAAAGTTAGTTCAGCAACATTGTAATGTTGCCAACAAAAATTAGATGTTTTAACCACGTAATATTTCAAATATGATGTGCAAAATATATTTGAATTCGGATCCAATAATGAACTTGCTTTTTTGACCTTAGATTAGAAGTAGAAAAAACGTTCAATTTCTCTTGCTTAGTAGGTATATAAATCGTTTAATCATTTTAACTGTACTAATATGCAAGTGTTTACTGAAGTGGCAGTTCTAGCTCGGGCAGGGGGCAGCTGCCCCCCCCCCCAGTTTTTACAGGACATTTGTTCTCTAATCTTCGTTAAAAAGGCACGTTATCTTGTTTATTCACAGGTTGTGTTTCCCTTACCCCCCAGTTTTTTTTGTCTAGAACTGCCACTGGTTTACTGTAAGTTTCTAAAATGACTAATTTATAATGATTAATGGTATGTGAAAATATCTTATTTTTAAAGCGGCTACTCAAATTTCTTAAACATATATACCAAACATTGATACTGACACTTTGTTGCGCATTTGGACAGATTTCCATTTATACATACTTTAAAAGCTAGGTTATTAACAATAATTGAAATATTTATATTCAAAATAATTTGTACCACCTTAAGTGTATAATCAAATCCTGATATATCAACACGATGCTCCCATTTTTTTAATCGTTAAATACGCATCTATTTCTTCTTCTTCTTAAAGTGCCTATCCGTTTCGGATGTTGGCGATCATCATGGTTATCTTGACTTTGTTTACGGCAGCGCGGAACAATTCAGTGGTAGTGGTGTTATACCACTTTCGTAAATTTTGAAGCCAGGAAATGCGTCTTCTTCTCGGTTCTCTTTTACCATTTACCTTCCCTTGGAGAATCAGTTGGAGAAGGCCGTAACGTTCTTGATTTCTCATTACATGTCCTAGATATTCTAATTTTTTTGTTTTGATGGTTATGAGAATTTCCCACTCTTTCCCCATTCTATGCAGGACTTCCACATTAGTAATTCGGTCAACCCAGGATATACGTAAGATGCACCTATAACACCACATTTCGAAAGCTTCGAGCCGATTCATAGATGCAACCGCATCTATTTGATCAGTTTAAATATCGATGGACGAAATAATCGGTGGACGAAATAATAAAAAAAAGTAAGAACTAAAAAAGGATACCAAATGGGAGAAAAATAACTTAAAATAATCTGCTATGCGGACGATGCAATACTAATCTCTCAAAGTGAAGATAATTTACAACGTTTGCTGCACCAATTCAACATAATCGCCAGAAAGTTTAACATGTTAATTTCCTCACAAAAGACAAAATGCATGGTTATAACAGCAGATCCAATAAGATGTAAATTGGAGCTGGAAGGTCAGATAATAGAACAAGTGATGGAGTTTAAATACCTAGGCATCACACTATCCAGCTACGGAAGGCTCGAAACAGAAGTGGAAGATCAAGTGAATAAAGAAAACAGAGACGCAGGTTGCCTGAATGATACAATATGGAGAAATAAAAATATCGGAAAAGAAATGAAAGGCAGAATTTACAAAACAGTCACCAGACCAATAATGACATAGGCGGCAGAAACACGATCCGACATAGAGAGGACAAAAATATTGCTCGAAACAGCTGAGATGAAAACCCTTCGAAAAATCGATGGTAAGACTCTATGGGACAGAGCTAGAAGTACAGATATACGACGGAGATGCAAGATGTATAACATTAATAACTGGGTAAGAAACAGAAGAATAGAATGGAATGACCACATAAGCAGAATTACAACAAATAGGATAGTCAGGACAGCGAGAGACGGTTCCCCAATAGGAAGAGAATCAGTGGGAAGACTACGAAAACGATGAAACGACAACTTACTAGAGGCACATTGAAAAAACAGACAGAGTCATGTCTATACAAAAAGAAGAGGAAGAAGAAGAAATATCGATGGAAAAAAATTTCCTAATTGTTGCTGATGATACCAGTATCGCAACTCAAATATTGCAACTCTTAATGCTACTATACTTCTAATCTACTCACAATAAAAACCTGGTCTGATTTTAATTTACTCTCTTTTAATGTAAACAAAATAGTAGCATTATCCTATAAAGGAGCTCTTCAACTCTTACTTTTTAATTACAGCCAGATCAGTACCGTTGATTCTGTAAAATTTCTTGGTATTTTTTTGATTTTTCTTGGTCCCTTCATATCGATGTGTTAAATAAGAAACTATCCTCAGCTTGCCATGTAATATAATAAGATCTGTTTCGAAAGAAATCAATTTAGCCTCTTCCAAAATAGCATTTATGCTCTTTGTTCGAGTCGCATCTTAGATATGGTCTTCCTTTTTGGGGTTCTGGTACAGCTGCCCCATCCAAAAAAGAGCAATAAGGCTCTTTGGCCTCAGAAGAACAACACATTGCAGAAGCCACTTCAAAGGTCATGAGATTTTAGCAAACTGTTTGCTTAATTCGTAAACATCTACATGTCTTTTCAGCAAGACCTAATCATGAATAGTCCACCAGAAATTCTTCCTTCGACGTCTATTCACCGATCCCGTCCACCAAGTTAGTGAAAAATCTATATTATATTTTGCAAAAAAACTATACAATCATCTCCCTCTGCAACTTAATCTGCAACAACTTTCCCCAATGTCCGTAAAATGACAAAAGCCTATCTATCTGAAAGACCATAATATGATTGAGTAGAAAAATTTCTTAATCAATAACTAAGAAATTACAGTACTCTTGCGTAAAAGTAGTATTTTTATCTATATTTGAGTATCATTTGGTATATTATAAATTTAGTGTTTTGTTATTGATGAAAATTCGCATCTCGCTGCATATCTGACGTTGCGGCAACATAGCCGATGTTTTCGCGAAACACCCTCTTAACGTAGTTTTCGGGACCATTGGAGCACAAAATATGGGTAGATTTTTCGAGTTTTACTAGTCTCTAGCTATGCCAACGTCATAATTCATTGATATGAATTTTAAACGGAAAGATTTGCTCAAAACAACCACCGGCTAGAATAAATCTCTTCCAATTTGAATATTTTGAAGGTCATTAACTCGCCCATTGTCATGGCGAAGCCAAGAAGCGCCGACGTTTATAATTCAAGGAAGGCAGTGAAGCAGCAAAAGGATGGGTGCCTGCCCTCTTATTATCCTTTAAGAGGATACACTGTGTCCTTCTTGTACATTATACCCTGCGAGTCCGAGAAGAGAAAACCCTAACAATATCTAAATGAAGCTAAATTTATGGTAATTGCCACTCTCCATTTATTTTTATTTAGCTTCGTTTTGCTACCACATCTTTATTACTTTTCTTTAAATAATTGTTTTATTCCAATTTCTGTTAATTTTATTCATTTGTTAACTTTCTGTTTTATTTTACTATTTTTCTTATAAATACTAGTTGACGCTTAACTCTTCTATCAATCAAATATTCTGTTTAATATTGATTCTGTTATAACGGTCCGAAGGTCAATGACCACCACCTTAATTTTTTTTTGTGTTAAGACAATAACTATATTACGACCCCGGTATAAGCATTTTATCTAATAGATTCGTTGAATTCATATTTGTTGATCGGAGAATCGTACGGTTCTCAGGATTTTTAGCGGTGAATTGGACCATCCGATATTGTTTTGTTTATCTTCGACGTAGATAAGTGCCTCGAGTATTTACTATACTGAGAAAAACGGTCTGTCTTTATGCAGAATATGACGTCTTTGAGTGTCTCAGTGATGTTTTATGGGAGCTCGCCGACAAAGAGCTAATTGATTTTGGAGACTGAAATATGCCAAGATGTCGCTATTATGTTTATTTTATAAAGATTAAATCACTCTGAGTGTGTTTATATAATCCAGCAAATGTTCTTATAGCTGACTTAAGCATTTTTGATGGGAACAGGCCTGAGTTGTGAATGTAGCTGAATTGACACTTTCCATGGAAAGAATGGGTGGAGTGAAATATTGAGGTCTCTTGGTGTATTTTTTTCATTGATTGGATGAGCTGTTTTGGTATACGCCAAAGGGATTACCCTGGTGCGTAATTTGCAACTTCTTATTGGTTAGGATTTGATTGATTGAGTGTTTTGAATCTGTAATTGGTTATTGAGTTCTTGATGGGAGTGTAGACTTCTGGTTTTGAGAGGGCGTTGATTTTTAGAGAGATTGGAGTTTGAGGTGACGAGAAGAGACAGTGCTAGTAAGGCTGTCATCGAGTCAGAAGAGAGAGCTATCGACAAGTTAAGATCTTGCCGTTTGCCTCGGGCTGCGATATGCGGCTACCGGCAAAAATTAGCAAGGCAGTTCCAGCTAGTAAGTAGAGTTTTCTTTTAAAGCACGGAGTTGCGTTCATTTTAGCATATTTTAGTATTTTTGATCCAGTTTAGTGAACTAGATAACAAGATTCTTTTTTTATATTTTTGTTCGAGTACCTAAGTGCTAATTCATTAAGACAATGCTGAATTTTTCTATAATTTTTTTTATGAACTATGGTTTTATCAAATATGTACTGTTGCTGTATCAATCATTTATAAAGTGACTTTAAAGTGAAGTGAAATCGCGCCTTGGACAACCACCAAAAGAACCAGGAAAATGATTGTAACACAAGGTATAATTTTTTTGTTATGTAGAACTTTTCTTTCATTTGTTTTGTTTAGTAATCTCGATCTCAATTTGTAACACCATGGGATCACAGATTCGTAAATTCATTTTTTGTTTTAATCAATAATGTTTTATTTGCTAAAAACCATCTTATTATTTCTCTTTTCCTTCTCTCTTGAATCGTAAGAACAATAAAGAATTTGCTGAGTATAGTATAGAGTGGACAAGGTAAGTCACACCATATTTGCTGTAAATTTAAAGTATGTTATATATTTTTTATTTGACTATGTTTTTTTGTTTTGTTTTAATTTATCTATCTTTCGTTTATTATTTCTATTTTTTGTATAAATTTTTGGTTCCCTTGTGGTAACCAGTGACGCCCAATATTTTATTTTTGTTGAAATTCTTATTTTGATTTTTCTATTTTTTTTTCTAAGCTAATAAGAGTATACTAAAACATCCCTTAAGAATCCACTACCCTTAGATCTCTGAGACTTGAGCGACCGTGGCCATGTCCTTCATTGTGTAACATTCCCTAATATGACATAACAACATCTTGTCAAAATTCTATTCTCTTTCGTGGAACTGTTACACTGTTATCCGTATTTAAATCCAAAATCTAGTTTAACTGCAACTCAATTGCAAGAGCGACTCTTCTACAAAAGCGAAACAAGACAACATAGGAAGTGATATATATCGATGGCTCAAAAATGGAAGAAGGCTCAGGATGCGGGATAGCGCTACTAACCCTGAATAGAACATGTGTCCCATCAGGAGAGTCATGAGTCACTAGCCCAAGCTTCGGATAGTAACAACATTATCCTGAGGTGGGTTAAAGGAGGAAATTGCCAAATGTCGCTCCCATGTGCAAACCGTGAAAAGGTGGGAAGAAAGGTCAGGATGCAGACTTGCCAAAGTAACACTAAGGAACCCTACTGGAACTTTTTAACTGGCCATTGTCAAGTAAGCAAACACCTCAACACACTAGGGCTAGTAGACACACCTCTAAGCGGAAAGTGTGAACGAGACGACGATACTGTCGAGCATGTCCTTTGTGAATATTTGGAGTTATCGTCAATACTAGAGTGTGCCTTATACAACATCGAAACAAAACAACATAGGGAGTCAAACGTGGCAAATGGCTCGAAAATGGAAGAAGGCTTAGGATTCCGGAAATACTTAAGATCATCTGAATCTTAGTATAAAATGGAGTATGGACAAAAATGACAGCGTAGTCCAGACTGAACTGGCTGGTATCTCACCTGCAAAAGCCGAAAAGGACTCGAGCCAGAATAGCCGGTAAAACTATAATAATCTACACAGACATCAAATAAGAGTTACTTACCCTGAATACCACGTGTCCACTGACCACGTGTCCACTGACCACGTGTCCATTGACCACGTGTCACATCAGGGTTAGTAATGGAGTATCAGGAGTCACTACCTCAATCTTTAGATGGTAATAACATCATCCTGAGGTGGGTTAAAGAACACAATGGAAATAAAGGCAACCGCATTGCTGACCAGCTAGCTACGAAGGCAGCTGCAAATAAGTGCTGGGTATTGAAAAACACAAGAATAAATATTTGGAGAAATAAAATTAGGACCTGGAAGGGATAATGATTAAAAGGAAATAGTATATTGTACAACAAGTGAAAAAAAGACATATTTCTCACGAGCGCAGTAGTTTGTTGGCACGAGCCGAAGCACGAGGCGAGGGCCGCAAATCAAGCGAGGGAGAAATATGTCATTTTCTATGTGTTGTACACTGTACTTTTTCTATGGATGCGGTTTTGTCAAGAGTTCAAACTTCAAAATTAAATAATATAGGTGCTTTTAGGTATATTATGTGCATATTGGAATAAAATACATATAGATGTAGTAGGTATTTAATATTCTAAAAATTTATATACTTTATTTATTTAAAATTCTAATTAACAGTTATTTTTGAACAGTTTTGAAAGGTAATTCCTGGTAAGTTTTGCTTCAACACATTTCATTTAACAACATTAATAATTGTGTTTGTATTGTGTATGTTACCATGGAAACGGCGATCATATGTATGGAAATCCGTAGGAGAACCCGTGAGAAAACATATTTCTCATTGCAACTGCAGACTTTTCTCACTGCGTCAGAAATTGTTCGTTTCGAATGTATGTCAGTAGTGAATTACACATTTCATCTTTTTTGCTTAATGAATTAACTAGTACATAAAATCCTTTATAAAAGGTATATTTGTTAAAATCCCTATACAGGGCTACATCAAAGACATAACTAGTTTTCGATCGGTTGACCGATCATCATCAGTAGAGAGCGGAATATATGCAAAGTGCATATAGATGCATATATTGCATATTTTCAGACAACAAACACAACACTGCATATTTAAGCAAAACACGATTTATTTTGCATATTTTAAAAATAGATTATATAAAAGTTTAAAATTTTCCTCTCTTAGTTGGAATTTTATAACTTCGATATAAACGAGCTCGTTATTTATCTATCTATCGCTCATTATTATCTATCTGGACTTTCCCATTACTACCTGAATTTAACAATTATGGGTGCTCCCAGAAAAATAATATTTTATTAGCGTAGCAAGTCGTAGGTACCTACCTGCTTTTAAGGGTCTAATATTTATTTTGTCAGTTTCCGGCCAATATTTGTTTAAATTAAACGTTGTATCGTATTTAGTGTTTTTAAAGTGATTGGTATATATTAAATTTAAATATGTCTACCATTCAAAAAAGTGCTTGGATAAAGTGTTTTCCCGAGTTAAAGCTAAGTGGAGACAAAGTATTTTGCAAAGCCTGTTCCAAAATCGTAAGTTACATTCATTTTCACATTTCATTTTTTAAATGAGGAACTGACAAACAAAAGCATCATGTCCCACAAAAGAAATTTTTCTGGAAAGAGTGTTTTTATTCGACAAATTCGCTTTTACTTCTATAAATACGGACATAGAGAGAAGCATCAAAATACAAAAATCCATCAAATTGTAGACACGAACTTTTTCTGTGTCCAAACACGTTTTTAGTGATATAAGGCAAAAGTTGCTAGTTGAAAATTTTGAAAAATATTTGATTATAAATTCATACTATAATTTAGATTCTTAATTTAATTATAATATCAGTTTTTGTGTGTCATTTCATTTGTTTTTATGTGAAAAATAAATATGTATTAAACATAAATGTAGGTTGAATTTTTTAAACATAAATGTTTATATTTAATATATTGTTTTATTTTTGAGTATTTTTAATATGCATTTGCATATTTATACAAATTTAGAAAAAATACCTGCATGTTTGTAGTAAAAGTAATGCATATATATGCGCATATTTTGGTAATGTTGTGTTGCATATATTCCGCTCTCTAATCATCAGTGTTACCTTAGAATCTACATGCTAACCACCAAAGTAAAAATATTTGGGTATAAACCCTTTATAATTGATCCGTCATAGGAAAATCTGAAGTTGTTGTCACTTGCTTCCATACAGCCATGATGTGAACTTGTCAGATTGAGCTCATTGGTACCTCGGGCGTATAACACTGGATATTTTATACATCCATGTTATAAATCACACCACTTCATATGTTCCTATGACGGATCAATTATAAAGGATTTATACCCAAATATTTTTACTTTGGTGGTTAGCATGTAGATTCTAAGATAACACTGATGATGATCGGTCAACAGATCGAAAACTAGTTGTCTTTGGTGTAGTCCTGTATAGGGATTTTAACAAATATACCTTTTATAAAGGATTTTATGTTTTTGTAATGGTATACAGCCAACTACAGGAAATTTTTCCTCGTGGAATTAACTAGTAATTCTCTATGTTCTTTAAATAAACATGACATATGATATAAATATCGCCTACTTGCGAAAGAAGGCCGAGTATTAAGAAGAATGTTTTAATAAAAATCGATCAAATCAATCCTCAAAATTTTATAAACCCTAAAAAATAGTTTTGACTGTTACACTGAGCAAAATAGGTGGAAAGTTGCATTTCAGAAGACGAATATTTCGGTTTGTTTACGAAATAGAAAATTCAAATGTTTATCATTTGATAAAGTCGGTTTTGGCATCGGAATGGAATTTCGTGTTAAGCGATCTGTGAATCCCCACGTTCCACGTTGCCGCTGATAGAAAATATAAACATAAGGGGATAATATATTGAAAACCTAATGGATTCTATTGCATATGGATCTGAAAAAGCAGTTTTTCTTTGGACGACGTATTTCAATTTACATACATGTGAGAATCCTCTTTGGGTGCAGAATTCTACAAAGAGAGTTACGTTTTGAAAAGGTAGGTAAGTCGTAAAATACATAGTGGAGAAATTTGTAGAATATTATCTTTTTTACCTACATTTTAGTGAACACATTCCATTAAATAATTAATTCCGTCTTACCAGATCCAATTATGATACTAAAGGCAATAATTTCTCTGTGGAAGAAACTGCAAGACAACTAATCGCCAGGATAAACGACCATAAAACATATAAAACATGTCAAGTATCACCGTCATTGAATCTCACTTCCCCAGTAATGACTCTCCGGCAATCGGATGATCTCTTTCAACCAATCGAATAAAGACACAACATAACAATTGTCATTGAAAGATTTCTTCCTCCAATCACAAAACAACTCATCATGCTATTTCTCTACTCTCTTCTAAATGCTGATCGGCAATTTTCAGAAGCAATTTCTCTGTAAAACATAAACACCTAATTCGATATTGTAAACAGGATGTCCACCTGCGTTCAAAGGCTCTATGGGAATGGAATTTTTAAAACAAACATTGTGATATTTCTTAAGAGGTAGACTAAACAGCTTTCCTTCAAATATCTCAATAAGCAATTTATTTATAGATATCGGAAGATGATTTTATGTATACTGGGTTTCGCGAAAGTGTTCAAACAACAACAAAAAATTGAGTTATTAATTGATTTTCTCAACAGAAGGGGATTAAAGCATAATTGAAAAGAATCTCAGAACCTCCATGTTCCACGTTGGCGCTGATAGAAAATATAAACATAAGGGGATAATATATTGAAAACCTAATGGATTCTATTGCATATTGATCTGAAAAAGCAGTTTTTCTTTGGACGACGTATTTCAATTTACATATATGTGGGAATCCTCTTTGGGGGCTTTCTTCTACAGAGAGAGTTGCATTTTGAATGAAAAGGTAAGTCGTAAAATAAATACTAAAGAAATTTGTACATTTTTCACCTTTATTTAATGTAGACGTGCATATCATTTATTTTTTTTTAATCCGTCTTGATAGTTCCGAAACGAATGAGCTACATACTAAGTGCTTCAAAAGGCTTTAAAACAATAGTGGAAAGCTGCTCACTTTATGGCTTAGAGACGTGGGTGAGGAATGAAAGGATATAAGACAGAATAAATGCAATGGAAATGGTATTTTAAAGAAGCTGCAGATTAACGCTAATGGACAAAGTGAGAAATAAACGAATAAAAGTGCAACGCTAGCGCCGCTTACTCGTTAGCTCTGCATACACACGCGTTCCCTTAACGTTCTCCTACCACTTCCATTCGACGCACGGTGGAGATGAATCACCGACAACGATATAAAAAAACCTTCGCCACAATAGAGAGTAGTGTTCTGCGAGGTCAAAATATATTGACTGGACCAGGCTCGGCCAAAAGGTTCTGACGCAGTGATTAAGTATTGATTAATGGTCGTGCCGTTCCTTACCGGACCGAGTGTTAATTGGTCTGTCTCATCTCTATCCTATACCCATGCTCCACGTTGCCGCTGGTAGAAAATATAAACATAAGGTGATAATAATATATTGAAAACCTAATAGATTCTATTGTATATCGATCTGAAAAAGCAGTTTTTCTTTGGACGACGTATTTCAATTTACATATATGTGAGAATCCTCTTTGGGTGCAGAGTTACATTTTCAATGAAAAGTTAAGTCGTAAAATAAATATAACAGAAATTTGTACATTAAAACTCCAAATCTTATCATGTTTTCACCTTCATTTAGTGTATATAGAACGCTCTATCAGGCTGCAAATTCATTTTGTAGTTGTCTCTTGTTTTCCAGATCAGACCAGAACCAGATTCTAAGTGGTTGATTATAAGGACTGATTAATAAATCTTTGTCGAAGCAAGGTGCAATTCGGTATTGAAATAAGTATCTAGTAGTAGACGGTGAGATTGGATAACTCTGTTTTATTTTTAAGCAGAAAAACTTGTGCTTAAAAATTGGCATTTGCTATGTCTTGATGTGAATTGATTTTGCGTAAATGGGCGTAGACGTATGATGTGACTGTCCTAACTTGGGACGTAATAATAATTGTACCGAGATAGAGAAAAGCCTTTTATAGTAATCTTACAAAAAGGGGGAACAACAATGTTTCAACCTTTTTAACGTATATTTAACCTACAACTTTTAACGAACTTTGTGTGGGTTGTAGTTTAGAATCTCGAGGATAATAAAGTGTGTTTTGTAGTCAAATATGGAACCTATTAGTGGAATTATAGAAACAAGAAATGCATAGATAAGGTTCGAATTACTATAAATGGAAATATCAGGGGCCCCCTTAAATTGTTTTTATGAGGCTTTGAGTAGATTAACTGTCTATAAAAAAATTATTCTGAAATTAAGATGTGAAGTGAAGAGAACTGACCTAACTGCTGTCATGGATGACCGTTCGAGATGGAAGCGAGTTGAGCAGTCAGCCTCTAGCATGAATAAAGGAGAATAGTAATTAGAAAAAATAAATGTCTCTTATATAATTAGTCCATTGAAATGTTACATTTAGGGTTGCATTTCTTAGAGGAGTCGATTTTATTTTTTTAATGTGTATGGGAGTTCAGTAGAAGCCTAAGTTTAAGTTTTTGGGGTCGCCGCGCTTGTCCCCCGGCCGCCATCTTGGAAAAAGGGGTGCAAACGGATTTCGCGCTGTATCTCCTAAACTAGCAACCACACAGAAAATGTAATTAAAGGTAAAAGGTAGCAAATTAAATTTTCTACAATTTTATATCTATTACTTTTTATCGTCAAGTGACGAATAAAAAAGTTATAACAAAAATAAGAGAAAATTTTGTAAGAAATTTCCTTTTGGAGGTTAACTTTTTTCCGTTCATTTTACAATAAAATAACATCAAAGCGATTTTATAAAGGATTATTCAACGAAAAATTTCTAGTATAAAGTTAGTTAATTTTATTTATTTATTTAGGTTTTACAGCGCTCCAAACTTGGCCAGATTCTCGAATTCTCATAGGAATACAATAAAAACAAAACCTTGGGCTTACTTTTCTATCTATATATTTACTTATTATGATTTTAACATCCCTATGCTATTATTAAGCTATTTTTGACTCTTTTTCCGGTCACCTATGAGGTAGAATCTGGGGGCGCGTTTTTTGTGTGGTATCCGCAGTAGGCCGAATCCACAGACAATTTCTGGACAATAGCTATTTGTATAACAAGGGAAGAAAGTGCTACTTTTCCTCCCGAGAATGAAGTTTACTGCCCGACGCGTAGCGGAGGGCAGTAATCATTCAAGGGAGGAAAAGGCACTTTACTCCCATGTTATACATATGGTTTTTCCACCTTCCTCAAATAACAAGTCATTTTTTCATTTTTAATTAATTTATTTATGTAACTAACCAACAAAATTTATTAAAACTAAAACTAACAAGTAGGTACAATATAACTGTCAACTGTCAAATATAAGTCAAATTATTAATGTAAACATTGTTAAATCAAAATAACAATTTACTGTTTTTTACCATTCTGCAAAATACAGGGTGTTTTATAAATAAACGTTAAAATGTATATTTCTATACTTACGTAATAGAAAATAGATATTGTACAGGGCGTCAATAAGTTATATTTCATGAATGAAATACCATGACGTCACTTTTACTTTTCCTCCCTAGGGAGGAAAAGTACAACTTTGCTCCCTACAATCAGGTCCGGAAAAGTATACTTTCGGTAGAGGTAGGTGGAAAAATAATATTATTTATTATTATATGTTGAAAAAGATCTATCATAGTTATTATTTTTTTATTTTCTTCGATGGTCCAGGCTGCGAGTCAAGATCTGAATCAGAATCCGAGCTGAATTTTTGGGGTATAATGAGAGTTAGAGTTGGCATCATTGTCGGTAATTCATCTACCAATTCTTTTTTTTTCAATAATTAATATTGACATCTCTACGATGTTGCTGAAACTTTCACCACCACAATTAATAGAGGCACACTGCTGAACATTAGAGGTCTGCTCTTCGGCAACCACATGCACTTCCAGTTTCTATTGCATCTGCTAAAGATGGATTTCATAAGCTCGGGAAACTGGAAGTTTGGATTGGTATCCAAAATTTTCCATGCTTTTTCCAGCCCTAATTTTCTGGATAACAATGTTTACCGAGCCATGACTGAATCTGGTGCTACACTCGGAGTCTGTGGAAACGGACTGCATCTTGTATTGGAGGAAGTGAGAAGAGATTAAATCCATTTGTTGTCACTGTTTTAGCGAGTCGTTTGTATCTCAGGGTTTTCAAAGAATCGTTTTTATTTCCGCCATATAAAGAGACGAAAGACTTTAGCCAACAACAGTGAGTAAAGATGACTCGGCTTTCCCACTGACAAATAATTTTCCCTAGGGGTTTCTTACAAATAAAATAACCACCACTCATGATGCGCTCTTACAAAAAACACAATATGTTTATCTAATCACAAAAAATATAAATTTTACCCACAAGACTCTCAATAGTATTATCTATAAAATTCAAAATACTTTTCACAATTTTTAATACGACTCCACGTTGCCAAATAAGTAGCACAACTACTGTAAGAATAAGTTAAGTAGAAGGGGACCGACTGCTGTGGCACCTAGGATAAATTATAATAATAAAAGTAATAGCAGGCAGATATTCAGTCCGGTACGGAAGAAAAATGACGTAACTGCAAATTTTGTCAATTCCTGTTTATTGCGCAATTAACTTCTAATCCTACTATATAAAGGTGATACAAAAGACCGAACTGTAAAAATGTGCCGAGCCACTATAGTGTAGTTGCGTCGTTACTGAAATACGCGCTATGTTAGACCTTGTTTCAGATGCATAATGACGTAACTCTCGATAAGGTTGAAAATGGGGCGATTAAATTAAGATAATGAAATTCGAACCAATATCGATGAAAATAAAAGCCACAGTTGTCAAAAAACAAACGCCATACCGATGCTTATGGACGATTACTCTTCATTTAATCCCTATTTTAAATATTTAAAAATCGTTTTTTTTCTGAAGAATTTTGCATTTTGCGGTTGCTTTATTCTTCTTCTGGACTGGCGAATTTGTCCTGAAACAACTTCTTTTTTATCGCCTTTTCGATATATGCTTAGGGTTCTAAGTTTTATAGTGGGGAGAAAGGTCAAAAATAGATTAATAATAGTATAGGAATGTTAAAATTATAATAAATTGTATGAATAAAAAAATATTAAGATAGAAAAGTAAGCCTAACGTTTTGTTTTTATTGTATCCCTATGAGCAATCGAGAATCTGGTCAAGTTTGGAGCGCTGTAAAACCTAAAAAAATAAATAGAATTAAACACCTTTATAGTGGAAATTGTTCACTGAAAAACCCTCTACAAAATTGCTATTCTTTTTCTCATGATCATCTTTCAGCGCGTCACAGTTTTTCGATTTCTTTCTAACGCATTAAATTGTATGTGACAGAAAAAGAGGCACGTCGGTGATTACATTTCGTCGGTGACATTTTTATAACATTTATTCTAGTTATTCTAGTTGTCGACAGATGGCGCAATAATAAAAGAAATTTTTTTTTAATTAGATAATAATATTAAAAATATAATCTGTATAATTTATAAGACTATACAAATCAAAGAAAATACCATTTTATAAATGCAAGAAACACATTTGATTTGCTTTTATTCCAAATTGAAAATAAAATGTGACAACTGTCAGATTTAACTAAAATGTCATGTTAGAATAAATGTCATAAATGTGTATTATCACGGACTTACCCTTTTTCCTATCATTTGTTACGCACTGAAAAATGATCATGAAAAGGACAATATAATGCTATTTTATTGTAAAATGAACTGAAAAAAAGTTATAACGTCCAAAAGGAAACTTGTTAAAAAAAAATTAATTATTTTTGTTTACATATTTTTTGTTAGTCACTTGACGATACAAAGTAATACAAACAAAATTCTAGAAAATTTAATTTGATACATTTTATAGTTTATTAGATTTTCCGTAGGGTTGGTAGTTTACGAGATATAGCGCGAAACCCCTTTGCACCCCTTTTCCAAGATGGCGGCCGGTGGACAAGGGCGGCGACCCCAAAAACTTGAACTTAAGCTTCTACTCATCCCCTCTACATGTTAAAAAAATAAAATTGACTCCTCTAACAAATGCAAGGTATGGCCTAAAAAATGTAAAATTTAAATGGACTAAATAATATTATAATATTTACTAAGCATAATGTAAGTACAATTTTCAGAACAGCTTAATTCCTAGAAATTTAATTTAATTTACCTTAATTCGTTAAGTTTTATGATAGTCCAGAAAAGGTTTGAAAGCAAAACTATAGCAATTTTCCTCAATCGACGTTCAAAAACAACAAAAGTAATTTAATAGCTGTATGTTTGAAGGTAATAAAGTCGAGATTTTAAAGTTGTATGTTCCATTAAAGCAGCCTCGGCTTGATTTATAATTTATAGAAAGCCATAACTTATTGGTCGAGCGCAACAGCAACACGCCAAAAAGAAACATAACGAAATATAAGTAATTTCATGAAAAATTTGGTCGGAAACGGTAAGAGCATCATAAAAAGTTTTCGGCTGCGACGGTCTTTAATCGTATTTTTAAAGGTGGCTGGAGAAACGCTCCTGTTAAGAGGATCCGGGTGATTTAAGCCCCATAAAATTGGATTCCTTTTTATTACTACCAGAGTACATATACTAAAAAAGTGGATCGTTTATATTGGAAAGTAGCGTCTACGTACCGCTCTGCTCTAATATATATTAAGTTTGGACTCCTCTTTGAATTATATCTTGTAATCTACAAGTTGAAAGTCTCATCTTCTTCTTTAACCCTTCGGTGGGCATATCCACGACTTTCATCCGTAACACTTTGGTTTTAAGAATAAACGTAGAAGCTAGGTGCAAGTACAAATAATTATTTGTTAACTTTCATATTCGTATTATAAGCAATTGCATGTTTTTTAGTGCAGCCAATATGTGAAACAATTGTGCATTTAATGATAGAAACATATAATTTGGACCACATATACTACACATACAAAGGTTCTAATTTAGATGGGAGCCCATCTCAGATTCTGCCTTTTACAAAAATAGCGGGGATTCAAAATGGCGACTATACATATGTGACTAATAGCACGATAACTTGTAAACGAGACTTCAGATTTTAATTAAATTTGGTATATAGGTTCTTTTTTTACTGTATAAGATCGAGGTTTTGAACCGGAAAAATCGGTTTACCAGAAGTTGTGTTTTTCCTGGTTTTTATGTAAAAATATGCTGTTTTTTTCAATTCTTTCACCCTGTATATATTAATTTTTCAAAAAGTTAATACCACCATTGAAAATAGCGTAAAAATATTTTTTAGGAAATATTTTTACGTTTCAGTTATGTTATTTACCATTTAATAAATGCAAAACATATCTTCACCTGTACCTATATGCGGAAGATTCGTACAAATATTTTAAGAATTATTGTGCATTTAATGGTAGAAGCATATAATTCGGACCACATATACTAAACATATCAAGGTTCAAATTTAGATACGAGGCCATCTCAATTTTTGTTCCTTTTACAAAAATGACGGGCATTCAAAATGGCCACTATACATATGTGACTAATAGCACGTTAGCTTTTGAACGAGACGTCGGATTTCAACCAAATTTGGTATATAAGTTCTTTTTTTGATGAATAATATCGAGGTGTTAAACCGGAAGAATCGGTTTACCGGAATTTGTGTTTTTACTTTGTTTTAATGTAAAAATATATTGTTTCTTTTTCAATTCTTTCACCCTCTATATATAAATTTTTCAAAAAGGTAATACCGCCATTGATAATAGCGTAAATATATTTTTAAGAAAATATTTTGAACTTTTCAGTTGTGTTAATTACAATTTAATAAATGCATAACGTTTGTTCACATGTACCTATAGGCGGCAGATTCATTTTGAATGCCCGCCATTTTTGTAAAAGACTAAATCTGAGATGACCTCATATCTAAATTTGAATCTTTGTATGTGTAGTAGGTATGTGTGGTCCAAAATATATGCTTCAACCATTAAATACACAATAATTCTTATATTATAATTTGCACGAATCTGCCACACATAGGTACCCTACATGTAAAGATAGGTTATGCATTTATTAAATGGTAATTAATATAACTAAAGAGTTCAAATTATTTCCTAAAAAATATTTTTACGCTATTATCAACGCCAGTATTACCTTTTTGAAAAATTAATTATACAGGGTGAAAGAATTGAAACAGAAACAACATATTTTTACATAAAAAAAACAGTAAAAACACAAATTTTGGTAAACCAATTCTCCCGGTTTAAGGCCTCGATATTATTTATCAAAAAAAGAACCTATGTACCAAATTTGGTTGAAATCTGACATCTCGTTCAAAAGTTATCGTGCTATTAGTCACATATGTAGAGTGGCCATTTTGAATGCCCGCCATTTTTGTAAAAGGAACAAAAACTGAGACGGCCTCGTATCTTAATTTGAACCTCTATATGTGTAGTATATGTGGTCCAAATTATATGCTTCTACCATTAAATGCACAATAACTCTTATAATATTTGCACGAATCTGTCGCATATAAGTACAGTCGACTCGCGTTAATTCAAACCTGCGATAATTCGAACCTCTCTATAATTCAAAATTATCACGAGTTCCCTACAAAATCTCTTTATATTTCGAACTAAATCAATACATTTTTATGCACTTGATAATTCGAACGAAAAAAATCATTGCTATAACAAAACGACACGCGTTAATTGGAAATCATCGGCGTCCAGCACTCGACAATTCAAAGTTGCAGAGAGAAAGATGCGGAAAGATGTAAGTAGGTACAATTTTCTGTACTTTTTCTTCTGTACTTTCTTTTTCTGTACCTGCTTCAAAAAATCCGGTTTCTTAAAGAAGACCAGGAAAATCTTCCAATACTTATGGATGATGAAGAACCAGCAGTAGAACCATTAGTTGACATCAGCGGTGTGAGTTTTTCTGACTTTGTTCAAATAGATGAAGATGTGCTGTCTCAGGTTCACTAACCGATGGCGAAATTTTATCTGCGACAGATACGAATGAAAAAAGTAACGATGAAGATGAGTACGATACATAAGAACCTTTGGCAGAGGTTTCAGTTAAGGAAGCAAGATCCTCATTCGACACCTTACAAACCTTCTGTCTACAAAACGAAAGTGATTTATTTATTTATCGTATGGCGTAGATACAACAAGAACACATAATTTTAAAAAAAGTATATAAAATACTACATGAAGTATCACAAACGAACATCTAATGTATTAATATACTGTAAAACATTTTCGGTCGCATTCAGGAACTCATCGAAAACTCCAGGGTATCGCCTTCGGGGGCATTCCTCAATAATGTGGTGGATGGTCTGCCGTTGCGCACCACAATCACACTCAGGAGTAAGAGCCTTTCCCCATCTATGCAAGCTGTCAGCACATCTACCGGTCCCTGTCCTTATTCTGTTCAGCGCCGTCCATGTATTGCGGGGCAGTTCAAAGCCTGGCGGTTTCTGATCGATACAGGCCATTTGGTGTGATTCCTGTGGTGAGTCGCTCTCCCATTGTCTTCTCCAAGCGTTGGTGAGGTCGAAATGTTCCTGATGTAGGGAGGTGGCCCTTAACAATGGAGGATATCTGGAGCGCAGTCTTTTCATTTCGATATCAAGCTTATCATGGTGGATGGGTAGTTGATGGTTAGCCTCGATTTTTCGATATTCTCTGAGAAGAGAATGACTTCTTCTTAGTTTAGGCGGTGGAATGTGACTCAGAATGGGAAGCCAATAGTTCGGTGTTGGTCGAATTGTACCTGAGATCATTCGCATTGTCTGGTTTAATTGGGTGTCAATGATCTTCGTGTGTTTGCTATTGAGCCATACCGGCGAAGCATATTCAGCCGCCGAGTATACGAGTCCGAGAGCGGATGATCTGAGTACGGAGGCTGAGGACCCCCATGTGGTGCCACATAGCTTTTGGATTATATTATTTCGCGTCTTCAGTTTTTCTGCCGTTCTTTGTAGGTGTTCCTTAAAACTTAAGGTTCTGTCAAGAGTCACTCCAAGATATTTTGGTGTTGAGTTATGAGCGAGTAGTCTGTTTTCAAAGTGAACGGAGAGTTTTTTTGTGTAAAGCTAGTTCGCGTCCGTAGTAGAATACTACACGTGCACCCTGGGTAATGCTAAATGAACTTGCACAATAGGCAGCCAGACAATCTAGAATCTCTAGATCTCCTGGCAAGGAACACATTAAAATAAAAACGAAAGTGATGAAAAAGCATGTCAGGCACTTTTTTCTCTTAAAAAAATTATTGAGCACTCGGAGCAGCAGCAATGTGCTTTAAACCAAACCAGTATAATACAGATCTTTCGAAAGATTAATTAATTCACATTATGAATACATACATTATGTACACGAATATACCCCTAAACTTTTGTCATCGTTATAGAATAGGAGTTAATAAATAATTAATTGATCAACACTTAATAATTCGAAGATTTATTTATTTTCTCTCACAAATTTCGAACCATATGATATTTCAAACACTAAATAATTCGTAATATTTTAAGAGTCCCTCGCGTTTCGAATTAACGAGAGTCGACTGTACATGTGAAGATACGTTCTGCATTTATTAAATGGTAACTAACATAACTAAAAAGTTAAAGAAATTTTCTAAAAAATATTTTTACGCTCTTTTTAATGGCCGTATTAACTTTTTGAAAAATTAATACATACAGGGTGAAATAATTGAAAAAATAAATTAAAACCAAATAAACGTAAAAAATAAAAACCAGGAAAAACACAACTTCTGGTAAACCGATTCTTCCGGTTCAAGACCGCGATCTTATACATCAAAAAATAACCTATACACCAAATTTGGTTGAAATCTGAAGTCTCGTTCAAAAGTTATCGTGCTATTAGTCACATATGTAGTCGCCATTTTGAATCCTTGCCATTTTTGTAAAAGGCAGAATCTGAGATGGCCTCCCATATAAATTAGAATCTTTGTATATGTGGTCCAAATTATATGCTTCTATCATTAAATGCACATTTCTTATAATATTTGCACGAATCTGCTGTACTATTTTGAACTTAGGTCTGGATCCCGCGTACCAAGAAAAAGTTGATTAATAGAAAACTGAAAATTTGTTAATAGCTTAACGGTGTCTAGTCGGACAAACTCTGATGTACGGGAACACTGAAACAGGGGAAGTTTTAATTGTGTTAAGAGGTTAAAAATTTGGAACGTCAGACTACGAAAACGTCCCATGTATTGGGACATTTGGGACGTCCCATCACCAACATAATTCCTATCATTTGACATGTTCTCCATGTCGGACTGAAACCACGTGAATCCATGGACTACATGTGAAAAAAATATACATATTGATGTTTTTAATAAATATACTTAGGTATTTATTATAATTTTTGTGTCTTTGTATTTGTCTTCGCTGGGAATAGGATAATTAGTATTAAAATATGATGAAAAATAAATGAAAAATTTGTGTAGAAAATCTCACGTTTTTTAGATTTTCGACGATTAGTCCAGGAAAAAGTAATTGCGGGGAGGCTACAGTTCATAAAAATAATGTATTAACATTATTTTTAATTTTTGGTATTATTTTAAGTATTAAAATTAGTTTAATCTTTAAGTAAAAATACAATTAAACTGTCTAAAATATTAAACCGAAGTTTTTTACTTCTTAAGAAGTATACCTAACTTCTTACGTGCGTACAAAATAGACACACTCTTTTTATGGTGAAAGTGTCATTTTAAATATATATTCAAATTTCAAATATGTATAAACAAGTAGTAAGAAAAAATAAAATAGAATTTTTAAAGAAAACTTTATGTGATAGACTCCTTACGTGATAGAAAACCTTGTATGCTATTGTATACTTGAATACTACTCATCAAAATACACAAGAAATTGTGGAAATAATACAAGGGATAAAATATGTGTCTTCCAGTGTAATTTCAAGTTGTCGATACTTTATATTATTAAGAATTATTGTCTTGTCTGTAAACAAAATTTTGGTTGACCGATTTGAGCATCGATAAACGCGGTATCCTCATCCTCAAAAAGTTTGCAAGGCAAAAACAAGTCGGGGATTTATTTTTCTTCGTCGATTTTGCGTCAAAAATTCTTCGAGCAGAAACAATATCTCTCCAAATAGATCTACAATTTATTTCGGAATGGAAATCGTTCCTTTGATCAAATCCTATACAAAGTAGATATTTGTGTACTAAAAAGATTGCCATTATTGAATCACCCTTCCAGATATTTCGCCAGATAAAAAACTCAATTTGGGACGAAAACTACAGATTTCCGTGAACTAAAGTAGGACCAATATTTGAAAAGTTTATACGTATATGGAGGATGGAGGAGGTAGTTTCGAGAAGAATGGGAAATTGGGGGATTTTCTGGATAATTTAAAACATACGATTATGAATATGGCTGTTGTGACGTAACAGGAAAAAAGAGCTATAACTATTACGAAGATTGCTTGACTTTTAAGAAAAGTTTAATAGGGGTATCTAATTTTATTAAATTTCACAAGAAAACTAATAAAGCATCATGTACTTCTAGCACATTTTATAATTTAATTAGGAATATGTGTTGTTCTTTGCCTTACTTCATTGGTAGATTACATGAGGCCCTTCCCATGTAAGTTGTAAGTTGGCCAATATTAGTCGAGGACATGAAACTGAAAAAATGGCAAAACCTCGCAATTTTTTCGTCTAGCATCGATTTGTACAGGTGTGGCCGCCTGTTACAAACAAGTCAGTTTTAAAAGTGCTCTCTCAGAAAAATTGTGAATTGGGGTATGTACACTTTATATTTAAACTGAAGAACTGTCAACCATATATCAATAGATGCAAAGAAGAGTTTGAGAAGAAAGATTTCAAAAATATCCTTCTATTTTTCTAATAAAAGGAAAAGTTCAAAATTAGTAAATTATTTCTTAAAATTAAAGTAAAAGTTTTTAGTATAAGCAATTTTAATACATCAACTTCTTGCATTTTAAGTAACGTTTTTGTTCAAAACAGTAATTACGGTCTGCTATAATAAAGGTGACCATACATTAAAATCCACCGTAGTAAAGATATGGAACAGAAAATTGGTGCGATCCTTGAAAAACTATTAAAGTTAGACCTACTGGAAAAACAAAACATGAGAATGGAAGACAAAATCGACACAATTACTAAATAATTGGCAGAACTAACAGAAGAAAACACAGAGTTAAAAGAAAAGAATCAAGAACTTCAAACAATATTGCAAATTCAAGAAAGAAGGGTAGAAGTATTAGAAAGAGAAGTAAGAAAAAAGAATCTGATCATCCAAGGAATAGAACAGATCGAAAATGAAGACGAAACGCAAATCAAGCATAAGATTTCAGAAATATCAAGAAAATTGCAAGTAGAACTATGTAAATACAGATCAGGATATTATAGAGATACGAAGACTTGGTATCAAAAATGTTGATAAGAAAAGATCGATCCTCATAGAATTCAAAAATTAGAGTAAAAAGAACGAGGTACTCAAAAAAACAAAGAAATTAAAAGCTACAGACCTATTCATAAATGAAGACTATCCAAAACACATACAAATTCAAAGAAATGAACTTCGCAAATATCAAAAAGAAGCAAGAGAGAAAGGTCAAAATGCAGGTATTCGTTATAACAAATTGCTTGTAAATGGCGAATTATTCACTCTGAGTCAATTGCAAACCTTATCACAAGAAAATGAAGCTATAGTAATAGAAGATCAGGAAAAGAATAAAGCTAGAAAATATGGCGATAGATCCCTCTCGGAGGAAGAGTTATCAATGGGCACTACTACAGGAAGATCAACGAACATATCGAAAACAGCTAAAGCAAGTTGGACGGAGACAAAGAAAAAAGAAAATAAGACGAAAACATCAATGGAAGAAGACACTACCGAAAACCGAAGACAGGAAAAAATACTCACTGTCGGTGCGGACGCCTGCAGCGTACTGAATAGTAACAATAATGTAAGTATTTAAAAGTAATGATAAGGTGATTAATTCTTATGGCGACGGCGTCCGCATTGAGGGTGAAAATAGTAATAGTTATAAGTACTATAAGAGAAATAATGATGATTTTTTTATGAGAACATTTGATAATTTTGATTTTGTTTTTAATAGTAATGTAGACTTTAATTTTAAGAATAGGGGTGAAAATAACAGAATTGTAAAGGTAGGTCAGAAAAACGAGCAAACTGCAATTATAAACCAAGGCATAATTACTCATACTTGTAATGTTAGGGAAAGTCAGGACAATAATAGAACAAAGAGTATTGGACGGGACCGTCGTCATCGGCTGACCGCTGAAGGCACATCGGAGGATGTTCCCAGCTCTAGTCACATTAACGAAAAAAATCAAAATACAACAAGTAATGCTGAAATAAAAAGGTTCCTTAATTGGAACTTGGAATGTAAGAACATTAGGAGAAATAGGAGAACTACAAAACCTTATTGAACAAATAAAAATCTACAAAATAGATATTTTAGCGTTGCAGGAAATGAGATGGAAGAAAGAAGACATCTGGAAATATGGAAAATATCTAATATGTCATGGTAACTCAAGAGGTGGACAAGGTGGGATGGGCTTCATAATAAGTGAAAGATACAAGCATGCGGTAAAAAGCTTTACTAACATAAATGAAAGGATAGCTATTCTGAAAATGAAAGGCAAGTTCTTTGATATTAATTTCATTAATGTGCATGCACCTACAGAGGATAAAGAAGCAGAAGAAAAAGAAAATTTTTATGCCAGATTAGACCAAGAAGTGTCAAATATAAACAATTATAGCGTTAAAATAATTTTAGGAGATTTAAACGCAAAAATAGGAAGAGAGGAATTATATCAGGGAACAATAGGTATACATAGCCTGCACGAAATAAGTAATGACAACGGGCAAAGAATCATAGATTTTGCAACTGACAAAAAAATGGTGATAAGCAGTAAAAAATTTCCACATAAAAATATCCACAAAGAAACATGGGTTTCCCACGATATGAAAACAAGAAACCAGATCGACCACGTCTTAATAGAAGCAAGACATGCTTCAGACATTTCAGATGTGAGAAGTCATAGAGGGGCAAACAGCAGCTCCGATCATCACCTTGTGCCAATTAAATATTAAAAAAAATTACCGCCAAGGAAACAGAGAAAGGTGAAAAAAAGATCAAATTCGCTTCAGATATATTGGCCTCTAATGAGGAAAAGAGAGCAAGATATGAAACGAAAATAGAGAACATAATTGAACAATGTAATCAAGTAAATGAAAATCAGGTCAAAAATATCGAAGATAAATGGAAGTTTTTAAAAGAAGCAGTGATAACAGCTGCAAAAGAAGTAATGGGGGAAAGCAAAAAACCTAGCCAAAAAAGATGGTATGACAAAGATTGCCAGAGACTAATGGAACAAAAAAAATATGCTAGGCTTAAAATGCTGAACAACGGTACGGAAGAAACTAAAGAGGAATACTCGTATACTACAAGAAGACGACAATTAAAAAACATCTAAGATTTAAAAAGAGGAAACACAATAAAGAAAATATTGAAAGGCTAGAAGAACATGAACAAAAACATGAAATAAAACTATTCTATAAGGAAATAAATCTTGAAAAAAAAAGGTTTCCAACCAAGAACAAAATTATATGCAAAGACAAAAATGGGGACTTAATAGCAGACGAAAAAGGAGTGCTAAAACGGTGGAGAGAACATTTTAAAGAACTGTTGAATAAACAAAATCAACGTTACGAAATAGAAGAGCTAGATTAGTAGGAGAGACTGAAGTAGACCAATATGCACCAACAGAAGCAGAAATAAAAGACGTAATAAAAAAAGATAAAAAATAACAAGGCCCCAGGATGCGACGCAATAACTGTAGAAATGTTAAAATACGGAGGACATAGAATACAGAGTGAAATATCAAAGTTAATACTAGAAATATGGACCACAGAAATCATGATACTACGTACGACAACCTGGTTGTCGTAGTATCATGACAGAAATAATGCCGGAACAATGGAAAATTGCAGTGATATGCCCTATACATAAGAAGGGAGATAAGTTAGACTGCAATAATCACCGGGGAATATCACTACTAAACGTTGGATACAAAATATTTAGCAAAATATTGGAAGGAAGACTAAATAATAAAATGGAACAAACAACAGGGGATTATCAAGGAGGATTCAGGAAAGGCAGGTCAACTATAGACCAAATATTTACAGTAAGGCAAACGCTGGAAAAATTCTACGAGCGGAATAGCGAACTACATCATCTATTTGTAGATTTGAAACAAGCGTATGACTCAATAATTAGAAAGGAATTATATAGCGCAATGCAGGAGATAAATGTGCCAAAAAAACCAATCAGATTAGTAAAACTATGCCTAACCAACACCAAAGCAAAAGTAAGGATCCAAAATCAACTGTCCGATGAATTTAACATTAATGAGGGTCTAGCACAAGGGGATGCACTGTCAACGACACTTTTTAACCTTGCGTTGGAAGAAGTAATCAGGAAAACTCCTATAGATAGGGATGGTACAATATTTACAAAGCTCAATCAGGTCGTTGCCTACGCAGATGATATAGACATAATCAGCTGGACGTTAAAAGACCTAGAAAAAATGTATACATATTTTAAAGAAGCGGCACAGACTATGGGTCTAAAACATAATGTCTCAAAGACAAAGTACATGATAACAACTCGGGAAAAAGTACAAACGAAAGGCAACATATCTCTGAGCGGGCAAATATTTGAAAGAGTAGACCGTTTCAAATATTTAGGATCAACAATAACAGAAGGAAATAAAAACAGTGATGAGGTGACAACAAGGTTTTCACTTGGGAACAAATGCTTCTACAGCCTACAAAATATCATAAAGTCAAAATCAGTATCTATTAATTCAAAAGTAAAAATATACACAACAGTAATGAGACCTGTAGTAATGTATGCATCAGAAACATGGACCTTGACTAGTGAACAAGAGGAACAACTTCTTAGATGGGAAAGAAAAATTTTAAGGAAAATATATGGACCTATACAGGAGAATGGAGAATGGCGTATAAGAATGAACCACGAAATAAATAGAATGTTTAACAGACCGACTATCATAAAAGAAATACGAAGTAAACGACTGATTGGTTAGGACACGAAGAAAGGATGGATGATAAGAGAAATGCAAACAAAGTACTTAGAAAATAATTAAATGGGAAGAGACCGAGAGGTAGGCCTAGAAAGAGATGGATTGATGGTATTAATCAGGATTTGAAAGACCTAGGAATACGAGAATGGGAAAAACAATCTAAGGAAAGAAAAACATGGGCAGCTATAGTCAAACAAGCAAAACACACATAACGCCGAAAGACCTCCTCAAAAAAGAAACAAGAAAGTAATGTTTTAGATAAATATCGTTTAGAACTTTTGAGGAGTTATGCGTGTGGCTGGCCTCCACACCATGTAAAACTTTAGAGCCTAGAAACCCCAACGGGCGACCATGGCCCTCCATGGGATGATGGGCCGATGATGATGATGATCGATTTTTACAAAAATTTAGGATTAGGCTCATTTCACCCTCTAGTTTATTTTCTATATTAAGCCGTTGTACGCTTTTGGTTTTTTAAGGGTGAAAAGTGACCCTAATTGTAAAAAATTATAAAATAACATTTTAAACTTTAATAATGTCAACATTTGCTTCTTATTAGTTACATAATGATCGGTTTATGCTTTAAGATATAATATCATAATATTTCAAACCTTAAAACCACCCTTGTTGGAGCTATACGCTCTGAGCTTCTCTGGTGTCGCTCCTGGCGGATTACTAATTCAACTTTCACCGGTAATTCGCTTAATATTTACAACGCTAAAAAGTAATTAAATTGTAATAGATTTTTTTAAGATTTTGCTAATCATTTTGACGTTCTATTGATGAAATATTAATTTCTTACTTCGGATACTTTCACAATTATCGTGTAGATGGCGCTAAGATTAATAGATTAATTTATAATTACATATTACGGAACATTAAAAAAACGTAAATTCAGTATTTAAAACGTAAGTATATTTAAGGTAAAAATATATACCACAGCTTTGACCAACAATATTTTTTAAAATTAATGTTTTTAATTTTAATTTTAAATTAATCACTTTGACATTTATGTCAAATTTCCGGTAAACGTTTACAGACTTGCCACTACTGGCGCTCGCGAATTTATAAATATCCCCTCTACGTACGAGCTCACAGCCTATGTACAGTATAGTTGATCCAAAAGATGGCATAACCCAGACATCCAAAGTGAAAGTTATCCTTCAACACCAAATTGTTCTATATCGTCCACACAATGTCCAACAAAAAGTCACACCATTTTGAGCGTCATGTTTGGGGGGGGGGGGAGAAATCGGTAAATTCGTAGTTTTTTAGGTTTTCCGTCAATATTTCCACGAACAACCTTCTATATAAAATTGTTCTACATTAAATTTGAAATAAAAAGGCCCTATGCATAATCTTTCTAAAATGCATGGTTCCAAAGTTACGGAGGTAGTATAGTATAACTGGTCCAAAAAAAGGCCTAACCCAAACATCCAAACTAAAAGTTTTCCTCCAACACCAAATTGTTCTGTATGGTCCACATATTGTTCAGTAAAAAGTTACACCATTTTGAGCGTCCGGTTTGGGGGGCAGATGGGGGAGAAGTCGGTAAATTAGTAGTTTTTTTTTTCGTTTTTCGTCAATATTTCTAAAACTATACTTTAGCGTAAACAATGTTAAATACAAAAATGTTCTACATGACATTTAAAACAAAAAATATTATATACATAATTGTTATAACATCAACGGTTCCAGAGTTACGGAGGGTGAAAAGTCGAGGTTTTCGATACTTTTTATATTTTTTGGGCAATGTATGGTATAACTATACCAAAAACCCAGACATCCAAAGTGAAAGTTATCCTCCAACACCAAGTTGTTCTATATGGTCCACATAATGTTCAAAAAAAAATTCACACCATTTTGAGCGTCGGGTTTGGGGGGGAGAGGGGGAGAAATCGGTAAATATAAAAAGTATCGAAAACCTCCACTTTTCACCCTCCGTAACTCTGGAACCGTTGATTTTATAACAACTATATAGAACCTTTTTTGTTTTAAATTTTATGTAGATTTTTTCTATAGAATTTTTCTATAGAACATTCTTTGCGCTAAAGCATAATTTTAGAAATATTGACGAAAAACGTAAAAAAACTACTAATTTACTGACTTCTCCCCCATCTCCCCCACCCCCAAACCGGACGCTCAAAATGGTGTAAATTTTTACTAAACAATATGTGGACCATATAGAACAATTTGGTGTTGAAGGAAAATTTTTACTTTGGATGTCTGGGTTAGGCCTTTTTTTGGACCAATTATACTATACTACCTCCGTAACTTTGGAACCGTTCACTCTAGAAGGATTATGCATAGGACCTTTTTTATTTTAAATTTATTGTTGAATATTTTTGTATAGAAGATTGTTCATGCTAAACCGCATAGTTTTAGAAATATTGACGAAAATCGTAAAAAACTATAAATTTACCGATTTACCCCCCCCCCTCACCCCCCAATCCCAACGCTTAAAATGGTGTGACTTTTTTCTGAACATTATGTGGACCATATAGAACAATTTGGTGTTGGAGGATAACTTTCACTTCTAATGTCTGGGTTTGGGTCTAGTTATACCATACTACACTGCCATATTGTCAGAATCAAAGCAGAACATTAACTAAACTTGTTTTAAATTTTTATCACTATTTTTTATAATTTTTAAATAATTTAAAATGTTTGAAACTTACGACAAAAATTGACAACCTCGCACAGACGCTGTCATAATTCAATGTAAATATCATAATTCCTAATAAACACAGAATAATATTAATTAGTATTGATTATTTAGGTCAATATCAGCCACTATTTCTTTTTAATCCAATATTCTAATAAAAATTATGAAATATGCCGCACTAATATGATATAAATAAGAGGTTAATAGAAAAATGGTTTTATTTTATAACTAAATAAAATGTTTACAATAATTATATAACAGACTCCCCTTGTTGAGTTAATCTATTCCACGTGTCGTGACGATTTTTCATTTTACTACAAAGAAAAAATAATACAACGTCACTACACTATAAATGTTTCGCTTCAATATTTACCAGCATAGTGGTGTATGAAACAATAAAGAGAAAAGGAATACAGTAATAGGTACTGATAAAACGAAATACAAAAATCAAATAAATGATTGTCGCTAATAATACGTGTCAGAAAATATTTTGTTATAGATGATTGCAAACCAAAAATTACAATTATAAGATGAATCTATATCTACAGATGAGAAGATTGCAAATCAGCAAATTATTCAGAAAGTTTTATGAAGAATAACAAACGCTAATGAAAAAAGAATGACAATTAACTATTTATATCACTAGAAGACTTCAAAACCAAATTCAAATTGTAGATGATTAAAAATGTATTATTTTCCAATATTGTGATATCACACACAAAACGATACTAAAGTTAAAACATATAAAATAAGCGACGCAAATATAGTCACTTTGGGTATAAAAAACAAATTGTTACAGCACATATTAAATTAAAACCTTCGATTCCTTCGCAAGTTACAATGTTTGTGGAATAACCTTCTCTATTCGATTTCGGAGTTCGACTTTTAAAAGCCCATAAATATCTTCAATGAGATTTTTATTCCCTTATACAACCCTGCAATCTCATCATTTGCTCGTTGGAGTACCACATAAGGGTGGCCCGCTTGTTTTACTGCTCTTTCAGTTTTTTATGGGCCCCTAATTGATTTCCCTACTCAATATGAAAACGGTAAACATAATCGGGCGTTTTACCATCGCTAGGGAGGGATAGTAGTTGTTGTTTTTAAGACGTTTAGATAATGGTCAAGTATAATAGAGCCAGAGATTCAAAAATCACTATGGTTTGTTTTTAAACCAGGAGGAGTAATTCGAATTTACTGCGTCGTATTTTTTGTTTGTAATTGGTCCAAGCGCAGGCAAGTTTACTCAACTGTTATTAAATTTTGACACTAATGACATTTATGTCATTTTACTCTTTAGCGACGTATTAGCGTTGTATTAGTATAATATAATATTTATGGATTACCTACTATTAAAAGCCGATATGATCAACCAAAAAAGAGATGTATTTAGTGATTTTTCTAGTGACTTTCTTGGGTGTGAATCGGTCTTTTTTTATTCTCTTGGTTTAAAAACAAACCATAAATATGATTGCATTTTATTAAAATGTAAAAAAAGTAAAAGTAATAAAGGCATTTTTAGTTCAAACACATTCTGTTTTGTAGACCGAAAGGGATTTTTTAAATTAAATATACCTTATACACAGGATTTTAATAAGAATTGATAATCTTACTTACTAAATAGATATTTCAGTGCACTATAAAAACTAACAAATAACAAAAGATGAAACAAATAACAAAGATGAAAAACTCTACGATCTAGAAGAGGAATTGGGAACATGAATTGGGACCTAATCGGACTATCAGAAGTTAAAAAGAGGAGATGGGTGTGGACATTCAGGCAACAGGATCTACTATAAAGACAAGGAAGATTAGCATACGGTGCAGTAGGTTTCTTAATCAATAAGAAAAGGAAGCTTTAAATTCAAAGAATGACATCCCGGATATGGTTACACTACACACATGATCTTAAAACTAAATCCACAAACCAAAATAAAGATTGTGCAGGTTAGCCTTCAACTAAAAAAGCAACTAATGATGAAATAAATACTTTCGAAGATCCACAAGGAAAAAGAATTTTTCCTGTAGCTGACTGTATACTATAAATCACAATAAAAAGGTATATATAGACTAGGAGCCGGTATAGGTGAAATTTGCTAATCATTTTAGGCACGATAAGACCCTATAACGTAAATAGTAGAACCTAAAAGCAAACGTATGAACACTGTGCCGTCACTTTTTAGTGGCTAAAGTTTAGTTTTTCGGATTTTTAAAGGTGGCGAACCTTGCGTAAAAATCTGGAAATAATTAAAAACATAGTGTTTGATAAAATACACAGAATAGAAAAAAAATCCATCCAACCATCCTCCAACCATCTCCAAAAAAAAAGTTACACGATTTTCCAAAAAAAAATTTTAAAAATTGTTTGAGGTTATGTACACTCAACCTACGGATCTATAAAAACTAGACTTGTTTTGTAAAAGTCTCATCTATAACTATGAATTTTTTGAAATATTAAAATTGATTTCATCCCATCTAAAAAAAATAAAAACTGGAAATGAAGTTTTTGATGGAGGGGTACGGGGGAAGGGGCGGTGCATTAAATTTACGCTGAGTCTTATTTTCTAATAACAACTTAATAATAACCCAAGTCAATGCCATAAAAAAAAACTTAATAATAACAACAACTTAATAACACAAATAACTTAAAAAAAAATGAAAAAAATTGAATTCTGGGAGTGAGAGAGGGTACCTTTTAATTTATTTATACCGTCCATAAGTGGAAAGTTTGATGCGCCACTGTCGACGCATGTGCCACTAAAAAGTGACGGCACAGTGTTCATACGTTTGCTTTTAGGTTCTACTAGTTAAGAGGATGGGTACGTATTTTCGTCTGCAATGCTATTCAAATGGGGATTCATTTTTTTTTTCGTATCCTGAAAAAACCAATAAATATTTTTGAAAAATTTAAACGCAGAATGAAAGAATATATTATTACCGAGGGCCGAAAGTCCCTGAGAACTTCTATAATGTTTATTTTAATAAGTTACAGTGGTGAAAAACTAAGAGAAAATTTAGTGTGATATTTAATTTAAAATATCTCAATCAAAATAAACTTTTTATTTATTCTAAGGGACTTTCGGCCCTCGGTAATAATATATTCTTTCATTGTGCGTTTAAATTTTTCAAAAATATGTATTGGTTTTTTCAGGATTCGAAAAAAATGAACACAATGTCCGTGCTAATATTTCCAAATCTATCTTTGTCACACAACGCACTCAGTCGAATAGAATATTGTCAGCATACTGTCAGTCAGACAGTGACAATCAGTGACAATTTTAAATATTTGACATGACATCGGGAATATTTTGTGTTGTTGATTAAATAATATTGATATATAGTGTATTTGATAAATAATTGATTTAAGACGTGAACTTAATAAAAAGTTATTTATTGTGTATTATTTGTGGAAGATCCAAGCAGAGAATACATCAGGATAATATATTCTGTGATCCAAGTATTTTGTTGTTAAAGATGTTCAAAATTGTAAGCGTTCCATAGTAACAATATATTATTAAATAATCACTTTAACACTTTTCCTCTTTACTGGATTGAGTATTAGTTTTTGTTGTACATATAAATTATTACAATCACTGAATACATACAGTCGAACCCGCTTATTAGAATACCTGTTATAGGAATATCCCGGTTTAAGAAATAGAAATTTAAGGTCCCGAAACGTTTCTACTGGCATCCAATGATCTGTTATTAGAATAACCCGGTTAAACGAATACTTTTGCTTGGCACTAAGGCTATTCCAATAAGCGGGTTTGACTGTAGTTAGAATAAATTATCACATTTATTAACTGAATTAATAATTTACAATTATAAAAATTACAGTTATCCAAGAACATTCAAAAGCCATCTTTTTAAAGTTAATGATGACATTGTAAAGTAGAATGACATTCTAGAAATGTTTACATATCCATACCAGTGTGAATTTTACTACACATAATTTGCCGTGTAAAGACAGAAAAAGTAGGGATACCCGTAAAATATTTGCGAATTATGTACCGATGGTCTTAAGTTATAGGGTATAATCGTGCCTAAAAAATGATTAGCAAATTTCACCTATACCGGCTCCTAGTCTATATACAGTCGAACCCGCTTATTGGAAGAGCCTTCGTGCCAAGCAAAAGTATTCCTATAAGCGGGATATTCTAATAAACGATCATTGGTGGCTAGCAGAAACTTTTCGGGACCTTAAATTTCTATTCCTTAAAGCGGGATATTCTTTTAACAGGTATTCTAATAAGCGGGTTCGACTGTATACGACTGGCAGATAAAAAGAGGAACGAGTGGTAGTCCATGTGATGAGACCGCTCCCGTATGGAAAAATTTCTGATTCGGTTTCTTTGTGGATTCCTATTCAAAATATCTCCTTTAAACAAATCGGTAGGGTTCCGGGCGGAATTTTTGGGCAGAAATTGTTTTAACAATTTTTTTAAACAAATACAAAAGATCACGATTTTTTGCTCTGGAACATATACATATTTTTAGGTTTTTTGGTCATTCTAAATAGTCCAGAAAGCCACTGCGCATCCGCTAGGGAAAATATTCTAATTCGTATTTTTTGCACAATCTTACTCAAAAAGGACTCCTTTTAACAAATTTGCATGTTGCCAGGAGCAAAAGGTGGTCAATAATTTTTTAAACGTTTTTTTTTTTGTTTTTTTCCTAAAATTATTTTTTTTGCATGGAAAAAAGTTTTTTTAGGTTTTTTGGATCATTCCAAACAGAAAAGGTCTTTATGACTTTTCTCTAAAAATGATAGTTTTTGACATATAAGCGAATAAAAATTGAAAAATTGCGAAATCGGCCATTTTTAGTCCTCAAAAACTATGTGAAAAACTGAAAATTTGAATGTTGCCAAGGCAGGTAGATATTCTTTAAACATCGATTGATGAAATCCCTAAGAGTTTTTTGCAATACAATATTCAAAACTTCTTTGTTTTTTAATTGCTAATCAAGCGTGAGCGACACTATTTTCCGACAGTATGGTGCAAATGAAAGGAATAAATTCGTTATTTCGTAAACCGGCGGCTTTAAGGAAAAATCCCGAAACAGGTCGATTTTTATTTTTAAGTTATGATATTGTGACATATATGATATACTAGTGACGTCATCCATCTGGACGTGATGACGTAATCGATGATTTTTTTAAATGAGAATAGGGGTCGTGTGCTAGCTCATTTGAAAGGTTCTTCAATTCTCTATTCAGTAATATAAACATTTACATAAATATTTATACAGGGTGTCCAAAAAAATTTTATTAAATTAAATTATTTGACAAAAAAGAAGTAGAAGGACACCCTGTATAAATAATTATGTAAATGTGTACATTACTGAATAGAGAATTGAAGAACCTTTCAAATGAGCTACCACACGATCCCTATTCTCATTTAAAAAAATCATCGATTACGTCATCACGCCCAGACGGATGACGTCACTAGTAAACCATATATGCCACAATATCATAAATTAAAAATAAAAATCGACCTGTTTCGGGATTTTTCCTTAAAGTCGCCGGTTTACGAAATAACGAATTTATTCCTTTCATTTGCACCATACTGTCGAGCACGCTTGATTAGCAATTAAAAAAATTAGGAGTTTTGAATATTGTATTGCAAAAAACTCTTCGGGATTTCATCAATCGATGTTTAAAGCATATCTACCTACCTTGGCAACATTCAAATTTTCAGTTTTTCACATAGTTTTTGAGGGTTAAAAATGGCCGATTTCGCAATTTTTCAATTTTTAATCGCTTATATGTCAAAAACTATCATTTTTAGAGAAAAGTCACTAAAGACCTTTTCTGTTTGGAATGATCCAAAAAACCTAAAAAAACTTTTTTCCATGCAAAAAAAATAATTTTAGGAAAAAAACAAAAAAAAAACGTTTAAAAAATTTTTGACCACCTTTTGGTCCTGGCAACATGCAAATTTGTTAAAAGGAGTCCTTTTTGAGTAAGATTATGCAAAAAATCTGAATTAGAATATTTTTCCTAGCGGATGCGCAGTGGCTTTCTGGACTAAAACAAAAAATGTATCTTGTAATTTTTCTTAAAAATTGATAGATTTCGAGTTATAGGCGATTTATAATCTGAAAAATGCGAAAATACGCATTTTCGAGGCTTAAAAACTCATATTTAAATTAGTGTTTTTGAGGTTGCCAGATACTTAAATTGAAGACATAACATTCAGCTTTAAGATTCTGAAGAGTGATCGCGTCTAACCTTAATTTATATCGTTGTTTTTAATTGTTAAATATGCGTGTTTATTCGATTTTTTTGCCGGTAATCATATAAATATCAATAAACAATTCCATAGGAAATCACCGACCACAGTCCATCGAAACAAGAGGTAATAAATAAGCCCACACCTGTTGTTTACCAGCTAGCATTCATCTACCAGAAGTCGAATGGCTCAGTTCTATTAATTGTAATGAAGACGTTTTGATTATTATTAGTAGTTCGGTAGAATATATTATAAATGTATTTTTAAAATAAAGTTTTTAAAAAGAATGTTTCTTCGAAATTAAACTTAATTCGGTGCGGCGAGCTCTATTTCAAAAATATCCTATTTACCTCCGAAAAATATTTTTTCTAGATTCTTTGGGATATTCTAAATAAAATAAATTTCTTGACATTTTTCTCAGAAGTTAATAGTTTTAAAGTTATAAGCGATTTAAAATCAAAAAAATGCCAGAAAAAAGCGTTTTTGGATTTTAAATCGCTTACAACTTTAAAACTGTTAACTATTGAGAAAAATGTCAAGAAACTTATTTTATTTAGAATGTCCCAAGGAATCTAGAAAAATATTTTTCGGAGGAAAATTGTAAATTTTTTAAATAGACCGCGCCGCACCGGCAAAAAAATCGGATGGACATGCATATATTTAAAAAGTAAAAAACAACGGTTTAAATTAAGGTTAGACGCAAGAAGTTCAGAATCTTGAAGTTGAATGTTTAAACTTCAATTTAAGTATCTGGCAACCACAAAAATACTAATTTAAATATGAGTTTTTAGCCCTCGAAAATGCGTATTTTCGCATTTTCAGGTTTTAAATCGCCTATAGCTCGAAAACTACCAATTTTTCAGAAAAATTACAAGATAATTTTCTTGTTTAGAATGACCCAAAAACCTAAAAATGTATGTTCCAGAGCAAAAAAACGTGATGTTTTGTATTTGTTTAAAAAAATTGTTTAAACAATTTCTGCCCAAAAATTCCGCCCGGCACCCTTCAGATTTGTTTAAAGGGGACATTTTTAAATAGGAATCCACCAAGAAACCGGATTAAAAATTTTTCCAGACGGGAGTGGTCCTACCATGGACCCATATGGACTATATTATATGGGTAACATATATATCAAAAAAAAAGTCGAGGATATCATAACAAAACGTCCAAACTCAAATGGAGCTTCGCAGGCCACACTGCTAGAAAAAAAGACCAACTTTGGAACTCGATAATTGGAGACCCTACAAAGGAAACGACCAAGTTTATTGAAATCCTGTCATTAAGACAGGGGCGTCATTTGATTGGGTCAGGGGGCATTTACCCCCCATGATCTTGAAAATGACTGAAATTTATACAAAAAATAGATCAATTTTGTATTATGTTTGCATATATAATATATTGTATTATAATGCTTGCCCCCTCCCCCCTACCAAAATTTTAAATGACGCTCCTGCATTAAGAGTCATAAAAATTGGTAGGCTTGGGTTGCTCATGGTATAAGGAAAAACGATGAACCGTATTAAATTTGCAAATATTGATAATATGAACCCCTTTTACAAAATATTCCTCTCTAATGATAAGACTTTATAAATTTTATTGTCATAGGTCACAAACTTTCTGAACTATCTTGTTTTTCCCTCATTTGACAAAATAAAGGTCTGACTTTAAATCCACAGTCAAATGTTTAAAGCAAGTCTTTCTTCTATGTTTACTGAGTTTTAAGTCAGGCAAAGAAAAACTTGAAAAGACATTGTTGAAAAATCTACCTAGCATAAGAAAAAGATGCAGTCAAAAGTGAATTCAAACCGATTAAGTAATTTCTTATCATGACAAGACATAATACCTACTTTCTATTAAGTATATACTAATTATTGAAAATTATGCTTACCAAATAATTCATAATCAGTAAATATCTGTAATAAAAATATTTCATTTTATACTTAACAAAATTTAAAAAAAGCATAGTACTTTACATACCTATCTAGGAGATCACAATGGCGACTTCAGCTTCAGCCCAAACATCTAGGTAGCTCGTAAATGGAAAACAATTAACTATTATGACGCACTTTAAAAACAAAAACTCAAATTTTGAGTCAAATCTCTAATTTCAAAAAAAATTTGTCTTTTTTAAACGACACATTTTACCGACCTCTTTTAACGATTTGATCAAGCTGAGGTGTCTATTGAATGTTGCAAAATGGATGCCGATTAGTTAACGATTATGTTCCGCTAGAGGGCGCCGCACGAAACATTTGACAGCTCCTTTTGGAATCCATTGGTCAATAAATAAAATTTAAAAATGAATAAAAATTCATTAAAAATAATGAGTATTTTTACAAAATTACGAAATATTTAATAATAAGGTTGATTTTGTACTTTGATACACGCATTACAACATATTTTTAGACTATGTCTGATTTGACAGTTTACTGTAAAAGAACAAAGTTTTTAGTGTAAAAGATTCTAACAAAGTTGTTTATTCAACAGGAGCGATTGATACGACAAAAATAGAAAATTATTATCGTAAAAACGTAATAAAATTATAAACTGCATCAAATCTACTTAGTTTATAAATAAAGGTATATGACTCAGTTTACTCATTTATTTGCATCAGTATTCTCCTTTGTGAAGTGGTTGTGAACTATTGCAAAAATTGCAGAAATCTGCAAGGTTGTACGCGGGGGGGACTGAAATGAAATGAAATGTCTCAAATTCAGTTGTCAAACAGTTATTTTAAGGTTAACACATATTTCTAACATATTTGGCAAACTAGTGGACTTAAAAATGAGAAATTTTGTTTGTGAACTCGAACAATTTAATAAACCATACGTTCATATTAAAGATAAAGATGCTGTCAATAAAAAAATTAGCAATTTAATTAATGGAGGTATGAATAAATTACAATTAGTTTCAGATTTTGATAAAACTATAACCAAACAGCATGAAAATGGAAAGAGACACCGAAGCAGTTTCAGTAAGTACCGTTTTGCACAATATGTTAGCTCTTGATTTATTTTAAAAATAGGTTTAATACATAAAGACTGTCCTTTTCAATGGAAACACGAAATCTACCCTTTTATTGATCTAACACACCCCTTGCTTCTATCAGAAAATCTATAATTTTGTGTACAAAGTTCTAAATTAAGAAAGATATTAATAAATGTAGATAGGTAATTTATTATATAGTTTAAACGATTTTATAGGAAAATTATTCAGAACTTTGAATCAAGTTTTCAATTAATAATTTTTAAGTACTTATTTGTTTTGATTTTTCTCATCTTATCTTACAATGTAACTTATTAATCTTTAACTTGTAGTGTTATCATAAAAGTAAATACAAATACTACATGAATTGGTAAAAACTAAATAGATTTTACTTTAGTTTATAGAATTTAGCGTTAGTTACTAGATAATATACTTAAAGTTTATTGGTGTTCAAGGTTTGTAAAGTATTTACAATATTTACATATTCTCAACAAAAAAAATGCTGGATGGGATATGTTTGTGTGTTCAAGGTTTAAATTTAACCAGAAAAGGTTGTAATTAATAAATTATATAGTCCAGTCACTTGGATGAAAAATATTGCCTTAGTACTGGATTCTGTGGGACTGCATGGGTTTAGCTGAAAATTTGGATTTAAGCTTGTCTTACTCTCCTTTTCAAAAGTTATAGATGGACGAGGTGTGCCTTTGTTATTTTAAAGGGTTAAAATTATGTCTTCTTCTTAACGTGCCCTATCAAGTCCCCTTGACGTTAGGGATTAACCTGGTGAAACTGTCTCTGTCTCAAGCTATTCTTCAGTCCTGAATAGCGTTACCAGGTGTCCCGATTTGCGCGGGACGTCCCGATTTTCAGGGGTCTGGGACGCGTACTGATTTGTACCTGATCGGGACACTAAATGTCCCGATTTTCACCCACGAAAACCAATTTCAGGAGGACTTGCAGTGAATTTTATAACTATGTTATAAAAACAAGGCACTCCTAAAAGCGGCAAAATCGAATAAAAATTATAATTTTAATAAAAGATAAATAATTTACTTATTCTACGATTTTTTTTGTAATTTCGTCTGATTATTATTATTATGTAGGATTAAATACAGATTATAGAAACATCTTGTAGTCCAGTAAATGAACGGTAAATACGGCGATACCGTGTATTTTCAGGATCAACTCCGAATTGCATGAAAATTTGGACGGTTTGTGCCTTTGGTTGCTTTTACCCGGCGAGTGACAGTCACCCCTAGTTGAGGGTGAAACACTGCGCGTTTAAAATAAGTCCGGAGATGGATAAATTGACTAATTCTAAGCAATTTTAGTTCTATAAAATTTTAACTTAGTTAATACTTTTCGAGTTATTTACGATTGAAAATGTTTATTTTTCGACAAAAAAATCACGTTTTTAGACGATTTTCACAAATAACTCAAAAAGTAAGTATTTGATCGAAAAAAATATTCTTAGCAAAAATGTACCATAATATAAAAAAAATGAAAAAAATTGTGAACGCTTAAAGTCTATAGACCCAGCAAAAGCAGTAGCTCATGAAAAATACATTCTTATTCGTCAAATTCCAAATCAAATATTTCAACGTGAAATAACTAAGAAATGAAGCACTTTTCGGGAAAAACCAATTAAAACTTTTTTAATAAAGCTTTATTTTTATGTTTTAAAAAGTTTCTAGCATCAAAAATTTCCCCCTATTAGCACCCCAAATTAAATTAATCGTTACCGCTTTACAAACAATTTACTTTACTTATGTATTTTTTACATGACTGAAAGGGCCTGAACGAGTCAATAATCACGAGTGTATGCAAAATATGAACATGAACAGCCATATTTTAACCAATTTTTGTCTTACAGAAAAACAAAATAAATCTATCATATTTATAAAAGAAAAACCTACCTACTTTTTACTTCTTGAGATTTTTAGTATCCCTAATACTTTTTAAGTTATTTTGAAAAAAGGGCATTTTCCAATATTTTAGGAAAATTTTTTTTACTATAAAACCAATTTTTTTCAAAACTAAGCACTCCCAACCGGTAAACCTTACAGATCGTATAAATAATACACATATAAAGTAAATGGTAAAGCAGTAACGATGAATTTATTTTTACGGTACTAAATAGGGGGAGATTTTCACGATGTGTTTTTACCAAAAAAAGGGGCCAACTTTATTTTGTGCGTAACTCGCTTAGTTTTAATGCTAGAGACTTTTATATAAAACAAAATTAAAGATTTTTTTAAACACTTAAAATGTTAATAGGTTTTGCCCGAAAATTGCTTAATTTTTTGGTTATTTCAAATTGAAAAATTCGATTTGGAATTTGACGAATAAGAACGTATTTTTGATGAGCTACAACTTTGCTTTTACTGGTTTTATAGACTTTCTGAACATACAATTTTTTTGCTTTTTTAAAAGCTACATTTTTACTAAGAATATTTTTTTCAATAAAATTACTCTAAAAGTATTGACTTAGTTTAAAAATTATATAGAACAAAAGTTTTTTAGAGTTAGTCAGTTAATCCATTTTGGGACTTACTTTAAACGCGCGTTTTTTTACCCCCGAGAAGGGGTAACTGTAACTGTCACCCCCCAAGTAAAAGCAACCAACGGTACAAGTTCAACTTTGAAGTAGGTACGTAGAACCTAAAACCAGATTTTCATGCAATTCGGAGTTGACTCTGAAAATTACACTCCAAAACGGTCATTTACTGGGCTATTGTTGTTTATTTGTCCCGATCTACAACCCCAAATCCCGATTTGTTTTTGGTTACGTACCGATTAAAAACAAATCGGACCTGGCAACACTAGTCCTGAATTAAAACGTGGTATCTGCAAAAAAATTAAAAATTGAGTTTTTGCTATTTGTGGTTTCCTTCTGACCTTATTTATGCTTCTGCAATATCTGAAAGCCATATCATTTTATTTACTACCAAAATAAACAAATTGGAATATGCAGTATGTGCTAAATTTCAATAGTTGCTTAATTAAAATGCGGTATCTACAGAGTACTCAACTCGGTACAGCTACAGCGGTATGTGCTAGAGAGTATCATGTAATTGCCGGGTTTTAATTGAACACAGCGCATTTACCGCGTTTTTATCGAGACTCGTGTTGCGACCTCGTATTTTGAACATTTATGACATGTAGGTATTTTGCGTATATAATAAACAATTATAAGCTATTTATTTTTCTTTTTTGGTAACTATTCTTCCTTGTTAAAAATCCTATTTGTAAATAAAATGCAGATATAGCAATACTTCTAATCCAGTAATATGTCCGCTGCTCAATTAAAGTGCGGTATATGACTTTTTATTTACACCTTTGATAGAAACATGATTTTCTTTAAGAATGGTCTTTTTCCAGATTACTGGAAAGAAAGTTTCCTTAAGCCTATATTTAAAGACGGGTATAAATCTCTTGTCAATAATTATCGTCCTATTAGCATCCTTGGTGTGGTACCCAAAGTGTTTGAGAGTCTGGTTTGTGACTTTTTAACTCCTTTACTTGAGCCTAAACTTATCGATCAACAATCTTGGTTTAGACCCCATAGATCTACTGAGCTTAACCTATTAATTTATGTAGATTTTTTGTTTGACTCCCTTGAGAGGGGCTATCAAGTGGATACAATTTACACTGATTTCTCCAAGGCGTTCGACAGGGTGTCACATGGTATGTTGGTCCATAAGCTCAGAATGATTGGTGTTGATGAACCATTGATTTCTTAGTTTGGCAGCTATTTGTCTAATCGTAGACAGATAGTAAAAATTGGTAATTTTCTTTCCAAATCAATTCTTGTTCCTTCAGGGGTTCCTCAAGGATCACATCTTTGGCCTCTTCTGTTTAACATTTTTATAAACGATATTCACGAATGTTTTTCTTCTTCCCATTTTTTGCTGTTTGCGATTACTTAAAATTGAGCTGTCTGATTAAATCACCCAATGACTGATAAACTTCAATATGAGTTAATTAATTTGTTGGACTGGTGTACAAGAAATGGGATGAGTCTGAATCCATCTAAATGCAAAGCCATTACGTTTTCTCGATCTAGATCCCCAATCCATTTTGAATACAAGGTTGGACAGCATTGCCTAGATACTGTACCTTTCATCAAGGACCTTGGTGTTACTTTGGATGCTACTCTACAACTTTTTGATCACTTAAATAATATAGTCAACAAGGCATTTCAGATGCTTGGCTTTATCAGAAGAAGTACACAGGATTTTACTGGGATTACTGTCATAAAAACGCTTTATTGCTCTCTTTTCCGTCCCCATCTTGAGTATGCGTCCTGTATATGGTCCCCTTTTTATGGTGTGCATATTGAGACCTTGTGTCATGTTGAGCATAAATTCCTTAAACAGATTGCTTTCAAATTAAACATCTTGGACAACTACAATGATGCAGATTTACTTGCTACAATAAATATGCTACCCATCTCTATACGTCATAAGAAGAGAGATCTTATTATTTTTTACAATATTCTGCATGCTAGAGCTGCTGCTTCTTCTTTGCTCAATAAAATTAATATACATGTTCCATCTAGACCTACCAGATCTATAGCTAGTTTCCATTACCCTATACATCGCACTAACTATGGATTTAACAACTTCATTTCAAGAACTGCCAGACTAGCCAATCAATATGATAACATAGATTTCTTTGCAACCTTTGGCTCATTCTTGCGTCAGGTTTTGTGTACTCTTGACTTGTGTAATGGATAATGGATATAGATAACTTTTTGTATTACATTGTATTATAATACAGATTAACTTTTTGTATAGATAACTTTTTGTTTGCTTTGTATAATAATACAGATTAACTTTTTGTATTGTAACTGTAGATATAGTCAGTGTTATGAATTTATAGTTTAACATTACTGTAATTGGGCTTGCCCGTTGATAAATAAAATAAAATAAAAAAACATGTTTTGCATTAAAACGTTGTCAAAATATATAGAGTCCTGAGAAAAAACTTTGAGAGCCGATTTCTCAGTTTGAAGTTGGCTGCACATACCGCGTGTTATTTGAGGACGGCAGTATTCTAAATAGTTGTTCTGCTTTCTTTATTGCTGTCCACTCCCTGATATTCTTCAACCGAGAGGCCTGTTTTCTACCAATTCCCCTGCATCCTTTGATTTTACCAATCATAATAAGTTGGAGAATGTAATATCAGTCTCCCCTTACTACGTGTCCAAAATAGGCCATATTTCTATATTTGATGTTATCAAGCAACTCATGGTATTTGCTCTCAGAAGGACTGCTACATTTTTCAATAGCACAAAAAGTATTAACTTTAGTGCTAGTGATTCCTGTGATTATTTTGAGCAAAAGAATTTTCACCCGTAAGAAGGAGTGGCAACCACCCCTGGGGCGGAAGCACACATCAGCGTTATATAACTTTTGTTATTTGAGAACTTCCCCATCTACTCACCAAATTTCAAGTGAATCAGTTCAAGTCGTCAAAATTCACGAGGTGAATGATTTGAGTGACTGGACTAATAGTTCAGTGTTTGCTTCTCAAGTTGACCTTCATCATAGCTTTTGTTGTTGTTTTTTTATATTCTTACCTTATAGTAATATTTTATTGTTATACAGGGTGTACCGAAAAGATTGGTCATAAATTATACCACACATTCTGGGGCCAAAAATAGTTCGATTGAACCTAACTTACCTTAGTACAAATGTACTCATAAAAAAAGTTACAGCCCTTTGAAGTTACAAAATGAAAATCGATTGTTTTCAATATATCGAAAACTATTAGAGATTTTTTATTGAAAATGGACATGTATCATTCTTATGGCAGGAACATCTTAAAACAAAATTATAGTGAAATTATAAAAATTTATGGGGATTTTGTTCCCTTAACCCCCCCCCCCCCAAACTTTTGTGTACGTTCCAATTAATTCATTATTGTGGTACCATTAGTTAAACACAACGTTTTTAAAACTTTTTTGCCTCCTAGTATTTTTTCGATAAGCCAGTTTTTATCGAGATGCGGCTTCCTTTTCAATATATTTACGTAAAAATTTTATGGGGGTTTTGTTCCTTTAAACCCCCCAAATGTTTATGTACGTTCCAATTAAACTATTATTGTGGTACCATTAGTTAAACATAGTGTTTTTAAGACTTTTGCCTCTTAGTCTTTTTTTTTATAAGTCACCTTTTATCGAGATGTAGCTTCTTTTTCAAAATATACCTCAAATGTAAATTATAAATAAATTTTCATATTATTAACAGGTCTCTATAACCGTGCTTAACCATACACAAATATGTGGTGGATTCGACAAATATTCAAAATATCTCGATAAACACTGACTTATCGAAAAAGTACTAAGAGGCAAAAAGTTTTAGAAACATTGTGTTTAACTAATAGTGCCACAATAATAAGTCAATTGGAACGTACACAAAAGTTTGGGGGGGTTTAAGGGAACAAAAGCCCATAAAATTTTTATGGGGTGTACAAATTTCACTTTAATTTTTTTTAAGATGTTACTGCCATAAAAATGCCACATGTCTATTTTCAATAAAAAATCTCTTAGAGTTTTCGATATTTCGATATATGAAAAAAAATAGGGTCGCTGATTTGCAAAAAGGTGCCAAGTGACATTTTATTCAAAAGAGGGGTTATGTGCAAAAATGAGAGGTACGAAGGTTCTACCTATTCTGTAAAAAGGGGTCAAGTGTATTACTTATTGGTGTTGAGATAGTCTCATAATTTTTTGGTGCCAAGTAACATTTTTTTAAATTGGTTGTCTAAAAAGGAGCTTAGTAGATCCACTTTGTAAAAATATAAAAATGTTACTTGGCACCTTTTTGCAAATCAGCGACGATATATATACAATAGCACTAAAGGCCTTAGAGGCACCTGGTTTAAAAAGTTTGTTCTTTCTTCGTTTTCACTTTACTTTGTGTACTGAAATGATTTTTCTCCACTCTTCTTGTTATTCATTTTTCTTTTCTGGTCTTCTAACCCCATTCTTTCCATATATTTTCCAACTTCTTGCTTCCATCCATTTTTCTGTCTTCCTTTTCTTTTTTTGAGGTCATAGTGTAGTTTAGTACCCTTTTAGGAGTACCTGGTGTTCAGCAAATTTTCTAGGTGACCTCGCCATCCATCATCTATGTGCCTTTATCACTCCCATTATATTAGGTTGTTTGTATAATTCCTTTAACTCATCATTTGATCTTCTTATCCATAAACTTTATTATTACTCCATAATATATCTTCCTAAGGATTTTTCTTTCCCAGACCTCCAGTAAATTTTGTTCATTGTTTATCATTGTCCATGTCTTACTATTGGTATGTTACTATTACTATTGGTTGTATACATAGCATATACATAGTGTTTTTGTATAACTACTTGCTTTTCAAAAACTTGCTTTTTAACATTCCATTAAGCACATATACACTTCTATTGCCCGCCTTTATTCTAGTTTGTATTTCTTCTTTAATGTTCGGTTTACATGATATTGCTGCTAGGTACGTAAATCTTCCTACCATTTCGAATTCATATGATTTTCCTTCTTCTACTTCTACTTTAAACTTTTCTCCATTTCTGAACTGAACATCTGTCCATTCCATACATTTTGTTTTAGTTTCATTTATGTACAGTCCAATTTTCTTCGCTGCTTTTATTATTCTCTGTACTATCTCCTATAGCTCTTTTTTTCCTGTGGCCAGAAACACCACACCATCCGTTCAATCCGTCAAAATTTGGAGGTGAGTAGCCTTAGTAACTGGACTAAATAGTTCATTGTTTGCTTCTGAAGTTGACCTTCATCATTGCTTTTGTTGTTGATTTTTTTTTTGTATTCTAAACTGGTAGTAACAATTTGTAATTATTAGTTGCCTTAAATAGTATGTTCAATTGGTTTATGATTCAGTTTTTATACATAAAAATGTTATTGTCCTAATGTGTTCTATTCTTTGTCTATAACATACCAGTATATTTTTATAGTTTTGTAGAACTTAGTTCCAAAAAGATATATTTACATTAATGGACTTAGGACCAAAAATAATTTCTATAAAACTAGTTAGGTAAATCATTAATTAAAACTTCATTGAAAAAGTTTACTTAGTACAAAAACATGTGTATAAATAATATTTATTAGTTTGTTGTTAGTCAATGATGTATTGGTCTGCTCTTGACTAAACTTTTCTAATCAACTATTTTCAATGGAAAATAAGCCACAATTTTACCAAAAAAATGATTTTATTAACGTTTCATTTTACGTTTTATTTTTTTTCAGTATTTTTTTGTATTTTGACAACTACACCCGACTTGGGCGTCGAAACGTTAATAAAATCATTTTTTTTTTTTGGTAAAATTGTGGCTTATTTCCCATTGAAAATAGTTGATTATAAAAATGCCACAAGGAAATAGCTTCAGAACAACATTAAACTTTTCTATTAATCTTGTATATTTTTTTACATTAAAATGTGTGCTCATGATAGCTAAGTTGTCTAGACAGAATTACAGTAATAGTTTCCCATTTTTGTTGATTTTCTCTTCTCTATATATGGTACAATGACATTATACCAGTTTCCTACTCTACTTCCTTTCTCACTCTTGCATTCAGATCTCTTGTGATCATAAAAATATTCTCTGTACAATGTTCTTTTTACTTCTTGTAGTTTATCCCATATATTTCTGTTGTTTCTTGTGTCTGCCTCAAGTCCATAGCATATAAAGTATATAGATTCACATTATTTACCTATCTTTAGGTCTACTCTGAGTCTACTTTCATTGACATAAGATATCTAATTCCTTACTTTGTTAATACTCTCTTTTTCCCTCTACTCTGCTATATGAGTTTTCAGTCTCTATTACCATATTTCTCTTCTCTATTTCTCTTTTTTTTGTCCCTACTTCGATGTTTGTATTTTTATTTACATTCTCTAGATCAGGGGTGGGCAAACTTTTTTTAATAAGGGCCACAAAAGGTTTTTACTCTATTACCAAGGGCCGCAATGTTTTCGAATTTTTAACTTGGGGGGGGGGGAATGTTAAGCAAAAGTTTTTTAATTTGTTTGAAACTATGGTAGAATTATTTTATTTTTAAATTAAATAAACATATTCAGTACAATTCAAAGAATATCCGAAAAAAATGATTCAAGACCAACTATTGAAAAATAAGACAACGGTGGCAAATTTTTACCGACACCTAAAAAAAAGGATTTTTTCAGTAGGCATCAGAACTCGTTATTGGATCATATGAAACAAAAAATTCAAAAATATTTTATTAGCTTATGAGTTTCTCGAGATAACACTATCGAGTTTTTTTTTTAGTTTTGACGATTTTTTCGTTTTTGATATCACTCAGAAGTGAAAATACCGAAATAGTGAAAATCAACACATTTGTCATTGATACCTCAAGAAATGTCTAAAGAAAATATATGAAAAATTTCAAGTGGATCTGTCAAGTAGCCTTTGAGTTACAATGTCCACCGCCTATAAAAAGCAGTTGAGCAGTTTTGAGAAAAACACGTTGAGTTTTGACAACTTTTATTTTTAATTTCTTCTGTCTGTCAAATCGTAAAGTGATGCACATCGGAATATGTTTTTAAATCGCAGAGTAATTTGCAATAGAAAATGGAACAGCTGTTGAACGTTTCTCACTGCGCTCAACAAGCTGCTGCAAAGCGAGTCGAAGGTAGGGATATTAAACATGCTGTATTTCTGGTAGTTTTCCTACGGTCAAACTGAAATTTTCAGAGAATATTTTTGAAATTATGTATTTTCATACAAAATAATAAAAAAAAATCGAAAATTTCAAAATTTTCAAACCATATCTCTACCCCCCTATACCACATTCGCACTTATTTAAGCACGGTATTTGTCGCAAATATACAGGGTGTTTAATTGAGAAACGGGAATACTTAAATTGTGAATAGAGGTCACTAAGGCGGTTCTAGATATACTACATATATTGCCTCAATAATTTTTATAACTGAGTTACAGGGTGTTTTATCGATTTTGCCCATGTCTTTCTGGAAGCATAACTTTAGAACCACCTTGTATATTTTTTGATATTTGACATAGATATCTCTCATTTAAAATCCAAACTACCCAACTTCTAATCACAAGAATAATCCAGATCTGGACGAAACAAAATTATTGGGAAATAATTGGACTAATTCTTTCTTTTTTATATGATCAATGAATAGTTTGAATTTCATTACAAAAGTTTCATTTTGAGATCAACACTTAATTTATCAAAGTAGCAATGTTTAATTTCTAAATAATTTCCTCCCCTAATGCACAGCATCTTTTAAGAACCTTTTCTAAACTTAATTATCGAATATGATTGTTGATTGTGGTATAAGACATCATTATGTTCTGTCTATAACTCTTCCAAAAATGCTTTGAATTCACGATGATTTAATCCTATTGGACGAATACAGTTAACAATGTTAGTTCTAATTGAAATGACGTTATCCACTTGCAAAACACTTTTGCACAATATCTGATGATGGATTATGCAGTGAAGAATAATAAATCATGTTCTGGAAACTGTTGAACGTAATCTTTAAGTTTTCTCAACGTTACAATATTTGCTCCTCTTAAATTTATTGCTCCGTCAGTTGTTACTCTTACTAGGTGGTTACAGGTTAATTCAAAATTTTCCACACAGTTCGATCCTGACTACTTCGAAAATATCATTTTCATTTGTTGAAATTTCATGGATTTTCATTGAGGGAGCCGATAAATCTCTGTGCCAAAAACCCAAATCATTGCACCTGTTATGTTGAAAATTTGCGGAAAAATCACCCGCTGCGAAAGTGATAATATTAATAGCTGCATTACCTATCTATATTTAATTATCAATATTAGCAATAATTAGAAAAAATCTTGAAATGAAAATAATTCACTTTTTCTCCTCGGGCCGCAAAAAAATGTCTAAAGGGCCGCATGCGGCCCGCGGGCCGCACTTTGCCCACCGCTGCTCTAGATCGATTTCGGAAATTATTCAAGTTTGCGATTTTAAGTGTTCTGAGGACTTCCATAACTAACTTTTTGCTATGTTATGCGACACCCAGAGACATATATGTATTATATTCCATTTAATAATACAAGGCGAGGTAGACGGAATAAGAGGGCCAGCTCGAAAAAGAGCGTTGTGGCTTAGAAACCTGAGAGAATGGTATAACAGATCCTCTGCACCCGTTTCCGAGCTGCCGTCAACAAAACTACAATATTTAAGAAGAAGAAGATCGATTTAATGTTGCAGGTTGCCTCTATCTCTATGCTGTCTTTATTTTCTTTATACGACCCCAGATGTATAACTGTAAATGGCAATGAGATAGAACAAGCCCCTAGTTCATTTGCTATCTTTTTAAAATCTTTATATTCCAACAGATTAACTTATTTAAAAATTAATAATGATGAATTTTCATATCCCCGACTAACTAATGTTGGATTGCCACAGGGGAGTATTTTAAGCCCTATTTTATACATCCTGTACAACATAGATCTTGAAGTTAGTATACCCAACCATACAAAAATTCTTCAATATGCTGATGATGTTGTTTTATATACAGAAGGAAAATTGTTAAGTAGATGTGAGAATAATTTAAAAGTCATATTAGAAATCGTGAATCAGTGCTATGAAGAAGTAGGATTATCAATTTCTGACACAAAAACTGAGGTGTGTTACTTTACAAAAAAAACAGAGTTCCACAAGGCAATCTTAATGTTGGAAAATTTAATTTTCCTATTAAAAGCTGTGTTAAGTATCTTGGTACCTATCTAGACAGGAAATTGTCATGGAAAGATCACATTCATCATATTGTTAAAAAATCAGAAAACTCAATAAATATTTTAAGAGCTTTCTGTAAAACAAATTGGGGAGCAGACCCAAATATCGCTTTGATGTTTTACCGTAACATGATTAGGCCCATTTTCGACTATAGCTGTCATTTATTTGGATCAGCGACCAATACACTTCTAAATAAACTTTAAATTCAAAAAGTAAATGCTTGAGATTATGCCTAGGTTATTTAAAATTAAACACCAGTCCAAATAATGGAAAATGAAGCAGTAGAACCTCCATTGCATTTACGCCGCCAATTTCTTAGTGATAAATTTACAACCCGAATTCTGTCCAAAAAATGTAAATACCTTCAAGATCTTCATGGGCCTTTTTTAGACCTTACTCATAGGTATTGGAGAACTAAAAAATCTATACCTTTGGTAGAAAGTTATCTAAGTGTGGTAAAGTACAATGAAATTATCTATAAAAGTCAAATTCCATCTTACTAGAGTGAAATGACAAAAACATTATTTTCTAACAAGGTTAAAACATGTTATTTAAACTCACATTTACCGCCAAATATGTTTGATATACTTATTAGAGAAAAATGGTCAAATTTTCAGTACATATTTACCGATGGGTCAAAAGACGCAAATGGAACGGGCTATGCAGTGTTCCACGAAAATAAAAATTACCATCATCAGTATAGCTTACCCATTGAATGCTCAATATACACAGCAGAAATGATAGCAGTAATGTTTGCTCTTCAGTATGTACTACTGAATCCAACTAACAATTATGTTATATTTACTGACAGTAAAAGCGTGGTGGACAGATTTAGTAACATTCAAACAGTCAAACACATAAACCACATTGAATTGAATATTCTTAATGCTCTGTTTGAAACTATACAATTAGGAGTAAATGTAACAATTGCTTGGATTAAGGGTCATTCGGGAATAAATGGCTATGAAATAGTTGACAATTTTGCTAACTCAACTTATATAATCGGAGAAAAAATAAACAAAAATTTAATTCCAGCTTCAGATATTGATACTTTTAGCAGACAAAAACTTAAAAATAATTGGCAATTGCATTACAGAGAATCTAATACTGGCTCAAATTTTGCTCACTGTAACCCTAGGATATCCTCAGGAAGATGGTTTTACACAGAATATAATAGACATTTTATAAAGACCATTAATCGGCTGAGAGCAAATCATGCTCTTACTCCATCTTACACTCATAGAATCGGCTTGGCAGATACTCCCAATTGTACTTGTGGCAATTAAAAAATTTAAAATGTTGTTTCCCAATAAACCTTAATACTTTAACAAATGATATGGAATGATATGGTAAAAATACTTTACAAATGATATGGAAATTCTTCATCTCATTTATAAACATGTTAAATTATGTAAATACAAGTTGTAAACTAGGAATAATTTGTTAATTTGGTTTGAAAAAATTAAAAAGAAAAAAAAATAAGATAAAAAAAATAGAAACAAAAAAAAAGAAAAGAAAAATAAAAAACAAGTAAAAAAATAACAAAAATAAATAGAAGTAAAAAAGTGATTACCACAAATTAAAATATATAAAAAAATATAATATAATAATATTTATGTTGTATCAAAAAAATAATATTGTAGTACTTACGTTATGAAATAAAGAAATGTATGACTATGAATCTGCAATCAATCACAAACAAGTCTGGCTAATTGGCCCTGCCAAAGCCATTTTTCAAGCAAAAAAAAATTCTGAAACTTCACAAAGAAAACCAAAGTACGGAAATCAATAGAAGAGCACGACCGGCATGGACAGGATTTGGAAAACTTATTTGGATACTTAAGAACCACAAGATACCTCAATAATTGAGGAGCAGTGTGTTCAACAAGTGCATTTTTTCTATCATGACATATGGATGAAACCTGAACCCTAACCAAAGCAAATATGAATAAACTAGCCATAACAAAAAGGGAAATGTTAAAACAATTACTGTCAGATAGAAAGAGTAAGGACTGGGTAAGATAAAAAAACAAGAATCGAGGATATCAGAACAAAAATTGCCAAACTCAAATGGAAAATTGCAGACCACACTGCTAGACAAAAAGACCAATGTTGGAACACCACAGTACAATATTGGAGACCTCACAAAGGTAGACGACCAAGAGAAAGAACACATATAAGATGGGTAGATCACATAAAAAAATAGCCGAAACAAATTGGGCCCTGGATAGAGATGAATGAAGAGATTGGGAGATTCCTGTCCAAAAATTGATGATAAGAGGCTAAGATGAATAGAATAGAATAGAAAAAAGCTTTATTCTCAGGATTCACAAGTTACAAAAATAAATTGTCAATAGAGAGAATGGTGTCAATTACAATTTATAAGGGTTGCTAAAACAACCTACACTTAACATAAAAGTAATATTAAAATATAATAATAATAATAGTGACATTTAGATTCATATAAGAGCCCTCAGACTCCCTGCAGGTCAGCTTGAAGGTATTCTTCCACTTTGTACGGTTCTAGGTGTATGAGCAACTGTTGAACAGACTTTCTATATTTATTTATGTCAGTTTCTTTTTTGATGCTATAAATGATGATTTGAGGCAGTTTTTTAAAGAATTTAATACTCTGTGGCATATTGGTACATTATAGTTTATGAGATTGTTTCGTGTATTAGTATTATGGTTTATTATGTGTTGAAGAAAAATATTTGCCATATTAGTCCAGGGTAATAAGGTTTTTTCCATGGCACTCGAGCAGCCAGGGTACTGAAGCGTTTTTTCGACAGGTAATACCTATAAGAGCAAATTGTAACTATTTCCTGCGTAGGATCTGGCGGCCATTTTTATTTATAAACAATTAAGTGTCAAAAAATGGCATTTTTCCCTTTTTTTTCAAATCAATGGAAAACAGTGAAACTTATGGTTGTTTTAGTACAAATATCTTTGAGATTATGGAAAAAGCTTTAAAATGACGTATTACAAAGTTTGATATACTCATTTATTGTTAATATAATTGCGAAAAAAGGTCGAAATTGCAAAAAAAATTAATTTAGCAATATCTATTGTAAAAATTAGTGTACAGCTTTGAAATTTTTGTCATATAAGGGTTCTTTGGTGCTTAATATGTGATAAAAATTTCAAAGCGATTCATTCAATTGTTTAAATTATATTCAAATTGTTTATCCTAGAGAGCATTTTTTTTACAATAACATAAGTCAGAAAAAAATTACGTTAGAACCATTCCACAGGTGTCAAATGAAAGAGCATGAGCTATATTTTCAACTTGGTTTAAAAGAAGCGAATAAAAAATGCATTTATTAGTAATAAATAATTATGCAAAAGTATCGTAAATCTTTCCTTATAAACTTTTTATTGTGTTATATGAGAAATTATATATTATTATTACAATTTTTTATCAATTATGATATAAATAACATTACTTGGTAGTTGTGCACTTAAAACAGGCTAAAAAAGTTAATTTTTTTGGAAAAAGTTATTCAAAAAGTTTATAAGGAAAGGTTTACGATACTTTTGCATAATTATTTATTACTAATAAATGCATTTTTTAGTCGCTTTTTTTAAACCAAGTTGAAAATATAGTTCATGCTCTTCCATTTGACACCTGTGGAATGGTTCTAACGTCATTTTTTTCTGACTTATGTTAGTGCACAAAAAATGCTCACTGATATAAACAATTCGAATAAAATTTAAACAATTGAATGAATCGCTTTGAAATTTTTATCACATATTAAGCACCAAAGAACCCTTATATGACAAGAATTTCAAAGCTGTACACTAATTTTTACAATAGATATTGCGAAATTAATTTTTTTTGCAATTTCGATCTTTTTTCGCAATTATATTAACAATAAATGAGTATATCAAACTTTGTAATACGTCATTTTAAAGCTTTTTCCATAATCTCAAAGATATTTGTACTAAAAAAATTATAAGTTTCACTGTTTTCCATTGATTTGAAAAAAAAGGAAAAAATGCCATTTTTTGACAGTTAATTGTTTATAAATAGAAATGGCCGCCAGATCCTACGCAGGAAATAGTTACAATTTGTTCCTATAGGTATTACTTGTCGAAAAAACGCTTCAGTATCCTGGCTGCTCGAGTGTCACGAACAGGGTATATTTTTGTCTTATTACCCTGGTCTATATAGTGTAGGAAACAGAGGTTGGACCTCGCAAAATGGACACAAGTCCGGTTTTATTTTTTTTCTGGTATATCAAGGGGAGCCTTGATATACTATTATATTATAGTCTATTATAAGACTAACTTTTTCTTAAAAAATATTGCCCCGGAACCCCCCTTTAAAGGGGGTAATTTGTGGTTTTTGCGAAACGTAGCCGTTCCTGTACGTTTTGCAAAAAATTTACTTAATAGTAAAATGAAGAGGATTATATTTCCTACTATTTATTTCCCGACAGCATATATCTATCACCCACCGTTTAGCGGGGGTGGCGCCCCAAAGTTGGCAAATTTTATAAAAGATGTTTAAAAAAAAAATTATTTTTCCCTAACTGTAATGAAAATTAAGAAGAAACCCTGCGGCAATTAATCACAAATAAGTGGCTGATTTTTTGATATAGGTTTCATTTAAGGGCAATTGCAAATTTTTTAATTACAGGGTGTTACATTTTAAAAAACCCCTTTTTGATACCATCTGAACCGCCTATGCTAGAGTAAAAAAACTTTCAGCGATTATCTATGTACTAGTGGTATTTACAAATTTGTATAATGCACCCCCCATATTTTCCCCGGAACCACCCCAAAAAAAGGAGAATTAATAAAGAAAATAATGAAAAATTTATTTTGGGCCACCACTGTGGCTTTAGGGTGCAAAGAAAATAAAATATGAATAGGTCATAATGTGTAGCAGACAGTGTGTTCTTTTATGTTCTATAAGCACGTTATCCATAAAATGAATAGGTGACGAAAAAAAAGACAAAAACTGGAGCCCGCCAAAGCATTTCTGAGGTTTACGGCTTCACTGTGCCGTAACGGTTGCTTATACGAAAAAAATGCATAGGACCTTATTTGTAGAGAAAATAGTGATCTTTAATTTTATATAAGTTTTGTTTTAAAAAAATGCATAGGTAATGAGAAAATCGTGAAAACATGCTCTCCAAGGGATAGGGGTAGTTTCTGCAGTTTATTTTCAAGGATAGGGGTAGTTTCCACAGGGATGTTGCAATAATCATATATATTTATGAAAAACCCTATTGATGGAGCATATGTCCATATGGGCCAAAAAGCAAAAAAAAACAATTTTCAACCCCCTTTATAAATTTTTTTTTGCTACGGGGTTGATTTAAGAAATCTAGTTTGGTGTCCATGCATGGGTAATAAGAACGTGCACAAAATGATATATGAAGCATTTTAATAAAGAGCATGGTGTGTGAAGGATTCCAAGAAAATCACTTTCTTTATTAATTCTCCTTTTTTTGGGATGGTTCCGGAAAAAAAATGGGGGTGCATTTTAGAAATTTGTAAACAACACCAGTACATGGATAATCGCTGAGAGTTTTTTTACTTTAGCATAGGCGGTTCAGATGGTATAAAAAGGGGTTTTTTAAAATGTAACACCCTGTAATTAAAAAACGGGAAATTGCCGCTAAATGAAACCTATATCAAAAAATCAGCCACTTCTATGTGATTAATCTCCCCAGGATTTCTTCTTAATTTTCATTACAGTTAGAGAAAAATAATTTTTTTAAAAAACATCTTTTTTAAAAACTTGTCAACTTTGGGGCGCCACCCCCGCTAAACGGTGGGTGATAGACATATGCTGTCGCGAAATAAATAGGAAATATAGTCCTCTTCATTTTACTATTAAGTAAATTTTTTGCAAAACGTACAGGAAGAGCTACGTTTCGCAAAAACCACAAATTGCCCCCTTTAAAGGGATGAAAAGGGGGTTTCCGGGGCGAAATTTTTTAAGAAAAAGTTAATCTCATAATAATCACCCCTTGATATACCAGAAAAAAAAAACGGACTTGTGTCCATTTTGCGAGGTTCAACCTCTGTTTCCTACACTAATAGGATTGTAAAATTATTTACATTCCTATTAATTAGGATCATGAACTTTTCTGTTTGATTATTCTTTCATTTGCAGTTCGCTTCAATTTTATCTTGTCGTCAGATAAATAATTGAGAATATATATTTTTTCAGATATGTTCTATGATTGTCCTTCACTCACAACAGAATACATAGATGCAGCCAATGCCTTAGATAAGATATACGCACCGCGTGAAATAGATCCCACAATTCCTAGAGACGAAAAAATAAAGTTGATGAATGAATGGTGGACATTATCGGAGAAAATATTAAAGTACGTTTTTTAGCTAATTAATTTATTTGCAACTTTACTCAATAAGTTCCAGGCGTAACTATGAAAATACTTTTTAGATACATTTCTATATCTCATTATATTATGGCAAAATTTACGATTTTATTGGGAAATAAGCCACAATTTCATTTAAAAATAAAATTTATTGACGTTTCGACTTCCACTTCAAAGGCCGTTATCGAAATACCTACAAAATATTAATTAAACAAATTTTGTTGCTTAGTAAAAAGATTCTTCTAATAATTTAATTTAATCTGACTCATTCATATCGGCAATTCAGACATATATGTTATACATTTTAAAGAAGAAGTCTTTAAAGTGATATTGCCAATATTTATGAGTGCGTTCCTGGGACGACTTTATTGAAAGATAGTTCATTCGATTACATGAAATTAACTTTAACTTCAGAATATCCTTCACAAAAATGATAGCATGTGATTTGTCTTTAAAAGACAACCACATGCAATGATGACAGTAATATTCTCGTGTTAGTGATTCCAAAGTACCTAAATCACGAAGAAAATCCAAGAAAAAACCTCATGATACTATCCTACCTAATTCTTTAGTTGATTTGATGTAATCGAATGAACTATATTTCAATAAAGTCGTCCCAGGAACGCAACTAATAAATATTGGCAATATCATTTTAAAGTCTTCTACTTTAAAATGTATAATATATGTCTGACTTGCCGATATGAATGAGTCAGATTAAATTAAATAATTATTCTTCTTTAAGTTCCATCTTCTATCGAAGGTTGGAAATCATCATGGCAATGCGGACCCTGTTGACTGCCGCTCTAAATACCTCTACACTACTGCATTCGACATTCCCGTAAGTTCTTAAGCCAGGATGTTCTTCGTCTTCCCACATTTCGCTTTCCTTGGATTTTGCCTTGCATAATAAGTTTTAATAATGAGTATTTTTGCCCTCTGATCACATGTCCCAATCACTCAAGTTTTCATCTTTTGATAGTATTATTTCCGGTTGATTTCCTGTCCTTCTAGTTACTTCCACGTGTTTGACATTCTTTGAATCCATGATATTCGTAGGATTCTTCTGTAACACCAAAATTCAAAGGCGGCTAACTTATTCAAATGGACTTGTTTCAATGGCCACGCTTCCAAGCCATAAAGAAGAGTAGAGAACACGTAACATTAAATTATTAGAAGAATGTTTTTACTAAGCAACCAAATATGTTTAATTTATTAATATTTTGTATTTCTATAACGACCTCCGAAGTGGAGGTCGAAACGTCAATAAAATTCATTTTTAAATTAAATTGTGGCTTATTTCCCAATAAGATAGTAAATTGTATAAGATGCCACAAAGAAATTCTTTGTTTTTCTAGAGCATTTCTCTTTGGCATCAAAATACTCCACATTTTTCACACTAACATCCTCATTTGTGCTAAATTTATTTCTCTAAAACATCAGTTTAGCTTTAAATTTGTCATTGAGGGCCAAATCTGAAGAATATGGTGGGTGCGAAAATAACTCAATCTTCCTGATGAGACAGGACTTCTTTGGTCTTCGTTTTTGGCCTTTTTTCGCAATTTTTTCCTTCGATCTCACCAATAACGCTTTTCATTATTGAAGAACCATCAATAGCGAATATGTTAATGCTAAAATATTCGCTACTTTAGCATTAAAATATTCGCTGTTGATGGTTCTTCCTTTCTAGAGGTAATTAATGAACAAAATATATTACGATTCCAAAACACCAAACCCAAAACTTTTTCAACTGATATTTCTGTCTTTAGTCGCTTTGGACAGCTTTCAGCTATTGCTGCCAACTCAGTTGAATGTTAATTTGACTTTTGAGTGAAGTGGTTGATGCATGTTTCATACATTGGCACACATTTATACAACCTCATGCTTATTCAGCTGACAGTGACAAATAGCTCCCTGAATGAAACACCAGTTGTCATTAGTAAATCGTGATCATATGCTTTTAACTTCGAACACAGCTTTTAGACAAGGCGAAAGCAGCGGGTTCGTTGGAAAAGATATTCCCATGAGATTTTTTTGCATCATCACATTCGTGAGACATCCCAGAATAAGGTTCAAGTCGCCCACGTGAAAACTGGTCCAAATTTTTTTTAACAATTTTTTTAATCTAATTGCAAAAATCAATATTTTCGGCACGGACAAATTTTTTTAAGATATTTTGTACCATTCTGGACAAAAAAGGTATCTTATAATTTTTCTCTAGAGTTTATCGTTTTCGAGTTATACGCAATTTAAAATTGAAAAAAAAATGAAAAATTGCGATTTTCAAGCCTTAATAACTCGGTTAAAAGTTATTATTATTAAAGTTAGAAAGTGACTAAATCACAGTTTAAAGCCCCCCTACAAGATCCTTAAGAAAATTTTGTCATTAATTTATTACTAAGCTGTTATTTTTAAGTAATAATAATGAGCACCAAGCACGTATTAAGCGGCCGTCAAAGGTGAGTGCGAGAGAGAATCTGATGCCATTCCGGCAGTCAATGGTGCCATCTTAGTCGCACTCACATTTACAGCCGCGTCACAATGATGTTACCGCTCATTGTTAATAATTAAAAATAACAGCTTAGTAATAAATTAATGACACAAATTTCTTTATGATCACGTAGGGGTGGCTTTAAACTTTGATTTAGTCGCTTTCTGACTTTCATAATAATAATTTTTAACTGAGTTATTATGTTTTAAAAATGGCAATATTCGCGTTTTTCAAATTTTAAATTGCTTATATATGTAACTCGAAAACGATCAACTTTAGAGAAAAATTACAAGATACCTTTTTTTCCCAGAATGGTCCAAAAAAAACCTAAAAAGAATTGGATCACTTTTCGCGTGGGTGACTTCTTGCACCTTATTCTGGGGTGTCTCACGAATGTGATTATGCAAAAAAATCTCATGGGAATATTTTTTCCAACGAACCCGCCGTTTTCACCTTGTCTATTTGTCGTTAATAAACGATTCACCGTCCAAAACGATGTATTGTATTGTTTTGAGAATAATTTCAAATATAGCTTCACTTTAACCAATATAAATTGTACTAATGGTTTACATCTGAATGAACTAAAAGTTTCAAAGGTGTTTGAACGCTGCAAAGTGGGTTAAGCCATTCTGAATACTCTCAGAAAATGAATACAAAATCCCACAAAACTATGCCCTTATAGGTTTTTTGTGACGCAGATTACAAATTTGATGTCAAAAAATGCAAAAAACTTAAAAATGGCTCAAAAATATAGCATTAACGTATTTGTGTGAAATTTTTGAAAAAGGTTTTTCACGTAACTGATTATGAATTTATATGTCAGAATTCGAAATGGCGGATTATGTGGCAAACATTTAGCGAATTCGTGAAAAAAAAATTATTTTAATATGATATTCTGAAACAACTGCTTAGATGGTCAATAAGTTTATGGGTTTCTGCACTTTGCTTTTAGCGAGGATATCCTTGATCTTCTTGTCGCTTGGTGGAAGAATTTTCTGGTCTTCACGGCCATCTCACTCAGTGTTATGTACTGGCGCTTTTCTTGCATTAACCCGTAGCATGCCTTTTCTGTTGTTATGAGCTTCTTCCTGCTGATCTATGCTATTGGCTCCCTACTGGAACTGCATTCAAGGTTGAAGCGAGACATCCCACTGAGCGTTGGTACTTTCTAAACCATATGATAATTTGTTGTTAGTGGCGACATCTATATTAGGCCTGGGACTTAATGAACGACATTAGATAATTTATGGGCTTGTTATAATTATATTTGTCGTTATAATTATGTATATTTATTATGTTCCAGAGGTTTAGTTGTTCCTCCAGAAGAAATTGAAAATATATGTGCGATTGTTGGACCGTCTATGAGGTGAATATTACTTTATCATACTAGTTACACTCAATATTTTGCTGGCATGCAGTCATTCAATTTAAATACAGTGGAACCTCGATAAGTCGGATTAATCGGGACCGCGGCCGATCCGGGTTATCGAAAATCCGGGTTAGTCGGAGAATATGGTAGAAATTAATAAAATACATATAAATAACAAACAAGTACACATTATCATTGCAAAAACATGAAAGACATATTCACAATACATGTAAATTACGTACAGTTGTATACAGTATTGTTTATTTCTTGGTAAAAAACTAGGTCAAAGTGAAAAAATTTTTGTTTTGTCTGATGAAGATCGGTCCGGGTTGTCGGAGACCGACTTATCGGGGTTCCACTGTACATAATATACAATGACTGTTAGGTTAGGTTTATTACCGTTTCTAAGATGATGAGCTAAGATGGTCTTTCTTTTTGGCAATAAAGTACTAGTTCACGAAAAGGGTATCAAAAAGAGATGGAACAAGTACTTTGGCAATTTATTAAATGAAGAATTTGACAGAAAACCAATTGAGTTAATGGAGATAGTAACAGAAATGGTCACCAAAGTAACAAACGAGAAAGAAGATCAAGCAGTGCAATAAATAAAGACAGAAGAAGCAGTTGGACCAGATGATATTCCTGGGGAAGGGTGAATAGCTTTAGAAGATAGAGGAATAATTTGGCTAACAGGTTTATTTAATAGAATTATGGAAGTGCGATAAATGCCCCCAGATGAATGGAGAAGCTGTATATTAGTAATACCTATTTACAAAACAAGACAAGCTATGATGCACTGAACTGAATGTTGGGCATTTAAAAAGAAGTAGGAATAACGAATGTATGTGACGGGAAAGATAATGCTTGGATGGATGAGTGGAGTAACACAAAAAGAATAAAATTAGGAATGAGTATATTAGGGGAAGTCTAAGAGTGGCATCAATTGATGCTAAAATGAGAGATTATTATTAACACATTCGCTGGCACTACATATTCAGTCATTTTCGTAAGAAAGAACCACTGGCGAATCGTCCATGTAACCACTGTTACCATTGGCAACAGTTAAGAATATGGCAAATAAAAATATTTTATGACTACTGTGAAAATTTCACATGGAATTATTTAATAATTCCATTTTATTTATTTTTACAATAGAAATATGAGTGTTAATTAATAGTAATTCGGTAAAAAGCCAACTAGACGCACTAAAATATTGACGAGTTTATGCGACTCGGTTGCAGGTTATTTTGTTACCACTTTTGTTTGTGGTAACGAAATCGGTCGGACGGGCGGAAACGGTCGTGTCTGAAAATTTGGAAAGGCCAAGGCGTGGGTGCGCTATGGTGCTGTGGACTGTGGATAATAGAAATCTTGTTACCACTTTTTAGAATGATTACAATGGTTACTTACCTATTAAAGTGTGCGTGCAATTAAACATGGATGAGTGTCGTTGACGATTTTTTTTGAAATGGTTGACACTATGATTATTCAACTTAAAAATAGGTTTTCTAATGTAAAGCATCTCGAGTGTTTGGCAATATATTTTGATTTTGACAATTTTAAAAATAACACAAAACAATCCCAGATGCCTTTCATCAATTTGTAAAGCTATATGGATAAAAATTTGACAGAGTAAAGTTAATAACAGAACTGACAGTTTTTTTTTAATAATCCAGATTATATCGATAACTTGATAATGCATTTCAGGAAGATCTTAAATTGGCAAACCTATTTTTAACAGTTCATCAGTTTTTCAGCAATTAAACGGATTAAAATCTACCAAAGAAATACCCAATTGCAAGATTGAATGTCCTCATTTTCTTTAATTTCCATTGAGAAACACTTTTTAAATGGATTAATGACAAAATTTATACAATTCTCTTTTATTACAACTATGTGACTACAGCTGTTTCGGCAGAGTCCCTTTCTCAAGTGATTTAGATTACTATGGGTTTGTCTTTTTAAAGTCTTTAACTCAAGAGGTTGAGGAGTGGGGAGCTGTTTGTCTCGAGTTGGTCATTCAGAATTATATCTGTATTTTTCAGTTTATTAATTTCCATAGATTCTAATAAAAATAGCTTAAGGCCTTTATTTTGAATATGCATAATTTGAAACTGTTTATTAAAAGAATGATTATGATCTAGAATCTAGAAGGTGAAGTGCGTATGTAGAAGTGTCTATTTTTCTATTGTTGAAAGCGCTTTTGTGTTCTTCTATCCGTTTGTCAAAGGTTCTGCCAGTTTGACCAATGTAAGTTTTCGGACAGTCACCACAAGACCACGGACATCGGTCAAACTGACAGAACCTTTGACAAACGGATAGCAGAACAAAAAAGGGCTTTCAACAATAGAAAAACAGACACTTCTACATACGCACTTCACCTTCTAGATTATAATCATTCTTTTAATGAACAGTTTCAAATTCTGCATATTCAAAATAAAGGCCTTAGCTATCTTTATTAGAATCTATGGAAATTAATAAATTGAAAAATCATTATATATAATAAAACTAAGTTGATAAAATGTGTGTGCCGATAAAACTTAAAAAGGATTCCCGATACGATAAAGTGACTTATATAGTGCAATAGCCCTTTATCCCCCCTCGAACAAGTAAGTTCCCGTTTTAACTTAAAGGGCGTATTTTTAAAGATATAAGGGCTTTTCCTAGCAAGCTTGGCTAACCCTAGACCTGGCTCCTCCACCAAATTTTTAAATATTCCCAATTTCGCCCCTTCGCCAAACTTTTAAATATTCCGGTATTAACATCATTATCATCATTATATATAATAAATATATATATTTTGGAGTTGAAGCGAGATAAGTTTAGTTATTCAAATTATTAATTATTAATTCTGAAAATATTTAAAAATTTAAGTTTTCAAATTTCGCGCCTTTACTACTTATGCTATAGCTGCAGAACTTATTGTTACGGCGGACGATAATGTCGAGTACATTCTAGAATGTGTAAAAGAAAATACTCTCGAACTTTTCCGAATATGCTCTCTGAATATATAAGGGCCCGGTATCACCCGCCAGAGTTAGTTCGATTTGAAAAGCGATTGCGAAAGGAACTGAAAGAAGTTATCTGTGAGCATTTATTTTGAAGTATCACGTGTCAGTATTTTTAATAGTGTGTTTAATTAATTCTCGATTTTGAAGCCGAGAAGAAAAAAGTCGTCTGTGAGCCTTTATTGTGAAATATCAAATGTAAGTATTTTTAACCGACTTCAGAAAAAGGAAGTTCTCAGTTTGATTATTAATTATTTATATTAATTATTTTTGAAAAAATAATTATTTTTGAAAACATAATTAATAGTGTCTTTAATTAATTCTAATATGTTTATAACATATATATATATATGTTTATAATATATATATATGTATATGTTTCTATATGTTTATAAGCAAATAGTGTAAAAAATGAGCGAATGTTTTCAATAAATTTTTGTACTATTACGTCATAGTTTATTTTTTTATTGCAACTACCGCGTAATCTCATATCAACTCTCGGGCGAAGCCGGGTATTATAGCTAGTACAGATATAATTCTGAATGACTAACTCGAGACAAACAGCTCCCCACTCTTCAACCTCTTCAGTTAAAGACTTTAGAAAGACAAACCCATAGTAATCTAAATCACTTGAGAAAGGCACTCTGCCGAAACAGCTGTAGTCACATAGTTGTAATCAATTTTGTGGAAGTATAGAAAACAAACGTTTTCAGTGTTTTATTGTTAGATAAAATGAACTTCCATCAAGTAACGGTCGAATCCATCAATTATTTATATTTGGGAGGTTCAAAATAATTTTTTTAAATAAGATTTTTTACATCTGGTTTTGGTAACACTTTAAGGGAAAGAACCCTATTTAATTCCACAGGTTATGAAAGTCAAAAGGCACCTGACTCACGTACGCAAAACGCTTTCTGGCATCAGGTGGCAGCGAATGTGTTAAGATTGTTTGGGCATGTTCAACGATAGAAACTTATGTAGAAATGCAAATATGAAACCACCACGCATATTGGTAAAGACAAAGATGATGAAGATTAGAACGTTTGTATTACAATCATCTCGAAACAAACTATATTACAGTAAATTTTACAAAATGACATTAAAGAATTCAATATTTTTTTATCAATAAGCTTTTTTCTTTTAAAATTATTATTCAAGAAACTGCCGAAAAATATATTTGTGCTTATCAAAAACTATGATCTCTATATAGCGTTACTTACCTTTACATAATAGGCCTGGATCCCGCGTACTAAAAAAATGAAAATTTGTTAATAGCTTAACGTTGTGTAGTCGGACAAACTTTGATGTACAGGAACACTATAACAGGGGAAGTTTTAATTGTGGAACAGATTACAGGTTTCGAACGCCAGTTAGACTACGAAAACGTCCCATGTATCTTGTCGGACAGAACATATATTACATAAAGTTGACTATTGAATAAACTTAAAAACAACCTGCTAGTTTTTACAATCATAAACTTGTCAAGATGACCAGTTCCACAATTAAAATCACGGTCCACAATTAAAACTTCCCCTATTCCAATGTTCCCATACATCAAAGTTTGTCCGACTAGATACCGTTAAGCTATTAATACATTTTCAGCTTGCTATTAGGTAATCAACTTTTTTTACGTGGAATCCAGGCCTATAATGGATTTTTTTGCAGCCTGTTCACCTCGTACTGTAAAATCAGGTATCAAAATTTTGTGATTTTCATTTCAGGGATGGGACCAAAGAATTTTTTGAATTTCTCGAATCAAAAAAAGTTCCCATATTGGTGTTTTCCGCTGGACTCGGAGACACTGTTGTAGCCGTACTTAAGCACTGTGAAGTTTATTTATCTAATGTAGAGGTAAGTGTCAAATAAAACAAATAAATAAAGACGGTTGCATTTTGATTCAAGTCGAGTCTCTTATCATCCTCTGACACGTGTTTATGGGTATACCCGTTATCAAAGAGGATTGTAAGAAGACTTCTCAAATAAAACTTTTTGGGTTGCGTTTTGAGAGGGACTTTACTTGACCTTTTGAAAGGAATTTTTGAAGATAGGTTTGTGTGTCAAGAGGAAGCATTTGTCACAGTCCATTTTATAGACAGTAGTAAAAGGTAACACTAGTCATTGACGTGTTTCTATGCTTTTTAGATTACGAAAAAGCGTTTGATCGTGTCCAACACCACAAGTTAAAGCAGATCCTCAAGACACTTGATATAGATCAAAAAGACATAAGATTGAAACGAGTAAGGCGATGGACTACCGCAGCTAATTGAAATAATATTCGAAAATATTACCTCAATCATCCAAGATAGCCATCGCTACACCCTTAGCTTAGCTCAGTCTTTCAAGGTGTGTTGTCCTAATCTTAGAAATGGACTATGAAGATTCAGAATGGAAGCAAACAAAACAGTATTTTTAACTAATTATGTTTATTGTTCATAAAGATAATAAAAATATGACTTATTAAATGCATTAACAAATATATTCAAATTCTTGCCAAAAACTAACAATTCTGGATCAAACTAACAATTATGCATGGCTTGTGGTGTTGGTTCGATGGTAACTTCTTGATGTCGAATGGTACTGCTGTAGACTTCTTGTAGACCTGGGCAGATGTTCGGCCCTATGCTCCTGCAGCTGAAGATGTTGGGTGCTGTAGTCTGGATGTCATGGTCTCATTCTTCGCCTTAAAGTTGCATCACCGATTATGTGTGAGGCTTAGGTTCCCGAAGAGGGAAAGGTTGATTTCTATCCAAAAACTATAAGATAAAGACACATATCAATCATCAAGAAGAAAAGCCAAAAACGAGCCCTTGCCAAACAATCGTAAAAAGTAGTTATTGGCAAAGGAATAATTAAATGGAATTAAGATTGAATATTACTAGTTAAAATTTGATTACTAAACGTGCATATATGTAAATTAAAAGATATACCTAGGTATTTAAAACTAAAATATCAGAAACCATGCTTTTAGATGGGAGGTTAGGTTAGATATAAAAAATATTAGAAAAACTGCTAGATGTAGAAATGTAATTAAAATATGATAATATGTATTCTTACCCCAAGAGAATATTAAGTCTGGAAATAGATGGGGCCTGATGGGCTCATCTCTGTAAATAGATTAATTTTTCCCTTACACTTTCATTTTGAGTCAGCGGGTAGGGATGAAGTGTCACTTTCATGACAGTGCGACGTAGGCAGTGGCAGGCATGTTCTGTATTAAGACAGATACTTACAGAGTAAGAATATACGGGGTACGTTCAGTATGATGATTTAGATTTTAGATGAAAAGAGATATATAGAAGATAATAAAAGAGGGCGCCAACGAGTTTTTAACGAAGAAATCAGGTAAAGCAAATAGAAGAAAATTATTACTAATGAAATATTAAAGAAAATAAAGTAAAATAATTATTTAAAAATAAAATAACAAAGATGTGACGTTTGTAACGTTATAAGATGCATTGAAAACTTGTTCTGGTATCAAACGGAGCAATTAAAAATAGATAATTCTATATCCAAACCCATACATATAAGAAGAGGTGTTCGACAGGGATGTGTGCTTTTCTTCTTTTATTTAACATTTATTCGGAAGCCATATTTCAAGAGTCTTTGGAAGATGCAGAGATGAAAATCAAAGTAAATGGAGTATTGATCAACAAGATACGATATGCTGATGATTGTGTCTTAATTTGTGACAACATAGTCGATTTTCAACAACTTGTCACTATAGTCGGAGAATACAGTTAGCGAATTGAATTAAAAATTAATACCAAAAAAACCAAATTCATGATCATCTCCAGAAACTTGGATGTACTTTAAAACTCCACCATAACACTGAATACCAAGTCCATTGGAAGAGTGAACAAATTTAAATATCTGGAGACGTGGCTTTTTGAAGTAATGGAATGTCGGAAAGCTCGACAAGCTTTCGTAAAATTCAGGAAGGTACTGACCTGTTCAGTGTTCGATCTTCAACTGAGACTAAGGTTTACTAAGTGCTGCGTATGGTCGGTGCTGCTGTATGGCGTAGAGGCCTGGACACTCAAAACGAGGGATGTAAACAGATTAGAGGTTTTCGAAATGTGGCTTTATCGCTGTATCCTAAAGATACCATGGACGGCGAAAATCACAAATGTAGATGTTCTTAAAAGAATCAACCAAGAACGCCAACTTTTTGAAACCATCAAGAAAAGGAAAACGGTGTATGTCAGTCACATCATGCGAAATGAAAAATACCAGTTCCTCCAACTTATAATCGAGGGTTAAATTGAAGGCAAGAGAGGAATAGGACGCAATAAAATGTCCTGGCTCTGAAACATAAGGCAATGGACAGGGATTAACTACATACAATCTCTGATACATATTGCAAGAAACAGAGAGTTAATGGAAAGTGTGATCGCTAACATCCATTAGTGGATTTGCATCTGAAGAAGAAGAAGAAGAAGAAGTCATTGACTTATATTATAAATTACTGCTAGTACGGCATAAAACCATATACAATAAGCCAATTGGCATTAGTGCAACCGCTTTATAACAGACAGTTTCGAAAAAATATCTGAAAACGTCTTAGGTCATGGATGGTAACCAAAAAAGAGGTAACAAAACCTGGGTAGCTCTGAACCTAAAAGATACTTAATTTAAGGCATCTACTGCTAAGTTGAAAACAAAAAAGTTATATTAAACATCAAAAATTTACAAAGCCCTCCAAATTTCCTGAATTGCTTAGAATTCCAATATACAGAGTGGGCCAAAGAAGTCCACAGTATACAGTCGACCTCGATATTTGGCAGTATTTATTAGATTTTAAGGAAATGAAGAAACAGGTCGATGTTTGATCTAAGGGACACATTTTTACGGTACATACATCGGTCACTTGTCAACCCCCTCCCTTCCACTTCCCCGCCCTTTGTTTTTAAATAGGGAATAGGGGTCGCGTGCTAGCTCATTTAAAAGGTTATTCAATTCTCTATTCAGTAATATAAACATTAACATAATTATTTATACAGGGTGTCCAAGAAAAAAATATTTTAATTAAATTAATTGACACAAAAAGAAGAATGTATGTAATTTATTTAATTCAAAATACATTCTACTGCTGTCACAAAACAGAAAAAAAAAATGTTTTTTTTTTTGGTAAATAAACATTGCTTTTCGCTTAATTTCAATGTTCCAGCTTCCACCCATCGGCCTTTTGGTAGGTTGAATATTGAATTTAAGCGAAAAACAATATTTATTTGCCAAATAAACATTTTTCTCTGTTTTCCGTCAGTAGTAGAATGTATTTTGAGTTAAATAAATTGCGTACATTCTTCTTTTTGTGTCAATTAATTATTTAATTCAAAATAATTTTTCATGGACATAAATAATTATGTCAATGTTAATATTACTGAATAGAGAATTGAATGACCTTTCAAATGAGGTAGCACACGACTCCTATTTCGTATTTAAAAATAAGGGGCGGGGGAAATGGAAGGGAGGGGGTTGACAAATGACAGATGTGTGTACCGTAAAAGTGTGTCCCCCTTAGATCAAAAATCGACCTGTTTCTTCATTTCCTTAAAATCTAATAAATACTGCCAAACATGTTTTCTTGACTGTTTTCTTTGGCCCACTCTGTATATTGCGACCTACATTTATGTGCTTATACCTATATTGATTAAGAATCTAAAAATACCAACGCAATGTTTTAAAATATACACAACCAAACTTATATGGAATCACCATGTATTTCAAAGCAATATTTATTTCTTTAGAACAAAACTTGTTATTGTTGCGAAAAATAAAGGTTTATCGGTAACAAATCGATAAGACAATCAGATAGTACAGCTCGTTACGGTATAGGTAATTTTTGAGTTGCAAATCGAACGAAAATAAATAAACTAACTGTTGCGTCCAAAAATGAAAATATGTATGCCTTATGTGGGGCCATATGACTTACAACGGGAAAGATTATTGGTCTTGTGGGGCAAGTAATGTTCTCAGACGGACATATCTGCAGAGCTAGACGTTACACATGACGTTCTGTCCAAAATCTATGCTAGGTAACAGGAATTAGGAAAGCTCAAAAATAAAGCATGGGAAAGTCGCCAAAAAGTAATAACGGTTCGCCACCATCGTTTATTTGTCCAATCAGCTGGAAGGCATCCATCCATTTCTCACCTGTACCTCCAAAGGCAGCTTTTGGAAGCTACAGGTGTAACTGTTTCAGTTGAAACGATAAGCCGAAGAGTTCGTGCCAAGAAGTATACAGCAGGAGACAGTTATGGATTCCCGAGCTATCCAGGCAACACAAGATTGATCGCCTAAATTGGTGTCTTCACCACCAAAACTGGAACGTTGGGAATTGACAAAATGTGCTATGTTCACAAAAAGCCAGGATTTGTGTAAAATCAGATGACCCACGAAATCGTGTACTTAGAGGTCGAGGAAGACAAGCAAGAACGAAAACTGTCAGACCTGTTGACAAATATAAAAGGGGAAGTGTAATGCTCTGGAGAGGCATTGTGATCCTTAAAAAAACTCCTTTAATTTCACCCAATCAACTTATACCGCTCACAGGTATGGTGATAACCTGTAATTAAGCTTTGGAGAGGTGCAACAGGAGAAAATTTAATTTTCATGCATGATAATGAACCTTCACATACCATTAGAGTGACTAGAGACATCATTGAAGCAGAAGATATCCTTTGTTTGGAGTGGCCTGCTTGCTCACCCGAGCTTAACCCTATAGAGTGTTTGTGAGATATGCTTAAAAGAAAAATAATCTACACAACACCGCACGGCTAGTACAAGCTGCTCTTGAAGAATCTAGCAACGTACCACAACAAAATGTTGATAATTTGATTAGGAGCGTGCCCACGCAAATCGAAGCTTGTATAAGAACTAGAGGTGATAACACTGACTACCAAAAGAACAAAAAAAAAATAAATAAAAACAATTTAAACATTGAAATTGTTTATGCTATTGTAGGTCTGGATCCAGCGTATGAAAAAAAAGTTGATTAATAGCAAGCTGAAAATTTGTTAATTGCTTAAGGGTGTCTAGTCGGACAAACTTTGATATATGGGAACACTGGAACAGGGGCAGTTTTAATTGTGGAACAGGTTATAAATTTGGAACGGTCAGACCACGAAAACGGCACATTTATTTTGTCCGACAGAACAGACTTAAACTCTCCGAACAGAGATTAAACTCTCATGCAAAAATCAGGCTGCTATATATCACCTGTCATAATTCCTGTCATTTGACATATTCTACATGTTCCACTCATTAAAACGCCGATTTGGTGATAAATAGAGAGTTTAATCTCTGTTCGGAGAGTTTAAGTTTGTCCTGTCGGACAAAATACATGTGCCGTTTTCGTGGTCTGACCGTTGCAATTTTTTAACCTGTTCCACAATTAAAACTTCCCCTGTTCCAGTGTTCCCATATATCAAAGTTTGTCCGACTAAACACCCTTAAGCTATTAACAAATTTTCAGCTTGCTATTAATCAACTTTTTTTTCATACGCGGGATCCAGACCTATTGACTTTAAAACAACTATTGTTTGTTTTTTAACCAAGAGGAGTGATTCAAATTTACCGCGCCGTGATGCTTGTTTCTAATTGGTCCAACCGTAGGCAAGTTTACTCCACTGTTATTAAATTTTGACACTAATGACACTTATGAAATTTTGGCACTTCTGTCATTTTATAGGTTAATTAAGTATATCGGCGATTTTTTGTATTTTCTGCATTATTCCTTTAATTTTTTAGATTCTAAGTCTACTTTTATATAAAAACAGTTGTTTTTAAAACTCTTTAGCGATGTGTTAGTATAATATAATATGTATGGATTATCATCGAAACCTGATATGATCAACTAAAACAGAAGATGAATTTGGTGACTTTTCTAGTAACTTTCTTGGGCGTAAATCTGTCTTTTTAGTTTACTCCTCTTGGTAAAAAAATCAACTATAGTTTCAATTTGTTTATTAAATACGTTATTGTTTTATTTAATTGTTATGTATTTGTAATTGTGTGTGTATGTGTTGTGTTTTATTGGCACTGGTTTTCACAAATAACTGGCCATGACCTCGATTTTTGACCCTTCGCTTCGTTATTGAACGTATGCGCTACGTATACTAAACAGATACGAAGCGAACACGTTCGATAACGAAGCGAAGGGTCAAAAATCGAGGCCTAGTCAACTTCATAATGATTGTTTATATTATAACTTATCACTAACTCAGGGGAGTAATGTGTAGTATGTGTGTGTGTGTGTTGAGTAAGTGTCTTGTTACTTTGCAAAGTCGACGTCATTGTCTTTGTAAAGAGACGCTAATTGTATCCGAACGTCTGCGGTCTGCTATTTGTAACTAAATTGCTTTAAAATAAATATTATTTGACTAATCACATGATTCCATATAAGTTTGGTTGTGTGCAATGTAAAATAATGAGGAGACTAATAATGGTAGGGGAGCAAAGTATGCTAAATGTGCAGTCACTCGAGCGCTTTGGAGACCTATTGGGTTGTGAAGAGTAGGTCCTAAAACCAAAAAAAGTTAAGTAACATTTTCCATTTTAGTGGGCGCTTGCCATTTTTTAATTTAATTTTCCATTTCCAACAATCGTTTTTTCCGATTATAACGCCATCTATGCATAATTTGAAAATATGTTTCGAATAAAAGTTACTTATTTTTTCGTAAGGAATCCAAATCCGCAATAAAAAATAGGGGCTCCTATTTAAGATTTTAAAGTAACCCCCCACCCCACCTCCGTGGGGGATCTTGTTTGGTGTCATTCGATAGATTTTTTAAAAATATTAAATAAGTGTATTTTACAGTTTTTCGATCTGATGTTCATTTCGCGAAATATCGCGGGATTCGTATTTAAAATATTTAATTTACCCCCCACCCCTCTCTGTGGGAAGTCGTGTTTGGTATCATTCGATAGATTTTTAAAAAATATTGAGCACATATTTATTGGTTTTTCGATCTGTTATTCATTTCGCGAAATATTCACTTTTTTCTCGTGAAACTTTGGGACTCACCCATTTCCTTACGCCTGGCTCAAATCGTCAGATTTTTGAAATATACACTCTTTTGCATGTACTTAACTTACCTTATCTTAATCTGACAATTTCGAGTTTTTTTAAGGATAGATTTTTTTTTCGGGCCCCCCTTAACGAACTCCCCTGTGTTAAGAGCCAATATATGGTAGAGGTACATCTGCAGGGTACCAGGTTTCTCTCCATATGATAATCTGACGCGCTCGAGTAACTGCAAAAATCCCCGCTTGGGCTCCCCTACCATAAGAAATTACATACATATTTCTATTAAAATGTTGATCGGTCTTTAACGTACCAAGAAAAATACTCTTATCTCGCTGTGGTTCGTGAACTTGAACCAAACGAGGTGTTATCAATTTTCTACCAGCGAAAAGTTATGTCGAGATCAATAAAAATCGCACGTAATGCAACTAGAACGTGTTTGAAAGATTTCAAGTATGGAGTTTAGAGAGAAATAGTGCATTATATCTCGAAATTGAAAAGTAAATAAAAATATTTTATGATACAAAAAAAATGATTGAAATGAAGTCTCTCGCGTATTAAGAAATGAATATGAGTTTTGATATCAATTTTTAATAAGGTTAAATATACGGATATAAACAATAGTATCCTGTAGGTCTAGATCAGTGTTTCCCAACGTGGGGCCCACGCCCCGCAGGAGGCAATTTGATTGTTAAGGGGGGCAATTCGAATATGGGCTCGACATGACTTTAACCCTTACGATATGGGCCATTTAAATGCAATGCTAGATTTCTGTGAAAAACATTAAAGTCTCTTATAAGTCATTTACTTATAAGTCTATATTTACTCTTTAGGCGAGTTATCAAATATCTTTATTCATCGCTAAAACAAGAAAAAAACATACTATAGGAGAGAATTTAATAAAAACGTCAATATCGGCATTTCTTCAAACGGTTCTTGAAAAAGATGACAACAATTTAAAACCTACGCCACTCAGTAACAATCCTTTTCATCTTCATATTTAGCTGAATGTAGATTTAGTGATGTAAATGATTTACTGGTAAAAAAGAAATCGGCTGAATATACCACAATGTTGGCTCTTGAGACCAAAACTAACCAAAAATCTCTGCGCATCAAGAATCAAGAGCAAGGATCTCACTAAACTAAAAGAACAAATTAATATAGAAAAATCTATGTTAATATTTGTTTGGAATCTGAATTTGAGTTTTTCATTATATGTTTTGAAAATTTACTTAACTGTTTCGTTAATAATTTCCTAGTGATTTTTTCCTAAAACCTTTCATTTAATCTTCTAAGTAAACAATTAAATTTTTTAATATTCAAAATTATGTATGTTACAGGGGGCATAAACATTTTTGAAATTGCTAAGGTGGGACATGGCACAAAAAGGTGGGAAACACTGGTCTAGATCGACGAATGTGAAGACTTTTTAGGCATTAATTTTATTTAAAGATTAAGTTAATCTAGTTTGGTCATTCTATAGCTCGCTACAAGTTTTAAAACTTGTTGGTGTAGTCCATTTTACGTTATGTATTTAGTTTAGTCTTGGTTAATCGAGAAAGCATCAAACACCAGATATTCTAGAAAGTTTCAAGCTTGTTTTTATTAGTCTAGGTTAACTTTGTCAAAGGCCTTAATATGGTCAATAAAACAGACATACATATCGTGGTTGCCATCTGTGCATCTCCGTGTCAGTACATTAAAGACAAACAGGGCTTCTCTGGTTCCCATTCCCAAACTATTGCGGAGTCCCAACTGTGTATGTTATGTTTCACTTTCACATTTTTTGTACACTCTAGCATGTATAGTATAATTCGTAAGAAGACCTTTAATACATGACGCATTAGGTTCATAAGAATGTGTTGATCTGGAATGATGACGGTGATAAAGGTGAAGTTGAGCCATTCTGTTGGAATTATTCCATCTGCCTTATAATAAAAATTTGATCTGTGGTTGATTTGTTTGCATAAAACCAAATTTTCTATTAACTAGAACTAGGATATCCTTTCTCTAGTATATCTCCTTTGGTTTTTGTAAATGTAGTTTGTACATTGTTGTTTATCTCCATTGTCTTTTTAAACTGTCACTAATATACTGCTTCTCCATTCGTCCGGCATTTATCCCACTTCCATAATTCTGTTAAATAAACCTGTTAGCCAATTTCTTTCTCTCTCCCTCTCCTAAAGCTGTCCACTTGTCCACACTTCCCCAGGAATATCATCTGGTCCAACTGCTTTAACTTTTCTTTATTTCTAGAAGAGCTTGAACCAATTCTTCCTTTGTTATTTTGATGACCTGTTGTTACTGTCTCCGTTAGCTCAATTGGTGTTTTGTCAAAATTTTCATTTAATAAACTGTCAACTTATTTGTCCATGTCTTTTTGATATCATTTTTGTAAACTAGTATTTTATACACCAACACCCTACCTCGATGGTATAGATTTGTATACTCTTCTCCTTTAGCTTTTTCTACTGCTACTTTCGTTTCCATTTTGGCGACCGTATCTTGGTACTGGGGGTTGTTACCCCTGATGATGGGGTTGATTTAGTTGAAACACTCTTTAGGAAAATATATTTATTTAAAACAATAAATAAGACAGTAACTAGTTGGTGGACAACGTATCTGATCTAACCACGTCTCTGTCTGAATAATGAATAATCCCTTTCTTTACATTCTACGTATCTATAAATAAATCCCAATTGTTTGTTATGATTTCATACTTGAATGTGACCGTGAATTACTAATAATACATAATTGCTGACTCCGTTGTTTTCAAAACGAGTGACCTACATTGCAGAAGCAATGTCACCCATTTACGTAATGTAAACAGTACATATATATAATATTTGTTTGAGACTTTTAAAAATTAAAAATATCACAGGAAAAATTCCTGTACTGGTTGTATACCATAAATCACAAAAAATAAAAACCTTATTTTGTAAAAGGTATATGTATTTAAAATCCCTAAAAAGGGCTGTATCACAAAACGTTTTCGGAATCAATATTCCATCATCAGTGTTATCACAGGTTTACATGCCTTAAGCCACCAAAATGTACGGGTAAAAACCTTAAATTGATTTTAAACAGTTGGGGTTACATTGTTGTCACCTAAACTCTGCCATGTAAGGTTCTACCTACAATTTTCCAACCCATATGGTTGATGTCATGTGATGCCAGGGGTTAATCCGGAAATATTTTTAACATCATTCAAAAGCAGATAACATAATGTAACCCCAACTGTTTAAAATCATTTTAAGGGTTTTTACCCGTACATTTTGGTGGCTTAAAGCATGTAAACCTGTGATAACACTAATGATGGAATATTGATTCTGAAAACGTTTTGTGATACAGCCTTTTATGGGATTTTAAATACATATACCTTTTACAAAATAAGGTTTTTATTTATTTTTTAATTAAATCCATATGGATTACTCTTATTTGTTGGATGCTAATATAAATCCTGTACAACCGTATAGTTTTGAAGATATGTGTGCGACTTACCTTCTTGCCACTGTTTATATAATTTACTGTTCCCCTTTATACTATCTTGCATTTAGTTTGGCCACCACTATGTCTTCGTACTTTTTCTCCGTTTTTTTTTATTGAATTATTTAATTTAATTGTTTTTTTTTCAGGTTGTATCTAACTTTTTAAAATATGATTCGGAAGGTAGAATAGAAGGCTTCAAGGATCTTCTTATACACGTGTACAACAAGAATGAAGTGGCTATCAAAGACACAGAGTTTTACCACAAAATAGCCGACAGAGAGAATGTTATTTTAATGGGCGACTCTTTAGGAGATGCTAACATGGTTGGTGGTTTAGACAACATACATGAAGTTTTAAAAATTGGATTCCTTTATGAAAGGGTAAATATTAGTTTCTATCTAATTGTATTTAGGCGCGACAATGAAGCAATCAACCTACCATTTTTTTGCAGTTGGTTGGATCTCAATGAAACTTGTATCCAATTTGTCAGAGTGTTAGGAAATTTTTTGAACTAAAGTGATGATGTCGAAATGGAGATTGCATTATTGAACAAGAACAACGAATTTTCCATGGTGATTTTGGAAATGATAAAACATAATCAATTTGTAATTCTGAAATAATTGACGGAAATGAATTTAATATTACTACTTCGAAACTTTTTGAGATCGCTGAATACGAATATCGTGACAGCGATGGTCTCCGAGGCACCTGGTGTCTAGAAAGTCTCTTCTGCATTTTATGGAAATTCGTTACAAAATAAATGCAAACTAATTAATTGAGAGGTTTTTGGGGTTGCTGAGCATGAACAGTTCGATGACGATGGTCTCCAAGGCGCCTGGTGCCTTAGAAACGCCTCGTCTCGTATAGTTTTGTCAAAATTTGTATCCGAGACACATGGCGCCCAAGAGGGTACTCGTCTCCTGGAGTTTTATAAAAATAAAACACCCCTGAGTAGTGACTTTGTACTAACTTTGTATCGAATTTAAATAAAGCTCCAGGAGGCGAGGCCCGTCCTGACCACTAAGTGTCTTGATATTCGTGATTATCGACTCTAACATATCTCGAGTAACGAGTTTGCTTTGATTTTGTATCGAATTTCCATAAAATACCAGACGAAGCCTATACCGGGCACCTCGAAGGTGCCTCAGAGACTATTACAGTCATGATATTCGTATTAATTCATCCCAAAAACGCCGGAGTAATAATATTGAACTCAAGTACTTGCACTAAAGTACAATCCGACAAACGATAGCTGGCTGGTGACCTTGAGCGATAATACACAATACGAAAAGGTCACCCGCCAGGTCTCACTTGTCGGATTGTACAAGAACTCAAATAGTAACACATGCCCAGAGGATGTCAACAACATTACATATCTGTTCTGAACGACCGACGAGACAGAAGAGGTAATGACAAAATACACCAAGAATATGGTAAAGACCCATTTAGATAAATTGCGGCAGAGGTAGGGGAGAGATTGCAGCAGATACTGAGCGTCTTAAGACAAAACAGTGAAGTGAGACATTAAGTAAATGGATATGACGCACAGCAGTAACCAAGCTTGGAATATGATTAATAAACTTAATGGTGATCCCACAAAGATAAAACGGCCATATGCAATAACGCCAAATCAGAGAGCCCACCAACTGCTTCTGAATGGCAAAAAAAACCATCGTTGCAAGCACCAAAGATTATCAGAACTCAAGAACAGGAAGCAACTCTCTTGCTTAACCCATTTACCACCGAAGAGCTCAAAAATGGCATAGACCTTATGAAAATTTTAAAATCACCTGGGGTGACGGAGCAGATGTGGCCATTTTTAAATGGGATATAGAGACAGATAACGACGCACTTTGTGAATATGGGGAAATACAGAATGTGGAGCACCTGAGAGTATGTAAACTTTGCCCATCACAGTAAACCCTCGATGATTGATGGCTAGCAAATACGTACAAATGGTGTAGACGTAGCCCGATACTGGGCAGAAAAACTGTAGTCGGATCCAGACTTGAAAAGTAAAAGTAAAGTAACTTTAGTCACAAAGTTTCCAAAGGCTCTTACCAATCGTATTCAGCAAGTTTCATTGAGATGCATCCAACTGAAAAAAATTGATAGGTTTTGGGTTTTTTACTTCTTCATTGCGTGGCCTAAATACTCTTTTGAATTTTTCGTTTGATAATTTTATACTTATTACATTCTTTATTATAGATTGACGAAGCGTTACCAGATTACTTGGATACCTTCGATATAGTTTTGGTAGACGACCAAACGATGGATATACCAAGAGCTATATTAGCTTTAATTGATTCCAAAGATGAAAGGCCTGGGGATAGCGTATAAATGTTAAGCGAATAATTTATTTATTTTTCTGAATAAAATGATTTATTTTTAAAATGCATTGTTTTTGTTTATCTTTCGAAGAATTCTTGAAGGTCTGGAACCTATTGAGAGAGGACTTGGTTATGATATAACGCATTGAACAATGTGGATATCTCAGTTATTCATGATCAGGCTCGAAGTGTTGTGGACGGCACGGCCGTAGCTCAGCGGCAAGATATAGCGGTACAGGCTTCATAAGCCAGTACCGCTATTCAAAACTCGGCACCAATATCGACATTTTCATTTTTAAAAATTATACGAGTCGTCCGCCGTGATTTGGAGGGCACGTTAAGCTGTCACCGGTACCCACAGGGCTAATGTGATCATCGGCACTACCTACTTCAAACTTAAACAGGGTTAAAGATGCAAGTGGCGCCGCAACCTGTCTGAAAGGATCTCCGAGGCAAAATGCCATACGATATTATTATTATAGGCAGAAGTGTTAACTTATTCTGGGCAATATCCCATAAAACACACATTCTACTAAAATAATTAAGTAGAAGCGAGACAAATGCTACACGTAAGTCGTAAACAACCTTAAATAAAACAAAATTGGAGTATTAAGATCTACTGAGATTGTTGCTATAAGAAGTTACCCAATAGAAAAATATTTTCTATGTTCACCTCTTCAAATTCGAGCTGTGTGTGTGTCAGTGGTGGTTATCCCTTTAGGTCAATTGGTCAATGACCTCCCTGTAATAATTGTACAATCAAACGATTATAATGTAATTATTTCCTTAAAAAAAGAAAATTTTCTGTATTAAAAATGTTCGGAATACAATAGTATCGTTCAAAGTTAAATTTTGCTTTTATTGTATTCCCAGATAGCACAATTAGTACGTTTTATGGACGTACATCTGTGTACATTGAAACGTCCAATGGACGTCCCGCTAAGGTACAATGGACATCCGATGGACGTCCAACGAACGTCCAGAGTTCACAAAATTGGACGTCCATAGAACGTCCGCTACAAACGTACAGTGTAAGTTGTTTGAAGCTTTCAGTGTACATTTTATGTACATTCAATGTACATCTGATGTACATTCAATGTACGTCTTATGGACATTTTTGTAGGGCACTTTTCAGAAAGCAATCTAGTGTCCATAATTTTTTGAATACATACATAGCCAAAAGCCTTTAGGTATAGGAAATAGTTCCTATAATATTAAACTTATACTTTAAAATATTACACAAAATACCTTTTTTATTTCTCTTTATTATAACTTTATTATGTATACTTTATTATCTTCATTATTGCACGATAAACAGCAAACACAAAGATATCACAGGTTGTATTATATTGTATGTATAATAACTTAATAAAGACAAAATTCAGATAATGCATGCACATTAAAAGAGGTTTATTTCTGTTCTGTTCCTTCCAATTCCAAACATTATTTCTTAGAACTTGAGAGTCAGTACGGTTGTATATTGCAAGCGGGTTTGCCATTCTGTGAATTATCATAAATAAATCCTCCTTCAGTATTCCACAACAATTAACAGCGATAATCCCCTAAAAGTACCTGCCTAGTATTACCTTTTACGACCGATAGCGTGAAGAGCGACAACGTTGTCAAGAAGATTCTCATTTAGTTTGGCGGGAAATTTAAGATTTACAAAATGCACATTTAAGATTTAAATTGGTAGTGTCTAATTATTGTAAGTTCTATAATTACCAATGCGCGATGTAGCTCCGTTATTCTGAAAAAGTTTACCATCGTTTTATCATCATTTAATATTATATAGGTTTAATTAAAATAATTTTAGTGGTTCAGTGTTTTAATTCAATGATGAAAAAATATGTGACTACATTTATTAGAAGCTTCTTGTATTCTACTAATAATATTGCTTTGATTAAAACAACAAAGCTATATATAATTACTCATATAATAATAGTCGCATTTTGTGTAAAATCTCCATGGACCACAAATGGATGTCCAATGTACGTTGAAATCAAACGTCCAATGGACGTCGCGTAATGGACGTTTGGACTTTAAATGTACGTTATATGGACGTCCATCGGACGTTGTGTGCTATATGGGTTGACTTTTCAGTCATTTTGTTGTAAAATATAGCGACAAAGATGCCGCCAAAAGATTACCGATAAATAAACATGAAATACGAGCTGTTTGACGTTACCGAAAAGCCAAACCCACATAACAATGATGTTCGCATCATGTTCTAAGCATATCCTACCAACATTCGTCGAAGTATATCCTTTTTAGTATATGCGTAGTACAAGCATAGCATGTACCATAAAAAACATTCTAAATTTCATGTTCTTTGCATGTGCCTCAAAGAATATTCTTGCGCCGAATATACTGAGTACATTCGGGTACGTAGTATCTCGGAATGTTCGTAAAAGTTTATTCTTAGAATATACCTTAATCGAATATTCTTAGTATATGCGTAAGTATATGCAAAAGTATATACTTAACACATACCTACTTGTATATACTTTTAAAATATCTAAAAAATAATATACTGTATGTACCTACCTATAGGAAGAAGAATAATGTGAGCCTATAGATTATCAACTTCGAATAATTAATAAAATTTATGTATTTTAGTAGGTACTACTGAACTATCTAATTCATTTTTTTTAAACCGTTTTAATTCTATGGTAAAAAGTTTAAAACTTAATTCTATTTTGTATTTTGACAACGGCACCCGATTTGGGCGTCGAAACGTTAATAAAAATCATTTTTTAATAATATTGTGGCTTATTTCCCATTCTAAATAGTTAAAATTGTAAAAATGCCACAAGAAAATAGCTTCAGAACAACATTAATTCTATTGTGAAGAAAAATGAGAAATTCTCGTTTCGTTTTCAGTTGAAATGAATATACCATTTTGATTTTTAGTTTATACCATAAGTAAAATAATTTTCGGGAATCCGGAAACGGCCATTCATTGTCATTCTGACCCTTGCATTGCATTTTATACCTGCACAAGGGAAGGGGGTAGGTAACAAAAGAGCAAAATATGAAAATAGTTTCCAGTACAGTTATGCATTTATGTCTACGCTGTTAGGTAGGACCAAGTATTTCTAGCTACAAGGACTAAAACATTTTTAAGAACATAAAAAGCAGTTTGAAAATAATAAATTCATATTGGTACTTCAATATTTCCTAAATACCTAGTAAGTAAAAGTATGTATAATGTATATAGATACCTATAAATTTTAGTAATTTACATACATATTATAATATATTTGGCTATTATATAATTATATAAGCAGCATTTTTATTTTGATGTGCACATAATAACTAAATATATTACTTATATTTTATATATAGGCTACTTACCCATATAATATTTATTATACATAGGTACCTATATAACTAACTAAAGTTTATATATTTTATACTTACTTTTTACGTAATATTGTAGAATGTAATATCTACATTCTCATATGCAATTAGAATATGTAAATATAATATATTAGTAGAACCAAAGAATACTAACACACCCTGTGGGTGTGTTAGCATTCTTTGGTAGAACCTATAGGATGAGATTGGGTGAAAACATACTTCTGAGAAATACAGCACATCCTTGGAATATTCTTCCCATATACTAAAAATATGTGCGATAGTACATTCTAAGTATATACATAGAAGGTATATAGCACTTCCTTGGAATATTCTTCCCATATACTAAAAATATGTGCGATAGTACATTCTAAGTATATAACTAGAAGGTATATAGCACTTCCTTGGAATATTCTTCCCATATACTAAAATATGTGCGATAGTACATTCTAAGTATATAAATAGAAGGTTTATAGCACCTCCTTAGAATCTTCTAAAAAGTATGTTCTTGGTATATACTGAAAAGAAGTGCGGTAGTACATTCTAAGTATATACATAGAACGTTTAAGTACTGTAATGTAGTATATACTCAGTATATGCTCTGCACATTCGCAATGGTAATTACGCATATTCTAAGTATATACTTTTTCTGAAAAGTATGTTCTATGAATCTACTAAGAACATGAAATTGTTATGTGGGAATTTATCTTTGACTGAAACTACCGCAATATTACTCTTAAACAGCTAAATACGAACATTCACGATGGTCAAGAAATTTATTTGACCTCACTGTGAGAATAAGCATTGGGAATCTGAACGTTCACGAAAATGCGCTCTTATATGCAAGTTGGTACCAACTCGTGGTCATTGACCGTAGACCGTAGGTATCGTTTTCGTTGTTGAGCGGTGGGTATTCGAACGATCACAAATTTCAACGAGCAAGTGATCGATCATTTCGCAAAATCTAAGGCCAGAAGAATCGATTTACTTTTTAAATCCGCATAAAAATGTAAGTTTTTATTTATTTTAGGTTTTGAGTTTAAGTAGTTTGTTGATATTCTGGCTGTTATAATTACATATTATATCATACTATTTATCTGATTTATTTGACAATTAGTATAATGAAGACTTGTTCCTTTTACCTATTTCATATTTACTTGTCAAATAAAGAGCCGCTTAAATTTAAACAACATATTGCAAAATAAGTTATAAAAACCAATACAGATGATGGAATAAGAAATTATTTAAAATGGGATTTGTAGGTCTTGTTTTTCCAAAAAAATCTTGAACCACCGGATATGACCCTCTTCACTTACAGACCAGCCGCCGCTGGTGTGTGTAATGGTAACATGCTGGTTGAGGATTACTTGAGTATTAAATAATTTCCTTAATTTTTAGAAATCATTTAAATATCATAATTTATAAAAATAAAAATCGACCTGTTTCTGGATTTTTCCTTATAGTCGCCGTTTTAGGAAATAACGAATTTATTCCTTTCATTTGCACCATACTGTATATAAAAATATTATTATTTCCTTGTTTGTATTTATGAATATGTTACACATATTATGATAAATAAAGACGTTTAATTTGTTTTTAATAACTACTTATACTCCTGCAACTACTTTCAGAAACATCTTACTATCTCATTTTAAACACTTATTGACTTACACGGATTGGCTTCTGAGGCATCGATTTATCAACATTGGCCATTTCCCAGATAGCAAAATGTGATTCATAGGACATTCATAGAATGTCCTAAAAGAATAATGGAATATTCAGTGAATGTCCCCTAGATATATATATTCTTATAGAATATTCCTAGGACCAGCGTTTTGTTCAGTCCTAGCGATATCCGACGGATATCTCTGGAGAATATTCCACTAATATCCCAGATATTCTATGAATATCATATAAACGTTCCGCATTCAAAGAATATCTTCAAGTGATATTCCACGCATATTTCAGATATTACCGGGATATCCTAAAGACATTCAAACAGGTACATTCGGGGAAGCACTCCAAGGAAATATACCATGAATATTGCAGATATTCCTTGAATGATCCATGAATATCCAGGCTCGCACATTCAAGGGGCAATGCTTTCGGGAATATCCTAGATATTCCTTAAATATTCTCTGGGCTTTCCAAGTAACATATTTAAAGAATATTCGCATGCACATTTTGCACTGCAGTAATATTTTATGTAAATTAGGCCGAGTGCACACAGATAAAGCAAAAACATAATTAATAACAAAACTTTTGAGTAATGGTATTAGAAGCGGTTTTTTCTTCTCGATTAATAGGACACACATTGGTAAAGCAAAACGTTGTAGGTTGTATTGCTTCACCAATGTGTACTCGCTCTATTAACCAAGAAAGAAAAACTGCGCTGAACATTTTCTATAATTGCGTTTGCTGTATCAGTATGCACGCGACCTTTGCACAATTTGGGGAAATATATGAATGAGAATATTAAAATATTAACTAATATTAATTAACTCTTTATTTCCAAATTAAAATTAATTGTGTGTTCTTCGTTTTTCTTCATCCTCTCTTTGGCTTTTGCCAGCCATTTGCTTATGGCTACTTCGACTTCCTTAGATGTACAATCTATATGTAGTTTCAATATAGATTCTAAAAAAAATATTTATTTTAGTTTTCATATTTGGATTATCTATACAGGGTGCGGCAGATAAACCATTGGTTAGAAAGATCTCGAGAATTAAAAGGCACTGAAAACTAAGAATTGGAATGTAGGGATTTTCAAGGGTGAACTATTTAGTACAAATCAGCATCCTTTTGCTACTTCCGGTTACACCGGAAGTTGGTTATAACTTTGTTTTTTTTTAATGGGACATCTTGAATTTTATGGCATTTTTAGATTGTCCTTTAGGAGCTGATTTCACTGATCTATCACATTTAAGTCCAAAGGTGAATAGTTCCGAAGATATAGGGTGTTAAAAATCGATATTTTTAAATTTTAGGAATTTTTTGTTTTAAAAGTATTGATTATTGGTCAGAACGGATTACATTTTCCTATCCTAACTTTTTATTTACTATACATTGACATTTAATTGAAACAAATACAGGGTAGTCGAGAATTCCGAATTTTTGACCATCCTGTATTTGTTTTAATTAAATGGCAATGGATAGTAAATAAAAAGTTAAGATAGGAACATGTAAGCTATTTTGAACAATAATCAAAATACTGATAAAACAAAAAATTCCTAGAATTTAAAATTATTGATTTTTATCACCCTATGATCAAAATCGGAAATACTGTAGCTGTTTTGTAGTAGGTACATGACAGGCTATTTTTGACTACCTATTCCATGAACTTTTATTTGCCAATTTTATATGTAGTAGGGCCATAATACTACATAAAATTGATAAAAGTTTATACATTATTTCCGATTTTAACTTGATACAGTTTACCCAAATAAGCCGGTCATAGTGTATTGGAACTTTCTTATGCAGGGTGCATAAGAAACATACATATCAATGCAGGGTACATATCAATTTTGAGTTTTCAGTGATCTTTAATTCTCGAGATCTTTTTAACCGGCCGTTTACCTGCCGCACCCTGCATAAGAAAGTTCCAATACACTATGACCGGCTTATTTGGGTAAACTGTATCAAGTTAAAATCGGAAATAATGTATAAACTTTTATCAATTTTATGTAGTATTATGGCCCTACTACATATAAAATTGCCAAATAAAAGTTCATGGAAGAGGTAGTCAAAAATAGCCTGTCATGTACTACAAAACAGCTACAGTATTTCCGATTTTGACTTGATACATCAATTTTAACTCACCAACATTTCTATCTATCTATCTCACGCTTTCAATTGTAGTAGGTTGAAGAACTTTCATTAGAATATTTAATTATTTTGACTAAATCTTTATATACAGGGAAACATATTTCAAGTTCTATGTAGAAACAATCAATGACAAGTATTATTTTAAGAAAATTGCTGCCTTCTGGTAACTCTAAATTTAGCCTGCTCCTTTAATATTCGCTGTGAGTTCTATTTAAAATAAATACTGAGGAATTATTATTTAATTCATTTACTGGGAATCGGTCAGGAATATAAAAAAATTCTTTTGTTTCTGTACGTTTCGGTTTATTTTAATTTAAACCATTTTCAACAGTTTGTCCATCTCATAGAGGTTAGTCGTTAGTGGTTTCGTGTGTCAAATATATTTATATTTATTTATTTATATTTGACACACGAAACCACTAACGACTATATATAACCTCTCTGAGGTGACAAACTGTTGAAAAGGGTTTAAATTAAAATAAACCGAAACGTACAGAAACAACAGAATTTTTTTATATTCCTGACCGATTCCCAGTAAATGAATTAAATAAAATTTGACGGTCATAAAACAAACTTATAATACTGAGGAATATTATTTTTGATAAACTTGTTTAATAATCTGATTTATTTCTACACAAAACTGTCAAATTTTAACAAAATATATACTCACTTATTACGGCAGTGCAAATTAGAGTCTTATTAAAGGGATTTTTCCCCTTATGACCTTGAAAACTGTAGATAACTGCTAATTGATCATTGAAGATTTTTTTCAAGCATCTCCTGACACTTTCCTTGTAATCAAAACCTCCCACCTGACGCATGTAAATAACCTGCAGACAGTCACTTATTAGATTTCTAACTGTAGTCTAACAATTTTTATTTGAGTGTGATTCATTGTTGAGAATGCGCTTGAATCTCCTTTTGATATAGATACAGATGAATCGTACTCAAATAAAAATTGTCAGAATATAAACATTGAATATTTTCAATACAAAGTCTCAGAAAAATTTTAAAAATATAAGAATATCACTCACAAAGTTGTCTAGATTTGTAGCATTTTCTAGTAGCTTTTCAACGTCTCCTAGTTCTTCTAAGGTGGATAGAGGTAATTTCTTATGAACTTCATCATCAGTTATATCTGTACTTTTTTGTTGCCCTCTGATTATAGTGGACAATTCATCCACTTTTCTGTCAATTTCACTAAGTTTTTGTTCTTGTAATTCTAACGTTCTTTTTATTCTTATTAAATATGAAATTGCAGTTTCTTGAGCATTGGCATCTAAAACAAAAATCAAAATTATTGACCAAATAGCAACTACATAGGTGCTTTCACTGTAGTATTGAGCCGTACTTTTTGTTAACAATTCATATTGTTTTCACGCAAACCATCAATTTTTTTAATTGTTAAAAAATCAGTTTGACATCTGTAAAGTTGATTTACAGCCAATACATAAACTGAAATTAGTACTTAAGCACAATGTGAATGGTCTTTAATTTTAGAAATTCAATAACAATTAGAAAATAACTTACTTGTTGGTGTGGGTTTGGAAGTTTCTTGCACGGTTTTTACTTCCTGTTTGTTTTCTAATCCAATATTTGGATGAGTTCCTAAAAGATCATAGTTATAAATAAAGCTTATGTAAAAATACACATTAAAGAATGTGCCACAGCACTTGAATTTGTACTCCAATCTGTCGAACGGTACGTTTGTCAGTTCACTTGCTTTGGTGGTAGATATATGCAAGTGACTATAACACTATGAGTTCATATCATATATTATATTTACAGTACAGCAAGTTAAAATGAATCATCACCTCATAAAACTTATTTTATTATTAAAAATGTGCTCACTTGATTTAGATGGGGTACACTTTTCATGTTGTTCTTTCTTAGACTCTGCAATAAAATAGAATTACAAAATTAAAATTTATAATAACACCTTTTTAATTTTACAACTTACTAGGAAATGAATGTTCAAAAACCAGATCTGACCCATCTGAGTCCTGCTCACTACTACTGCTCGCTATTTTCCTTGGTTTAGGAGGTCTCTTTTGTGGTAACACAGTTTCTTTATCTGATTTGTAATTCTGGCTATTGCACGCTTTACTAGCTCTAATGTGAGCTTTGTTAAACAGTACAAATTCTGTCTGGCTTTCTAACACTGCCTCATGTATTGGCCATTCCTCTAAGGGGTCATATTCTTCAATAATAAAGTTGGATAACTCCTTCTCAGTATGATCGTCCACGGGAGGAAATTTACAAAGTTTGTTTGCTTTGTCATACCACTTAGCTGGTACTGCCTCAATTGTTTCACTTTCTGGAAATCTCAAAACAACCCAAGGCATTTCTTCAACAAATTCTTTGTAGGTTTCCAGTGTTCCATAAAAAAAGATATGTAACTTATTAAAATATTGTAGAATTTTATGATTTTATGTGCAATAAGATTGCTTCCTGATAATAATTCAGTAGTGCTCTTCAATAAATAAGGTAATAAAAATAATAAAAACAATAAAATACAGGCTGCATATACCCAAAATAACCATAGGTGCAGTTTTAATTTTTTTAATATCAGCCTAACATGCATGCATATCTCCACTTTTTTTATTTCACAAATACAGAAGCTACAAATATAACAACTCTTTCTTGATAATAAAAAATAAACCAACTTTAAGGTTGATCTTACTATAATGACGAACATTTCTTCACCATTTTTTAACAATTTTTTGTAATTTCTTTTTTATGTAATTGAGAGTTAGTTGGTGTAAAAGGTTTACGTATAATAATTTATTCTAATTTTAACTACGAGCCTATACTGAATCAATATATATGATGGAACTCTTTTAAATAACTGGAACTGGGACTATTTAAAAGTAATTTTAAAAGAAAATTAAAAAGTATTTAAAAAATGGTCAAGGAACATTTCTCAGTAGGGTAAGATCAACCTTAATAAATACCGAATCACCATGCAGGAAGCATCTTAATTGTTACATATATTACTATTCAGTGCAGTAGAGGTGCAACTACAAATTTGTTATTGTAAGGCATTCTACAGCATTTTAATGCTATATCTGATATTGGCCAATATTTTAAAGTACTTAAATTTTCTACTAAAAATATATCCAAGTTTGATGAATTACAAGGAATGTTAAAAAAGTCAGATTTACTCTGATATTCTGAACCTATTACTACATTCTGATGTAATCTAGGGCAATATACAATATTTTTTATTTCAATAATTGACTTATCTTTTAGGATGCAACAAGAATCTTTTAAAGAAAGAGATAATGCAAATTTCTCAAAGCATATTTTTTTAAATTCAGGCCCTGTAGTATCGTCTATTAAAACACCCCCTACATATTCTCTTTCTAAACAAAATTGGAAAGGAATTTCCTTATTTCTATTTTGTGGAGTAAATTGAATTTTATTAGTGTTTAGTTCATAATTACGCCGAATAATTTGCTGAAGAGGTTTGTCATGCTTTCTAACCTGCTTAAGTAAACTCTGCAAAAAATTTTCACTAGAAAAATTACTGAAATTCTCTAATGAACCAAATTTTCGACAGTCATCAGCTAAATGCAGCAGATTATGAAAATTGTGTGACATTATTTGTTTACCATATAACCTCTGAACGGTTTCGACAAATTTTCTTAATAAAGCCTCTGCATAATCTATTACATCTACATTGTTGCTATCTGTCAAACTTAATAATAAATGTATTGAAACGGAAAGCATTAAAAAATTTTGATATTTTTGCTTTTCTATTATATCTTTCAAAACAACTGGACCTGTGTAAATTAAAAACTGTCTATATTCAGTAGCTTTCCAGCGTTTTGATTCTTTTAAAGTTCGAGGTTGACGAGAAAATTCTGATGGAATATAACCAGACATTTCCACCAACTTTGCAGATATATTTTCAATTTGTCTACTGGATAGTTTATGTGGAGGTCGCCCGTTACACCAAATTCCACAAACAATTTTTTTTACAACTCCTAATGCAATTAGGTGCATGTAGTCTAATGGTATATCAGTTATTAGATTTATGTTTTTAATTTCACTTAGAATGGTAGTCCCTGTATGATGATCTGAATCATCCTGCTTACTAAAATTATCATGTGTTCTTTTAATAAAATTCAAATCTGTAAAACACACTCTATCACTTATATATTCCCCTTCCTGAGTACATTTTGTACATGAACTGTAGCCGGAATGTCCTTTAATTTTTAGTATCGAAGCCTTTGCAACTGCATCAAATAAAAACATACTAATTTTAAATGCATAGGATTGTCCAAACACCACAACTCCATTTTGAATTAAATTATTTGCCTCATCCACAAATTCAGACAAAAAATTGTTAAAATCATGAGGTTTTTCATATCCGTGATAAATCCCTATCAAAAATACTGGACTGTTTAAACTACATTTATTATTTATTCCCAAAATCGGATAAACTTGACTAGCTGAGCTTTTTGACAATGGTAGGCCATCAATATTTATACCTATTTCTATACAATCTCGAGCTGTGGGTTTCATATTAAACTTTTTATAATGATTTTCTAAACCTTGTTCTATACCAACATGACAGTAATGACCGGGAGTTATATTTCTCATAATAGTACACTTTGGAGTGTATAAGAAGGTTCTTGGATCATGAGGTAATTGAGAGAGATTATTACTTTCTTCTGAGGAAAAGGATCTTAAAATATCTAACAAAGCTCTGAGTGATGAATGGGGTACACTATATGAAACGGCCCAGTCTCGCAATTTATTGAACCCTGTTGAATTCCTTGGTTTAATAAAAAATGTAGTATCAGAGTTTAAAATCTGGTTTGGAACAGTTTCTAAATTATGAATTGTTTCATTACTGGACATTACTGTATCTAAATCACTCTCCTCACTACTTAAATTAATTATTGGATCACCCATACATTCATCGGAAATATCAGATTGTGAGGCTACATTAATAAACTCATTAGAAGATCCTTGATCATATGTGGTTTTACTTTCACGTGTTCCCGCATTTTCCTTAACATAGTTTAGAACTTGAACTATTTCCCTATTTGTTCTTAGATAAAAATTACGGTTTCGTTTTAACATAGTATGCTTTCGTGGCATTTTATAAAGTAACTTAAAATTGTACTTACATTAATATCCACAAAATTTTGGCCGATGCTTGTTTAAAAAGTCGCCTATTGCTACTTGCTTGCTTTGCTTGCCGAGAATGGAGAATGCCGATGCCACAAGCCGATGCCGCCAAAATGATCATGGAACAATGGTGTTACATCAAAGAATACACCATGGAGTGATTATAGATACTTGATTTGTTCTCTTGTTTATGTTTTGACGTGATTAAAACAAAGCTACAACTATTAAACTTGCTTCTTTTTCATAAACATCATTATACACTTGTGCTATTCCATTGCATTGAACAAAAACAAAAGTTTGACAGCAGACAGCACGACCGTCAATTCTTCTTCGGTTTTTCACTATGTACACATGGCCCTTTACTATTTAGCTTTTTAGAAATGTCTTAAAAGAATATTCTGGGGATCTGCTCCCAAAGAATATTCCTCGAGAGATATTCTAAGGATGTGCTACTGAAGAATATTCATCGAGAAATATTCTTAGAATTTACCCATAGTATTGTTCTATGGATATTCTGTTGGGAATATTCACAGAATATTCGTCCAAGATATATATATTCGGCCGATATTCCTGGAATATTCGGAATATTTATATTCTTTTCAGGACATTGAGAGAATGTCCCAGGAATATTGCATGCTATCTGGGTTGCTTCTGGCCACTGTCGTTATTGACCGGTTATTGATGAAAAATATAATTTTACGTTAAGTTTTCACAACATTGGCCAATATTTAAGGTAATTGTCGTTAATGGCCGGGCATTGTCGTTAATAGCCAAGGAAAATGGACATTCACGACAATGCCCGGCCATTAACGTCAGTGTCCAATTTACATCATTGACCGTAACATATATAACGATTTCTACTTATTAGATATTATTTTTTACCACCTAAAAATTTAGCTCTTTGCTTCATTAGTAAGCCAGTACACGTTGTCGTTAATGATTTCTCTCATCTGTTTGACTTTTCTGCAATATTCAAATTCGACGAATTATTAAAATAGATAAAAGACGCTAAATTAAATCAAAGCTTTAGGTGCTCTTGAACCAAAATAATGGCAGTTTTAAGTTAAACTCTGACGTATGAAATACGTGCACGTTAGTACTTCTGGCAATATAAGACGACATACAATGGGTCACCGCATAAGATAACCTCCAGCACTTTTTTGGTTTTAGGAGCTTTTCACTCACAGTAAACCATAATGGAGGGATATACTGGAGATAATAAGAGAGAAAGAGAGAGAGAGAGAGGGAGAGTTTGTGTTTTGTTATTAAATTAATCATTAAATTATTTTGGACTCCATTTGAAATGCCAGATTAATTGCGCACACCACTGGATTGTTTAATTTTTTACTTTTTACTGTGGATTGTTTAATCTAAACTCTAAACTTTTCATTTATTTATTTATATTTATTTTCACCTTAAAATTTCGCAAATATTTCTCTTGTTAACTTTGACCTATTCGCCAAAAATTTCAATAGGTAGTAGTAGTAGTAGGGGAGTAAAGTATGCTAAATTTGCAGTCACTCGAGCGTTATGGGGACCAATTGGGTTGTGATTATTAGGTCCTAAAATCAAAAAAAGTTAAGTAAAATTTTCCATTTTAGCGGGCGCTTGCCATTTTTCAATTTAATTTTCCATTTCCAACAATCGCTTTTCCGATTATAGCGCCATCTATCCATAATTTGAAAAAATGTTTAGAATAAAAGTTGCTTATTTTTACGTAAAAAATCCAAATCTGCAATAAAAATTTGGGGGTCCCATTTAAGATTTTAAAGTAACCCCCACCCCGCCTCCGTGGGGGGTCGTGTTTGGTACCATTCGATAGATTTTTCAAAAACATTTTGAAAGTGTATTTTGCAGTTTTTCGATCTGATGTTCATTTTTCAAACTATCGCGGGGTTTGTATTTAAAATTTTAAATTTACTCCCACCCCTCTCCGTGGGGGTCATGTTTAGTACCATTCAATAGATTTTTAAAAAATATTGAAGACGTATTTTTTAGTTTTTCGATCTGATGTTCATTTCGCGAAATATTCGTTTTTCGTTGTGAAATTTTTGACTCGCCCATTTCCTTACGCTCCGCTCAAATCGTCAGATTTTTGAAATATGCACTTTCTTGCATGTACTTAACTTACCTTCTGGCGCGCTCGAGTAACTGCAAAAATCCCCGCTTGGGCTCCCCTACCATAGACATCGTTCTATTAAAATAAAATGTATTGCAGATTGCAGTGACCATAACTCCCAAATATGTCAATATAAAAACAATTATTAATAAGTCAATGTTCAACTTAATTGTTGATTCTTGTAGCTCTATTAGTTCGTTGCTTTTTCATGCTTCTTTTTGTGACATACATAGTTTTTGTTACCACGTGTCTTCATTGCTAATTTTATAATTATTAATGTAAACACGTTTGTGGTGTATGTTAATTATAGTAATTATAGTATTATTTTATGAGTTTAAGATGTTTATAAAGTCTATTGTACTGGACGGATTTAAATCATATGGCCAACGTACAGAAATTTATGGATTCGATGATCAATTCAATGCTATTACTGGACTAAATGGTAGCGGAAAATCAAACATTTTGGATGCTATTTGTTTCGTTTTGGGAATTTCGAATCTTACACATGTAAGTTTAATTATATGTAATGTTTTTTTATTTAAAAAGTTCAACAGTACTTGAGGGTATAGGGCTAAAAATACAATAATTAATATAATACTGTAGTTACAAAACTTGTATCAAGTGGGGTAACGTCTTGTCCAATCATGCTCCTTGCCTACTAACTTAATACTTACTTATTATTCTCCTTCATTCGTCCGTGTTTGTTACTCTTTTTCCCCAAATAATAATTCCCTTATTTCTGAGACCTTCCTAATAAGCTGTCAAACCCATATTTATGGGTCTTATTTTCCTTCTTTTTGTGATTGGGCCCTGTTTTAGGCTATTCTTTGGTATCCTCTTCCTCTCCAATCTCATCACGTATCCCATCCATCTCACTCTTTGTGCTTCTTTTTGCCTCCATATAGCTCTGAGCATTTTCCTTTCACCTCTTTCCAATTTCTCCGTATTTGCTATTTTCTTTGTACATACTTCGCTACCATACGTCACTGTGAGTCTTATTACCGTTTTACATATAGTATGGTATAACTAGACCCAAACCTAGACATCCAAAGTGAAAGTTATCATCCAACACCAAATTGTTCTATATGGTCCATATAATTTTCAGAAAAAAGTCACACCATTCTGAGCGTCGGGTTTGGGGGGGGGGGCGGAATAGGAGAGAAATCGGTAAATTCGTAGTTTTTTACGTTTTTCGTCAATATTTCTAAAACTATGCGGTTAAGCATGAATAACTTTCTACACAAAAATGTTCTACGCTAAATTTACAATAAAAAAGGCCCTATGCATAATCCTTTTAAAATGAACGGTTCCAAAGTTACGGAGGTAGTATAGTGTAATTGGTCCAAAAAAACGCCTAACGACATCCAAAAGTAAAAGTTTTCCTCCAACATTAAATTGTTCTATATAATCCACATGTTGTTCAGTAAAAAGTTACATCATTTTGAGCGTCCGGTTTGGGGGAGGGAGATTGGGGAGATGGGGGAGAAGTCGGAAAGTTAGTAGTTTTTTTACGTTTTTCGTCAATATTTCTAAAACTATGCTTTAGCGTAAACAATGGTCTATACAAAAATGTTCTACATCAAATTTAAAACAAAAAAGGTTCCATACATAATTGTTATAAAATCAACGGTTCCAGAGGTGTGGAGGGAGAAAAGTCGAGGTATTCGACACTTTTTATATTTTTTGGGCAATTTATAATATTACTACTGATGAAAGAAATTTTCTTTCACAGGATTGTGTTTTGTAAATAAAATTTGCTATTTCAGTGGCCGATGGTATGTTAGTGATAAGCCCTTGAAGAAACGTCAACCCACTACCCAAAATCATCATCAATTGCCCAAAAAATATAAAAAGTATCGAAAACCTCCACTTTTCACCTTCCGTAACTCTGTAACCGTTGATTTTATAACAATTATGTATAGGAACTTTTTGTTTTAAATTTTATGTAGAACATTATTGTATAGAACATTGTTTACGCTAAAGTATAGTTAAACTACGAATTTACCGATTTCTCTCCTCTTCCCCCCCCCCCCCCCCCCAACCCGACGCTCAAAATGGTTGTGACTTTTTTCTGAACATTATGTGGACCATATAGAACAATTTGGGGTTGGAGGAGGATAACTTTCACTTTGGATGTCTGAGTTATGCCATCTTTTGCATCAATTTTATCATACTAATACCTTAACTTTGTTTTTCTGGCTGAATGACTAATGTCTATGCCATAAAAAAAAAAGAAAAACTTTGTTTTTTCCGATACATATTTGGATTTTATCAGTGTTCTTAGGCTTCCCATCTTTTTATTTCTCTTTACTAATCTGGCATTCAGTTTCCATTCTTCCTGACCTTTCTCATCTATAATAACTCCCAGATACGATACGTAAACTGGACCACTCTTATTTTTGCTCTGTACTTCCGAGAATAATGTAATACTTTGAGTTTTGCTGGTTTATTTCTAGGTCAAAATATTTTGCCTCCTTTTCTAGTATTTTCATAACATTTCTTAATTCTTTTTTTGTTTTTATTATGAACAAAAGATTTTTTTATTTCATAGTAAGATCTGATCTGTCACTGATCTATTAACTCTAACTCTAACTAATATTTACTATTCACCTAGGTTATTTTCAGCAAATCTTTTGAGTCTCTCTCTTAGCATTTTGGCTAATACCTTGTAACAAGTATTTAACACAGCGACACCTCTGTAATTTTCACATGCTATTCTATCTCCCTTTTTGTATGTGGGGCATAACAGAGCTTTGGTCCAATATTTGGCATATTTTCCTCTTCACACATCCTCGTGATAAGGCTACAACCTTTTTTTGTAGTTGTTCCCCTCCATTCTTTATCATTTCCGCAGCTACTTCGTTTTCTCCTGATCTTTTGTTATTTTTTAGCCCATTGATTATACTTTTGATCTCTCCTTCACTAGGCAGTTCTATTATGCCATCATCCTCTAGGTATGAGAAAATTTTCATTCTCATCTGTATTTTGCCCATTCAGTAGTTCACTAAAATGTCTCTCCCATATACCTACCCATGACTGATGCTTTTTCACTCGTGAGTGTCCCATCTTCTTTTTTCATGTATGAATTGTAATAATTCTGGAATCCTCTTTCAGTTATATGTAATGTCATGTACTACAAATGTTTCGTTTCTTTGTGAGTATAGTACCCATCAAGATATTTTATAAAACCTTAATCTTAACCCACATAACAATTTCATGTTCTTAGTAGATTCATAGAACATACTTTTCAGAAAAAGTATATACTGAGAATATGCGTAATTACCATTGCGAATGTGCAGAGCAGATACTGAGTATATACTACATTGCAGTACTTAAACGTTCTATGTATATACTTAGAATGTACTACCGCACTTCTTTTCAGTATATACCAAGAATGTTCTTTTTAGAACATTCCAAGGACGTGCTATAAACCTTCTATGTGTATACTTAGAACATACTACCGCACATCTTTTTAGTTTATACTAAGAACGTACTTTTTAGAATATTCCAAGGGAGTGCTATAAACCTTCTATTTATATACTTAGAGCGTACTACCGCACATCTTTGTATGGGAAGAATATATATTTTTAAGAATATTCTAAGAAAGTGCTATCAAGTGCTATATTGCTTAGAAGTATGTTTTCAGCATCACCTAATCTCATCTTATGTTCTACTGGTTCTACCAAATACCTATTATATTTACATATTTTAATTGCAAATGAGAATGTAGTTAGTACCTACCCTACATTCTACAATATTACTTAAAAAATAAGTACATATTTATAAATTTTAGTTATTTATATAAATCATTATATAATATTTAGCTAAACTAAACTATGCATAAGTAACTAAAATTTATATACTTATATGTACTTACCTAGATAATATAAACTTATACTATTTAAGTAATATTGAGTTACCAAAGTAGATTGTATGTATTTTGAAGCACCGCAAACAAAATAAATAAGAGATTATGTATGTTCTTTAGTCCTAATTAGTACTGTATCATTCGTCTTCATCCTTAACACTGCATAGATCCATAGATGATACAAATAATGCCTGTTTTCGTTTTCATATTTTACGGTTTTTTCCTATCCCTGATCCATTCTGGTAAGAAATGGTCAGACTAAGACGGGGGATATGTATTGTGGAATAACAACATCGGTGGTTAGTGTTGCCAAACGGATAAAGGGAAAAAGTTAACTCAAAAGGGAATTATTGTTCAAGTCCAAATTGTAAAATATTAAGAAAAAATCAAAATATTTGAAAATAATTTAACATATCTTCTCAGATTTTGTAAACAGGAGGGAAGTTTTTTTATAAAAGTGGGAATTTTTAAGGTAAGTTGACGGAAAAAGCTTACTCGACGGTTGACAACGCCAAAGCCTTTGGTTGTGGGGTTTTGCACGTTTTGGTTCTGCGAAATGGCCCATATTGAATTGAATGTACCTAAATTCAAATTCCAAGGATGTAAAAATACTCATGATTCATGATAAACTCGAAATGGTAAAGTCATTTCAATTATGAAAACGAATTTTTAATAGTAGGTATCTATGTAAACGTTAATACAATTAATGTTTAAACTTTTTTACCACACAACAATTTTGAAATGAAATTCGTCCAATACTACCTACACCTACATACATAAATTTTATTAATTATTCTAAAAAATAACTAAAAGTTGATAATCTATATAAGGCTAATATTATACTCCTATACATACATATTATTTTTAAGATATTTTAAAAGTATCTACTTATAAGTATGTGTTAAGAAAAGTATGTGTTAAGAATATTCGATAAAGGTATATTCTAAGAATAAACTTTTACGAATATTCCGAGATCCTACGTACACGAATGTATACTCAGTATATTCGGTACGAGAATATACTTTGAAGTTAGTATAGGTATGCAAAGAACATGAAAGGACCCCGCACAAACCTTATGGAAAATAGGTCCCAGTGGATTTCGTTCATACTTTGGGAAAATACTCTTTGAAGCATCCTGATAAAAAGTTCTCATGGGCACAACTCAATCGTATGAAGGATTTTCAAGATATAGAGGCCCAAACTCGGAAAATTATAAGATTTACGGGGTATTCCAATTCCGTGAGTTACTGGTTATTTGGCAACATGTAGAAGTTTGGATCAAGGAAAAGTACTAGCAGTCTATGATTTTTTCCTGGCTATCCAATGGCGACTTTTACTTTGACCTTGACCTTCAACGGACGTCATCTTCTAGAGTTTCGAGGGTTTTCGGCATTCAATTTATATAAACAGATTACTCATTGGTTTTTGGGATCGCTAAACACAAATATGCCATCAGAATTACCCTCCGAATGACGTGGTGGCCAGGGCCTCTGCAAGGGACGCCATCTTCTAGAGTTTCGATGGTTTTCGGCATTTAATTGATGCAAATGAACTACTGGAGGGTTTTTTGAGGTCGCTATACACTAATATGCCATCAGAACTGACTCCCGGAGCACCTGATTTCCAAGGTCAATGAAAGGGGCTTCTGGAGTTTCGATGGTCTTTGGTACTACATTAATGCAAAAGGATTAGTAATAGGTTTTTGGGGTTGCTGAACACGAATACGTGATCTGCACAGACACAGGAGCACCTGGTGCGTAAGAAAGGTTATCTTCTGGAGTTTCGGGAGGAATCAAATGGATTACTCTTAGGTTTTTGGGGTTGCTGATCATACATACACTATCAGATCCGACCCATGAATCACATTGTGCCGTAGGCACAATGTGATCACGTATTCGTGTTCAGCAACCCCAAAAACCTATAATTAATCCATTTGCATCAATGTAGTACCAAAGACCCTCGAAACTCCAGGAGCCCCTTTCATTGACTTTGAAAACCAGGTGCTCCGGGTGTCGGTTCTGGTGGCATATTCGTGTTTAGCGACCTCAAAAAACCCTCCAGTAATTCATTTTCATCAATTAAATGCCGAAAACCATCGAAACTCTAGAAGATGACGTCCCTTGCAGTGGCCCTAGCCACCACGTCATTCGGAGGGCAATTCTGATGGCATATTCATGTTTTGCGATCCCAAAAACCCATAAGTAATCTGTTTTATATCAATTTAATGCCTAAAACCTTCGAAAATCTAGAAGATGACGTCCGTTGAAGGTCAAGGTCAAAGTAAAGGTCGCCATTGGATAGCCAGGAAAAAATCCTAGACTACTAGTACTTTTCCTTGATCCAAACTTCTACATGTTGCCAAATAACCAGTAACTCACGGAATTGGAATACCCCGTAAATCTTATAATTTTCCGAGTTTGGACCTCTATATCTTGAAAATCCTTCATACGATTGAGTTGTGCCCATGAGAACTTTTTATCAGGATGCTTCAAAGAGTATTTTCCCAAAGTATGAACGAAATCCACTAGGACCTATTTTCCATAAGGTTTGTGCGGGGTCCTTTAGAATGTTTTTTAAGGTACATTCTATGCTTGTACTACACATATACTAAAAAGAATATACTCCGACGAATGTTGGTAGTATATGCTTTGAACATGATGCGAACATCATTGTTATGTGGGAAGCTTATTACAAAGACATTTGTGTTTGAATAGTGTGGTTAAGTTTTCGGACCAGGTAAAAATTAATAAATTTTAATCTATTGTACTTTTAACTATTATACCTGCTATTCAGTACGTTCACCGCTCGAAATTTAATAGGCCTGGATCCCGGGTACCAAAAAAAGTTTATTAATAGCAAGCTGAAAATTTGTTAAATGCTTATTAACGGTGTCTAGACGGACAAACTTTGATGTACGGGAACACTGGAATAGGGGAAGTTTTAATTGTGGAACAGGTTACAGGTTTCGAGCGTCAGGCTACGAAAACGTCCCAAGTATTTTGTCGAACAGAACTTTCTGTTGATTTGTTACCCTTTCATTAAACTCTCATGCAAAAATCAGACGGCTATTTACCAACAACATAATTCCTGTCAATTGACATGTTCTACGTGTCGGACTTATTAAAATGCCCAACATATCTGTCGGACAAACATTTCTTCATATATCATAAATAAAGTTTGCTATTGAATAAACTTAAAAACAACCAGCTAGTTTTCACAATCATAAACTTGTGAGGATGACACGTTTCACAATTAAAATCACGTTTCACAATTAAAACTTCCCCTGTTCCAGTGTTCCCATACATCAAAGTTTGTCCAACTGGACACCGACCGTTAAGTTATTAACAAATGTTCAGCTTGCTATTAATAAACTTTTTTTGGTACGCGGGATCCAGGTCTATATAACGATACTACTCAAATACAAATGACTTTGTAATAGGATTAAAATACGGTTTTCTAAATTATCTTGATAGGTACTATACCTAATAAAAATTTGGCGATTTATTCAAATCTCTTGTAGATAAACTATTTTTAGGTTAGGGCCAATAGTCTCCAGGATCTCATTTTCAAAAGCGGACAAACTGGAATTAATAAAGCAACTGTTTCGATAACTTTTGACAATTCCAATGAGGCACAGTATCCCCCAGGTTTCGAAAACTACCAAGAAATCACAATCACCAAACAAATTGTTATGGGCGGCAAAAGCAAATACCTGATAAATGGAACAACTGTGACTAATAAAAGGATACAAGATCTATTCTGTTCGATACAATTAAACGTGAATAATCCTCATTTTTTGATTATGCAAGGAAAAATTACTAAGGTGTTAAACATGAAACCTCCTGAAGTAAGTCATTGTTAATCTATCTATCTATGTAGCCCATATTATCCATTTTGGGACTAAGGCCTCCCCTTTCTTGTCTCCATTTGTGTCTGTTCTAAGCTAAATTCATCAATCTGGGACTGACGTTGTTAATATTATATTATATTTTTTTTATTTTGTTTAATGTCTCGACGTGGGGTCCGTTAGGGATGTATACTATCCCCCCTGCTGTTTAACATCTACTCTGAGGAAATCTTTCAAGAAGCAGTGGATGATGTTGAAGCCGGAATTCGAATTAACGGAGAATGTATCAATAACATAAGATACGCAGACGACACTGTGGTATTCGCTGACAGTTCTGAAGCCCTACAGGAGTTAATGAACAGAATCGCGGAGGTCAGTCAGAGATACGGACTTTCACTAAACACTAAGAAAACAAAATGTATGATTATCTCTAAGAACAAACAGCAATTTGGACGACTCAGTGTAAATGGTCAACAAATAGAAAGAGTAAAGACATATGGTACGAACGTCAATGAAAATTGGGACCATTCCATAGAAATCAAATGTAGGATAGAGAAAGCAAGATCTGTATTTCAAAAAATGGCAAAGTTGTTCAAATGTCATGATTTGTCGATACCCATAAAAGTCAGATTACTACGATGTTATATCTTCCCTATACTGTTGTACGGAGTTGAGTCGTGAACTCTCACAAACGCCACCTGCAAGAAAATTGAGGCTTTTGAGATGTGACTTTATCGTCGAATCCTGAAGATATCTTATACCGACCACATTACTGATGAGGGTGTTTTGCTGAGAATGCAAAAAGAAAAAGAGCTGTTAATCAAAATAAAAAGAGCCAAAATCGAATACCTCGGTCACATCATGAGGAACAGTGAAAGATATGGACTGCTGCAACTGGCCTTACAGGGAAAAGTAGAGGGAAAGCGAGAACCAGGAAGGCGAAGGATTTCGTGGCTGAAAAATCTACGTACGTGGTTCAACACAACCACTACAAATCTTTTCAGAGCAGCAGTGTGCAAAGTACAGATTGCCATGATGGTCGCCAACATCCGAAACGGATAGGCACTACAAGAAGAAGAAGAAGAATGTCTCGACAACTAATGGCTATTGGCATATAACGGTTGATTTTGCAATAAGATACCTAGTAGTGTAGTGTGTGTGGTGAGTAAATGTCTTCTTAGGTATGTACTTAGAAAAGTCGACTTCATTGTCTTCAGAATACAACAAAACATTGGCACTGATATTTGTGGACTACGAGCAGAGAATGTTAAAAGCATTTACAGAATGCTGAGTAAACCATCGCTACCCTAATATGATCAAATATATCTACCAAAAGGCAACGGCTAGCGTAAGACTGGACAAAAAACAAATACATTCTGTATACAGCGAGGAGTACGGCAGGTAGACACCATCTCACCAAAGCTATTTACAACCCTTTTTAGAACACACTTTTAAGAAAGCAGATTTAAACTAATATGGTATCAACATAAATGGAGAGAAGCTCAGTCATTTGAGATTCGCAGATGACATCGTCCTTATTGGGACCGTGCAAGTTCGGCAAAGCGACCTCTATTTCTACGCTCTGTACTTTTATTCGCACTTTTAATTATATTGGCCAATTATATTAGTCCTGGTTGCTGGATAATTGTCAAGGCCATAGTCCAAAAAAATAATAAGAAGAAAAAATAAGATGCAGATAGTAAATAAAATTAGTTATTAAAATGCAGTACTGCAAGCAAAATACAATTAATTAAATTTACCTTTATATAATAATTGCATATCATATCAGTATTGTGGAACAATATATAATTTTTCTGCTTCAATGACAGAAGGTATGAAATATACGTCAATTTGACAATTTCAATTGACAATATGAATTATTTAAGATAGTTGCAATATTTCTCCGCGACTCGCGCACGGTCGTTTCTCGTTTCCCTTCCAAGTACTTGCACACCGCGAATAGTTGATTGTATGGATGATGCAATAATAATGTTGAACAAATTATATCACGCTTCCTTAGAGGTCGAACTAAAGATTAACATCAACAAGACGCAAATAATGACTAATCTGGTGCTAAATCTTAATGTTGATGTTGATGTAGCCTGCATCTTATATGTACTTGGCACATGAAATTCGGTTGGGAAGAGATATCCAGACTTGCGAGCTCCCGCGTCGCATAGGATTAGCCTGAGCAGCGTTTGGTAAACTGAACTATGTATTTAAATCGGACTTGCCCATATGCCTCAAAAGGAAAATCTTTTGAGTCATGAGCATAGGTGTTGCCTGTACTCACTTATGGAGCTGAGACATTAACACTCACAAAAAAGGTAGTGAACAAGATTCGCATAACTCAGAGGGCTATGGAGTGCCAGATGTTGGGTGCTCCCGAAGAGGGGAGAGACTGTGCTGAGAGACCGAATCCCAAACGAAGAAATACGCCGTAGAACAAAAAAAACAGACGCTGTCGAAAAAATCGCTGCGCTTAAGTGGAACTAGGCAGGTCACGTCACTAGATTGTCAGACAACCGATGAACAAAACGTGGAGGCCACGAGAAGAAGCACTAACGGAGCAGAGGATGCCCACCAACCAGATGGGCTGATGATCTGAAGCATGTTATCGGTAATTGGATGCAAGCCGCACAAAATAGATATATGTAAAGCGCTGAGGGAGACCCATGTCCAGCAGTGGACGCGTATGGGTTGATGATGAAGTTATTTTAAAAATATTTTTTAGATTCTGGCAATGGTGGAGGAAGCAGCGGGCACGAGATCGTATGAAGTTAAAAGACAACAGGCACAGAAATTAATTGATAGGAAAGACGCAAAACTACAAGAATTAATGGCAGTAAGTATAAGAAAATGTTTCATTCAAAAATTGTTTCAATGTCACATTGATATTACTGCCGACATACAGTCGGAAAAATGAAAGATTACCCATGAACGATCATATCAATCACATATTATTCAGATTTTTAATAATCTCTCTCTTTCGTTTTGTTATTTATGGAAAAAGACAGAAAATACAAAATATGTGATGGGCAATCTTTCATTTTTCCGACTGTATACGAGTTCTCAACTCTGTCCAGTATGGCATCTCCGATATTTATACCGTCATTATGTATATAATTTTGTTTTCTAACTATCATAAATATGCTGATGGCCAAAAAAATGCAATATCCACGTTTCGCATCCAGCGTTAGTACATGTGTTACGATGGATTTATAGATTTTGATCTTTCAACTTCTTGTAATATTTTTTGATTTTATAAGCTTCTCCAATGCGAATAGACAGCAATTTTCCGATTGGATTCTGTCTTTTATTTCTTCAGTAACATCGTTATCAGCTGTGATTACGGCCCCAAGATACTTAAAACGTTGTACTCTTTCGAAATTGAAGGTGTTCACCGTCACATTTTGTCCTATCCTGTCTCTTCGTGTCGTTCTGTTTATACATATATATATATATATATATATATATATATATATATATATATATATATATATATATATATATATATATATATATATATATATATATATATATTTCGTCTTCTCTTCATTAATCTTCAGCCCTCTGCATATATCAATGTCATCTGCATAAGCTAATAATAGCTTGGGACCTTGAACCGATAGCAATTTTGTTTTTATTTCGGCCGACCTCACGGCTTTCTGCTTTCTCTAATGCTGGTCACTCACTTATGGATATCGAAGAGGCCATGGCATTCAGGCCAGGACTGAAGGCCGTTATTTGAGTAGTTAAGTTAATGAACTGCAGTTGAGACGCCACACACATGCAGTTTTGTGATCGAGCGTGCCAACGCCTTTACGAAAACTGCGTGTATGTGGTGATTTTGGCTTCAATTAACCGCCTGTCAGTCGCCCGGCCTCTTCGATATCCGTAAGTGAGTGGCCAGCATAATACTCTAATACAAGGAGATGATTCATCACCCTGTTTGAGTCCACTGTTGATTTCAAAGCTGCCAGACCGTTTATTATATATTTACACGTATTTTAGATATTCCACCCTCCATACAGACTTTGGTCATCCGATTGAGTCTTATTTGGTATTGAGAACTCCACCATGGCATTCCATAGTTGGCTTCTTTCTACGCTATCATATGCCTGTCGAAAGTGTATGAAGAGATTGTTTATGGGTCCGTTATACTCCCATCCCTATTGTTGATCTGTGTGTCCTAAAACCGGCTTGATATTCTCCTAAGACATTTTCAGCGTAATGGGTAAGTCTGCTAATGATGTTTGAGCGGATTTTATATGCCGTGTTTACGAGTGAAATTCCTCTATAATTCGCGCATTTTGTATTGTCCCCGTTATTTGTGTATTGAGTAGTATAAAATTTTTAGGTTGTCAATGAAGAAATCGGTCCTAAACTTGAAAAATTAAAAAGCGAACGAGAGCAATTTCTGGAATATCAACAAGTTGAGAGAGAGCTGGACAAAATGAAATCATTGTATTTGTGTTGGCAATATTATCAAAATAAACATGTTGTTCAGTATGCTTTAGGGGAATATCAAGATGCTCAAATAGAAATAGAGAATTTGCAGAAAAAAATAGAAAGGAATATACAGGCTGCGGCACAGATAGATGAAGAGGTCAAAATTCTTCATTCAAGAAACGTAAGTATTTCTTTACATTCTTTTCCATCTTCCTTATCCTTTTACTTTCTTAATAGATCAGTTAGCACTAAAAACACTGGAATAAATCGATTTTTGTATACAGCATCTAGAGACTTACAACTTTTTGCATTGTGTTCAGAATGATGTAAGGAAAAAAATCTACCATAGAAAAATGGGTGGAAATGCATAATCGCATTTTAAAGTGCCTAAAATGCATCCAAAAGTGCATAACATGTCAAAATAAGCATATTTAAGGACCAGATTTTGTTGCTCGGGGGTTTTTGGGGCCGCTGACCACGACCACGTCATCAGAACCGATCTCCGGAGCACCTGGTGCCCAGAGTCATTACTAGGCACGTCATCTGGAGGTTCGAGGGCTATCGGCACTAAGTTGATGCAAACATATTACTTGGGGTTTTTGGAGTCGCTGAATACGAATGCGTCATCACAACACAACCCCAAAGTACCTTGTGCCCATTGTCACTACTAAGGCACGTCATCTTCTGGAGTTTCGAAGGTTATCACCATTAAATTGATTTAAGTAGATTACTCGAGCGATTTTTGTGATTGCTGAAAATAAATACGCCATCAGAACCGACACCCGGAGCACCTGGTGTCTAGCATCACGTCATATTCTGCCATATTCAACACAAATACGCCATCAGAACTAAAACCCGGAGCACCTGGTGCCCACGTTCACTGCTAAGGCACGTGATCTTATGGAGTTTCGAAGGTTTTCGTCCTTGAAGACATGCAAATAGTTTATAGGCGGTTTTTGGAGTTGCTGAATACGAATACGCCATCAGAACCTACCCCCGGACCATCTGGTCACAAGGTCACTGCTAAGGCATGTTATCTTCTGAACTTTGGAGGGTTTTGGGCACCAAGTGTACCGGGTGTCGGTTCTGATGGAGTATTCTTGTTTGGCGACTTCAGAAACCTCCGAGTAATCCGTTTGCATCAATTTAGTGCCAAATCCCTTGATACTTCAGATGACGTGCCTTAGCAGTGAACCTGATCACCAGGTGCTCCAGTGGTCGGTTCTGATGGCGTATTTGTCTTCAGCGAGCTCAAAACCTCCTAGTAGCAAAATATAGCCCTTATTGCACCTATTTCGACATGTTTATGCACTTTTGGATGCATTTTATGCATTTTGAAATGCAACTATGCATTTCTCCATATGTCAATTTTTTTTGTACTTTTAGTTGTTTTTCACCACTTTGGGGGGCGTCTTCCAAAAGATTCATTTTAATTTGGGAGGCACTTTTCTGTCTTTCTTTATATTCTATATATTATCTTTATCCCTTCTAACCTGAGGTGTAGGCAGGCCCGCCGGCAAGGGGGTCAGGGAGGGTCCGCCGACCCCCCCTGGACAATTACAGCTTAAGATATTATTGATAAATTTGGTAAAGATCGAAGGAGATTGCAGTTTTTATTTACCGATTAATCTTTTTTTGTATTATATATGATTATTAAAATATAAATTTTTCTTGTTCTTTCATTCGTTTCTAGAATAGAAAAGCGACTTAAAGATTTTGACCCTCCCTAAATTTTTTTCTGGCGGCGGCCCTGGGTGTAGGGATCTGTTTCCGATTCTTTCATTATTTTTTGTTCTTCGAAAATTTATTCCATATCTTTCTGTTCTCCGTTAGTTTCTTGGCATCATTCCATGTTGTTCCCCTCTTTTCCAAAATATCTATCATTACTGCATTCCATTGTTTTCTTGGTCTACCACGTTTTTTCTTTTTATATTTATAGTTTCCCAGATTCTTTTATCAGGTATATTATCACTCATTCTTTGAAGGTGTCACCTCCAACCCAGCTGTCTTTCTTCTATATAAGTTTCTAATGGTTCTACTTCTAATTTTTCTCTTATTTTTATATTCTTAACTCTATCTCTTCTTGTCACTCCCATTACTCTTCTTAGATATTTCATTTTTATTGCCTGCTGTTTACTTTTATCCCTTTTTGACAACATCCACGATTCACATCCATATGTGAGTACAGGTCTACACACAGTTTTGTATACACTCATTTTCGTTTTTCTTGATATTTCTCGTCTATTTACAAATTCACTGTTTATTACATAATATCCTATAGTTATCCTATATAGTATCCTATAGTTTATATATATTTCTTCTTTTCCGTTTTCTTCAAGTATTACCTACACCTAGGTATTGATATTTACTGACTTGTTCTATTTCTACTCCATATATTTGCATATATTATATCCTTTTCCTATTTCTATCTATTACCATTGTCTTTGTCTTACTCTTATTCAATTTCATACCTTCTTCTTATTCTTCTTCTTCGTCTAGCCATTCACGTCCACATCTGAACATAAGCCTCTTCAAGTCTTCCTTTCCATTGTTTTTTGTGTACGCTACTTGTAGCCAATTTTTCCCGGCAGTTCGTTTCAGATCATCTGTCCATCTCATAGGAGGTCTGCCTCTGGGTCTTTTGTATTGGTTTCGTACCGTATTTTGTTAATACCTCATTCCATACTATCAAGCTTTCTCTTAGGTAATTCTCGTTTCCTGCTGTAATAACCACATTATTCGCAAATGCACATTCTGTTATCCCTATTTGTTCTAATTTTCTATATCCTAGGTATATTGGTTTAGTTCTTTGTTTAGTTTCTCTTATTATTTCATCCATAAATATTATGAATAGAAGCGGACTTAATTCCCCTCCCTGTCTAACTCCTACATTTGTCCTACATTTTTTTTAATTCTAACGGAATCCAATTCACGAGACTTAAAACTAATACATAAACTTCTAAGAAGTTAATTTTTTTTATATTTTTATGGCCTTTATACGCGATTTTATAAGTTTTATAAAAAACGTCTGTTTTGGGAGTCAATTTACCACTGTACTAAATAGGTGGTGTCCGGTGTACAAGTTCACACTGATGATGGTCAGTTTACACCGAAAACGTTTTGAGTTTTATAATAATTTTTCTCAGTCTATTATTACCTCTGTTGTAGGAAAATGCTATTAAACTAAAAGAAGTCGCAGCTGAATTAAAAGAAAAAGAAAAATCTGAAGCAAAATCCAATGCTTCCCTAAAAGCTATTCAAGATGACATGAACATTGAGCAAAACAAACTCACGCAACTGAATAAAAATCTCAATGACGATGGTGAAGCTTTAAAAACCAAAGAACAGGAGCTGGAAAAGGTCCGGTCGTTATTTGAAGCCCTAAAGAAGAATGACGAGGACGATAATAAAGCATTCGCATTGTCGCAGAAGAAATTTGAAGCAGTTAGCGCAGGTATTACCACCTACCAGAATTTCCAGAATTTTTCTTGTATTCCTTCACTTAAGCGTTCTCTTCAGTTCTTTCTGTTTTGTCCGTCCTCTTTTTTCACATTTCTTATTTCCATTGCTTTGTCCACTTCATCTCTGAAACATCTTTGGGGCCCGCCTCTCTTCTTTCCTCCTATCGGACTCCACTCTGTTAATCTGTTTATCTAACGTTTTTTGTCTCCTCTTCTGACATATCCGTACCAGGTTAACATCTTCTATTTTATGTAGTCTATTTTATCTGAGTTCATTCCCATTCCTTTTCTAATATCTATGTTATTTATTCTATCTCTTCTTGTTACTCTGCATCTTCTCCTTAGGAATTCCATCTCTGTGTCTTTATAAATTTATAAAAAGCTCAGGCAACAGATAGTTACCAAGGATTCTGCACTCCTACCAATAGATAATTTTCTCTGTCCCCAATTCCATCTCTGTTGCTTTCATTTTGATTTTGATTTTCTTATTTATTATTCAATTGTCACACCCATAAGTCAGGATTAAGTATTATATATTCTTGTTTTTATTTTTATACTGATGTTGTTACTCCACAGTACAAGTACCGGGTTTAATATTTGTATGCAGTGTCTTCTCTTCTTCTTCTTCTTTTTCATTTTCTTCTTATTCTTCGTATCCTTCTGTTAATAGGATTATGTCCTGTTTCTTCTGCTACAATCTCTGCTGCGATCCGGAGCTCCAGTTCTCGTACCATCATTTTTTTGGGTCTTCCTATGGGTCGCTTGGTGTTGGGCTTCTGTGTCTTCGCCCATTTCGCCATACGTTCAGGATTCATCTGATCTGCGTGGTCTCTCCACATGCGTCGTCGTGATCTTGTCCATCTCACTACGTCTTGAACGCCTAGCTCTCTCAATGTGTCTTCGTTTCGCTTTCGATCTCTGAGTGTGATACCTCGTATGCAGTGTCTTGTTTGTCCTAATCTATTTTTTATATATTCTTCAGTTGTTCCTTTATTTAATATTATGAAGCCTAAATATTTGCACTTGTCTCCTTTCTGTTCCTTTCATGTGTTTACCTTCGTCTATTTCCAGCTTTATTTCTATATTCTCTGTTGTTAGGTATTCAGTTTTCTTTAGGTATATCTCCATTCCATGCTTTGTATATTCCTGTTCCAGTTTTCTCATCATGATGCCAAGGTTATCTTCATCCCCTGAATAGATAAATAAATATTACCGATTTAGGACATAGCTGTAGAGTAACATATCTTCAAATCTAGGTATGGAAGTAAACGAAGCTGGGGAAGCTCAGACCCTACAAGACCAATTCATGCAGGCCAAGGAGGAATCCATGCGGGCTATTACGGAGAGCAAACAGGCTACAATGCAGCTAACGTCTTGCCAAACCCAGTTAAATCAGAAACAAAAGCAGCTAGGGTCTAACTCTTCAGATTACGAAAAAGATAAAGCTGAGCTTGCTAGTAAGGAAAAAGAAGTAGAGGCTCTAAAGGTAAGTTACATGAGATTATTTCTTTTTCTTTTTCCTCTTTATAAGCAATTCTGTTTGTTCATTGGCGGATTGATACCTCTATGGAAGATTGTCACTTTATCCTTTGCGCGGTCGGCCGATACTTCTTCTACCGATTGGTGATTTATCTCTTGCTATTTTTGACCACACGTGGCCCCCCCGTTCTGGTTATGCAATTATTCCATTATTTTTTTATTTAGTATCCATTCTGTTATACAGTGCGTCCATAAAGTAACGCATAAATTCGTTATTTCGTAAACCGGCTACTTTAAGGAAAATTCCCGAAACAGGTCGATTTTTATTTTTAAATTACGATTTTTTGGCATATATATTATTCTAATGACGTCATCCATCTGGGCGTGATGACGTAATCGATTATTTTTTTAAATGAGAATAGGAGTCATGTGATAGCTCATTTGAAAGGGTATTCAATTCTCTATGCAATAATATAAACATTAATATAATTATTTATACAGGGTGTTCAAAAAACATTTTTTAAATTAAAATAAGTGAGACAAAAAGAAGAATATAATGTAATTATTTAATTCAAAATACATTCTACTACTGTCAGTAAACAGAAAAAAAAATATTTGACAAATAAACATTGATTTTCGCTTAAAAGAAATGTTCAAACTGCCAAGCGACAGGTGGGTGGCAGTTTTAACATTGAATTTAAGCAAAAAACAATATTTATTTCTCAAATAAACATTTTTTTCCTGTTTTCTGACAACAATAAAACGTATTTTGAATTAAATAAATTACATACATTCTTCTTTTTGTCTCAATTATTTTAATTTAAAAAATATATTTTTTAACACCTTGTATAAATAATTAGGCTAATGTTTATATTAGTGAATAGAGAATTTAATACCCTGTCAAATGAGCTATCACATGACCCCTATTCTCATTTAAAAAATCATCGATTACGTCATCACGCCCAGATGGATGACGTCACTAGTATGATATATATGCCAAAAAATCTGAATCTAAAAATAAAAATCGACCTGTTTCGTGATTTTTCATTAATGTCGCTGGTTTACGAAATAATGAATTTATGCGTTACTTTATGGACGCACTGTATACTGTACGTTACATTTTCTTCTAATGTCTTCACTCTTCTTTCGATCTCTCAGCTTTCTTCCTGTAATTCTTCTCAGTACTTTCACTTCTGCCGTTTCTAGTGGTGTTTGTGTTGTGGCTGTATCGGGTCTTGTTTCTGATGCATATGCCATTATTGGTCTTACACTGACTTTATAAATTCTTGACTTCATCTCTATGTTAATACGTTGTTTTAGCCATATAGTGTTATTAAGGCATCCTGCCAATTGTTAGCTACGTTTTGTACTTGATTTCTCACTTCTTTGACCAGGTCTCCGTGGCTGGAGAGTGTAACTACAGGGTATTTTCTTTCCATTATTTGTTCAATTCTGATGCCATCAATTTATATTTTACATCTGATTGGTTCTTTACTGATTACTGTTGTTTTAGTTTTATGAGATGAAATTTTTTCATATTAAATTATTTTGCTCTTATGTTAAAACTGTGGACTAATTTTTACAGACTACTTTCATCTTAGGCTATCAGTATTACCTATGTCGTCTGCTTAAGAGAGTATTTTCAATTAAAACATTTCGTTTATAAATTCGCAAAAGTCTGTGTGTTATTGCGTTTCCGCTCCTGCAATACTCAGATCAGATTTATCGATGGATTCTTATGTAGTTTTTTCTTCTGAATCCAAATCTGAAAACGGCATTTCGATATTTCTAACCGTCTTCGAGATAATCGACCCCAACGTGTAAAATGTGACGTCACAATCGGGTTATTTTCTTCCGACACACTACACGTCCAGCTGAAATCGTTGCTATAGGGCTTTTCATTCACAGTCATTTGTTTCGAGCTTCTGTCATGTGTCACATAATATTAATATATCCACGTCATACGTTATTGGTAATAACAATGATAGAAACCAAAGACGTATGGCGTAGATATATTAATATTATGTGACACATGACAGAAGCTCGAAACAAATGACAATCGATGAAAAGCCCTATTAAGTAGGCTAGTTTTTTAATCTCGATTTGTTAAGCAAAGCATAATAGGTTATTTACATTTCAGTTTGACACTTCGTGAATGTTAAACTAAATTTTAAATTAAGTATTAATAAAACATTAATGACATTTGATAGTGAATTTAATTATTATATAAAATAAATAAGATGTTCAAAAATACAATTTGAGTATATTTTAAAAGCAATAATTTATTAGCAGCTTCAAAAAAGTTTATACGAGTATGCGACCTCCCCTTTATTATAAATGGACTGCTCCATTTGCTATTAAAATAAAATATAGTCGGTTCGCTAAACTCGACACAACTGGCTAGTGATTTTAGTAGGTAATTTTTTTGTTTTTGCGAATTTTGCCAAAATTGACAAAATTACTAATTATTTAGTAATTATTAACTAATTAGTAATTATTTTTTGCCAAATTGGCAAAATTATTGACTAAACACACTAACCAGTTGTGTCTGAGTTTAGCGAACCGACAGTATATGAAAGAATATTGTTTGGTATAAACAATTATGGTCTGATATGTGCATGTGCAATTACATCTTTCTAATGGAAAAAAATATTTGAAGATTTTTCTCAAATTATGGATACCAGCAACATTTTCATTTATAACTCTTTTATTTTTAATTTGACGAAGAAAAGTTATTCTTCATAAAAAGCTCTTTATGTTCTAAGATTTATGATGCAACCATCATATGTAAAATTTTATTAATTTTATACGAGGTATATAAAAAATATGAATTTCGATCAAGAGTGAACTGCCTTTATAGTTCATAACATTTAAATTAGAATGATATAATTGCACATTAAAACATAATTATTAATTCTAAACTACTTTTCATAATAGCAATTTTCCATATTATGAATTAAAATACGTAAATAAATAAAGTTTTCGTTATGATAATGCTGTCATTTTCAGCTTGTTACTTCTTTATTACTCATTCTGAGTCCTCTTCCTTTGTTGACACTTTTGATGTTTTAATCCATGGTTAAATTGAAGGACATAGGGGTAAATGAGTCCCCCTATCTTATTCCGCTACGTTTGTCTATAAGTTCTGTAAGTTGTCCATCTATTCTGACTTCCATTTTGTTGTTTTGGAAGATGTTTTCACTAGTTTTTTTATGATGTCTAGGGGAACTTCTTTATTATACAGAAGATGGATTACATCTTTGAGGCTTACTCGGTCAAATGCTTTCTTCAATTTAATCAGGAATAGAAATTCTCGTCTATTAGGTATACTTACTCTAGTGATGGATTATTTCGTTTCAGTTAACTTTTAGTGAAGTAGAAAGAGAAACAATTTTTCTTCATCTCTCTCTGTAATTCTCTCTCTCTCTCCCCCTTTCTTTGGTCCACACCTCTCCTCTCTCTTTTTGAAGATATTCTTCTTTAGCGGCGAATCGATTGAGGGTATTAGTGGTTATACGGGCTCTGATTGGGTGTTGAAATTTTGAAATGATCTGTCAATAATTGTTCAATATGGAGGTTATCGGTAAACAAAAATATTGTATAATATTAGTTTTTATTGATGTGTGGACAGAAATAAAATCAAATTTATAATTATAGTGACTTTTTAAATAGTTTTGAAAAGCCGCAGGTACGTAATTCTAAATGTTTCAGTTGGAAATACCTAATAGTTTCAATACCTATCTATTTGGAAAATGTAAACAAAATAATGTAGTTACCTATTAGTAGGCAATGCTTTAATTTATATAATTTGATTACGAACAAACTTTCTATCTATTTTCTTCATCTCATATATCGTTTTCTTACTCTATATTTTGTTGTATTTTATTTCGACAAAAACCAAACTAATAATTTTATTAAATTCATATAAATTTATGGTGTAAACGTTTAGTTTGTGTATATTCCCACATGACGTACACGCGAATGTGGTGCAGTTTGAAATGCCGTCAACTTTCGTACGGCGCGGTAGACGTGAAGTGGCTTCGAGCCCCAAGCAAGTTATTATTTTTTTATTTTTTTTATAGATTTTATGATTGTAAGTATATTATTATATAATTTTTGAAGATATTCTTCTTTTTTGAAAGTGGTAGATAAGAAAGTTAGTTTGATTTTTAAATAAAAAAAGTACGAATAACCTTTCAAGTATATTTACTTCGTTTAAATTACCTATTATATAATAGAAGAATATCTTCTTACGTGCGTACAAAGTACACACACATTCTTTTTTCCTTGTGACGTATTGGGCGCTTCTGCGTTCCTGTCATTAATATAAGATTGCTTTAGGCTCGGTCAGTACATTTTAGGTATTATAATAGTTCTAATTTACATTCCAGAAGAATATCAGCAATATCGATTACTCTGAAAACAAAATGAGTGAGCTGCAAAAACAACGCCAGGATTTGACCAGAGAAATTCGTTCGTTAAGAGAAGATGTAGAGCGATTCTATTCCCAGAAACCATACACCAAGTTTTCTTATTCTGATCCTGAACCAAACTTCAACAAAATATGCGTAAAGGGAGTGGTGTGTCAATTAATTAAATGTAACGATCCCGATACTTGCATGGCACTTGAAACAGCTGCAGGTGGAAAGGTAAAGTATCTTCTTCTTCATGTGCCTTGTCCGTTGCGGACGTTGGCTATCATCATAGCAATTTTAATTTTGTTTGAGGCGTTTCTGGTTTTAGGTAAACTATACATTGTTATAACTAGAGACCGGAATATACACAATATAATATATGCGACTATGTATTGTTATATAACTTCATGGGGAAAATTTGGAGATTTCATTTATGTCCAAGACCACGAGATCGTACATTTTCATCGCCCTGTATATGGCCAAAAATTTGTAAATAATATATTTTAGTCGTTAAGCAGTGCTTCGTGGAAAGTGAAAAACATTAGTGGTTAAGATTCTACGAACGGACTTAACAATTCAAGAACAATAGATCTAAATTACGATCGGTTTTAGAAAGTGGATATATTTGCGGTTGACGTGGACAATGGAACGTTTTTAAATGTTTCCTAGAAAGTAAATTAAATTGTTTAGTTTAGAATATAGGGTTTTTCTAGCATGTAAGAAAAAAATTTATTTTGGTATCTCCTGGAATTTTACAAAATGGAAAATTTGTATATAACACTATTTGTTTAAGAAAGGAAAGTAGGGATGTAATGTGTAGAGAGAATGCTTGTGATTGGCGAGGAGACTGATGGAGGGGAGTAGAGTGTTTGAGTCTCAGATGGATAAAAGAAAAAGATTTACTGTGTAATTAAGACCTGAAGAGAGCAGTCCAGTTCAAAAAGTAGTGATTTTGTGTGAAGTGGTTAATTTGGTAGCCGTGTAAGCAGATTTCTGTTGAGACGAAATCGTGATCGAGCCGAGAAGTAAAATCTCCTCGTGTCCGAATAGATTCCAGTTTCTGTCTGGAACGAGTAGCCGGTTTTTATCAATTTTGCACAAGATATCGAGCTGAGAAAAAAATCTTAGAATTATAAAGATTAATATTGTTTGTATCGAGTCAAAGACTAAATTGAGGAGAGATTTCGAGCGAGTGCTGTTTGTGGGTGAAGCAGTTGGAAGAGAAAGACCGTCACAGCATCCGAAGGAGCACGTGTGGGGGAACCGAGGACAACACAATCCATGATAAGAAGTATAAAAGATAAAAAAGGTTAGTCAGATTATTTGTGAAAAGGAGAGAATTGTTTTATATTACGAGTACATACCATATTTGTTTTAATTTAACAGTTTTACAGCATAATTCATTTATTCATAAATCCATAGAAGATATAAGTAATCTATTTAAAAGGTGAAAATTAAATTTTGTTTTTTATATAATAATAAGAACAGTCTACAGAATCTTTTAAATTAAAATTTGTTAAAGAAAGGAGATAGTAGAATTAAAGATTAATTTTATTAGATAAGAAATTTTTACAACAAAATTGAGTTTTTAGCATACATTTTGAATCGTATACTTATGGTACAGGACAGGATATAAATAAATAATATTTATAGAATTTATATGATTTAACGCAAGGTATTTTGAATTCTACCATATGTTTTCAAGAGCGTTCCACAACAAAATGCCAAACCAATTAGTGTAATGTAAATTTTAGTGCTGTTTTAAAAAAATATGTAAAATAATGTAAAAATATGTATAATGTCCAAATTTTCCGAATTTCAAATTTCCCGAGTAGTAAAACCATATATTTTATGTTATGCTTTACTATGTTTCAGCTGTATAATGTAGTAGTGGACAACGAAAAAACAGGTAAAAAGTTACTAAAATACGGAGGATTAGAAAGAAGAATCAGTTTTATACCTCTGAATAAAATAAAAGCAGCCAAAATCGACAATCATACAATTCAGGTTGCTCAAAAATTGGTATGTAGGTACAATATTTTTTAATTTTTTTATAAATTTTCTATTGCTTTTTGCTAACCCTTAAAAGCACAACATGATTTCTGTTGCCGTTAAAATTGTAATACAAATTGCATTTTTCATTTTTTCTACTTAGTAACTTTTTGAACAGGAAAAAATATTCACTTCTGAGTGGGTACTTTTGGGAAACAGACGTATTTTTTATCGTGCGATCTTTTTCGATTTCGTTTTAACTGTAAAAATTTCACTCGTTTGTGCAGTTATAAAAAAATTTAGAGGGAAAATGACACAGTAACTGAACTGTTAGTTTTCATGATCTTTCACATAAGCTGTTGATTATCATAGGTTTGTTCCAACATGAACTTTTGGACGGCCCAAAAACCGTCACGAAACTGCTTGTACCGTTTGTTGTGCGCATGTTCGTAATTATATCGCCCAGTTATCGTCCCATGACGGTAATCATATATTTGTCATTTTTGTTGGTGACAGCTTGTGTGCTTTTAGTCGATCAAAGGCTCAAAAAATTTAAAGAATTAAATCCTAGTGCTCAAGTCAGTCCAACCAGCACATTATGCATTTGCCCGATTACTGAAATGATCATCACGAAACCGTCACCGAAAGATCACAATTCTTGTTGGAACAGTGGGAAGGACGATCCGATGACGATCATATTTTTGTTGGAACGGATTTTCTTTACTGCGCAGGATCGTTACCGTTTCCTGACGGTTCTCGGTCGTGTTGGAACAAACCTCATATAATACAGACTGTTTAATGTTTGATTAGATATACCCCAATGAAGGAATCGCCAAAATCGGCAACATTGCTTATGAGAATGACTGATTGAATCAACGTGACATTAGGTAGACAGCTGGGTTGTTACAGTGTTGCCATTTACAGTGCGTATATCTAATTGAAAACTAAACAATCTATATATTTCACATTTCAGGTTGGTGCCGATAATTGTAAACCAGCCATGTCACTTATAGAGTACGACAGAGAACTACAGAGCGCCATGGAGTTCGTTTTCGGCAATGTTTTTATCTGTACGGATTTAAGTATTGCCAAGGAGATAGCTTTCCATGACAAAATCAGGAAAAAGTGTGTCACTCTAGACGGTGATGTTGCGGATCCATCTGGTATTCTTAGCGGTGGTGCTCCAGTAAAAGGAGGCAGTCTATTTCTGCAGCTCTGGGATGCGCAGAAAAAAGAGGTACAGTTGGTCCTTACTTAACACTCATATAAGATTTTTTGTGCTGCCTAAAAAAAAACCTCTAAATACATTTTTTTATTGTGTAGGAAATACTTGCTACAAAAGAGAAGGAATTGGAAAAAATCAATGCGCTTATTCAACAGTTGAGTGGTCAAGAAGAAAATTATAACTCTCTAAAACAAAAATTGGACTTGGCTCATCATAAATTGAATTTGGTGCAACAAAAACTGCAACGAACTACTCATCATAGAGAACAAGAAGAGATTAATAATCTAAAGCTTCAGATAGGTAAGTAAATATCCTCTGTGTATTTATATTGTTGCCATATTCATTCTATTTTTACATTAAATACGCACAAACACAATAAAAGGTTCCGAACATTACTTATAGTGTAGATTATTTACTTTAGCGTGTTTGACTTAAAACAGGCATACCACTCAGTCAAAAGGAACAAACTATACTATATATTGGCTAAATTACCTTATTAGGCAACCTAATTAGGGTAAGAACAGAATAAGTGGGTCGCGGTGGAGGTGGAGGTGGAGGTCGCGGTCGATGTCGATGTCGATATCCATGTAAAACAAACACATTGTAGTGGAATGGAAGAGAACAGAGCAGGTAAGTCGCGATGGAGGTTTAGCGCGATGCCATCCAGGAGGTTTACATCAATGCTTTTGAAAATAAAATTAGTTTGTTTTACATGGATGTCTACTGCGCAGCCTACAAGGATGCTTCCCTGTAATTGGTCCGTTCGAAGCAAAGTTGTCATTACCTGAACTATCTGAGTTGATACTTTTTATATAATTCCCTTTTTTTTTGGTATTCGGTTTATTTTTGAATTTCTATAGTAATTAAATTCAGTAAATTCTTGAAATATGAAGGAGGATCTGATTATTTACAGCTGACAATACATCACTATCATCACTTGACTGACACAACATCGCAAAAGCACAGTCTATTTGTCATTCAAATTTCATTAAACTACTTCACTTGATGGTGGTTCTAGCTCGACTGACAGCGCAGGTGACCTCCTTGCTATGTGCTGTCGACATCGACCGCGACTTAACTAGTAGCATCCACCGCTACCTACACCTCCACCTCGATCCACTTGTTCTGTTTTTACCCTTAGACTCTTTAAAGCCCCAATGGATGAAACTCAGGCATGTGTACGAATACAAAATCACCGGACAGACTTTTTCAAAATTTATCCGGTTTCCTTTCGGCCCGGACTTTTCCAACATTGTTTAATTTGGCACTTGAGTATGCGGTTAGACGAATGCAAACTGGACAAAACCTACTGAAAAACCGAACGGTTCAACTGGTCGCTTATGCCGATGATATTAATAATATGAGTAGAACATCAACAGGAGCACAGGAAACATACGCAGAGTTAAAAACGCAAACAAAAAGGCTAGGTCTGGAAATTTACACAAAAAAAAACAAAAATAATGATACAGACAAGAAGAAATACAGTCCCACAAAACATTATACATGAAGATGATATTGAAACGGTTGGAAAGTTTACATACCTGGGAGTAGAAATATATGCCGATGGATCAGAAGATGGAGATATACGGAAGAGAACCACGCAGATAAACAGAGCTTATTTTACCCTCTCCCATATATTTCGGTCTAAAAGTGTCCACCGAAATACAAAGATGAGAATCTATAAAACCTTAACCCGACCAATAGCATGCTATGGAAGTGAAGCATGGGTCATGAAAGAAAAAACCAAAAACAAACTCGACACATTCGAAACAGGAAAAACAGCATCTTTAGAAGTCGATACAACAACGAGCTTTATCAACTTTATAAGGAAACACCCCTGTCAGACTTCATTAGAATACAAAGATTGCAATGGGCCGGACATGTGATAAGAATGGGAGAGGATAGGCTACCAAAAAGAGCACTGACTGCTAGAATGCAGTGAAAGAGACCAGTTGGAAAGCCAAGAAAGCGCTGGGAAGACACAGTAAACAGCGCAGTAAACAGTAAGCCCTTTTATAGGAGTCCGTGTATGGAGAAGAGCAGCCACAGACAAACAAGGGGTGGAAACAAAAAATAAAGGAGGCCAAGGCTCAATTTGGGTTGTATTGCCAAAAAAAAAGAAGAAGAAGAAGAAGAAGAAGAAGATAATTTAATGCAAAGAAAGGAGAAATGCAAAAGACATATCTCCATTTACTTCTAGTTGCTGGTCGATTAAGTTATCATGGTTTCCTTTAATACAGCCACCTCTCCCAATATCTATTTTTAAACTATATTCAGTTTTATTACTTTTTCATGAAGTTCTATCTTGCTTTCCAAACTGTGTAAGATTTTCTTTGCTTTTTTTAGTTAGTCTAGCTAGTCGTGTTAATGATTTTTTGTGTATTCTCTTATTGTTTTTTCTGATTTCCTTGTTATTCGACTGTATTTGTTTCATTTCTGTCAGATATTATCTGGCAGATAACTTAACTCTTCCTGCTTTCTTTTCTCTTGCGTTCTTCGCCTTTTAAAACTGTCTGTGGCTAGAGTAAAACGATTTTAAAACATTTCCGTTTATTTTCAGAAAACTTGAGGGAAAAAGTGAAGACCTGCAAAGAAATCGAGACAAAGGCCAATAAAAAGGCAGAAGAATTAGAAGCAAAAATGAAAGACGCCGAAGGTTACCGAGAAAAACAACTCGAAGAAGCAGAGACGGAAATGAACCAAATGAAAACAAAGGCAGATAAGAGTAGAAAGGAATGGAAGAAACGCGAACAAGACTACGAAACGTTGAATTTGGAAATTTCAGAATTGCGGACTGGTTTGGATACAATTAGAGGTCAAATAGAGGCTTGCAAGCAAACTATTGCCGAGCTTCAGAGTCAATACGATGAAATGGTCGGTGGAACTTCGGAACTGAAAGTAAGTGTTGAACATAAAATTAAAACCGCGTATATGACTAAAAAAATTTAATATCTGATGATTGCATTCTTCTTGATGGTCGACTCTTCTCTATAGAGTTGAAACGTGGAACCTTAAAACACCGTTGATATACGGAGGCCTTTGAAGGTATGTATCTGAAGTATAAACGGCACATAGTATATTGGATGAACCCCAAAATGACATGGTACTGAGCATGGTTTGGTGAATGGCTAATTTTGGTCTTATTTTATGGTTTTTAATGGTGATGAAAACCAAAATGAAGTACACTTTGAACTTTAATTGGAGTAACAATGTCAAAACGTAATTTGACCCTAAAAATAAAAAAACAAATCACATTTTTCTACGTTTAACTAGCTACAACTAAACTGCGCGTCATAGAAAACGGGCACTCTAAAAAATGGGTCATTTTTGATGTCGCGTATCTCCTAAACCTGTTGTCCGATTTAAATCATTTTTTGAATATGTTATAGCTCTATTCTTTGTAAATATCCCTCTAATAATATTTTTGCTATACAGGTAAATTTTCATTGCATTCCGGGTGGCCGAATCAAACTGTGTTTTTTTCTCAAAGTTCGCAACACCCTGTGGAATATTGTAACATTTATAAAATACTGAAATTAAAACCCAACTATAACCTAAGGTTTTCTTAACATTATGATTTTTGATTCATTCACTTATGTTGGATAATACAAAAGTTATGTACTTTAACAACTAGCCATGTTCTTCATCAGTACAGGGTGTTATAAGTCTAAAGAGTTTTAGAGACTAAATAAATTCGACAAACTTTAAGGGGTAATTCTGCATTAAAAATAATAACAGTTTGCTTTATAATCATATATCCGCAAAAGCTTCGTTTCCGAAATACGGGATGTTAAATTTTTTCTTACAAACTAATTATTTATTTATTGCTTTAAAACCGGTTGAGATATTCAAATGAAATTTGGTAGGTTTCAAGAGATGGTTATTGCGCATTTTTTGATATTCCACTAAGAATTTTATATTCACTATTGGAGCGCATACGGGTAATATGACCGATAATATTATTCGTATGCACGCCAATGGTGAATAAAAAATTCTTAATTGTATGTCAAAAAATGTTCAAAAATTACGCCTTAAAACCCACTAAATTTCATTTTCATATCTCAACCGGTTTTAGAGCAATAAATAAATCGTCAGTTTGTAAGAAAAAATTCAACATCCTGTATGTCGGAAACGAACCATTTGCGGACATATGTTTATAAAGCAACCGGTCATTATGTTTCCATGTAGAATTACCCTTTAAAGTTTGTCGTACTTCTTTAGAAACACCCTGTACTGATAAAGAGCATGTCTAGTTATTAAAGTACATAACTTTTGTATTATCCAACATAAGCGAATGAATCAAAAAACAGAATGTTAAGAAAACCTGAGGCTATAGTTGGGTTTTAATTTCAGTATTTTATAAATGCTAGAATATTCCACAGGGTGTTGCGAACTTTGAGAAAAAAACACAGTTTGATTCGTACACCCGGTATACAATGAAAATTTACCTGTTTTGCAAAAATATTATTACAGTGATATTGACAAAGAATAGGGCTATAACAAAATTCAAAAAATCACTTAAATCGGAAAACAAGTTTACCGCGCAGTGTATTTTCGGTCTTAATATTTTTTCCTGAAATTGTTATAGCACATATTTTTTTCACCTTCTGAAGACTATGGAAACCGTTGCAAGCCTTCAATCATATTCTAACAAAGTTACGAATTTTTTTAAAGTAAAAGGTGAACATTCGTGAACTGCAAAGTTAAATCTCAAAGAATGAGTGACAAAATTTGAAATTTAGCTTTTTAATCACGTTTATGTTGAAATATAGAGTACAAATAAGTTTTTTGAGTTTTAAAACGATTATAACAATAACTTTTTTTAGGAAGCGGTCAAAGCACTACAAGATGAAGTAAAGCAAATACACGCCAAAATATCTGATCACAATAAAGATATTCAAAAGAAAGACAAGGAGAAGGAGAAGCTACTGCAATCGAATAATGATATAGAACTCAAAATTAAAGAACACAGCCATGAATTGGGTAAATTGAAGGAAAAGTGCAAAATCGCCAAACAGAGGGTGAGTATCATTTTTAATTAGTCTCTTCTTCTTCTTCAGCCTGTTTGTATCCACCCATGGATAAAGGCCTCCCCGTGAGTTCTCCACTCTTCTCTGTTTTGTGCTATTTGGTGCCAGTTTCTTCCCATTTTTGCTTTGATGTCGTTTAGCCATCTTTTGTACAATGTTTCTTGTCCACCTTAAGATGTTTTGGCGTGTCACCTGTCCTACCCAGTTCCATTTCATTTGTCCAATTCTTCCAATAGAACCTATATGTTCTCTCAGAGATTCTCCTAACATAGCTCTATCGATCGCCCTCTGTGTCGTTCTCAATCTATTCTACAGGAATCTAGAGGCTGATACCTCTGTGTTCATGGTCTCCATTCCATAGGTCCATTAAATTAGTAATTTTTAGTTAATAGTAAACGGTAATTTACTTCTTGTTTTAGGAAGAAGACTTTTCGAAGAAAATTGATCTTAATAATTCAAATCTACAAAAAGCGGCGAATATGTCTGTGCAGGAAGGACGTGAACTTGAGAGTAGGGTTAAAAATTACGAATCTAAAAAACAGAAATTAGACAGAGTCGTTAATACAAAAGCACAAATTATGTTTGAACAAGAAGAAAAACAGGTAACACAAATTGCTTGATTTTCAAAATCTAAAATTGCTTTCAACCCCCTCTGTGGCTCAGTGGTAAGAGCGCCTACCTTTGGATCGAAAGGTCCGAATGGTCGTGAGTTCGAATCTCACCAGGGTCAGAAATTTTTCGTTTATTTTAAATTAATAAATGAAAATAGTTTCTGTCCTTGTGGGATCGGTATGCACTGGAGGGACCGCTGACGTTAGGATACAATTAGTGTCTCTTTGCAAAGACAATGACGTCGACTTTGCAAAGTAACAAGGCACTTACTCAACACACACACACACTACACTTTACTACCCTGCGTTAGTGATAAGTTATAGTCTAAAAATCATTATGAAATTGACTGGCCATTTGATAGTGAAAACCAGTGCCAATAAAACACACACACAAAATTGCTGTCATTGTTTAATATATTCGATGACATCGTTGTAATCTCCGTTTCAAACATTAGAATCAGTATAGTTGTATATTGCAAGCGGGATTACCATTCTGTGAATTATCAGTTAACAGTGATAATCCTCTAAAAGTACCTGCCTAATACTACCGTTGAGAGCGGCAACATTGTCAAGAAAATTCTCATTTAGTTTGTATTGGCCCTATCCTCCGTATACTGACTCTAATGTCTGACATGCGGTATAGACAAGTTTCTTTAATTTTGTTCTTTATGAGGACAGTGTACACCTAAACCTCAAGTAGACAAGTTGCAATACCCTTTGCTCCTTCTCTTTCTCTTCCCAAAGGAGGTTCAATCAATTCGTAACTCTTCTTCTTTAACTAATTCTGTCTGAACTCACTAAAGACCTCGGCATTTTTTCTTATTCGGTATTGGTTACTATTCGCTGCCATGATAAGGTCCAAAGATTATTCTTAGGATTTTTCTGTCAAACAATATTTTAATTACTTTTGTCACCGTCCACGTACCATACCGATACATGAGCACCAGTCAAATCACTGTTTTATTCTGATTTTTTATGTTCGTGATAGGCTCTTAAATTTTATACCTAGTATTCGCGGTATGCATGTACTTGGAGGGAATACGAGAAACGATCGTGCGCGAATAGCGGAGAAATATTGCAACTTTCTTAAATAATTCATATTGTCAATTGAAATAGTCAAATTGACGTACATTTCATACTACACTGTCATTGAAAAAGAAAAATTATATATTGCTCCACAATATTGATATGTATATGGAATTATTATATAAAGGTAAATTTAATTAATTTTATGTTGCTTGCAGTACTGCATTTTGATAACTAATTTTATTTAAAAAAATTGGAAAAAATCCTTTGTAAAAGGTATAAAATTTTTATTAAAATCCCTTTAAAGGGCTACATCACAACAAAACGTTTTCGATTTTCATAAAAAATCATCATCAGTGTTAGATAAACTGAATGCTAGCTGAGTCACAAAAGAAAAATATTCGGGTAAAAACCCTTTAAATATAACATAGATGCGTTAAAAGTTTAATAAAATGCCTTATGGTGGTCACATGGCAACTAGGATAATGCCCTAAGGCAGGTAATGTAATGAATTTCCCAACGCGTGGGATCCAAATTGAGTTGTTTACATTCCAATGACTTAATGGCAAAACGTTTTGTTGTGATGTAGACCTTTAAAGGGATTTTAATAAAAAAAAATGTATACCTTTTACAAAGGATTTTTTCCAATTTTGTAATTGATGGTATACAGCCAACTACAGGAAAAACTTTTTCTTTTCCTTGTGGATTTTTTAATTTTATTTACTACATACAATTGTTTACATTTTAATAACATAACCTGAATCTTACTTTGTCTTCTTATTATTTTTTTGGACTATGGCCTTGACATTTATTCGGTAACCAGGACTAATATAATTGGCCAATATAATTAAAAGTGCGAATATATTTGCAGAGCGTGGAAACCAGGTGTCGCTTTTCCGAACTTGCACGGTCCCAACCTGAAGGCTATACACAATTCTCTTTCTTTGCTGTCTAACTTCTTCCTTTTATCTCTTCCGTGATATTGTTATCTGCGATAATTGTCTCTCCGAGATATTTAAAACTGTTTACTCTTTCAAAGGGCTCTTATATGGGTCTATTGTAAACTTTGCCCTATTCTATCTCGTCTCTTTTGTCTCATCATCATCCAGCCTCTGAAGTCCACTGCTGAACATAGGCCTCCTGCCTCCTCCACTTGTTTCCAACCCTATCTATCCTGCACCGCTCTCATCCAGTTTTTATTTATCCTTCTTAAATCGTCGGTCGACGACCGACTTGTAGGTGGTCGACCGATGCTTCTTTTGTCTTCTCTTGGTCTCCATTCCAATAACCTCTTTGTCCATTGCCCATCTGTCATTCTGGCTATGTATCCTGCTTATCTTCATTTTAGTCTGGCAATCCTTTCAATGACGTCAGTTACCTTTGTTCTTCTTCGGATCTCTTCGTTTTTGATTTTGTCTCGGAGAGTTATTCCCAACATGGACCGCTCCATTCTTCTCTATGTCACTCTTAGTTTGGTAGCTGAGGCTTTAGTTAGGGCCTAAGCTAAAGCCTCTTTTATCTATTGATGCACATATATTTGGTTTTCTCTTCATTTGCCCTTAAACCAGTTTTTTAGCCTCTACCTCCAATTTATTGAAAGTCTCCTTCACATCGGTGACTGTGTTTCCCAAAATGTCAATGTCATCCGCGTATGCTAGTAGTAATTTTGGTCTATTTACTGTCAGTACATCTGTTTTAATTTGTGATATTCTTATTACACAAAGTTCTTCACAAAGTTCTTCACTATTTTTTTTTTATAATTGGTTGCTCACAATTTGGATTTCGAAAAGGCCTGGGTACCAGGGAAGCACTAGTTGCAACCCAAGTGCTAGCTCAGAACTGCTAAGATCAAAGGAAGGATGTAATGATGTGTTTTATAGATTATGAAAAAGCCTTCGATCGAGTACAACATCATAAACTCGTACATATACTAAAACAACTCGACATAGATCAAAAAGACATTCGTTGCATAGAGGCTCTTTACTGGAATCAAACAGCTGTCGTCAAGATGGATAATGAAACAACGCAAGCTCAAAAAATTCCCAGAGGTGTAAGACAGGGATGCATTCTCTCCCCACTACTGTTCAATCTATATTCAGAAAGTATCTTCCAGGAAGCTTTTGAGGAATGCGAAAGCGGCATCAAAGTAAATGGTACCTGGGTCAATAATATACGATATGCGGATGACTCGGTCTTAATAGCAGACAATATAGAAGACCTCCAAAACCTTCTTAATAAAATTGAAGAGCATAGCGAGAACATGGGACTTAGTATCAACATAAAAAAGACGAAGTTCCTTATAATCAGCCGTCAATTATGTCAACATCAAAATTCAAGACTAGCATATAACAACCAAGATGTAGAGCGCGTAAGAAAGTTTAAGTACCTGGGAACCTGGCTATGTGAAGACTGGATGTCGAATATGGAAATTAAATGTCGGATAGAAAGAGCCAGAAGTGCATTCATGAAATTCAGAAACGTCTTTACGAACTCTGACTTTGACCTAAACCTAAGACTAAGATTCACAAAATGCTATATATGGTCGGTGCTCCTATATGGCATGGAAGGATGGACTTTAAAAATAAACACAATGAATAAGCTAGAGGCATTTGAGATGTGGATCTATCGACGAATCCTTAAAGTTCCCTGGACCGCAAGAATAACAAATGAAGAAATCCTGAGAAGAATTGGTATAGAACGACAACTGATGTGCACAATTAAACAGAGAAAAACGGCATACCTGGGGTACCTAATTAGAAATGAAAGATACCAGTTTATGCAAACCTTAATTGAAGGAAAGATCGAAGGAAGAAGGGGAGTGGGCGGAAGAAAATGGCATGGCTCCGTAATGTCAAACAATGGACAGGACTAAAAAACATAGAAGACCTAATACATACTGCAAGGGATAGAGAAAAATGGTCAAACGTGATCGCGAACATCCATTAGTGGATTGCATAAGAAGATTCTTACTACTTTTGCCAGGAATATATTAAAACGGAGAGGTGATAGCGCGTCTCTTTGTTTCAGACCACTGCTTATTTCAAACGATTCTGAGAGCTTGTTACCTATCCGTACTCTGGATCTACAGCCATTTACACATATCTTAACAAACTAGATAAGCTTTTTTGGAACTGATAGTTCTGCCATTGTATTCCACATCTGATCTCTTTTAATGCACCTTTCGGAAATTTATGAAGAGATTATGGATAGTTCTGTTGATTTCCCATTCCTTTTCAAGCATCTGCCTTAGAGTAAAAATCTGATCTATGGTTTTTTCTGAGTCCGACTTGATATTCTGCTATGAAATTTTCTACAAAAGGTGTTACCTACTTAAGAGGATGTCCGATAAGATGTCTCTGTAATTAGAGCACTTGGTTTTGTCTCGCTTTTTATGGATGGGGATTATTACACTTTCTTGCCATTTTGTGTGTATTTTCTCTTCGTTACATCATATAAGTGTTATTAGTTTGTGTATTTGTCTGGTCTATGTTTGAATCCTCTACCAGTAGGTCTACTCCAACATTGCTTCTCCATGTTCTTCCTCTTGATGTATGTATAGTAAATTTTTGAAATATTCTTGCCATGTTTGAAGTAAGGTATCTGAAGGTAATATCGCCAAGCTAAGGTTTAGAATTTTTTTGTTGGATAGTGGGTCATATTAAAAAAATGTCACAACTTCAGCTGTTCAATGAACTACTTGAAATTACGTAGAATCCACTAAAAAAATAATTTGGGTATTTTTACACATTTACTGAACAATTTAAAAAAAAAAGTCATCTTTGGCGATATTTCCAACCCTTGTTGGCAATATCGCCAACCTATTATTTCGAATGCAATACGGTCTAACAATTGAACATTATACTTCAAAATGATATATTTGCTGAAAAGTAACAATAAGTAAGTATTTAAGAACAATAACCTTTTTGTACCATAATCTGGAGTGGTTAGCGTATCTGAAAATGAAGTGTCATGTTTTTCTTCATCTGATGTTTCCATCTCACTTAACTCTATATCATCAGAATCACTGTTGCTTGTCGATGACTTAATTTTTCCAACCTTAGACGTATCTGGAGAAAGTTGCCAAGGCAACCAAAACTCCTAGAAGGGATGGTAACGCCAAGGCGTTATTACCATCCATTGGACTTGGCGATATTACCGACATGCACATAAATTGTTTGTAATTTGGTTTTCGAAGATAAGCAAAACTATCTTAAAAATCTGAATGCATCATTTTATTCCTTAGGAAACAAAGTACAAATCACTGAAAGCAAATAATATTACTCATCAATAACGCCGCTCCAATCTAATAAACACAAAAGATGTAAAATTATAAACGGTACTCCTTCTACACCGAATACTGATACTCAACTGTCATAAACACCGCTGACGAATCTAAGGTCATCGCAAACATGATCACGTGATTTAGAATACTATGAGGAACATATCCAAGTTGCCATTTTTTATTATTTAGCAAACATACTTTCTGAGAAATCACGAGTTGGCGATATTACCAACCTGGCGTTATTACCTGCAGATACCTTAGTTGTTTTCCACTTCTTTTATTATTAATTCAGCATTATTTTTCTGAGTACGGACACGCAGTTTTGTCTTAAGCCGCTCTTTTTGTTTGACACCGATTTGTAAAATTTAATTTTTATCGCTTAAAGACCGCGTCCCACCATCAAATAATTTGATCAAACTGGTTTGAGCAAACTGAAAGTGACAGTTAGTGACGTCACATCTTGAGTGTTCATTGTGGATAATAATGAAAAATTTTAATTTTAAATAAAGTACAAACAAGTTAGACAACTCAATACAAACAATTTGATCAAACTAGACTGATAGTGAGAGCACAGATTTTTAGAATTTCAAAAAAACTGCAATTGTGACGTCACTTTGACGTACTTCCTCAAGTACGCCAAGTTTGCTCAAACTGTTTGATCAAATTATTTGATGGTGAGACGCGGCCTTAACAGTTTAATCTACATCAAAATATCATTAATTCCTAATATCTTTCTAGTACATCAGACTAAGAAACAGACAAAAAATAGTACAGCAAGATAAACAGAAAATTCTGGAAACCCTCGAAGTGATGGATACTAAGAAGGAGAATTCTTTAAAATTAGCATACCAACAAGTCTCCAAAGACTTTGGATCGATCCTTTCCACGCTTCTGCCTGGTGCAAACGCTAGATTGGTACCGCCTCTTGGAAAATCCATTTTAGAAGAATTAGAAGTGAACGTCTCTTTGGGCGGAGTTTGGAGGCAAAATCTAACTGAACTCAGTGGCGGCCAAAGGTCCCTGGCGGCTTTATCTTTGATTCTGGCTATGTTGTTGTTTAAACCTGCCCCTTTGTATATTTTGGACGAAGTCGACGCAGCTTTGGATATGTCACATACGCAAAATATAGGAAATATGTTAAAGTCGCATTTTAAAAAGAGCCAGGTAAGACGTTTTTAGTGTTAATTCAATTCTTCTTCTTCTTCTTCTTCCTTCTTGTATGTATGCTTTAAAGCATGTTTCTTCTTCAATATTTGTCTCCTAAATTGTCTAAATTATCGTACCATCTTTTTCTTGGTCTGCCAATACTTCTTCGTCCATTTTGTGACTTATCTCGTGCTATTCGTCTATCCTATCCTCTGTCATTCTACTAATGTGTTCGTTCCACTCCTGTTTCCGTTTTGTTGCCCATCCATTTATGTCTTCTACATTGCATGCTCTTCTTATGTTTTCGCTTCTCTTCGTATCCAACAGACTTTTCCGTGATATTCGTCGGAGTATTTTCATCTCTGTTGTTTCTAGCAGTGGCGTAGCTGACAGGTCCGCAGGGCCCGCAGGGCGGCGAGGCCCCGACGTTACGAGGGGCCCCTTAAAGCATCCAAGCTTAATACTTACTTTCTTTAAATTAGGGACCAAAACATATTTTCCTGATAAGCATCAAAATAGGGAATTTGGAAGGGAGTAATGAAACGGGTAATTGACGCAACTCTTACTCTTTCCGGGTACAATTTAGCGTTTCGTGCACATGTTGATAGTTTAGTAAGATGAAAGTGAATTCCAAAAAGGTAATTTTTTGTCGGTGGTTCTTTTACTAGCTAAATATGATTCTGTTTTAGCTAAATTAATCGATAGAAGCAATAACTTAAAAACAAATTGCTTGAGCCCCCAAATACAAAAGGAAGTTATAAATTTGCTTGCTCAAGAAACTGAAAATAAATTGATTAATTTAATTAAAAAAAGTTGTTTTTATTCAATAATTTTTAATACCACTCAAGATATTTCAAAACACGATCAGCTTAGTTTATTTTTCGGTATGTAAAATAATTAATGAAAATTATTTATAATGAAAATATATGAAAATAATTTACCTTCCAAAAGCATAAGTTGTTGAAAGTTTTTTGGGATTTATTCGCATATTAGACCAAAGTGCAGAAGGTCTTGTAAATGAAATTTTAAAATTTATACTATCAAAGCACCTTTCCGTACACAACTTCAGAAGAAAGGGATATGATGGAGCAACAAGCGTTTATGAGTGATGTATACTCAGACGTACAAAAGCGCATAACTGACATTGAAAAAATATGTTCCTATTTTCATTGTGCATCCCATAATCTGAACCTAGTGTTGAATGATGCCGTTGCTGGTGTACAGGAGTTGGTTTTTTTACGATATAATTAAGAGATTATATGATTTTTAGGGCAAGGATTAAAAGATGGGATCTACTATGTATTATTAGGACTTTAGATTCATCGCGTTTGTAAACACTTAAAAGGTTATGTGAAACCCAGTGGTCATTCAGACATGATGCTATTATGGTTTTGCGTCGAGCTTTCCGATAAGTAATGAAATCTTTACATAATGCTTTAATAATAATACATTATTAGAGCATATGAATAATTTTGAATTTGCCGTTAACATAATAATTCAATCTAAAATACTTAACTTTATTAATCCAACATCAAAATTCTTGCAATCTGAAACGGCAGCGTTAACGGTCGCCTTTCAACTTTTTGAAAAACTCGTGATAATCTTCGAGAAATGAGAAATTCGTTTTCCGAAACTTAAGTAGAAGCAGCAGGAACAACAGAATAGTGGGATATTATACCGGAATTTAGAAGTGAACGAATAAAACGCATAAAAAAATTTTACGGTGAGCTCAGCTGGGACGAAAAAATAGCTTGTAGAAAAAACAGCTTTGAAGTTAATGTTTTCAACGAAAATTTAGATATAATATTGCAACAACTTACTAATAGGTTTGTCGGATTAAGAGACATGTACAATTTGTACAACAGGTTTTCATGTCTATTCCCAAAAAATCTATTAACATTAACTGATGACAACTTATTAAAGAATTGAAAAATTGTCATACACACATATTTTATTACACCGTTATTAGTTGTCGTTATGTTTAAAATAAGGGGGCCCACAAAAATTGTCGCGGGAGGGCCCCTCAATCTTCAGCTACGCCACTGGTTTCTAGTAGTCGTCTCGTTTTAGATGTGTCAGATCTTGTCTCCGCCGTGTATGTCAATATAGGTCTAATTGCTGCTTTATAGATTATTGCTTTTGTGTCTTGCCTTAGGTGTTTGTTTTTCCAGATTGTGTCATTGAGAGATCCCGCCGCTTTACTTGCTTTTAAGCTTGTTTGTCGTACTTCTTCTTCAACATCTTCGTAACTAGTTATATATTATATTCCCAGATATCTAAACCTTGCTTCCTGCTTTATTATTGTTAATTCAATTTATTAACTTAAGTCTCCACGATGTTCTTCTGTCACGGCGAAAGTCACGGAGAAATTAGATCTAGGATAGAGCAGGCTAGAGTCGCTTTTAGAAGGATGTCCAAGGTGTTATGTAACAGAGACCTAAAATTGGCATTGAGGATCCGCCTACTTCGCTGCTACGTGTTCTCGGTCTTACTTTATGGTGTCGAGTCCTGGACTGTGAATAAAATCGATCTAAATCGCCTTGAGGCTTTCGAAATGTGGTGCTATAGAAGAATTTTTAAAGTTTCCTGGGTGGAGAAGATTCGAAACTTCACAATAAGAACGTCTCAGCAAGACTACTGAGATCATAAAAAGCATCAAGCAGAGAAAGCTGGAGTACTTCGGACATGTAATGAGAGGTCCCAAATATAGGTTGCTACAAAATATTATGCAAGGAAAAATAGCAGGCAAACGCGGTCCAGGACGAAGAAGAACCTCATGGTTGAAGAACTTGCGAGATTGGTATGGTGTTGATACAAGCATGCTATTTAGGGTGGCAGTGAATAAAATTAGGATAGCTATGATGGTAAACAACGTTCTGAAAGGACATGGTACATGAAGAAGAAGATGTGCTTCTTCATCTTCGACTTCTTTTTGTGTAGGCACGACTTTGTTTTTTTAATGTGCCTCCAGTAATGAATTTTGAATAAGTTGAGGAGAAGTTTTATTCTCAATTGGGAAAGCGTTTTAAAATAATTTAAATAATGATAAGCTTCATAAGATCGCATTGGTTTGAATCAGCGACAATTTTTAGCGTTTTTTCATGATTTAGGATAATTGTTGAATGAATAATTATTTTCTTCTTTCAGTTTATAATCGTTTCCTTAAAAGACGGTATGTTCAACAATGCTAATGTTTTGTTCAGAACCAAATTCGTCAATGGCGTCTCGATGGTATCAAGAACCGTAAACCAAAATAGTACATAGTACAGACATTACAGATAATAATAGTGGTAGTAAAGCTTGTAGTAGAACTAGGTAGTAATAGTGTAACTTGTAGTAGTAGGAGAAGTAGATAATGTTACGATTGAATTTTGCAGACCTTCATTGTTGTTAAAGAATTTTGATATATTGTTGTTGTCATACGTGTATGTATATGTTTGATATATTGTTACATAGATACATAATCGGTTGCCTCTTTTACCATTAGGTGTCGAGGTTGATATATTGTTATTATTTGAAATATTGTTCTCCGTTATTATTTTTAAATATAATACATTTTATATACTTTTTGTAGCTCGTTTTTTCTTTTCATGCATTAAAAAGCTAACCCAACGTCAGGGCCGCGTTTAGGTCAATTGACGCCCTAGGCAATTCTCTAGTAGCCGCCCTTCAAACATGTACCATTTTTGCGAAAAAAAAATTGCAAGCAGATTTTTTTATTTAAATAAGAATACATAAAAATTCTCAGTCCAGGTCGATCACATCAGATTTCTTTCTTGATTTTTCTTTGGAAAAATCATCTATAATGTCATAATTTATCGTCTTTGTTACGTCACTTTCTATGGGCAAAATCGACAAATTGTTAAGACGTTCTTGCGTCATACTTGATTGGAAATTATTTTCATGACTATTTTAAATTCTTGACATTTTCGAAAATGGCCTTTCAGCGGACACGTTGGTTGGCAACTGGGAGGCACAAATAAATGCGCAAAGAAATATCAAAATTAGGGCAAATATCTTTCAATCCACTCTTCTTTAAATATTTAGATATGTCAATTATTGGTGATTGGTGATTTTATTGTGGTATCCAAATGAACCTTTAAGTGAATGCATTCATGTTTGAATGAGGTAGGTATCTATTAGTGCAGTCAGTGAGGGTATTTGGCTCCGAATTCCATCCTACTGCATCAATTTACTTGATATTTTCACTGTAAGTAGGGAATAGCTCAAGAAACAAAGTCTACGCTATATCATATGACGCTTTTAATTTAGGGGTGGTTCCCACCCGTTCTCGGGGGTGGAAATTGTTTTATCAAACTAAGACCGGAAGTGGTCAGAAAACCTAATTCTTAGCAATAACTGTTTTATAAATTTTTGAAGTTATACTTCTTTACGGGCGTAATGACGGTGAAATTTTATATGGGAAAACCTAGCGACCGGGCGCATGCGCATTATAACTTTGTTCTGATTGGATGTTCAAATGACATGACAAAAATTATCCAATATGGCAGCTGTGGCACAGCTGTGGGACTGTGTTTGGTTATAATGTATGCTTGTTGCGTTTTAAAATTTGTAGGAAGAGAAACAACAAACAAAAAGTTAGTTAATGGTTATACTGCCTTTTTAAATAGTTTTCATATTATATTTTTGGACTTATTTACATAGAAGAGATGATTGTTGCATGCCAATGTGAAAGCTCATCAAACTGTGCCTAGTATGAGTGCCGCAGATCTCGCTTATTCAAAGCTAAAGAATCTTTCACTGGTAAGTGTTTTATAAATAGTTGATCAAATTTTGTTATGATATTTGAACATAGCCACTTTGCACGACGCAAGTGATTGCGAAATTTATTAGTCGTTATACGGGCTCCGATACCTACCTTGAACCTACCAAAATACATAAGTAGTATGTAATACTTTTTTTTACATAATTTGATTACCATCAAAATTTCTATCAATATTCACCTAATATATTGTCTTCTTACCCTATGTTTTGTTGTATTTTTTCAATTCTAAATCATTTCAATTCAAAATCAAAATAATTTGATTTACATAAGTTAAAAATGTCAAAAGGTTAATCTGTTTAGTTAGACGATCTTCGCACATAATGACAAGCTGTCTCTGTGGTGCAGTTGTAATGCGGGTGAATCCCAATACAACGCAAATACCAGCCGCGTGGTAAGTTGGTTCGAATCCCAATAGAAACTTTTATTTTTTTATTTTTTTTTATACATTTTATGATTGTAAGTATATTTATTATATAATTTTATTTTCAGAAAATACGTATTTAGTTAAAAATTTTTCCGACAATTAATGTTCAGAAATCATTTGTGGCATTTTTAATGTGTTTGTGTGTGTTTTATTTTTTTATTATTTTAATTTTTGGCACTGTTTTAATAAAAATGTTTGAGAAGTATTAAGTATAAATTAATTTAATATTTAAATAAAATATAAATAAAAAGTATATTAATTTCGTTTATAATCATATAATCATATAATAGAAGTATAACTTCTTACGTGCGTACAAAGTACACACACATTCTTTTTTTAGAAAACTCAATATGTTTTGAGTTATTCGTGGTTAAAAATTTGCCATTTTCATTGAAAAATTACACAGTTTATGAAAAATCAGAGAGATTTATTTTTCATAAATCTTCTAGTTTTAATAAAATGAGAGATAGTACGTGAAAAAAGATTTTTTTTGATGCATGCTCAAATCGGTGTATTCAACTTAATAACAGAGAAATTGTCGATTTTAGGGGTATAATTCTACCAATACCTTTTGTAGTGCTTGAAAAGACCTTTAAAACGAGAACTGTTAAATGTCGGTTACATTCAAACTAAGCGAGATATGGTGCAAAAAAACTTATGACTAATGTATTTTAAGGAAAAATGAGAAGTATATTTAACCCCTCATCCACCAGAATTTAAATGCATCATTTTTCTTCTAGAATACCTTCTACTGTAGTGTTATTTCTATATTCAAAAAGTTGGACGGGTTTAAAATGAATGATTTTTGAAAAGAATAAGATTAAATTATAGAGCAAATTTTTAAACTTTCTTAAAAATCTCCCTTTTTCTCCATGTAAGTCGAAAGTGATAAGAGATACGTAAAAATACCTTACAAAAATGTAGGTTTTCTTTTAGATAACAATTTTATTTTTCTTTCATTACTGTATCTCATTATCATTTTCGAGTTACATGGAGAAAAGGGAAGATTTAAAAAAATTAAAAATGCTCTCTAAAATTTGATCTTATAGAAATAAGACTATAGTAAAAGGTATTGTAGAAGCAAAACGATGCATTTAAATCTGGTGGATGAGGGGTTAAAATATACATACTTCGCAATTTATGCGATTTATCTTAAAATAAATTAGTCATCCTTTTTTGTTGCACCATATCTCGCTTAGTTTGAATGTAATCGAAATTTAACAGTGCGTTCGTTTTAAAGGTCTTTTCAGGCAGTACTTACAAAAGATATTGATAGCATTATACCCTTAAAATCGACAATTTCTCTGTTATTAAGTTGAAAACACCCATTTGAGCATGCACAAAAAAAATTCTTTTCACCTACCATATCTCTTTTTATGTTATCACCAGAAGACTTATGAAGGAACGAATCTCTTTGATTTTTCATAAGCTACAAAAATATTTTATATAGTTTTTTTCGTTAGATGCATAATTTTTAAGGTATTCGCAAAAAACCATCCGAAAAGGCGACATTTTTTAATGAAAATGGCAAATTTTCAACCACGATTAACCCAAAAGGATTAAGTTAAAAAAAATTATAGAACAGTGTGCCGGCGGCCCAATAATCCCTAAATTTACGACTACTGTCCTTTTTGATTGAATAGTGTTAAGAAAATGCAATTTGTTTTCTAGAAATGAATGCCCACTTATTTTCCATTGATGGATGTACAGATGTACTTAAATGTTATTCGATTTTAATTTTTATATACAAATATTTTTTGTACAGTATTTTTGCCGCCCTTTCATAATTTGCCGCCCTAGGCAACTGCCTATATTGCCTAATGGATAACACAGCCCTGCCCAACGTACTCTATGTTACTCACTACCCTATGTGGGTAACCAGGATATATTACGAGTTACAGGGAGACTACAGAACGCTGAATTAACATATGAAGAGAAAAACCCGTAATAATAATCTTCTTCTTCGTAGAAATCAACGGTGTTGATTTCTATGAATTTTCATATATGCGGTCTGATTCCAAGTAAAGTTCTGAAATTATTCTGAGGTCTCTGTCATCCAATTCTGCTTCTTTTAAAATGTTAATTTATCTTTTGGTGTTGGTGTTTGGTGTCATGCGTTCTACCCAATCCTATATTGTTCTTTTGGCTGTGTTTCTTGATATGCAATGAAAGGTTCTGAGTCTATGGGACCTTTGTAGGAATACGGAATACGTGTCCCATATTAAACATCACCATTACGTTTGTACTCCGAAGACGATGACTGAGTTAAATAATTTTGACGCATCAGAATTATAAGTACACCACGTATATTTTCAAGGATCTATTGAGGATTGTAGAGTATATATATAAGTATATTTCAAGGATTGATAGATATTTTAATAATCACAATATTTGTAAATGGTAAACCTTTACCAAGATAACAATGACCAAATTGTTGTAAACAAACAATTTTTACTAGTTTAGTAGCTAGGTATATAATATGGTCTATTTTATCTATTGAACATTTACTTGCATATATTTGAGAAAGCAGTAGTATACTCTTTCTAAGAAAGTAAGTAACTCTTATCCTATGTAGAATATTTAAGAATATACTCAGTTTATAAAAATTTTGTTGTATTTTTCAAAACGTAAGTAGATTTTGTTTTTACTTACTTTACTTAGTCCTAAGCCTTTCTACCTTTAGGTGTAAGGCTGGTGGAGTTGAGTTTGGCATTGCAGTCTCCATGCTTTCTGATCTTGCGTTAGGTTTCTTGCACTTTCCAATGTCAATCCCTTCTTCTCAACTTCTTTCCTGATTTCATCTACCCACATAACTCTTGGTCTCCCTCTTTTGTTTTTCCCCTGCACTCTCATTTCGAACACTCGTTTTGTTAGCCTCTCGTTCGACATTATACACACGTGCCCGAACCAGATTTTGCTTTTATTGTATTTTATTTCGATTGCTTACTCATTAATTGCGAATTAGATAATGACAGTTACCTTCCAAAGAGACTCTTCTATGTTTATCTCCGTCAGTTTTTTATCTATTCCTTCCCTGCAACTTGTTCTCGGTCTCATTTTCTCTTACATTTTGGTTGTCATTTCAGTATTCGTTATTCATCCATTCTTTATATATGTCTGAACCAGATAAGTTATTTTTATTGTTGTTCTGAAGCTATTTCCTTGTGGCATTTTTATAATTACATATTTTTACATCATAGTCTCATACATTCTCTTTTTATTTTCTTTGCTGATGGATTAAAAAATATTCTATGAAATACCTACTGGTTAACATTGTAATGGCTTTTCTACCTGCTGTATTTCTTTCCATTATGGCTTTGTCTAATGTTATTTTTAAGTTATTTTTAGTAAGTCATGTGTGATTGTTCGTTATAATCCCAGTTTATTAATGTTTTCGTTGTTAACACTTTCTCTTCTAGATTTTCCTGCCGCTCTTCTCCAACAATCAATTTACGTTGCTCTCAGCGTTGCCAGTGTTCTTCTTTCAGTGGCCATATCATATAATCTAATAGAGCTGTATAAAGTAAACTCTTTACATCATAGTCTCATACATTCTCTTTTTATTTTCTTTGCTGATGTATTAAAAAACATTCTATGAAATACCTAATGGTTAACATTGTAATGGCTTTTCTACCTGCTGTATTTCTTTCCATTGTGGTTTTGTCTAATGTCCCATCGCATCGTGCCAATATTGATAGATAACCTACAGATGTAGGTTTTTTGGTTTTAGGAGCTAATCCACACATGAGTTTAGTAATTGCAAATTTAGCGTCCCAGGGCCTCGCGTTTTGACCCTTCGCTTCGTTATCGAACGTATTCGTTTCGTATCTGTTTAGTATACGAAGCGAATATGTTCGATAACGAAGCGAAGGGTCAAAAATCGAGACCCAAGACCTCTATTTTACGCTTCGTTATCGATCATTCGCTATCTTTACACTAAACAGATACGAAGCGAATACGTTCAATAACGAAGCGAAGGGTCAAAAATCGAGGTCCAGGCCACCCTACTATTAACTTAATAAGAATAATAATTTTGCTGTGGTATAGTTATTATAAAATTATAATCTTTAGAATTATTATTTAGAAAATTCCACACCTGTAATTTTGAACCAATCAAAATACGTTATTTTGACAGATCACCATGGCAACGGAGGTATTTTATCGGAAATTTTTTGCTCGTGGGGTACCCAACAGCGAATTATAGTGGAAATTTTTTGACGTTTACAATAACAGAACATTTTTGACAGACTGGTTTTTATTTGTTTACATAATTTAGTTTTGATTCATTTTCTATCACTTGTAGTTACTCAAAACTTATGTAAAATTGAAGAATATACTATTTTCTATCTTGAAATGGTATTCCCATGCAACTACAATGAGTAGAAATTACGAATTTGAAAGCCTAAATAATTGCTGACAAAGCTATGGCGCGCTATTAATCTGTTCATGCAGCTTTGGAATTTCAAATGCAAATTTGGTGTGGAATTTTCTTACCGAATACCACGCTAAGTCAAATTAATATCCGGAAATTTTTTTGAGATCATTAATATTTTGAAAATTTCCCAAGTCGCAGACGAGTCGAACGAGAAATAATTTGACCTCTAGTGGTATTACTAGTGAAAATTTCACACCTGTAATTTTGAACCAATCAAAATACGTTATTTTGACAGATCACCATGGCAACGGAGGTATTTTATCGGAAATTTTTTGCTCGTGGGGTACCCAACAGCGAATTATAGTGGAAATTTTTTGACGTTTACAATAACAGAACATTTTTGACAGACTGGTTTTTATTTGTTTACATAATTTAGTTTTGATTGATTTTAGTTACAAAGCTAAGATGTTTTCTATATTCTTCGGACACCTCCTCTCTTCTTAATGGCGAAAATGCAGGACTTTGAATGTTTTCAATTAAGTTTCTATGTCTAGTAAAATATATATAATATTTAGACACTAATTTATTTACCTTTCTCCCATTCAGTACTTTCAATTTTGCGTAGTTTAGTTTTAAAAACGCCAAAAAATAATTTTCTATCACTTGTAGTTACTCAAAACTTATGTAAAATTGAAGAATATACTATTTTCTATCTTGAAATGGTATTCCCATGCAACTACAATGAGTAGAAATTACGAATTTGAAAGCCTAAATAATTGCTGACAAAGCTATGGCGCGCTATTAATCTGTTCATGCAGCTTTGGATTTTCAAATGCAAATTAGGTGTGGAATTTTCTTACCGAATACCACGCGAAGTCAAATTAATATCCGGAAATTTTTTTGAGATCATTAATTTTTTGAAAATTTCCCAAGTCGCAGACGAGTCGAACGAGAAATAATTTGACCTCTAGTGGTATTACTAGTGAAAATTTCACACCTGTAATTTTGAACCAATCAAAATACGTTATTTTGACAGATCACCATGGCAACGGAGGTATTTTATCGGAAATTTTTTGCTCGTGGGGTACCCAACAGCGAATTATAGTGGAAATTTTTTGACGTTTACAATAACAGAACATTTTTGACAGACTGGTTTTTATTTGTTTACATAATTTAGTTTTGATTGATTTTAGTTACAAAGCTAAGATGTTTTCTATATTCTTCGGACACCTCCTCTCTTCTTAATGGCGAAAATGCAGGACTTTGAATGTTTTCAATTAAGTTTCTATGTCTAGTAAAATATATATAATATTTAGACACTAATTTATTTACCTTTCTCCCATTCAGTACTTTCAATTTTGCGTAGTTTAGTTTTAAAAACGCCAAAAAATAATTTTCTATCACTTGTAGTTACTCAAAACTTATGTAAAATTGAAGAATATACTATTTTCTATCTTGAAATGGTATTCCCATGCAACTACAATGAGTAGAAATTACGAATTTGAAAGCCTAAATAATTGCTGACAAAGCTATGGCGCGCTATTAATCTGTTCATGCAGCTTTGGATTTTCAAATGCAAATTAGGTGTGGAATTTTCTTACCGAATACCACGCGAAGTCAAATTAATATCCGGAAATTTTTTTGAGATCATTAATATTTTGAAAATTTCCCAAGTCGCAGACGAGTCGAACGAGAAATAATTTGACCTCTAGTGGTATTACTAGTGAAAATTTCACACCTGTAATTTTGAACCAATCAAAATACGTTATTTTGACAGATCACCATGGCAACGGAGGTATTTTATCGGAAATTTTTTGCTCGTGGGGTACCCAACAGCGAATTATAGTGGAAATTTTTTGACGTTTACAATAACAGAACATTTTTGACAGACTGGTTTTTATTTGTTTACATAATTTAAAATAAAACGCCAAAAAATAATTTTCTATCACTTGTAGTTACTCAAAACTTACGTAAAATTAAAGAATATACTATTTTCTATCTTGAAATGGTATTCCCATGCAACTACAATGAGTAGAAATTACGAATTTGAAAGCCTAAATAATTGCTGACAAAGCTATGGCGCGCTATTAATCTGTTCATGCAGCTTTGGATTTTCAAATGCAAATTTGGTGTGGAATTTTCTTACCGAATACCACGCGAAGTCAAATTAATATCCGGAAATTTTTTTTTGATCATGAATATTTTTAGAAAATTTCCCTCGTCTGCGACTCGGGAAATTTTCAAAATATTCATGATCTCAAAAAAATTTCCGGAAATAATTTGACCTCTAGTGGTATTACTAGTAAATATTTTTTTTAACCAATAACCAATATAACAATAATAACACTTTTAAATTTCATATTCTTGATTCTTATAACAGAATTCAACTACATATTTGCTAATTTGCTCTTTTATTTTACCTGTAGTCCAGTCGCGTTAGACCAGTGGTCGGCAAAGTGCGGCTCCGGAGCCGCATGTGGCTCTTTGGCTCTTTAGGTGCGGCTCTGACTCAAATATCCACGGAAAGCTCAATAATATTTTGCTTTAAAAAAATTGGTAGGAAAAACATTATATCTTATTGTGATAAATTAGCTTTTATCAAACTTACAAACTTCAGCATTTGTCAAAAATTCTCTTAAGGTGATACAGTAGCGATCAACGGTAGCAAAAACCCGTTCCAAGATTGTGGCTGTAATTTTGAATATTTTTTCGAGATATTTGGCACACGTATTCGTAATATAATAAAGAATAGCGGTACAGAGCCCAATTTGAAAAGTATATTAATATGTGGAAATTACTCTGTAATTAAATACAATATTAAAAAAACGAGCCTGTACCGCCATTAAGAAGAACAAAAAAATACACTTTCTTCAAATAAACTTTTTTATCCGATGCCTAGATTTTGTGTCATTTTGAACTACTAAAATTTTTTATTGCATTAGTAGTTCCAAAATGGCACAAAATCTAGGCATCGGATAAAAAAGCTTATTTGAAGAAAGTGTACTTTTTTGTTCTTCTTAATGGCGGTACAGGCTCGTTTTTTTAATATTGTATTTAATTACAGAGTAATTTCCACATATTAATATATTTTTCAAATTGGGCTCTGCACCGCCATTCTTTATTATACAGGGTGTAACGAAAATACAGGTCATAAATTTAATCACATATTCTGGGACCAAAAATAGTTTGATTGAACCTAACTTACCTTAGTACAAATGTGTATATAAAAAAACATTGTTTTTATGCGATTAATATTCTCCGAGTTAAGGGGGAAAATAGTGGAAGCGGAGGGGAAGCATAATTATTGAATTGTCTCATTTAACTTTACGACATATTCGTACATAAACAAAAATAAAGAGAATTATATTTTATGCAATTTTTGAAAATTCCAATGAAACACCAACCAAACTAAGTAGGTATAGTCTGTTCGCTAAACTCAGACGCAACTGGCTAGATATTTTTGTCGGTAATTTTGCCAATTTTAGTAAAATTGGCAAAAAAATAATTACTAAATAGTTAATAATTACTAAATAACCAGTAATTTTGCCAATTTTTGCAAAATTGGCAAAAAACAAAAAAATTACCGACTAAAATATCTAGCAAGTTGCGTCTGAGTTTAGCGAACCGACTATACGTAAAATAGTTATTTTCCTAACTAGTGCGGAAAGTGATACTTTTACGCACGAGACTGCCGTTGCCAAAGCAGTCGAGTGCGGGGAAGACACTTTCCGCATGAGTTAGGAACAATATATTTTCTAGGGCCGTACGTTTGGAAAAAAGCCACAAAAAATAGAGTCAATTCAATTTTTATTTAGAAGTGAAAATACACAAATTAATTCTTTGACAAGGTTGTCAAAACCAAACTTTCAATATAATGGGTTACCACGACGACGATATTGGTTTTCATGACGACAATTCAAAACTATTGCAATTTTCTAGTGACCTGACTTTTAAATATTATGTCAAAATAATTTTATTTCATCGAATTATCGCGCTAATTTCATTAAAACATGAACACAATAAGATAAATTTGAAATAAATTAGTAAATAATATCTAATTATTAGTTTATTGCATGTATTATAATATATTATAATGCCATATTACAAGGTATTTTACTTTCCCGCACGCCGTGCGGGAAAATTTACTTTCACGCACGCAGTGCTCCCGCAGCTTTCGGAAACGAAATGCGTGCGTGAAAGTGGCTCTTTTAGCACGGCCGTAGAAAAAATAATTTATATGCATTAAGTTCACTTAATTTTATTAACTAGCGGGTTTTATTGTTTGAATGTGTCTGTCGATATTCGATAATTAAGTTTCATGTCAGCTAACATATTTTAATATTTCAACAATTTTTTTTAAATTTCGGACCCTGTTGGGAGGAATTTTTACATCCCCCCCTCGTAGACCCGCCACTGGTTCTCTCGAAAAATTGTAGTAAATCGTAATTGCAACAATTTCAGCCCTTACACTTTTTGTCGAAAAGTTGAAAATGGCGGAGATATTGAACAAAAACAATTGCTATAAAATCAATCAGGTCTTACGCTCGCGCATTTACCGCATACGTACTACCTTAAATATTGATTTTATCAAAAAAATAAAAGAGATCAAAATTGTACAAAATTTAATTATCTTCATTTTTGTATAGGTTCAAATTTGTTGTAAAACTAACATAAGAAATTTTGTTAAAACAAAGCAGGCATGTTTGTTAAAACAAAACAAACATGTTTGTTTTGTTGTTATTTTGTTTTAAACCCTGTAGATTTAAGTAATTTTTGTATATTATAATTGAAAAAAGAAAAGAACAAAAAAAGAGAAAAGAAAAAAAACAGAATAAATAAAAAGAGCAACAAAAAAAAACAAAAAAAAAACTAAGAAGATGTAAACCTCCGCGAGGATGAATCCGGTTTGCGTCTTAGCGTAGTAAAAAAAACAATTTATAAAAAATAACAATAAAAAAAATAAAAAAAAACAAATTAACAATATAAAAAAAATGCAACAAAAAATACAAAAAAAAAATAGAAATTTACAAAAAAAAATGAACAACCAAAACAGAGTATTATTTAGATAATAATTGTAGATAATAATGGTAGTTTGTTATGTATTTAGAGTTAGAAATACAGAAAAAATTCCTCTGATTGAAAAATCAAATTTGTTTGTTTTTAAAATAACAAAATGTCTGGCTAATTGGCTCGGTCAAGGCCATCAAATTCACTCAAAAAAAAACATTAAACGAGATAATTCAATAAATCAATAATTATGCTGTCACTATTTTTCCCCATAACTCGGAAAATAACGACCGCACGAAAAAAATTATAATGAACGAAATTATAGAAAATAGCATTTTCAACTATTTAAGTTTTTACACTTTTTGTCGAAAATGGCGAAGATATTGAGCAAAAACGGTTCTCGTTTAAGATCAAGAGATTTTAATTGTACTACTATTGACTCGCAATAAGAATAAAGATTAGAAAAATAAAATTTGGGGCAGCTCGTAATGCAAGGTCAAATGCTATCCCCATCCCCTATCCCGACTGGGCTACTGTGGAATCTGGCTGGTACCAAAAAATTTACAATTAAAATTAAATGCCAATTATTAAAATTCAAAGTTATAGTGTTATAGTCCTCTAGTTCTCTTTCCGTATACAGACAACAGAACAGACAATACCGACTACGGCGACTACAGACAATAATTGAGACAGTGATAGCAAGTGATAGTAATACAAAAATTCGCATTATTAAACCGAGATCGAATTATTTAAATTTTTGTTATATGTTTTCTTTTATAAAATTTGGTCTTCTTTGTGACGTCACATAATTAACGATAAGCGGTTGCGATATCGCATATCGATAAGCGGATTATAATCAGCGATCATATCCGAAGATCCTCATCCGTCACAGTGGATCAGTTAAGACCCTACTGAAGACAAATTAAAAAAATTAATATCACGTTTAACCGGGAAAAATTAACAATCTACCATGCGATAGGTAAGTGCTGCCATCTAGTAGACAGAAGATGAGGCGATTAAGATATTATTGACAAAAGTATAAAGATGGCAAATACAATATAATTACAACTGAAATAAAATAGATTCCAATAGAAAAAAACTATGAAACTGCGGAAAAAAAATTCAATTAGTGTTTTTAAAAATATTTTTCCTGAATTTTTATTTTTGATCGTTTTCATTTTTATAAAGATATAGCCCAAGGGCCGGAGGCTGCGTTTAGATTTAATAAAGTATGCAGTCGTTTTAATCGCTTTCTTTATTATCAAATAAAGTCTAAAGACCACCTTTAAATAATTTAAAATTTTTAGACAAATTATTTCCGGCGAATTGTTGTCACCTTCACACTTTTCTATTATGTAACTTTTCCACAATGTGAATTGCTGTTCAATAAATATATAGGTAACTTTTTATACAGGACCGTACAAACATATGGGATGTTTAAATCTTAATGTCTAGTCTTTTTCGTCTTTTTCCCCTTTATAAACAATTTTGCTTGTTCATTGGTGGAATAATACATACAAATATTAGGAAATGAAGTACATATAGCGTTTCAACTGTATCGGTTGTACTTTCTGAACCAATCTCCAAATCCAATCACCAATCTCAAAATACACATTCTTCTCAAGAGTGCAATATATTTCTTGGATTTTCCAGTGTTTAATTTTCTGATGTAACATATTGATATATTATACAAGATTAAAAACCCGTTTTACTTCGACTTTAACACAAGACACAATTGGTACGACGATAGTACCTTAGATATAGATCTTTTAATTAAACTAAAATAAAATTTGAATGTTTATTATATTTTATGCATTTACTTAATAAAGTGTAAGATATCTTTACAGTTACTACACATAGATATTAAGTGCGTAAGGATTAGTTTTAAATCAAATTTAAACAAACAAGATAAGTGCGTAGGTTAATGAAAATGAATTTTTTCTGTCTCGTCAGTGCTGACCTCCTAACCTGTTAATAGTGAAGCTGTAAGTTTTTTATTTTCTATTTTATATTTAAGTTATTTATTTACTTTAGAAGGTTACTTCTGTACAATTTAAGCTTGAATATCTAAGCAAAAAGTTAATGTGTTTTAAAATCGTATCAATAATTATTTTAGTGTAATTTAGAACGGTCTGTAAAATGCGGGTTTATATTTTAATGATTCTACTCTGTCAGTTTTTGTTCATTTGTAAGTATTGTTTTTCATAAACATTTTAGTGCACTCCTGATGAAGCCAATGACCATTGGCGAAATATTGAGCTTAACGAAATAATAGAATCGTTTTATGTTTAACCGGATCATCATCATTCAACCTCTTCCGTCCATTGCTGGATATTGATCTTTCCCATTTTTCGCTATTCTTTACGCTTCTGTGCGTCTTGTTGACATTTTTTGGACATTCGTTTAATGCACTCAATCCAGCGTGTTGATGGTCATCCTCTGCTGCGTTGGTATTCTCTTGGGCGCCAGTCAATTAGTTTTCTGGTCCATCGTGGGATCTTTTAGTCTCGCTATGTGACCTGCCCAATTCCATTACAGCTTGGCTATGCGGTCGACAGCACTGATACATGTTCTTTTCCTCAGGTCTTGGTTCCTTATTTTGTCTTTTTTTATCACGCCGAGAATCGATCTTTCCATGCGTCTTTGCGCTACTCTTATTTTTAGTGCTGTTGTTTTTATGAGCGTGAGAGTTTATGCTCCGTATGTCATAATAGGAAGCATTGGTCAAATTTGTTATATTTCATAGCTATCGGGGTGTTGCTGTTAAAGATGTCTCTTAGTGAACCATACGCCGCCCAAGCAAGTGCATGACCAAGATATATGTACTTTTCTGTCAATTCGACCACTTGATTTTGGATGGTTAGATGTTCGCTAGGATCTAAATTTGTCATAAGTTTGGTCTTACTGAGGTTCATTTTTAAACATATTGTTGAAGATACGTTTTCTGATTATTGAAGCATTTGTTGTGCTTCGCCCAGATCTTCGGTAATAAGTACTTGATCGCCGGCAAAGCGCAGCTGATTGAACATTTCCCCACCTATTTTTGTTCCTCTATTTTCCCACTTTAGCATTTTAAAGGCGTATTTGAGGACCGTTACCTATACATAATTTAGATGAGAGAATGTCGCCCTGTCTCACACCTAGCTTGATATGTATTTCTCTGGTGGTATCATGTAGTTTTTCACGCATTGTGGCATTCTGGTACACTGTTTGTACTAACTTTGTAAAGCGGTAGTCTATTCTACTTGTTCAGAGGTTATAATGCTGTCTAGTTCCAGGGTGTCGAAGGCTTTGTGAAAGTCTACAAAGATAAGTACCAGTAATCTGTTATATTCTAACCATTTTTCTATTAGATAAGGTTTCTACTGCTTGTAGGTGACCGTTTGTTCCGAAATTTGAGCAGAAGCCAGCTTGTTCTCGAGGTTGGTAGAAATACAACTTTTTTAGAGTCTTGTCGTAACTATTCGGGTAAAAACTGTATAGATGTGGTTCAATAAACTGATTGGTCTATAGTTTTCTAAGTGCGCCTTGTCTCATTTCTCGTGTAGTAAAATTGTTACTGCATTGTTCCATGTTTCCGGTACGCAACAATCTGTTGACAAAGGTTAAATAAAATTTTATTTGGTTATAAAAGGGACGTCGTCCGCCTATCTCTATAGTTTCCATTACGGCTCCATCTTCTTCTGGTGCTATGTTGTTTTTCATCTTCTCATCGCGTCCTGGATTTCACACCGAGAGAACAATTTCTTTTCTCCTAAAACACCGATTTCTTTGAGCAATATTTCTTAAAAGTAAACATATCCTATTAACTTAAACATACCGGTTCACACATAAAGAAACGAGTTTTTTAAACAGAACTCAATAATTTCTTACAGATAATTTCTTCAATACTAAGAAACGCATTAATAGTTACACTTAATTTTCTTATCCTAAAGTTTTTATTTCTTAAATTGAAAACTACAAATATTTTGCAGTATAAGAAATATAATGTTAAGTTAATCCATATTTATATTTGTGAACAAGAAATTTTCTTGCAATCAAATAAATATTTTAAACCACAAGAAATAATTCTTCAGAAATACCATCTGTAGTAACTGTGGTTATAAAATAAAAACTTTGTCATTAATGCCGAAATGTTACTTACAAAGAGATTTTCTTCCACAAAAGAATTGCGCAGATTAACTATTTATGATTTAGTCGTCAGTGTTTGTCAAGATGGCGTGATATGTTCATGTTCATATAGATGGATGTTGGATTTATTGGTGTACTTTAAAAATTAACGGATATTTTGAAGGTACGTACATATATAGGTATTAAATAAAAGTAAATTGAGTAATTTAAGATGTAATAATAATATTGTTGCGTATCCGATTGGTTAAAAAAGAAACATAATAGTATCTTTATATGCTTTTTAGGTATAATGATGGACGACTCTGAAATAAAGGAACTTATTATTCTAACTGGGAAATATGCCACAATTTAAAGCTGGGACAGAATGATATAATATATAGCTTCAGAACAATATTAATAAAGGAGTTATTAACCAACTGCGGGGCCTTCCAAAAATGGTAGAACTTCATACATGTAAGTACCTTTTTAAAAATGTGTATTATATACTTATGTATCAACTATAATAGGTTTCTTGAATGTATCGTCTTCTATAAAAATATACAATACAACGCTATATCAAACATGGCGGGTGCAACGCTGAGGATTTTTTCTGTTAATTTATTTGCGATAAAGAAATCATTTAGTATAAAAGAAATATATGTTTATGGTTAAGAAATGTTATTGCCGAAAACCGTGAATTAGTTAATATGTATTAAATGATTTAGATGTAAACTAATAATACTTTCCCGTAATAAAATTTCTTAATGTTTAGGTATGCTGTCTCTTTTAGATTACAAAAATTAAGAAAATTACATATTATTATGTCTGGTTGTATTTTTCCTCTTGTTTTAGCTACACAATGTTTATTGTGTGACTTAATATTATACAGATAAATAATTAATATTTCATTAACAAAAATAAAAAATAGACAAAGATGTGTAGGTTAAATAATGCCATGTTTGAACTACATAAATGTGATTGATTATTATTAGTATTAATAGTTCTTATGTGGGGCCGTGTATTTGTTTTTTTTTGTATTTCCTAAATTTGTCAAAATAAATATCTATATCTTTATAAAAAAAAATTTATTAAAGTAAGTTTACTCTTTCTACATAACGATTTTGTTTTAGTGAATTGCTGATATACAAAGTGCTATTAACAAAAGAAGGAAAATTTGAGGAAGTTGGATTTGCATCTCCATCCTTTTATTGTTGTGTAGAAGCCAGTGGTTTAAGAGTGGAGAAAATAGTTGTATGTAATAATAACGTTTTATATCTTGTTTTATTAATAAATAATGATTTTACCTTAACACAATGATTTATTTCGCCGTATGTAGTATCACTTTATTTTCAAGAAATATTAACTTAACTATAAATATACGTTTATCTCTGCGAAATATATTTCTTAACATTAAATAAATTAATTATTAATAGTAAAATAATAATATTCCTTACTAAGAAATATTATTGCTCAGAAAGAATAGTTTTCTAATGTGTAGAAAATATATATTTATGACTAATAAAATTAATTAAGATCAAGTGTAATTTCTTTCTGATAAATGGGTTTGAAGTTTGCCAGAAAGTGATAGTGCAATCATGTTTAAGATATATTTCTTTGGCTATAGTAGAATTTATTTGAAATATTTTAGAAAATTATATCTTACCTACAAAGATATATTTCTTAGGCAATATGCCAAGTCGATCTTTCTTAAATATTAATAAAGTTTCTTTATGTCAAGATTTTTTTTCTCTCGGTGCACTTAGCGTGATCTCTGGCATAAGCTCTGAACCCTGGTTGATAATTTTGCGTGATGCGGCGGCTTTTAAGTTCGTTTGGTCTTTTCTTTGACTTGTATAATAAATATAGTTCTTGATATAACTCTTTAACTATGTGTAGTAGTTCTTCTCCTCTATTTACTGTTGGGACTCCTTCTGTGTTCATTAGTTTGTGTATTTCACATTGTCCATTGTTTAACCGTCTTCTCAGGACTTTCAGACTTTTATTCTCTTCTACAGGGTGTTTGGTAAGGAATGGGCCATAGCTTAACCTCAGGTTTCTGAAGTTAAAATAGGCGGATTTAAGCTAACTTACCTTGTACAAAGTTTATAATAACTGAGATACAGGGTGTCAATGTTAAACTTTTTTTTTATATTTATTATTGAATATTTTCTGACAGGTATGAGATAACAACATGAAATTTGGTATGTGGGGGTTTTCTGGGTCGAGAAATTCCCTACTAAAAATAATGTATTGCCCAGAGGGCGCCACATACGCCTTCCAGCACTCATTTATTACGTTCAATTTTTGAAGTTATACTTCTTTAGGCGCGATTGAGATTGAGGGTGAATTTATATTGATCTACACGCATGCGCACACCGACAGTTTGGTATTAGTCTTTATACGGGCTCTGATTGGGTGTTGAAATGATCTGTCAATAATTGTTCAATATGGAGGTTATCGGTAAACAAAAATGTTGTATAATATATTAGTTTTTATTGTTGTGAGAACAGAAATAAAATCAAATTTATAATTATAGTGACTTTTTAAATAGTTTTGAAAAGCCACAGGTACGTAATTCTAAATGTTTCAGTTGTATTCCAATAAAAAATTATCTTCATACCTATTTGGAAAATGTAAAAAAAATAATGTACCTACCTAGTACTTGCTATGCTATACCCCTAGTAGGCAATGCTTTAATTTACATAATCTGATTACGAACAAACTTTCATCTAATGTATCGTTGTCTTACTCTATATATTGTTGTATTTTAATTCGACAAAAATCAAACTAATAAAAATTCATATAAACAAAATGTCAAAAAGTTGTTCAGTTTGTGTATATTCCCACATGACGTATACGCAAAGGTGGTGCAGTTTGAAATCGCTTCGACTCTTGTACGGCGGGATACACGGGGAGTAGGTTCAAGCCCAATGCAAGTTATATCATTTTATTATTTTTTTATAGATTTTATGATTGTAAGTATATTATTATATAATTTTTTTCAGAAAATACGTATTTAATTAAAATTTTTGGCAACAATTATTGTTCAGAAATCATTTGTGGCATTTTTCAATGTGTTTGTGTGTGTTTTATTCTTTTATTTTTTTAATTTTTGGTATTGTTTTAATAAAAATTTTTGGAAAGTAGTAGAGAAACTGTTTAAAGTATATTGATTTCGTTGAAATCATATAATAGAAGTATAACTTCTTACGTGCGTACAAAGTACACACATTCTTTTTTTATCCCTCACTCTGTATAATTTTGACATTAAACTTTTTATTCTCCTATTAGTTTTACTTAAAAAAGGTATACTTTTTTCATCTCCCTAAACTCAACTGTTTTCGAGATAAACACATTTTAAATCTGCGATACACCATCATTTTTAGCATAATACCATTGTAGTTCCACCCGAAAAATAACTTAAAACCATCATAATTGTGCCAGTTCTCAAATTTATGTCATTGCATCGCCAATGCCATTTGAAGAAATTTGCGATACATTATTGGATAATTTTATGGTTTTAAGTTATTTTTCGGGTGTAACTACAATGATATGCTAAAAATGATGGTGTATCGCAGATTTAAAATGCGTTTATCTCGAAAACGGTTGAGTTTCGGGAGATGAAAGAACCATACCTTTTTTAAGTAAAACTAATAGTAGAATAAAAAATTTAATGTCAAAATTATACAGCGTGAGGGATAAAGAAAATTGAACGTAATAAATGAGTGCTGAAAGGCGTATGTGGCGCCCTCTGGGCAATACATAATTTTTGGTAGAGAATTTAGTTTTCTCGACCCAAAAAACCCCCACATACCAAATTTCATGTTGTTTTCTCATACCTGTCAGGAAATATTCAATAATAAATAAAAAAAAAGTTTAACTTTGACACCTTGTATCTCGGTTATTATAAACTTTGTAATAAGGTAAGTTAGCTTAAATCGGCCTATTTTAACCTCAGGAACCTGAGCTTAAGCTATGGCCCATTCTTTACTAAACACCCTGTATAGTTCGGTGGACCTTTTCATTCTTCAATTTCCTTAAATCTTTTCTTATAGCTTTCGTCGCTGATTTTGTAATCTATCTCGTTTTTGGTCTTGCCATCTGGGCTTTTCCAAGTCTATCTTCTGTGGTCTTTTTTAGAGAAGAAAGTATTCATCTGATATAGATTTTGTTGTAATAGGATTAAATTTTATGTTGCAGCATCAGCGACAATGATTGATTATATAAAAAAATTAAAATTAAATGATAGCAATAAAGTTTTAATTAAAGATCCAGATGAGATTAACAGGAAAATAGAAAAACTTATCGAAGGAGGCTATACCAAGTTGCAAGTGATTTCTGATTACGATAAAACTATTACCAAACAGCATGTCAATGGAAAAACACAGTTTCACGCGTTCGGTAAGTAGATAAATAAATAAAAAAGGAGTCATTAACATCATCGTCATCATCATTCCTCAACTTCTTGCATCCACTGTTGGATATTTATAGAGCTCCTCCATATCCTTCCATTGTTCTCTGTTAGTGCCTTCTGTATCAAATTTCCCACTGTTTTTCTCAAGTCATCCATCCATCGTATTTTTAGTCTACCTCGATGTCTTTCATTTTCTCTAGATATCCATTCTATGAGTCTTTTGGTCCACCTATTATCACATGCTGGCGATCATCATGATGATCGCCAAGGGCCGCGTTTAGGTCAATTGACGCCCTAGGCAATTCTCTAGTAGCCGCCCTTCAAACATGTACGTACCGTTTTTGCGAAAAAAAATTGCAGACATATTTATTTAAATAAAAATACACTAAAAATGGATTTAAACTACGATGTTTATACACCTATAACAGAAAAAATCGTCACTCCAGTCACATCAGAGAATTCTTTTCAAAAAAAGACTTTTCAAAAAAACATTGTTTTCTTAACATAATCGACAAATTGTCAACACGTTCTTGCGTCATACTTGATGGGAAATTATTTTTAATTCTTGACATTTTCGAAAATGACCTTCCAGCGGACAGATTGGCAACTGGGATGCACAAATAAAATGTGCAAAGCAATGTCAAAATTAGGGAAAATATCTTTCAATCCACTTAGTGCAGTCACTGAAGGTTTTCACCTCCGATTTGGTTGAACCTCCATCGATTTTCATGAAAATTGGTGAGCAGTTAGAGGATAGCTCAAGGAACAAAGGTGACATGATGTTAACTTGCGCTTTTACCGTGGTGGTGGATGCCACCCCTTCTCAGGGGTGAAAATTATTATTATTTAAATAATACCATAAATCGATAGAGAAACAAATTCTAAGCAAAGTTTGTTATATAAAGTTATCAATATAAATTAACACTTTTTGAGTTATTATAAAGATCAAAATTTTATTTTTTCGTAAAAAAAATGCATGTTTTAAAGCTGTTTTTCACATATTACTCAAAAACTATAAGCTTTTACAAAAAATATGTTATTACCAAAATTTAAGATAATAAAAATCTGAATACACTCCTTACTTAAAGAACTAAACTAATGGTAATTCAAACTGAGTTATGGGTAATTAAATGTATATTTTTTTCGACGAATAGTACGCAAATCTAAGTATTCAAGCTTAAATATCGGGAAAACGATGCATTTTATAAAATATACCTGTAAAATATATTGATTTCAATAATTTTGACCGGTTTAGAATTCATATTTTTGAAAAAAAAAGATATAATTTAAAAAAAAAAACAGAGTTTTTAAAACTCCAAAAAAAACTCAATGTACGTAAAAAGTGATATATGTATAGCCAAATTTTAGTTTTTTCTGTATCAAATATTTTACCTTTTTACTATTTTTGTAGGGTAAAAAATAACCGAGATAGAAACTTTTAAAGCTTAAATTTTTAACAGAACCATGTAACCGGGGCCATTCAATCTTTTATTTTTAAAAAAGTAAGGGGTTTAAAAGATTAAATTCAACGTGGTTTAATAGCCATTAAAATTAACTTTCAAATGGTTTTTGCAAACTTGATATCGTAAAAATTAACTGAGTTATTAAAAAATAATAATAACTTTTTTCGAAAAATTTTTAAAAGATAGATTTTGAAAAATATTTGGTGCATAAATTTTAATGCTATCAACTTGTTCGGGGGCTCATTTTATAGATATTTCTAGTACTTTGACAAAAATGTTTAACAAGGTTATGTTATAAAATGCATCATTTTTCCGCAATTTAAGCTTGAATGAATAGGTACCTAGATTTATGTACTCGCCGAAAACAACATACATTCAATTACCTATTATAACTCAATTTTAGTTAATATAACATTAAAAGGTTTTTCCAGTAATGAGTTTATTTTATTTTTTATTAGCTTCAATTTTGGAACAACTTTTTGGTATAATCTTATAGTTTTTGAGTTATTTATGAAAAATCGGTTAAAACATGCATTTTTCTCACGAAAAATTAAAATATTTGATCTTTAATAACTCAAAAAGTTATAATTTATTTTAATAACTATACGTATCAAATTTTGCTTAGAATTTGTCCCTCTATCTAATTTTGCAGATATTTTTAATAAAACAATTTTCACCCCCGAGAAGGGGTGGTATCCACCCCCAGGGTAAAAGCGCAAGTTGACACCATATCAACTTTGTTCCTTGAGATATTCTCTAACCACTCACCAATTTTCATGCAAATCGATGTAGGTTCAACGAAATCGGAGGTAATAGCTCAATATCCACATTCAGTGACTGCACTATCTCTTCTTATGTCAATTGGTGATTTTATTGTGATATCCAAATGACCCTTTAAGTGAATGCATTCATGTATGAATGATGTATATTGATCGTCTTTATTTTGTATCAGATTTTCAGCTTATTTAATAATTTCTTCGTTGATTTCTTAATAACACGAGAACGTTGATAAATAAGTCGATAAGATTCCAGACGTCTTATTCAGATGTCTTATCAGAGTGTCGATTATAATATAGAATATGTGGATTTTCATCTCATCACTAGCTGAAAAGTTTAGTTCATCATCGGCCTACTCGTCAAATTGAATTTTTCTATTTCTCTTTCTTATTTCTTTACATGTTTTATTTGGGCACAATTTTTTGGCTTTCTCGCGGTAAAGTAATTTGAAAGAGCTCCTCCATACTCTTTAATAACAGAACCCAGATCCATAATTTTTATACAGGGTGTCCCGGAAAATAGTGCGTTCCTTAAAGGTATAGGTAGAAGGCACCATGTAGAACAAAAAACTCTTATAACATTTTTTTCTAAATGCAACCGTTTGACCAAAAAATTAAAATGTATTTTGGTATCCAAATTTAAATCTGACAACTATGTGCGGTACGCAAATTTAAGCATAGACAGTCCCATGTAAATATGTAGATAGAAGATGATAGTAAACAGATAGTTTTAAAGAATCCTGTTTAGTGTCAATGCCGAAAATGTTTTCTAATAGTGAATGTATTACCTATTATGTTATTACCTATGAATGGTGTTTGTGAAAGGTTACTTGAAACATCTATTCGGTATATTAATTATTTTCAAGTAAGTACAACTTAGTTATTTCAGTTCACAAGTAAACAAATTACTGAGACATTATCTGGTGTATTTAAGTTCCACTGTAAACTATTAAAACTATGTAATTCAGTTAAAGCCCTCAGCAATACTCAGCGTTCAACCCATTTAAACCTTACTAAATACATAATACTAGTTTAGTTAAAAGATGTGTTTTTATGTTAAAAGATGTGTAATTCGTTTAAAATTATGCAATAGGTATTTCAATACATTTCAAAAGAAAATAATTTTAGTAAACAAATAGTAAATACATAAGTAGTATTACCTACTATTAGGTTGGATTATTTTAAATACTGTTAATCACAATCACAAACGAGTTCTTATTATGTTATTATGCCGTAGTGCGTACGATGTTGCCAGTTTATTAAAATTTCCAAACATTAAAATACAGGTATATGGAAAACAATGTTAACTTTTTTTTGGAAACGCTTAACTTTAGAAAAAAATGGTATAGGACTTTTTTGTTCCAAATTGTGTATTCTCTCCATACCTTAAAGGAACGCACTATTTTCCGGGACACCCTGTATACAAATATTTTTTGTACGGTATTCTTGCCGCCCTCTCATAATATGCCGCCCTAGGCAACTGCCTATATTGCCTAATGGATAAAGCTGCCCTGACGCCAACATCCGGAATGGATAGGCACTTTAAGAAGATTATCACATGTCCAGCCATCTCCATTTGGCTTGTGTAATATTTTCTATGAGATCTGTCACTTTGGTCCTCTCTCTCTCTCACTATCCTATTTGCTACCATGTCTCTTCTTGTTATTCCCAACATTGCTCTTTCCATTTTTCTTTGGGTTGGTCTCAATTTATTTGTGGAATGTTTAGTCAAAGTTTTGGTTTCGGAACCATATGTTATCACCGGCAGTATGCATTTGTTGTAAACTTTTTTCTTCACTCAAATCTGTAGCGTTCGTTTTAGAATATGTCGCATCTTGCCAAATGCTGCCCATTCAAAGCCTATAACATGCTGGATCTCACAAGTTTGATTGTCTTTTCCTATTCTAATTTCATGCCCTAAATCTCTCTCTTCAATCCTGACCCCCCGGAGGGAGTGTAGTGGTCGACGTGATGTCGTGTATTGTCCGTCTCCAAAGATCTCTGTCTCTGGTCATTTCTTTTAATACATGCATAGGTCTTTTGCATATTCCTGTAATCTGATCGATCCATCTTGTTGGGGATCTTCCTCGTGATCTTCGGCCTTCCACCTTTCCTTGTATAATGAGTTTTTCCATGTTTTCTGTGTTGACTCTCATAACATGTCCAAAGTATTTTAATTGTTGGAGATGGACTTTACTGGAGAGCCGTTGGCTAACTTTTAGCTCTCTTAAAATCGAATTATTTGTTCTGTAGTCGGTCCAAGGAATTCGTAGCATTCGTCTCCAACAGAACATTTCAGTGGCGTCTATCTTTCTTCTTTCCGAATTTCTCAGGGTCCAAGATTCACATCCGTAAGTCAGTATTGGGAATATTAAGCAGTTGATCAACCTCATCTTTAACGCTCTTGAAATTTGACAGTCCTTCCATATTGTGGTCATTTTTGCTGTGGCGACTTTTGCTAGATCACATCTACGTTTTATTTCCTCCTGTAGTGACCCTGTGTTTGTGATTAATGATCCCAGATATAAGTATGAGTTCATAACCTCAAACCGATCAATTGTGGTTATATGTGGATGATTGTTATGTAGTCTATCCACTATCATGACCTTTGTCTTTGATATGTTTAATTGCAGACCAAATATTTGACTTTCGTTTTCAACCAGTCGTACAAGATCAATCAGCTCTGCTTGACTATTTGCAAGAAGGGCTGTGTCATCTGCGAAACGTAGGTTGTTTATTTTATGACCATTTATTGAGATGCCTTTTTCCCATCCTTCAAGTGCTCTTCTCATAATATGCTCTCCATATATATTGAATAATTGTGGCGATAGTATACATCCCTGTTTGACACCCCGTTCTGGATGAAATTCGTTTGAAAGTGTGTCAAGCACTTTAACTGATCCAGTAGTGTGTTCGTATAGTTCAGCTATAAGCGAAATAAGGTGTTGGGGTACGCCCACTTCTTTTAGTATTTGCCGTAAGTGTCTCCACTTGACCCTGTCGAACGCTTTACGATAATCTATAAAGCATATGTACAGTGGATTATTGAATTCCCTAGATTTTTCGATTATCTGTCTTATATTCAACAGGTGTTCTCTAGTACCCCTACTTTTGGTAAATCCAGTTTGCTCTTGTGGAATTTCTCTTTGAAGGAATGTTTTTAGTCTGTCGTTGATTATATGTAGCATTATTTTACTGGCATGTGATATAAGAAAAATAGTTCTATAATTGTCGCATTTACGGAAGCTGCCTTTTTATGAATTGTGGTTATTGTAGATTTTGTCCAGTCTTCGGCCATTGTTTTGAATGCCATATTTGGTTACAGAGTAGATGAAGTAGTTTTACGCCAGTTTCTTCTGTGTCTTTGAGCATTTCTGCTGTTATCATATCTGGACCTGGTGCTTTATTATATTTGAGCTTACTGATCGCGAGTCTTACTTCATTTTCAAGTATATCAGGTTCTTCTTCCACCTCGTCAGAGATTTGGTTAACAGGTTCTTGGCGTTGAGCATCTTTATATAAGTCCCTGCAATACGATCTCCATGTCTCTGCTATATCTTCTCTGTTTGTTCTCAGAGTTCCAGTGTTGTCTTCAATGGCCCAAGTTCTGGCTTTAAAGTCTCTTGTTAAGTAGCGTATTTTTCTAAATAGATCTCTCGGCTGATTATTCTGATCATGTCTCTCAATTTCTTTGCATATACCCTGGTAGTACTGGTTTTTGTCTGTCTTGCATCTTCGTTTTATTTCTCTATTGAGGTTTCTTAAACTAGCTTTTTCCCTTTCACTATGAACGCCACTTTGACAAAGATTTCTTCTATTCTCAATTATTTGAAAGGTTTCATCTGTTATCCAGTGTTTCCGTTTCACAGGATTATTTATCTTTGGATGATCAATTGGTGTTGTTACACAATGTTTAAAAGTCTCCCACATTTCTTGTGATGTTCCGTTATGAATAGAGGGCATTATTTTCTGTCCTTCCTGGAGAAGGTCGTCCTTCTTTCTGAGTTCTATCCTATTTGTCTCTTTTCGTTTGTTGGGCGCTTTAAGTTTAAGCTTTACTTTAGCTACGAGTAGAGTATGATCGGATCCGCAAATCGCCCCTGGATATGATCTGACTGTTTGAATTGCCCTAAATAGATATAGCTAAAAACCTGATGTACTTCGTGACCACCTACTCTCATGACATCACTTAGAACTAAATTGGTCATGTATTGTGTTTTTTGAAAGTTCATGTTCAGGTCTACTTGTTTTATTGCCTCTTTTAGTTCTTCCATCATTTTGTGAGCTTCATTTATTAAACTCTCGGGTATAATGAGTCATTAATAATGACAATGGCATCTACAAAGCACAAGTGGCTCAGATATTTACCATCAATATTTATTCCCATTTTAGGCCAATCCAGTTTTTAAATGCATTAACAAAAAAGAAGTAATAAATAGAAAAAAAGTTCATAATTTTTTATCTTTTATTTTAGAAATATTAATTAATTTTATTATAGATTTATTTAAGCAATGTCCCTCCATATCCCAAGAAATAAGAGATTTTCTTACTGCATTAACGAATAAATATGCAGTAATAGACAAAGATCCGAATCTTTCTCATGCAGAAAGAAGTAAACACATGGACGAATGGTGGAATAAAACCATAGAAGCTTATAAGTAAGTTAATAAATTGTTTATTTTTCTGTTGTTTGTGTCTAGAGTTTAAACACTACACAGTAAATGCTTTTTTTAAATTTGGCTGGTTATCGAAGAATAGGCCATTTTTGGGAAAAGTTATTTACCAGCAATTATATTGCTGGAATCGAATTATAAGATCCTATATATTAATAATATAGGTACCTATGCAAAGTCCTCAGACAGTGTGCTACTTTTTTTATAAACAAAATGGCGCCCGAAAATCGTGTTTTTTTCAATTATTGCTCTATAACTCCGAAGATTTTAACTTTACAACAAAAACACCCAAATAAAAATTCACCGCGATTAAATTCTGCATAGAGACGTGTTTTTCCCGATCTGCTCCGACGAAAATTTTCCTCGGAAAATGAGGGTTTTCCCAACAAAATATTTAATTTTTAAAGAAAGTTTTAGATAAGTAATTATCTACCAATAATTAAATAATTCGGTGACTTAAAAGCCTTCTTGGTTTAGATTATAGTTCCAGAAGCTGGTGAAAATTAAACTAATATTTAGCAACAATTCAATTGTTAATTAATAATTTAGGGTCGCAATAATAACCAAAATAATTATGATACACTGATCAAACTTTGAAATCTTATAAAGATGAGATGCCTATTTAACATTTTGTCGACAAAATATAATTTTTTTATTTTTTGCAAAATCTTTAAATGTTAAAAAAAATAGTTATAAACAAATTAACGTTTCTCAGAAAGTTTTTATTATGTTATAATTTTAAAAAATAGCTAAAATGCGCATTTCAAATATCTTGAAAATGAATGCTTTAAATCTTTTTTTCAACCATTTGCAAAAAAGTTATGAAACAGCAAAATAAGCATACGATTACTACGGTGTTTATAATTTTTTTTAATTCTTTCAAAGCGTAGAAGTGAGTTTAAAGTACAAGCTAATTATTTACAAAAAAATATCGATTATCAGTTTAATGGTTATATTTTAATTAAAGATTATAAATATATTTTTTTTGTAATTTACACGCGTGAAAGTAGACTAATACAGTACTGTAGCTAAAATTTTCACTCGGAGCGACGACCGGCCGCGCAACGTACACTTTTAATAAATAATGTATGCTTCGTGTCAGTCGCTTCGAGTGAACATTTTAGCTACGACTCTGTATCAGGCCTACTTTTGCGCTAAAAATTACAAAAAAAAAGTATTTTTAATCTTTCATTAAAATAAACCCATTGCACTAATTTTTTACATTCTTTGTGAGTAATTAGTTTGTACCATAGACTCACATTTAAGCTTTGAAACAATTAAAACAAATTATAAACAACGGAGAAATCGTATATTTACTTTGCTGTTTCATAAATTTTTTGCAAATGGTTGTAAAAATTTTTTAAAGCATTCATTTTCAAGACCTATGAAATACGCATTTTAAGTATTTTTTAAAATCAGAATATAATAAACAATTTCTGAGAAATGTTAATTTGTTTATAACAATTTTTTTAGACATTTAAAGATTATGCTCAAAAAATTAAAAAATTTATATTTTGTCGACAAAATATTAAATAGGCATCACACCTTTATAATCTTTCTAAGTTTGATCAATGTCTTGATTATTTTGGTTGTTCGTTTAATTTTCACCGGCTTCTGAATTTATAATCTATACCAAGAAAGCTTCTATTTCACCAAGCTATATAATTATTAATAAATAATTACTGACCCAAAAAATTTATTTGAAAATTCGAGATTTTGTTGGGAAAACCCACATTTTCCGAGAAAATTTTCGTCGGTGCAAATCGGGAAAAACTTCCCTCTATGTAGAATTAAATTGGGGTGAATTTTTATTTGAGTGTTTTTGGTGTAAAGCTAAAATCTTCGGAGTTATAGAGCAATAATTGAAAAAAATACGATTTGTCGGCGCTATTTTGTTTATAAAGAAAGTAACACACTATCTGCGGACTTTGCATACCTATATTAATAATATATAGGATCTTATAATTCGATACCAGCAATAAAATTGCTGGTAAATAACCTTTCTTTGTACTTTACTAATTAGACCAGCGTAATATAACTATTTTTTTTTCAAAATCTTGTGTTTCTGTTGTAAAGTTAAAATCTTCGGAGTTATAGAGCAATAATTGAAAAAAATACGATTTGTCGGCGCCATTTTGTTTATAAAAAAGGTAGCACACTATCTGCGGACTTTGCATACCTATATTATTAATATATAGGATCTTATAATTCGATTCCAGCAATAAAATTGCTGGTAAATTACTTTTCCATGAATTTTGCTAATTAGCCCAGAGTACTATAGTATTTTTACTACAAAAACGTTATTACGTAGGTCAAAATTTTTGACGTAAGAGAACTGTCAAAACATTAGAATGTGACTTTTCATTATTGCCATGTTTATTATAAACACGGCAATAATGAAAAGTCACATTCTAATGTTTTGACAGTTCTCTTACGTCAAAAATTTTGACCTACGTAATAACGTTTTTGTAGTAAAAATACTTTAATATTATAATTTTGTATTTGTTAAATTCTCAGTAAATTTTTAAATCGAAGCTTGAGAGCATGTAAAAACCCTCAGGTTTTTGGCCAAAACCAAAGCCTGAGGCTTTGACCACACGGGCGATTTTTTACAGCGCGATAATTTACGGTGCCCATTGGTTTGACTACCTCCTCCACCAATTTTAGATGAAATGATTTCATCTAAAATTTTTGGAGGAGGCAGTCAAACCAATGGGCGCCGTAAATTATCGCGCCGTAAAAAATCGCCCGTGTGGCCAAAGCGTAAAATATATGTTTGTTTTGACAGTATATATAGGTATATCGTATTACTAGTTGTAAAAATACATTGAAAGTCCAAATCAAATAAGTAATTGGACTTCGTAAGTCCTAGGTGTTCATCAAACATGGCCGGAAATAGAACCGAAAGTCGATATTTGAAATATTCGTGTAATAACTTTGCCTTGATTGATATAAGATTCCACTAATTTTGAGTAATGTTTGCCAAACTTGTAGTAATAACTTTTTAACCGTTAATAAAATCAAAACCGGAACTAAATATTTAGACTATAATACTTATATTTTTATTTTATAGGGGATTGAAAATTTCCCAGGAGGAAATTGAGAAAACCTGTTTAGAGTTTGGACCACCATTGAGGTAAGTAGGTATATCAGGGACGAAATAAATAAATTCTTTTAAACATAACCGTCCTTAATATTAGGCACTTCTTCATCTAACCACTTAGATAGGTATATCTGTTTTTCATGGCGCCCAACCAGAGAAGTTTCTAAAATTCGGAAATTTTCAAAGACTTCTTTTGACTTTTCACCATTAGAGTCGATATTTCGACTACATAGAGTAAAGCAGACCAAACAGTAACAATTTACATGTTGACAGGTAAATAGGGAGAAGTGTATTTTTGAAGTGTGTGAAATAAATAATTCCTAGCTGAGCGCTTTCGGCTTACAAAGCCATCTTCAGAGCTATGCTACAATAAAAAGGTCTCTAATGAATAATTAATTTTAGAATTCAAAGTTTAACTTACGTCAAAAGGTTCAAAATACCACTATGAAGACAGATGGATCCCATGTATGAATTCCATGTAATGAATCCCATGTAATGAATCCATCTCTCTTCATAGTGGTATTTTGAACCTTTTGACGTAAGTTAAACTTTGAATTCTAAAATCAATTATTCATTAGAGACCTTTTTATTGTAGCATAGCTCTGAAGATGGTTTTGTAAGCCGAAAGCGCTCAGCTAGGAATTATTTAATTTACACACTTCAAAAATACACTTCTCCCTATTTACCTGTTGTCATAAGTGTGTACAAAACTATTTCAGTCTTTACATTAATTTACATGTTTACATCTCAATTTAAAGTGTACTATAAAGTAGACTACGTAGATGGAAGAAACTGTCTCTAGTTTAAAATCTTTGTTACCCAAAGATATTACCAAAGACTTTCTTTCAACTACATATGTATGCATTATATGCATTATCCTATAGTAATTTGTACTCCGTTAATTTTGTTTTAGTAGTAAGGTTTCCCAAGGTTTTCTTGAACTTAATCCTTCATGTCGTATACTAATGTTTCTGGAAATTTTTTCATCGATTGTATACTTACAACTTGAGAAAATTATACTGCTAGAAGAGGTAGACAACTATAAGCTACCAAAAGAACACATGATATGAAAACAGAGAATATAATCTGTATCCAAGCAGTTCAAATCTGAAGATAGTAACTACTTTTAAAGGAAGATGATATTCAACACGATGCAGTAAGCTGGATGATGTACTCTCCCTTCTATGACGCTGCAGACTCAGGTCTTGGTCTCCTCTATCATCCACCTCCAAGCGTCTCTTTCTTTGACTGCTCTACTTCACTATATTTCTTTAGGATCGTTTCTCATTTCATCTATTGACCTTTTTCTTGTTATTCCTACTGGCCGACGTCCCACCATAGTTCCACTAAGCGCGTTCTACTAGGTGTTCTCTTATTATTAATTCTTTTAAGGTGACCTGCTCAGCCCAATTGTTGTATTTTTGCATAATTTGCTATAGAGGGTTCATTGAAATATTGATACAAGAAACTGAATGATGTTAATGACGATAAATTACTTCTAGGGAGATGATACATGTTTATTAGTCTCAACTTGAAGCAAAAATGTTCACCTAAATAACGTATGAATTTAATTTATTTCAGGGATAACGTGAAAGAACTTTTTGAAGTGCTGAAACAAGGTAATGTCCCGGTACTACTTTTATCAGGCGGAATTGGTGATTGTTTGGAGCCTTCTTTACGGATTTCGGGAATTAATGGTTCAAATATAGAGGTAGGTAAAGATATATTTAAATCATCACCATCATCAATCAGCCAATCGCGTCCACTGCCTCCCTCAGTTATTTCCAGTGTTCTCTACTTCGGGGCCGCTTGTAGTCAGTTTCAGTCGGTTCATCTAGTCGGTGGTCGTCCTGGGCTACTTCTCTAGTTTCTGGGCCTCCATTCCATGATTCGTCTTGTCCACCGTCCATCTTGTGTTCTAGCTAAGTGCCCTGCCCAGTTCCACTTAAGCGTCGTAGCTCTTTCGATGACGTCTTGAATTTCTGGTCGTTTCCTGATTTGTTGGTTTGATATGTGGTCTCGAATGCTCTCACGTTCAGCATTGCACGTTCTATATACAGTGTGGGCCAAAGAAAAGAGTCCACTTCGATATTTGGCAGTATGTAGTTATTAGATTTTAAGGAAATGCCGAAACAGGTCAATTTTTGATCTAAGAGGGACACATTTTTACAGTACATACATATCAAACCCCCTCCCCCAGAGGGAGGGGGTTTGACAAATAAACATTACTTTTCGCTTGATTTCAGTGTTCAAGCTGCCACCCATCTGTCTCTTGGTAGGTTGAATATTGAATTTAAGCCACAAACAATGTTTATTTAGCAAATTAACATTTTTTTTCTCTCTTCTGTCAGCAGTAGAATGTATTTTGAGTTAAATAAATTAAATTACTACTTTCTTCTTTTTGTGTCAATTAATTTAATTCAAAATAATTTTTCTTAGACACCCTGTATAAATATTTATGTCAATGTTAATATTACGGAATAGAGAATTGAATAACCTTTTAAATGAGCTAGCACACGACCCCTATTCCCTATTTAAAAATAAGGGGCGAAGTGGAAGGGGGGGTTGACAAATGACAGATATATGTACCGTAAAAATGAGTCCCCTTTAGATAAAAAATCTACCTGTTTCGGCATTTCCTTAAAATCTAATAACTACTGTCAAATATCGAGGTGGACTGTTTTCTTTGGCCCACACTGTATTTAAATACATAGTATGTAGTTTTAAATTAAGTACCTACTTTTAATTCATAGTAATATTCAGATAACGGTGAATTGTTGATACTATTCTAGGATGGTAGAAGAAAATTAAAGAAATATAAGATTGTTATATAATATGATTTCTTCTATTTTCTTCATCTGTGAATCCAAGGTCCAGCTCCGGTAGCATCCTGTTGATGGTTCGATGACTAGTCTACATGCATTCGGGTTCAAGCATTCCTTGGTTTCATTATTCTACCATTATGTCAATATGATCCCTTCAAAGTTATATCAACACAACAGATAGAATCAACTCAGTGTCGGATCTAAATATTTACCTTGGAAGGAGAAATTTTTGCCTTAAGGGGGAACTTTCAAATAAACACCAACCAAAAGACATGAAAATGGTAAAACCAAACTGCCTAAAAGACATAATCAATAACTTACATGAATTAAGTTCGTTTAATTTTCCTAACTAGCGTGATTATTGCTTTATTGGGTTAAATTTGTCTGTCTGTGGTTTAAGGGCCGGTACTTTCTACAACTTTCTGTCCCGATTAAACCCCGGTTATCGGAATTCTACATGACAAAATTCTTCTAACCGGTGTTTAATCGGGACAGAAAGTTGCAGAAAGTACCGGCCCTTAGTTTCATGTTTCGACAATCTTGTTTGGGGAGAAATTTTCTCATTTTCCTTCACCGTAGATCCGCCACTGATTCACCTAGTCCGAAAAAGAGCTCTTTGAAGAGGGCGCATTGTAATTAGTTTTTTTTTTAAATACATCCAGAACGTTTCTATTTAGAAAAACGAAAATTGGTACGGTGCTTTATCTTACAGAGATAAAAAATAGATTCTATCCTCTGCAAATTTCTAGTACCGGTCATAGGTCATAGGCGGCCGTTTTGGGTAGGGCAAGAGATATTTTATCGCATAACTTTTTTGTCTTTAACTTTTAAGCATTTTTGACACTGGATTATTAAATTGCGAGATATTCTAAAACTAAAAGGTAGACAGTGGCGGACTGATCAGTACAATAGGACAGTAACTCAATTATACAGTCGGAACAATGGAATAAACCAAAGTTTTATTTGATGAATCTACGAATGTGTATCCTTTTAAATATACTTAGCTTCTTCTTGTGTTTCTTCAGATGTTTTTAATACTTTTGATATTCTGCTAGGAAACAAGTAATAGAACATGTACCTATCTACTTTTGAATATTTGGGAAATACAATAACAGATGATGGGAAAACGGACTTGGCAATAAGTAATAAACTGAAGAAGGCAACTAACGTGTATGAGGTACTCTTTAAATAATACACTTTTTGGAAAGTCAGAAATAAACAACAAAACTAAACTCAGAGTATATAACAGCATAGTAAATCCGATAATGACATATGGGGCGGAAACATGGATTATGCAAAAGAAACATGAATCAATGATAAACGCGACCGAGATGAAATACATGAGAAGAATAGCTGGAGTTACGAAGTTTGATAGATTCAGAAATGAAGATATAAGAAGAGAGCTGGAACAAGAACCGATAATGAGGAAGATTGAAAACAAACAATTAAGCTGGTTTGGACACATACAACGAATGGAGCAAAAGAGACTTACAAAGAAGGTACATGAAGCCAAAATGGAAAACAAAAGAAAAAAGGGAAGGCCGAGGAAGACATGGATGGACCAGATCCAGGATATAGGTGAAAGGAGACACATCAGTATGAGGGATATGAAGAACCTGGCCACCAATAGAAGCACTTGGAAGAAATGGATAAAAGGCGGAACCCGACATCCGACGCCCTGAAAGGCGTAAGGATGATGAGAAAGAAGAAGAAGATATTCTGCTATATGTTTTAATGTTTCTTGATAATTTGTACCGTTGTTACTGTTATTTTGGATGTTTTTTTGGATATATTTCTTAATGGCATTTATAAAAATAAATAAAATGACGAAGATTTTAGATTAATATCTATGTAAAGAAAGCGACCGCAAGTAATGACGTAATACGTCATTTGTTTCGTCATCCAAGAAAACATAACTTGTAGATACTATAACAATTGTTTACCAAAACAATCGATTAAAATGGTCACTATACCAGTGACCATTAGATAAATAATTTACAATGATTCTAGATTATACTCTATAAAAAGAAAACTAACGCAAGTAATGACGTCATAAAACGTCATTATCCAAGAAAATGTAACGCGTAATAATAAAAATGGTGTACCAAAAAATTCGATTAAAATGGTCACTATAAAAAGACTGAGGTTGAAACCACAACTGGAAAAAAATTGATTAAAATCGTATCATATTTTGACGTTGTTCGGTTAGTTACGCTTTTGGGAAAAATGAAATGATTTGGAAAATTTGGGAAAATGATAAAAGGCAAAGATTCGGGTAGTGTGATAAGTAAGATGGTCTAAATTTGGAAACAGTTTCAACTCAGTGGTAGTTTAAATTTTAAATACAGAGTGAGTTTTATTTTTTATTTTTTATTTTATTTAAAATTTTTATTCGAAAAAAATGTTATAAATTACAACAGAACATAATTTAAAACATGTATCAAAGAAAAAAAGTTTTGTTTGTCTTCCGTTTGGCTCCTAAAAATGGATCCAAAATGGGTCGTGACGTCATCGGGCTATATGTTTACATTCCGCAAAAACAAAGTAAACACAATTGTATATAATTTTAAATTAGACATTATAAACGTCAGTAGAAAATACAGTTATGTGACGTTACAAGTGTTTTTGATGGTTTGAACTATTCATAGAAAACTTGTACTTTTACAAAATGGTTCTATTTTCCATAGTAAATCTTCTTTCATTTCCTTCAAAAACTGTATCAAACTCCAATCTCAACAAACTGGTATATATTATTACAATGACATACGACAAATGCCATTAGAATTTAAATATTTTCCCTTTATTCCGCGACGATGAGCTGGCCAAATACCCAAGTAGGTGGAGGACAATAAACTAAAGAAGGAGAAGAAGAATTTACCTAAATATATCCATAAACATAACAATCTAGTAAAACTGTGTGACGTCACGGGTCGTTTGAACTATTTTAAAATACAGAAGATTTTAAATTTGTACTTCTAAGTTATTATGAGTTTTTGAAGCGTGAAATTTTGGAAATCTCATTTTTATACAAAACTGAACATTAATATGTAATAAAAAAAAATTGTGCAAGTCCCCTATTATCTCGGAAATAACTTGCACGATTTTTATAGATTTTAAGGGGAAGATTCTTCTAATGCAGCAGATATTATAGTATAGTAGTATTTACATGGTTGTCAGATCTTCCGTTTTTCTGGAAATCGAATGAAATTTATTATTTCAAATGGAACACAAGTAAAAAATATAAATTTTGAAATTACGAAGTACCTAAATTCAAGCTCAAACCTTATTTTATCAGCTTCCGGTTGTTAATGAAAGCCCGATCGCGCATCCTCTCACAAGCACTTCATTAACAATTGAAAAACAATGTTTTAGACTTTAGAGTAAAGCATGCCTAAAATTCTTATAGTAAGCCTATAAAAAAGGTTTGTGCTTAAATTTCAGGCACTTCGTAAATTCAAAAAATTATATTTTTTACTTGTGGTTTTCAACTTTAAAAATCCTCATATTTTTAGTTTTTTTCGGTTTTATATTGTTTATCGAACAATATAAAACTGTATATAACTCGAAAACGATCAACTTTAGAGAAAAATTATAAAATGGCTTTATTGTTACCAATAATCCAAAAAACGCAAAATAATGTCTGCCTTGGCCGAAAGAACTGATTTTTATAATTTGTTTTAAATTTTTTTTGATAAATGTAGCAATAACTCCGAAATTACGACATTTTAGGTACTTATAGGGAATATTACATGAAAAATAATTAGTATTTCTTAAGGACTTGAAAACGCAAAAAATATATACCTAGGATGTTCCATTTGAAATAAGAAAGTTCATTAGATTTTAAGAAAAACGGAAGATCTGACAACTATGTAAACACTACTATAATATCGGCCGCATTAGAAGACCTTTACCGAAATCTATAAAAAAGTGGAAGCCGTTTCCGAGATATTGAGGTGTTCCACACACAAAACTCACTCTGTATTCTTAAATTTATCATAACGAATATGACGAACTAAGATGCTGAATAAAGGTATCACTAAAGGTAATCTCTTTTAATTATTTTTGGTTGCTTGTCGGAAAATATTCTATAGGTATACTTATATACAGGGTGCGCCAAACCTCTGGTTTTCTCTTATTACGGCTAAACTCTGGGGTATACAAACGCCCTTTTTGGGCTCTTTCGGTTCATTTGTAGAAACAATTATTGTAAGTACAATTGGTTCTATGTTTTAATGGTTGTAATGGTTGTAATATTTGTACATTCTTTCCTGTTTTCGCTTATGGTTATCCATTCTGTAACTCCTATCTTACTTAAGGTCCGCAATTATCTGGTTCTCCCATCTCATTTTCAGTCTTCCTCGTGGTCTCCTTCATACCGGTCTCCACTTGGTGATTTTCTTGATGATTTCTTCTGGATTTTTCCTTTGTATATGCCCCATCTATCTGAGTCTCTATACCTTGATAAATCTGACGATGTCTTCTCCTTTTCAAAGGTTCTCCTACTTCGTACGTCATCAGTTTTTAAATTCATTATTACCCAAGTTTATTGAGCCTCCTATTCTCCGAATGAATTTTCTCTCTAGGGTCCTCTATCTCTTTCAACTTTTTGTGTCATGCACATTACTTCAGCACCATATTGATTACTGGTATACCTAATTGCTGCTCTGTTAATTTTCAGTTTAGAATTCTGAGTAAGCTTCGTATCTTTGAGGAAGTTGTTGTATTTCCAATAGGTTAGGTTTCATGCCTGGATTTTTTCATTGATTACTATGTTTCTATCATTACTTTCATTAACTGAGACCTTTGGGTATTTAAAATGTTCTACGTGTTCAAACTCATATTCGCCAGTATATATATATATAGTGGTTTGAAGTTTCAGCAATTCGGTCATGTGAAATAAAAGTCTATTTGTTATTTCTCAATATTTCGTCACACTTTTGTGACTTCTTCAGGAGAAAACTGTAAATTTATTAAGATTAGAAATTAACAAAAGCTAAATAGCTTCATACAGTTTTCTCCTGAAGAAGTCACAAAAGTGTGACGAAATATTGAGAAATAACAAATAGACTTTTATTTCACATGACCGAATTGCTGAAACTTCAAACCACTATAACACAGTACGGTCGAAAATATTTGTACAAATACAATATATATATATATATATATATATATATATATATATATATATATATATATATAACCTTGTCCAGTGGCGTAGCTAGGGTGGGGCGGAGGGGGCGGTGCGCCTCGGGTGTGACCCGATCGCAAAAGAATGAATCGTTAATTTATAACTTTACTCACTTTATCATCAAAATAGAATTCGATATTATTTTGTGAATACACCAAACTGAGTTGTTTGTCGGAAAAATCACACCTTAGGTATGGACAAAAATTGGCGCCGTCGATTTGCGAATCAACTGGTGACATCCATTCGCTTAAATTGGAAAATACTCAAAAATCGGTGCCCTTTGCTTCCTTACCGTCTTTCGGAGGCGACGCGACGTTACATCTTCTATCTCTTGAACGACTAGTCATGATCTTTATCGATAACCGATATGATCAAGACATCAAGATATAATAATTATATGATCGCATTTATGCAGTTATATATGTGACTACGTAACTGCAATAATTGTTGATTGCTGCTTGTGCTTTGTTGCGTCGCGAGGTATTATTATTCTGATTTTCTTGCAACGAAAAAATATGAGGACTATGGCATTTCCAGAGAAAGATGAATTCGACGTCAAAAACGAATGGATGGTGAGTAAGCTACCGATATAAGACTCAGACTTCGAACCAAACTTCAAAAGAATATGTTAACAAATGTTTTGACCAAACTCCATTCGTGATGTGGCTTCATTATTCAAGGTTGTGTAGACACACACTTTGCTTTAAGTGAACAGTGAACCGCTGAGATTAGCTATTTCAACAGTCTGTGACTTTTACCATTAAGAGGTATCAGAAGCAGACCTCCTGCTAGAAATACCAAGGCTAAGAAGACATTTACAAGTGGCCAATATTACAGCCTCTAAATGGTTTGCTGTAGACTTTTCATTGTAGAAGTTCATTGTGGAATGGGATTTCATGGAATCCCTCCCAAACTTAATGGTCGCATTAAAATTATTTATGACCATTTATGTATCGGTTGCTCCATATCAGAGAAGTTTTAATAAGCTAAAATTAATCAAGAATTAGACGTGTAGATGCAAAAATTTTGCGGCAATATGTTTTAAATGCATTCATTTTTTTCGTATCCTGAGAAACATATGTTAATTGGATTTTCGTTGATTTTAACAATCTTTATTTTTAGGATTTGGGGTGACACCATCGATTACCGCCCCGGGTGTCACCTATGCTAGCTACGCCACTGCCTTGTCACATTAAGTGTATTTTTTCTTGAGCATAATATTAAGTATCTATTTTGTTTTATTTTGATTTATTGCCAAACCCCTGAGTTTTTAATAAAATATGTTTTTAATTCTTCTGATTTTTAGTTAGTTGCAAATTATATTAAAAGAGACAACGAGGGCAGAATACAGGATTATAAAGCACCCCCTATTCATACAGTCAATAAAAATGAATACATCAAAAATACGCAACATTACAAAAAACATACCAACAGACCTAACGTACTTCTTATGGGAGACCATTTAGGGGATGCACAAATGGTAAACAGCTTGGAACATGTTGGGACTGTAATAAAAATTGGATTTTCTTATAATGAAGTAAGCTCAAACTCTTCTTACTATTTTTAAATAATTTAGGTTTTTTTATTGAACATGTAGGAATCTTTAAAAAAATTCAAAATATACGAGGGCCAAGTATAGAGTTCTATGCTAAACCCATAGATGACGCTGATAGATTGAAAATTGAATCAGCGCAAGTATCTGAAGCATAAAAGTTTATAGGAAACCCCAGAAAAGATCACAAAGGAATAGGGAGACTTAACTCAGAATACAGCATGTCAGAGTGGAGAGAATATTACAAATCTTACAAAATTTCAAAACTTTAGAACAGATCAAATAGACGAAAATGAAGTAAACTGAGTAGTCTGGAATTAATATTACCTATATTTCAATCAACGCAACGTCTGAACGAGATAGGAAAAAAATGTAAATGAAAAACAGGAAATCCACAGTGTCTGGAAATATCCCCATTGAATTAATAAAACTCGTTCTGTCAATACTAATGAGATAAGAATTGTTGGCGTATATCTTTGATAAATTTCTAAATATTCCAGAAGATTGGAGCTTGACGTATGTAAGCTCTATCCACAAAAAAGGAGACAAAAAGGAATGTAAAAATTATATAGGTATAAGCGTTTAGCTCATTGAGGAGGTTGTGTTATGTTGTCTTATCGAGTGATAAAAAATGAATTGTAAACCAATATGAAGAAATAGAAGATGAGAGTGGATTCCGTCCTGCAGATCTTGTGTTCATAATATATTTTTGTACTTTAAAAAATCATAGAGAAAATATCAGCCAGAAATTTACCGACTCATTTAATGTTCTCTAGGCTTACATAATTAGAGAAGGTCTATTATACAGTATCCTTAAAAATATTTTTTGAAATTTTGACGAAGGCAGGCGTAAACAGTGCCTAGGTACATCAACGCTATAGTGAACATGTACATAAATGCAAAAAGTGCCGTTAAAATGGAGAATAAAATTTTAAACACATTTCCTGTCACAAAAGGTTTGAGGCAAGGTTGTTCTTTATCTGCAATTAAATTCAAAATGTACATATATTTAGGAAGCATTAAAGAACTGAAGAATAAAATGCACAGGGATGAGATAGAATTTGGTAACAAGTGCATAACAAATCTTTTCTTCGCAGACGATCAAGTGATTATGCAAACGATAACGAAGACATGTATTATAAGATTCGAATGTTAACCGAAGAGTACGAAAATTGGTGACTCTCCATCAACATTAACAAATACAACAGGTCCGAAAATGTGAAACAAATACTAAACTCATTACTTTGGTCTCTTAAAATTAGTTTACGAACAAAAATAATAATATGTACCTATATACAAATCGGTTATAGAACCGGAAGGGAAAACCTAGTTCAGTGTGTTCCAATGAAAATATGACCCCCTCCCCCAGAAACTCAGAAACCAAGAGTTTCTTCACAATTTAAAAAAAACACGTCAATTTGTATTGGAAGGGGGACGAAAATTCGTCCCCTTCCCAATGTAAATTGACGTGTTTTTAAATTTTGAAAAACCTCTTGGTTTCTGAGTTTCTGTGGGGGTCAAATATTTTCGTTGGAACAGACTGTATAAAGAGCAATAGACTCAGCTGGGCAGGGCATGTGATATGTATATGCAGTAACGACAAACGCCTTATAAACAATGTGTTCTGGGAAAGACCAGATGGAAGAAGGTCTGTAGGACGGCCTAGAAAAAGATGGAAAGATGCAATCAAAAGAAGATCTGGAGAAACGGGAGTGAGATAATGGGAATTAGTTGCACAGGACCGACAAACATGGAAGGCAATAGTAAAAGCGGCAAAAACTCATGAAGAGTTGTGTTGTAACGCCATTGATGATGATGATGGTGGTTATAGAACCAATTTTGACGTACGTATCTGAATGTTGGCAAATGACGATGAAAGAGAAGAAGAAACTAGAAATAATAGAAATAGACTAACTAAGAAGGACTTGTCGGATATTCAGATTTGATCACATCCAAATTGAAGAAATAGGCAGAAGAAGAGGAAGGATTTACAATACCACAAATACAATATAATCCAAACAACTTTTATGGTACGGGCATATAATACGAATGAAAGACGACCGATGGCCACAACAGGCCTAAGTATGTACCATGGAATAGAAGAAGGAAAAAGAAACCAGCATTATAGTGGGGAGAAGGCATCATAGAAAAATAATGAGAGATAGAGCCATAAATGAGAAGGAATGGACTTACCGAAAAAGGTAGAGATTAAAATGTTTGGTGCGGTGCGTCAGGGCTGCAAATCACGCTTTTAACTTCTTTTTTAAGTCATTAAACAAGTTCTTCTTCGAAAATTAATACTGAATTTGTTTTAGGCTGAAGTAGTGCTGCCAACCTGGTTAAATACATTTGATATCGTTCTTAAAGATGATCAGTCGATGAATGTCCCAAAAGCTATAGTTGAATTACTCAAGAAAGAATGATTTACAAGAATTTAGTTTTTTAAGACAAAACGGCTGTTGTAATACGTATATATTAAAATTTATATATCACCAAATGAATTTTTATTATGGTAGGGGAGCAAAGTATGCTAAATGTGCAGTCACTCGAGCGCTTTGGGGACCTACTGGGTTGTAAAGAGTAGGTCCTAAAACCAAAAAAAGTTAAGTAAAGTTTTCCATTTTAGTGGGCGCTTGCCATTTTTTAATTTAATTTTCCATTTCCAACAATCGTTTTTTCCGATTATAACGCCATCTATCCGTAATTCGAAAAAGTGTTTCGAATAAAAGTTACTTATTTTTACGTAAGGAATCCAAATCTGCAATAAAAATTGAGGGCTCCTATTTAAGATTTTAAAGTAACCCCCCACCCCACATCCATGGGGGGTCGTGTTTGGTGCCATTCGATAGATTTTTTAAAACTATTGAATAAGTGTATTTTACAGTTTTTCGATCTGATGTTTATTTCGCGAAATATCGCGGGATTCGTATTTAAAATATTAAATTTACCCCCCACCCCTCTCCGTGGGAAGTCGTGTTTGGTATCATTCGATAGATTTTTAAAAAATATTGGGCACATATTTTTTAGTTTTTCGATCTGCCATTTATTTCGCGAAATATTGTCTATTTTCTTGTGAAACTTTGGGACTCACCCATTTCCTTACGCCCGGCTCAAATCGTCAGATTTTTTAAATATACACTCTTTTGCATGTACTTAACTTACCTTATCTTAATCTGACAATTTCGAGTTTATTTAAGGATAGATTTTATTTTTCGGGCCCCCCTTAACGAACTCCCCTGTGTTAAGAGCCAATATATGGTAGATGTACATCTGCAGGGTACCAGGTTTCTCCCCATATGCTAATCTGACGCGCTCGAGTAACTGCAAAAATCCCCGCTTGGGCTCCCCTACCATTACTCAGATTAAAAAAAGAATGTGTGTGTACTATGTACGCACGTAAGAAGATATTCTTCTATTATATAATAGGTAATTTAAACGAAGTAAATATACTTAAAAGGTTATTTGTATTTTATTTAAAAATCAAACTAACTTTCTTATCTACCACTTTCAAAAAATTTTTATTAAAACAACCAAAAATAAAAAAAAAACATGAATCGCCCGGGAATTGAACCCGCAACCTTCCAATCTCAGTGCCAACGCATTTCTAACTACTCCATCGAGGCACTAAAAATAGACATGTAAGTTTCGGATATAATTACACAACACGGCACACGACATATAGTGTAAAAATGTTATGCTTACATAATATTTTATTAATCCAAAAACACAAGAATTATAATAAATAATACATTTCCTAAAACCACTAATATATACTTTTAATGACTTATTTGTACGGTTACAGATACATACATATCTATCTTGAAAGATTAGCAATGAACTACATACTGTCAGTGTGCGCAGGCGCATGGTAAACGTACAATTTTACCCTCAATCGATTCGCCGCTAAAGAAGAATATCTTCAAAAATTTAATTCTTCCTTCTTTCAGCCAACGTCTCCAGTCCTTTCGGTCCTGCCATTCTCCACCTCTCCATCTCTAAATATCATCTTTCCATGGCCTCATCCCCTTTATCCCTCTATGATATTCGGTGTCTGCTTATTTTTCTCTTTCCTTCTTCTTTTGTAAGTGTCGTCTCTCAATCGGAGGTTGCTATTAGTAGGATCGTAGGAATATTAAATTAATAACTGCTAAAGGGATCCATACACGTATAATGGCAACAAAAACTAGAAGCGGAATCTTATCAAGTGGTGCTTCTTTGGACGAAAACAGTTTAGAAGTCATAATATCAAAAGTATGTCAAAAGTTTATGACAAAACTGGACCAGAATTTAGATAATTTGGAGAAAAATTTGATGATTTGGAGAAAAAATTTGATGCATTTCAGGATACACTTAATGATGTATCACAACAAATATTAAATATGAAAACAAACATAGAAACACACACAACAGAAATTAGCAACATAGCAAAAACAATTGATGACATAGAGGCACTTCAAAAGAAAAGGACCCTGCGTTTTGATGGCATTAATGAAACTAATAATGAAAATTTGATGTCCGTTGTCATAAATATTATAAACAACACATTGAAAATAAAATGCAATTCCAGCGAAATTTCTAATTTATACAGACAAGGTAAATTAAACTTGCAAACTAATAAATCGAGAACAGTGGTGGTAGACTTTAGTTCTTATTTGAAGAAAAAGGAAATTCTAAGTGCTAGAAGACAATTAAGAGAAACAAAAATATTTGTGAATGAAGATCTAACGAAACATAGGTATTCATTATTGAAGAAGGCAAGGAGTAAGTTCGGGAAGACTGAGGCATGGAGTTACGATGGTAGAGTATTTATAAAGAAGAATGATGAAATTAAAGTGATTACTTGCGAATCGGATCTTGACAATTAACGTGTGTGGGCTACTTCTGTAGTTTATAACTATATTTACTCAAAGTTTCTGTAATGTGTATATTAGTGACTGATAAGTTTTTGTTGATAGTAATTTAGATATATTAATTTGGAACTTAAATTCGTTGATTTTGGTTTGTAGTGTATAAGAGGATAAAAATATTGAGGTTGTTAATGAGTTACTTATGGAAAAACTGGATGTTTTAACTTATTTCAATTGTTGTTTTAAGTTATTTGGTTTGTCAAAAATTTATGAAAAGAATTTACTACGGTATAGTAGAAATAAAATAGGTGTAAAAAAATATATATTAAATAATAAATATAATATGATTAGGATTTGATATCAGGGGACAACTCAATTCATGACAGGGATTCACATAAACTTTCAGAATTGTAGGGGACTGAACACGAAAACTGCGGAATTCTATAAAAATTGCTTGGAAGGTAATTATGATGTAGTAGTAGCTGTAGAAACATGGCTTCGGAAGGATATGGTTGATGGAGAACTAATTGATATAAATGTATTTAACTTATTGAGATCTGACAGAATCCAGGAGATTTCTGGCAAAACTAAGGGAGGAGGAGTATTAATGGTAATAAAAAAGGAGCATAAGATTTTAAAAGTAACACAACATTGTTCATCTTTTGAAATTTTGGTTGCGGATTTAAAAATTAATAACAAATTAAGTATAAAATTAATTGGAGTGTATATTCCACAAGATTGTAAATTACATGACTATGCGAATTGCTTCGAATTGTTACAAACACATATTACTGATACTAATAACACGTTTATTTTTGGCGACTTCAATATTGCAGAAATTAAAGGAACCGAAAATCTAGATTTTACTAATGGAAGTGCTAAGTTTAAAAGTATGATTGAGTTTTTAAATTTTAATTCATTTTTGCTTTATAACAATGTAAAAAACTGGCAGGGCAAAACTTTAGATCAAGTAGTAGCATCTGCAGATAATATAAATAGTTGTAAGGTATGTCAAGAGCAGTTACCGTTAGTAAAGGAAGATAGATTACATCCATCTCTGGAAATTCAACTTTCATTTACAGTATCAAGTTTTAGACAAACAGATAAGTTAGTTGGTAATAGATTTAATTTTAAAAAAGCAAATTTTGATTTGATGTGTGATTTGATGAGAAATATGACGTGGGAAGCTGTAACAGAGGAAATAGAGGTAGATAAAGCTCTAGATATCTTTTACTCAAAAGTACTTAATATATTTGAAGGATCTGTACCACAATATAATATTTACAAGAATTATTCTAATTTTCCGAAATGGTTTACGCCTGACATCAAAAAGTTGCTCAAACAAAAAAATAATTTTAGAAAGTTAAGACATGTTTCAATTTATTTTAACAATCAATTTATAGAGACCAGAAAAAAACTGAAATCATTAATTAACATAGAGCACAGGAAATATATACGGCAAATTGAGGAAAATATAGAAAATGAGTTTAACAATTTCTGGAATTTCATTAATAATAAGAATTCTAAGTCTAATCAAACAGAAATATTTTATTTTGGGGGTAAAGAAATAAATCAGAGTGATACTGCTAATGAGTTTGCGAAATATTTTGAATCTGTTTATTCTACCGACATTTCCAGCTATAACACTAATTTTACAAATATTATTAGTAATAACAATGTTTTGAATTTACCATCAATAACAAGTGTAGATTATGATAATGCAGTCAAAAAGCTGAAACCAAAGAAAGCTGCCGGTTTAGATGGCATCCCCCCGTATATTTTAAAGGCATGCCAAGAGTGGTTAAAGTTACCAGAAAAATGGAAACTATCTTCAATTACTCCAATATTTAAGGCGGGTAACAAAAGAGATATTGAAAATTATAGAGGAGTCGCTATTATGTGTGCTCCATCAAAAATTTTCGAACAAATATTGCATGCTCATGTATATAATCACGTCAAAAATAGTATTAATGATCATCAACATGGTTTTATGTCGGGTCGCTCGATAAACACAAGTTTTATTTCATTCACCGAGTCTGCAAACAATGCGTTAGAAAAACAATTGCAATTGGATGTAGTGTATACGAATTTCGAAAAAGCCTTTGATAAAGTAAAACACGATGTTCTTTTAAGAAAGTTATGTAATTTTGGCTTATCTGATAATCTAATAAAGTTATTTAAAAGTTATTTGCAGAATAGGAGTTTTGTTGTAAAACACAATGGAAATACTACTGGTAAATTTAAGGCTAACTCGGGAGTACCACAAGGGTCTAATCTTGGACCACTTTTGTTCCTAATGTTTATAAATGATTTAGCAAACGTCATCCAGTATTCAGATTACTTATTATTTGCAGATGATTTTAAGTTATTCAAAATAATTCAAACTGTTAGGGATTAAGTAATGATTCAAAGGGATATTGAGAACATTTTATTATGGGGTGACAATAATAAGATCAAATTCAATATAAATAAGTGCTACGTTATGTCTATTACCCGTAAAAGAGAACCAATAGTATTTGATTATTTAATAGGACTGAATGTTTTAAAAAGGACCAGTGAGGTCAAGGATTTGGGTTTGATTTATAATAATCAACTGTCATTTGCTACACATATTGGTAAAGCTGCAAAACGAGCGAACCGTATGCTGGGTTTTATATGTCGACAAACTTGCGATTTTACTAGTATTAAGGGTATAAAAATATTATATAATACTTTAGTTAGACCAATATTAGAATTTGGTTCCATTATTTGGGGACAACAACCTCAAGTACATTTAGAGGCACTAGAAAAAGTTCAGAATAAATTTCTTCGTTATTTGTATTTCAAAAAACATCATCGATGGCCTGATTATGGAACCATAAGATCAACCATGCTAAGGGAAGAATTTGAAGTTTTGTCTTTGACTAGTAGGTGCAAATTTGTAATGGCAATGATTTTATATAAAATAATTAATAATAATTCAGGTACAATTGATTTACGAATGCGGATACCATTTAATGTTCCTCGAAAAGCAACAAGATATCAGTTGTTGTTTGGAAAAATAAGAACATCTGTTTGCTCTCCTCTAGAGGCCATGTTGAAACTAGCGAACAATATAAATTCAGTAAAAAAACATTGATTTTACAATGTCAGTTGGTTGCTATAGACGGTGCAAGAGCACTTTAAACTAGTAGATGGATAATACATATCATTAGTCTAGCTGTTTTTGTGTTAAAGTCTTCTATATCTGCCTATCAATAGTTGTGCTAATGACTGTATATATTAGTTATATTTGTTATATAAAGTTTATGATTATAACTGTCCATGTAAAAAGGTTTTAGGACCTGTTTGGATTTTTATAAATAAATAAATAAATAAATAAATATCATCATCACTATCTTTACCCTATCTACCGCTAGTTCTAGAGTTCTATAAAACTGCATTTAAACCAGTCATGGTTGGGGGTGTTGGAGTCGCCGGAGACTGAGGACTGTTCAGTAGTTTCATCTTTCATGGAAAAATAACTTTTCGGGTTTTAAGCCATTAAAACACCACGCTTGGCTAGTGCGTATTGGCGAGTTGGTTTGGATGTGGATGTAGGAAAGGGTTGAGATGTGACTGCTTTGGGTTTGGACATGGTTGCCCCAGGATGGGAGGCTGCGAAAATCCATGAGCTTGCCTTTGTAGGTGTGCTATTCCTGAAGTAGATCTATCCCCTGTCGGGATCTCTAGATCTCTAGAGAAGTGTCTACTTGCTACCTCTTAGTTAGAAGTATAAAATAATTAACTTGAATAATAAATTATATCAAGCATACTCATATGTACAGGGTGTTTGGTAAAGAATGGGCCATAGCTTAACCTTAGATTCCTGAGCTTAAAATAGGTCGATTTTTGCTAACTTACCTTAGTATAAAAGTTGATAGTAACCGAAATACAGGGTGTCAAAGTTAAACTTTTATTTTATTTATTTTTGAATATTTCCTGACAGGCATGGGACAACAACACTAAATTTGGTAAGTGGTGCTGGTATTATACAATCTACTAAATTATGTTAAACAAACGTTTCTGGCTACTACCAGAGGCGTACGACGGGGGAACGTGAATGGTTGACCCTTCCCAAATTCTACGCCACTGGATGAATTGCTATTTTAGTGCAATTTTTTTATTTTTCAATACTCTCTATGTAAAAAACATACTCTTCATTCGTAACGATAAAGCCATTAGTTTTCGAGATATTTGAAGCTAAAAACGAAGGAGCAAATACATTAATCAAAATAAGTGTGCTTTTTCATTTTTAACTTCAAATATCTCGAAAACTAATGACTATCGTTACGAATGAAGAGTATATTATTTGCATATAAAGTATTGGAGAATCTAAAAATTATGCTAAAATAGCAGTTTCATCAGTGGCGTAGAATTTGGGAGGGTCAACTATTCACTTTCCCCTGTCGTACGCCGCTGGTATTAACTACAAACGAATATATAACATAATTTAGTAGAGTGTACACGTGTACAGTGCCTACACTTTCTGCCAAGTATCACACGGACATGTCAAATTATTTTAAAGTATTCTTTTTTTAAATTATTTTTATTCTTTATTTAAGAAATATGTGTGCCCGGTACTTTAAAACTATTTGACATATCCTTGTGGTACTTGGCAAAAAATACAGGTACTGTACACCCTACTAAATTATGTAAAATAATCGTTTGTGGTTTATACCAGAGGCGTACGACAGGGGAAAGTGAATGGTTGACCCTTCCCAAATTCTACGCCACTGATGAAACTGCTATTTTAGCATAATTTTTAGATTCTTCAATACTTTCTATGCAAATAATGTACTCTACATTCGTAACGATAAAGTCATCAGTTTTCGAGATATTTGAAGTTAAAAATGAAAAGGCACACTTATTTTGATTAATGTATTATGCTCCTTGGTTTTTAGCTTCAAATATCTCGAAAACTAATGGCTTTATCGTTACGAATGAAGAGTATGTTTTTTACATAGAAAGTATTGGAGAATCAAAAAATTGCACTAAAATAGCAATTCCTTCAGTGGTGTAGAATTTGAGAAGGGTCAACCATTCACGTTCCCCTGTCGTACGTCTCTGGTAGTAGCCAGAAACGTTTGTTTACCATAAGTTAGTAGATTGTACAATACCAGAACCACTTACCAAATTTTGTGTTGTTGTCCCATGCCTGTCAGGAAATATTCAAAAATAAATAAAATAAAAGTTTAACTTTGACACCCTGTATTTAGATTATTATCAACTTTTATACTAAGGTAAGTTAGCTTAAATCGTTCTATTTTAACCTCAGGAATCTAAGGATAAGCTATGGTCCATTCTTTACCAAACACCCAAGGTTACAAGAACACAAGGACTGTACAAACTTATACAGAAAGTTTGTAATTGTAATTACAAATAATGTAATGAGAAGTCTCAGATCCGTAAATCTGAAAACTTCTACCGTGTAACCAATTTTTTGGTACATCCTTAATATCTGCCTTTTACAATTCATAAGGCAAGCAGACGACGAATAAAAAAAACGAAAGGGACTCTACAATATGCAGTCTTCTTCTTCTTCTTGACTGGCTTTACAACTCGGGGTGAGTCCTCGCCGCATCCACTATGGCCCTCCATCGTCTGCGATCTTGCGCTTCGATTTGCCATTGTTGTACCCCAATCCTAGATAGATCGGTTTCAACATCATCCTTCCATCTTTTTCTGGGACGGCCCACTGATCTTCTACCGTCTGGTCTCTCGAAGAGCACTGTCTTTAGCACTCTGTCTTCCTCTGATCTTACTACACGACCTGCCCATCTTATCCGATTAGCTTTTATATGTCTGACGATGTTTTCAGTACCATATAGAGTCACCAATTCAGCATTGCGGCGCCTTCTCCACTCTCCTGTCAATTCATCTCTTTGAGGACCAAATATCATTCTGAGGACTTTCCTTTCAAATATCAGCAATTTATTTATTTCTCGCTGATGTAGATTCCATGTTTCACTCCCATATGTAACAACTGGGCGAATAATTGACATGTACAGTCTTAATTTAGATTGTCTTTTCAGCAGCTTAGATCTTAATAATGATGATAGGGAGTATAATGCTCTATTTCCCGCAGCTATTCTTGCTGAGACCTCTTTTTCTATGTGATTGTCCTCTGTGATTACTGCTCCCAGATATTTAAACTCTTTTACTACTTCAAAGTTGTGGTCATTAATAGTTACGTTCTGCCTAACTCTTGGTCTTGGATTTTTGGTCACCAGCATATATTTCGTCTCCTCTTCATTTATTCGAAGGCCCAGATTACCTGTTTCCTCCTCGAGCTGTGAAAACACCTCTCTTACGTCTCTTGTAGAATGAGCGACTGCATCTAGATCATCGGCAAAGGCCAACAATAGTTTTGATCCTCGATTTGCGAATCCCCCTGTTAGTTCAGACGATATTTTACTTATTGCGTATTCTAAAGCCAAATTGAATAGCAATGGTGATAAAGGGTCTCCTTGTCTAAGCCCTGATGTTATACTAAATGGCATCGATGTTCTGTTTCCTATCTTTACCTGTGCATATGAGTCTGCCACGCACATTTGAGTGAGCTGCACTAATTTTCTTGGTATTCCCATTTCTAGCATTGCTAGCCATAGTCTGCTTCTTTTTATCGAGTCATATGCTTGCTGGAAATCTACGAAGATTTGGTGTACATCTCGGTTGAATTCCCAGTTTTTTTCTAATATTTGTCGGATGGTAAATATTTGATCTATTGTTGACCTTCCACTTCGAAAGCCGCATTGGTAGTCGCCTAGAATATCTTCCGAATACGGAGTGAGTCTCTTTAGTAAGATAATTGATAGAATCTTATACGCTGTACTAATAAGCGATATGCCTCTGTAGTTTCGGAATTGCTCTTTATTTCCCTTCTTATGTATGGGTATTATAACGCTTCCATTCCATTCTCTAGGCATTTTCTGCTGTTGCCATACTCTGAGAATAATGTCATACAATTTTTGATGTAAAACGTTTCCTCCTTTTTTTATCAATTCTCCATTTATACCATCATTTCCTGGTGCTTTGTGATCTTTAAGAGATGCTATTGCATTCTTTACTTCTTGGAGTGTTGGTGGTGGTATTTCCACATCTGCAGAATGAAATGTAGTCTCTGATTCCTCCATCTCACTTTCAATATTTAGTAAATTCCGAAAGTATTCCTTCCATCGCTCTACGATTTCTGCTTCCATCATTATCAGTTCACCTGCTTCATTTCTCATAGCTTGTGTTACCCCAACATTTCCACCTTGTCTGACTGTCTTCACTTCCCTAAAGAATTTTCTTATTTGATTCCTCTCGCCACTTATTTCCATTACTCGTATTTGCTGTTCTATGTAGCTTCTCTTTTTAGTTCTGAGTAGTTGCCTTGTCTGTACCCTCGTTCTGCGAAAATCTGCTTTTTTCTCATCTGTAGGGTTTTGTAGCATTTTCATTCTTTTGTGAGTTTTTGTTTCCAGCATTTCTTCGCATTGTTTGTCAAACCATTTCTGTTTTGGGCGAGTCCTCTTTTTCCCAATGGTTTCTTTCGCTGCTTGTTCTATCACTGATGCCACTCGCTGCCATGCTCTCCTAGGTCTACATTTTGGTCTTCCTCTCCCAGCAATTGAAATCTGTTGCTTATGGCTACTTGGTACTCCAGTTCTTTATTTGGTGTTTGAAGAGCTTCTATGTCCCATCTTTCTCTTTGTTCTTTTTGCTCCATCTTCTGTACTAATATTCGTGTTCTCAACTTTGATTTTACAAGAAAATGATCACTATCGCTGTCAGCTCCTCTCATACTTCGTGTATTAATAATGCCTCTAGAGTGTCTTGCATCAATGAGGACATGATCTATTTGGTTACGTGTTCTTCCATCATTTGACACCCATGTGACCTTGTAAATGTCCTTTCTTTCAAATTGGGTGGATTTAATAATCATGTTATTAGATATTGCGAATTGTGTTAGCCGGTGTCCATTATCATTTGTTGTATCGTGTAGGCTATGTTTACCAATTACTTCTCTTAAATGGTCTTCCTTACCTAGTTTAGCATTACAGTCCCCCATTACTATTTTGATGTCATGTTTTGGCGCTGCTCTATACTGTTGGTCTAGTAATTCGTAAAATTCGTCCTTCCTATCTTCTTCGGCACCTTCTGTTGGGGCATAAATTGAGAATATAGTGAGATTGAACCACTTACCTTTGAGTCTAATATAGCAGATACGTTCGTTTATTGGCTTGAAATCTATCACTGCCGTTTTTAATCTTTTTGCAATTACGAATCCACATCCGTATTCATGTCTGTTCTCACTGCCCGACCAAAAGACTATAACATCTTCCATTTCTATATTTCCCGTTGCTGTCCATCTTATTTCCTGTATTGCTGTTATATCCATGTTATATTCTTGCAGTTGTCTAATGGCTCTTGTCGCTATTCCAGGTCTGTACCAACTTAACACATTCCACGTACCTATGCAAATATCCTTATTCCGTTGCGTGTGTCGTTTATATCGAGTATCCGTCTTGTTCCGAGGCAATAGTTTCTGTTTCGTGGCTTCAAAATTTTCATATGTACAGGACGCCGGCCCATAGCACAACCCCCTTTTCGGAGGACCAATTCACCCGCTCTCGTCCGTTCCCGACCCCACTTTCCACCCGGGTTTGATACCGGATCTCCGGCGGGGTTGCTCGGTTTAACAGGAGGTACCAGCGTGAAGGTGAGAGTCGGATTTGAGTAGAAGAGGCTAAGTGGAGTAAACTGGAATCAACTCCATATATTCGCATTCTACCCCTTTACCCCCCTACAATATGCAGTCACATTCCGTTAATTTGTCTAGGAAAAAAATCCAACGAAAGTTGGTTCCGTGTACTTACAATATGAGTAAACTGAGAAAATGAAAGACAGCTTACCTAATATGTTTCATTTCGGATCAGAGTTTACGTACGTTTCGGTCTCTACATACCTCATCAGAGGGACTATATGATCAGCTCCGAATCTCAATGAAATCAAACTGTCTATTTAAGCAGAATTATAGATATAATTCGCGTTATATAGCCCCTCTGATGAGGCCTGGGGAGATTGAAACATGCGTAAGGAGACGATTAATCATCTCTGACCCGAAATAACACTTAGTTGTCTTTCATTTCGTAATTACAGTTAATGTTTTAAAATAATTAAAACATTCATTTACAACCAAATTATTCAATTATATCACTCGTTTTTTACTAGGTAATATAGTTGACGCGTTATTACATTGTATTACGTTTATTGCATTCTTACGCAGTCATCAACGTCAAGTTCATCAATAAATCTTTATAACATTGTTGTTTTGTGTTTTTATATATTACTATCATTGATAATTATTCAGAATAATTATGGTGTATGTAAAACGCTAATCAGAGTTTTTAATTTTATTACAGGTCAAATAAATGTAGTAATTACGGTTTTCATTTCAGTTTGAACGATTCTTGGTAATAGACTAAGAGCCGGATAGGAAACGTTTGCTAAATCATTTTAAATACCGTAAGGCCGTCCGCACATGGGTCGATCGAAGACACGTCTCGAAGTTCGCGCATTTTGCTCGTCTTGAAAGTAACCCTGCTGGACAAGTGATTGCTCTCCGCAAACTAGTCGATTCAGTTTACTCACATCTTTCAACCAGGAAGAAGAAGAAAGCATTTTTTATATATCAACCAAAACGACTATTTCGATCTGTGAAAAGTACGGTATTGTTACATTTTTAGTATAATTTGTACCTTACAATGAGCATTATACAATTGAGGGTATTTTTCTACTTCCCCAACGAAATTTATAATAAACACTTAGAAACAGAAGTTCAATGTTTTCATATTTTTTATTACAAACAATATATTTCCACAAAGCTACTAGTACTACAATCAACGAACATAAGATTCACTGATCTTTAAAAAAAAACTTAAATGTAATTTACGGCAAAAATCAGCAAAAAACGAAGGAACAGATAAAATAAACTTAATTCCATGACTGGAAACGTGCGTCTCACTCGAACTTTCTCGTGCGCTACCGATCGCAAGGGACGAGAGTCGTACAAGACGAGGAGATTTGCAATTCTAAACGCCCCGTCTACAGAGCTAGATGCCACAACGAAGGAACTTAAGTGGCGGGGAGAGATCTACGCGACTGGAATCGAGTCGACTACTTCGACCGTCGACCCATGTGCGGACAGCCTAAGAGTTCATAATATAACAGGGCCGGTGTAGCAAGCGGTAGGATGTCTGACTCGTATGCTGGTATGTCGTGGTTCGAAACTCAACGCCGGCGAGAACAGCTAGATATTTTTAAAAATGTCTATAGGCCCCAGGTCGACTTGTCTATAGGCCCCAGCCTGAATAGAATGAGTACCTTAGGTAAAACCAGGGGTAATAATAGGCGGTTGAAGCGTAGCACTGGCCCTGTTACCTTCCTTGTATACCGTAGATATAACAGGCTTCTTCTTCTTCTTCAGGTGCCGTCCTCGTTCCGAAGTTTGGCTATCATCAAGGCTATGCGTATTTTTGATACCGTAGATCTAAATAATTGGCAGCTGCTGCACTTGTACCAATCTCTTAAATTCTTCAACCATGAATGTTTTCTTCTGCCAATGGATCTTTTACCTATTATTTTTCCCTGAATAATTAATTGTAGTAGCTGGTACTTTTGTCCCCTCATTATATGTCCCAAGTATTGCAGTTTGCGCTTTTTAATAGTAAGCGCAAGTTCTTTTTCTTTCTGCATCCTTCGCAACACTTCCATGTTTGTCACTCTCTCTGTCCACGATATTCTCAGTATCCTGCGGTACATCCACATCTCGAATGCTTCTATTTTCCTTGTATCGATCTTTTTCAGTGTCCAAGCTTCCATTCCATAGAAAAGAACTGACAGCACGTAACATCTCATGAGGCGAATTTTAAGATTTAAGCTTAGCTCTCTTCCGGGCTACCCTACTATAATTACAAAGTGGCGTCAGCGGTATAAAACGGGAGACTATTAAGAGTTCATAACTTAAATAGTAGGGCCTAAAATAAAACTTATGAACACTATACCGTCATTTTTCAGTGGCACATAGGATGACGGTGGAAATCAAACTTTCCACTTATGGATCGGATAAAATAAATTAAAAATAGGCAAAATGTCCTCACTCTCAGAATTCGATTGTTATCAAAAAATAAGACTCAGCGCAATTTTAACCCATCACCCAATCACCCCCACCCCCCACTCATTTTTCGTTTTTAATTTTTTAGGGGGGATGCAATCAATTTTAAATTTCAAAAAATTCACACACATAGTTGAAGCTTGTACAAAACATATGTATATTTGTTATAGAAGACCCGTATGTTGAGTGTACATAACCTCAAAAAAAAATTTTTGGGAAAAGCGTATAATCTTTTTTTGAGATGGCTACATGTCTATTTGTTTATTTTGTGTATTTTATTAAACACTATACAGTAGTATACCTACAGGGTGTCCAGAAACTCTACCAGCAACCGAAGACAGGAGATTTCTCAGATAATTTTAAGACAATTTAACCAAAGTCACCTAGTCCGAAAATGCGTCCTAAGGGAGCTAGAGCTCTTTGAAGATGGCGTCTTGTAATTAGTTTTTCTTAAATACCTCCCGAACACTTCTAGTTAGAAAATCAAAAATTGGTACATATATTTATCTTCCAGAGATAAAGCCATTCCATCCATTGTGAATTTCTAGTACCAGTCATAGACGTCCGTTTTGGGTGGGGCAACGGTTATTTTATCACATAACTTTTTTGTCTTTAAAGTTTAAGCATTTTTTTGATTCTGGATTATAAAATGGTGAGGTATTCTAGTACTAAAAGCTACACTTGCTTTAAGTCAGTAAAACACACCGATTTCCAGAAAAAACGATTTGAAAATTTTTCGTTTCCTGAATTTGAAAAATAGTTTAAAAAAATACGATGTATTTTACCAACTTAAATCCAGAGTAACTTCTAGTACTAGAATACCTCATAATTTAATAATCTAGTGTCAAAAATTCCTAAACAGTAAAGACAAAAAAGTTTTGCGATAAAATAACCGTTGACCTACCCAAAACGGACGCATATGACCGGTACTAGAAAATCTCAATTAATTAAATCGATTCATGTCTGGAATATGAATAAGCGTACCAGTTTTCGTTTTTCGAAATAGTTTTTTTTTAATTTTTTTTTTTTAGATTCAAAAACGAAAAATTTTCAAATCGATTTTTCTACAAAACGGTGTATACTATCGATTTTAAGTAAGAGTATTTTTTAGTACTATAATACCTTACATTTTAATAATCCAGACTCAAAATTCTTAAAAATTAAAAACAAAAAAGTTATGCGATAATATAATTGTTGCCCTACCCAAAACGGGCTCCTATCACCTGTACTAGACATTTTCAATGGATGTAGTCGATTTATCTCTGGAAGATAAATATGGAGATATTTAAGAAAAACTAATTACCAGACGCCATATTCAAATAGCTCTAGCTCCTTTAGGAAGCATTCTCGGGCAAGATGAATGGGGTTAAATGGTCTTAAAATTATCTGAGGAATTTCCTGTCTTCGTTTGTCGGTAGAGTATTTCTAATTTTTTCTGTTGGAAAACTGTTTTTTTATGTGGTTTTTGGTGACTTTTCCCTATTTTACAGACTTCAAAATTGATTAAATCAAGGTTTTTTATAGATATTTATCGAATTAATTGAGTCCTTTGGAACATTCAAAAATGGGAGAAACACGTTCAAGCTCCCAAAAATCCCATATAAAAAGAGTTTTTCAGATTTTTGAAGATGGTGAACTTAAGGGAAAAGGCTCAAAGTGTCGCAAATGCCTGTCAAAATTTTCAATATGTTTTAAATGTATTCATTTTTTCGAACTCCGAGAAAACTACGTTATACCGAGGGCCGAAAGTCCCTTATAGTGGAATCACTGAAGGTGGATATGAGCTATTACCTCCGATTTCGTTCAACCTCCATCGATTTGCATGAAAATTTGTGAGTGGTTAGAGGATATCTCAAGAAACAAAGGTGACATGGTGATAACTTGCGCTTTTACCCTGGGGGTGGATGCCACCCCTTCTCGGGGTGAAAATTATTTTATTAAAAATAACCCCATAATTAGATAGGGGGACAAATTCTAAGCAAAATTTGTTATATAAAGTTATTAAAATAAATCAAAACTTCTTGAGGTATTAAAGATCAAAAATTTTAATTTTTCGTAAGGAAAATGCATGTTTTTAACCGATTTTTCATAGATAACTCAAAAACTATAAGTTTTTACAAAAAGTTATTCTTACCAAAATTGAAGCTAATAAAAAATTAAATAAACTCACTAAAAAAACTTTTAGTATTAACTAAAAGTGAGTTATAGGTAATTGAATGCATATTTTTTTCGGCGAGTACTCAAAAATCTAAGTATTCAAGCTTAAATTACGGGAAAATGATCCTTTTTATAAAATAAACTTATATTTTATAAATAATAGCATTAAAATTTATGGGCCAAAAATTTTTCAAACTTCATCTTTTAAAAATTTTTCCAAAAAATGTTATCGTTTTTTTTTTATTACTCCGTTAATTTTTAAGATATTAGGTTCACCTAAAAACGGTTTGAAAGGTATTTCCAAAGGCTATTAAAACACGTTAAATATAATCTTTCAAACCCCTTACTTTTTTAAAAATCAAAGATTAAATGGCCACGGTTACATGGTTCTCGTAGCAAAATTTAAGCTTTAAACGTTTCTATCTCGGTTATTTTTCACCCTACAGAAATGGTAAAAAAGGTATGATATTTGGTATAGAAAAAACTAAAATTTGGTTATTTACCATTTTTTACGTATATTGAGTATTTTTATAGTTATTATCAAAAGAAAATGAAAATGACGATAATTTTAAAAATTCTGATTTTTTTAAATTATAGGTATCTTTTTTTCAAAAATATGCCTCCTAAACCGATGAAAATTGTTACAATCATTACTTATGCTAATACAAATAAATTTTTTTAAGGATTACTATAAATTTTAATTTTTGTGGAAATGGCGTATGTTTTATTTTTCACTTTTTCGTAAAAAATTCGAAAGGGTTCTCTTAGTTTCATCATAACTTGCTTAATTTTGATGCTATTAACTTCTTCTGGATCTCATTTGTTAGGTATTCTGAAGTACTTTGATAAGTGTTTAAAGAGTATATTTTATAAAATGCATCGTTTTCCCGTTATTTAAGCTTGAATACTTATATTTAAGTACCCATCGAAAAAAATATACATTCAATTACCTATAAATCACTTTGAATTAACATTAGTTTAGTACTTTGAGTAAATTTTGTATTCAATTTTTTATTGTCTTCAATTTTGATAAGAATAACTTTTTTGTAAAAGCTAATAGTTTTTGAGTTATACGTGAAAAACAGCTTTAAAACATGCATTTTTTTACGAAAAAATAAAATCTTTTATCTTTAATAACTCAAAAAGTATTGATTTACGTTAATAACTTAATATAACACATTTTGCTTAGAATTTTTCCCTCTATCTATTTGTATTATTTTTAATAAAACAATTTTCACCCCAGAAAAGGGGTGGCATCCATCCCCAGGGTAAAAGCCCAAGTTGGCATCATGTCACCTTTGTTCCTTGAGGTATCCTCTAACTGCTCACCAATTTTCATGAAAATCGATGGAGGTTCAACGAAATCGGAGGTGAAAACCTTAAGTGACTGCACTATTAGAAAAAATAAAAAGTTTCTTTTGAATGAAATATTTGCAATTAAAAATCACACTAAATTTTCTCTTTTATTTTCACCCCTGTATCTTGTTAAAATAAACATTACAGAAGTTTTCAGGAAAATTTTGACAGGCGACATTTTGCGCCTTTCTCCTTAACGGAAAAATATGAAAAAATTTAAAAAATTTTGTTTGATAATATAGGTGCACAAAACAAAAAAAAAATTAGACCTGCATCCATCTCCAAAAATTTGTTATACGCTTTTTTTCAAAAAAAAAAATAAAAAATATTTTTTTAGGTTATGTACCTAAACTTTTAACCTCTACGGGACTATAAAAATAAGAAATATTTTATAAAAACCTCAAGTATGCGTGTGAATTGTTTGAAATTTTAAAAATGCTTGCATACCTTCTAAAAAAAATAAAAACGAAAAATTACTTTCTCGATGGCGTAAGAGGGGAGAGGGGGAAGGGGGTAATGGGTTAAAATTGCGAGTTTTATTTTTTAATCAGATAGAATAATAGAAGGGCATTTTGTCTATTTTAACAGGGGGTACATCCGATCCATAACTGGTAAGTTTGATTTTCCACTATCGACGCATGTGTCACTTATAATTGAGGGCATAGTTCTCATACGTTTTCTTTTAAGTTCTACTATTTATAGACCAGTAAGGATCTGTTTTTAGGTGGATGTGAGAGGTGGCATTCAGATTTTTGCGGATAAAGTTAGGTGATAACTTCGTTAATAATAATTGATTTATGCTCCTTCTCAGATATGCCCGGAACATTAAAAAAAAAATAAAATATTTAAAAATTTCAAAAAATTTCGTTTTTTTTTTCTACTTTTTTTGCTTATAAGTTTAAAACGATTCATTTTGGAACAAAGTCGTATAGGAATAAAACAAAGATAATTAAATTTTCTATCAGATGCGATTGGTTAAAAATGTCTTAATTTATCACCCTTGCTGCAAAATAGCAATAAATATAAAATAAGGGGGCAAAACAAGCCTCCCCATATTCAATGATTTTCTATCACTTAGGTTACACTTGGAACCTTCCTAATTCGCTTAGAAAATTTTTGTAATGTGCTAAAACCGTACACCAAATTTCATTTTAAAGTTGACTTACTAGATTTTGAATAATAATTTTGCAATCTAAATTTTTTTTTAAATTAAAATTTTTTTAAAATATTGCACAACAAAAACTAGAACATACAAAGATTTGTCAATTTTTTTACATATAAAGAAGCACTTCACCTATCTAATGCACTTTGCAGAATTGAAATCGGATTATTTAAGCAGCCTCAGCAATGTTTTAAAGTTATAAACAATTTTTTGGCTTATAAACAAATTAGTCCTGTGGCCAGGAGGGGGTGCTATGGGCTCCTTTATTTAGATGGACTTACCCAAGATTTTTATGTATTTTTTGACCCGTAGAACACGATTTTTTTGGGTAACAGTTGATCCGGATGTCGATAAGATTGTTATAAACAAAGTACTTGAGGAATTACATAACATCGATTTTTCGCAAAATAAAACATTTTTTTGTATTTCTTGGGTAATTCTAAGCAAAAAATGTTCTTACAAGTTTTTTCGTAGGATGCATAGTTTTTGAGATAAACGCAGTGGAACTTTCAATAATTCGAAAAATTGCAATTTTTGAACGCGAATAACTTTTGATTAAAAAATAAAATAGCAATTCTGCTGAAAACATTTGAAAGTTTAAGTCAAATTATACCGGTTTTAATTATTTGCATTGCTAAAAATTAATTTTTATTATTAAATAAAGCTATTTGTTTATAAGCCAAAAAATTATTTATAAGTTTAAAACATTGCTGAGGCTCATTAAATAATCCGATTTTAATTCTGTAAAGTGTATTAGACAGGTAGAGCACCTCTTTATATGTAAAAAAATTAGACAACTTCTAAAATTCTAAATGGTCTACTTTTTGTTCAGAAAGATTTTAAAAAATTTGAACTTTTTTAAAAACATTTAGATTGCAAATTTATTATGCAAAATCTATTAGGTCAATTTTAATAAAATTTGGTACACAGTTTAAGTATGTTATAAAGAATTTCCTAAGCGAATTACTAAGGTTCTAAGTACCACCAAAGTGGTTTAAAACATTGAATAACAACAGGCGTATTTTGCCCCCTTATTTTGTATTTATTGCTATATTGCAGAAAAGATAATACGTTAAGACATTTTTGACCAGTCGTATATCATACAAAATTTAATTATCTTTATTTTATTTATCTACGACTTTGTTCCAAAACGAATCGTTTTAAAGTTATAAGCAAAGAAAGCAGAAAAAAATCGACGTTTTTCGAAATTTTTAAATATTTTAATTTTTTTATTAATGTTCCGGGCATATTTGAGAAGGAGCAGGTCATTTATTATTACAGAAGGTGTCACCTAACTTTATCTGCAAAAATCCGAATGCCACCTCTCACATCCAAAAATAGACGTTTTTTCACAGATCCTTACTAAGTTATTGACTCTTACGGTGCCTAAAATGTTTAGAAAATTTGGCGGCTCTTAGTCTATACTATAACGTCGAAAGTTTGTTAATTTGTTAATATTTAATGTACGCTATTTTCCAAAATAAACAATATACAAAATGAACATTGTGTTTGACTGATTTTTATCGATGACAGATTCAAAACGTGACAAGCATTACAAACAAGCGTGATAACGATTTTGCAGAGCATTCAACACATTTACAAATTATTGTTATGGAAGTATTTTATTATTATCTTTTGTCGTAGTTCTCCAACATTTAAGGATATTCTCACAAATATGAACGTCAGAATACAATCAGCCATCAAGTGAATGAAAAAAATAATCGTTTATTTGAAATGGAAAAGAATATGTATGGGTGGACTTGTTTTTGTTTATTTACACCCGTTATCTAGAACTCAGTTTGCGTAAAACTGCGAAACCGTTTACACTAGCAACAAGTTTAGTCTAGTCGCAACATAGGGGGCCCGTGGGCACTTTTAGCTCGCCGCGATTTGATGATGGTATTATAGGTTTTTTGGGTCGCTGAATCCAATATAAGTGGTCTGGAAGCCCAAATGTGGTGCGTTTAATTGTTATTAATAAATTATGGTAAAATTAAGTATTTTTCAGGAATTATTAGAAGCCCTGTAAATAAATTGATAATGTTAAGGTCTTCTCTGGTGTAATTTTGTTCGCTGAATCGAATGCGACAAGTCGCGATTACTCAAAATATGTTCTTATTTTGTTAATACCAAAATAATTAAAAAATATTTACACTTTTATAAAAAAGACCTTTTTGTAATAAAAGCTTTTTATTATATACAGGAAAGAATATAAAATAATTTAACAATAAAATGCTTAAAAATCCAAAAATTACACTCTAATAAAAAGTACTTTTTATAATATCACGGTTTTGTTATTGTACATGTACAAATGTACATAATATGTGTGTATATGTACATATTATGTAGGACACAACATGTTTGGAAAGAATAATTAACTTATAAAATATGAATTTTTAGCAGGTGTATTGACTGTTATTTATAATTTTCATTCCAAAAATTACACTAGTATAAAATAGTATTTTTTATGATACCACGGTTGTTTAAAATGGTATATATAATTTTAAGTATATAAACTTTTAAGTATTTATTAAAACAATTAAAAAAAGATACGCAACAGCCGGGTTCCAACTGGGGACCTCTTGATCTGCAGTCTAATGCCACTGAGGCACCATAAATTTGTAGATATCGATTTATTAACGTACTTTAAAATATTGCATTAGTCACATTTTTAAAATAGTTTGAAATTAAAAAAAGCGATTTATCCATACAGTGTGATTGGTCAGTGGGGTAAATAAAGCTTTGTAGATCCGTTATACAGGGTGTCCCGAAAAGATTGGTAATAAATTATACCACAGATTTTGGGGTCAAAAATAGGTTGATTGAACCTCACTTACCTATATTAAATAGTGCACAAAAAAAAGTTACAACCCTTTAAAGTTACAAAATGAAAATCAATTTTTTTTCATATGTCGAAAACTCATAGAGATTTTTCATTTAAAATGGACATGTGGCATTTTTATGGCAGCAGCATCTTAAATAAACATTAAAGTAAAATTTGTGTACCCCATAAAAATTTTATGGCGGTTTTGTTCCCTTAAACCCCCCCAAACTTTTGTGTGCGTTCCAATTTAATTATTATTGTGGCACCATTAGTTAAATACACTGTTTTTAAAACATTTTTGCCTCTTAGGACTTTTTCGATAAGCCAATGTTTATCGAGATATTTTGAATATTTATCGAACCCACCACATATTTGTATATGGTTAAGTACGCTTATACAGACCTGTTAATAATCTGAAAATGTATTTATAATTTACATTTTTAGGTATATTTTGAAAAAGAAGCCACATCTCGATAAAAGGTGACTTATCAAAAAAAAACTAAGAGGCAAAAAGTTTTAAAAACACTGTGTTTAACTAATGGTACCACAATAATAGTTTAATTGGAACGTACACAAACGTTTGGGGGGCTTAAAGGAACAAAACTCCCATAAAAATTTTATGTAATTATATTAAAAAAGAAGCCGCGTCTCGATAAATACTCGCTTATCGAAAAAATAATAAGAAGCAAAAAAGTTTTAAAAACGTTGTGTTTGTCTAATGGCACCACAATAATAAATTAATTGGAACATACACAAAAGTTTGGGGGAGTTTAAAGAATCAAAACCCCATCAAATTTTTATGGGGTAGACAAATCTCACTATAATTCTGTTTTAAGATGAACCTGCCATAAGAATGATACATGTCCATTTGATATAAAAAATCTTTAATAGTTTTCGATATATTGAAAAAAATCTATTTTCATTTTGTAACTTCAAAGGGCTATAACTTTTTTTATGAGCACATTTGTACTAAGGTAAGTTAGGTTCAATCGAACTATTTTTGACTTCAGAATGTGTAGTATAATTTATTACCAATCTTTTCGGGACACCCTGTATAATAGTAATAGATAGTAATAAAAGCTAATAACAAAAATTGTAGTCAACTTTGATTACAGATTGATAATCAGTAATCGTAAATTGTAAGTTTTAGACAATTATTCAGTCATGAATTACTTAAAATTTGAAAAGATTTAGACCCGTAATTATTAATAATTTTGCTCTGAAAAATGAAAATATCTCGAAAACTAATAAATTTACACATAGGGAATTTTATACAAAAATTATAGTATGGTAATGGTACTTTTCGATAATGATATAAAATACAGGGTGTTCTATTTAAAATTACTGAGAAAATAATGTACTTGCGTTTTGACTCACCCTGTATTCAATATAAAGAAAATTAGCAAAACAAGCATTTACGAAAATTTTGACAATAAATAAAAAATTATGATGTCAACAAACTATTGACCTTGTGCTTGCTTTTATTTATACAGGTAGTTAAACTTGTTACGATTTTCATATAAAATTGGTTATAACTTTGTAAATACCCCGTATAACATACCAAACCTTAATATTTTTGTAATCGAAAAGATACGAAGATTTCGAATATAAAGTAAAATACAGGGTGTTCTATTTAAAAAAAAAACGTAAGTTTGGTCTGCACTATGTTATCGAACACCCCGTAACATTCTTACTAATTTTGTAATATGAAGCTCAAAGTTCGCTACAATTTTTGTTATTAAGTTTTATCGCTATACATTACTATAACGGATCTACGGAGCTTCACCCCACTATATAATTAATCACCCTGTATAATAGCAGTTAAATATTGCATTGTTAGCTAGTTCTAAGCTATCGTGAAAATTTCAGGTGTCTAGGTAGCCTAGAACTATTTTTAAAATGGATTACAAAATTTGCGGAGTCCGTGACACCAACCAAGCCAAGTATATAAAAAGGTTTTAATTTTTCATGGGAGCGCAGTTCAGCACTCTGAATCGACGATTTTCGACTCTTATTGGAGTCATCATCGGAGAGGCCTAGGCCTGCTGCTCTCTACTCGAAGTGACCAACCATGAAAGCTTTTCCCCACATTGCAATTGACGTGTATGGATTAGGTGATAACCTGCCTAACAAAATAATTGTTTATTCGCCGAAAAGCTCGAAATGCGCTATCTACAGCAAGTTTGTAGTATTTTTCATAGTATTTTTATACGCTAAATCGATTGCTGCTAGTCGTGATAGTTTAAACCACGTTCCGACTTTGTTAATAATAAAATATTGCAAGAATAACGGTTTATAGTACGTTCACTCACGGTTTTTGCTCTAAATTAAAAAAAAAACCACTCGGATTGACATGCAATTTGGCATACACGTAGCTAACATGTCAAACAAAACAAGTGATATTGTGCCGATGTCTGCTTTTATCCTGGGGGTGAGTTTCGCCCCTTTTCGGAGGTGAAAAAAGAAACCTTTAAAATAAGTCCGGAAGTGGATAAACTGATTAATTCTAAGCAACTTTTGTTCTATACAGTTTTTTCACTATACTTTTTGTTGAAAAATGAACATATTCACTCGCAAATAACTCGAAAAGTATTGACAGTAAAAAAAATGTATAAAATAAAAGTTGCTTAGAATTAATCAGTTTATCCAATTCCGGACTTATTTTAACGGCTGCGTGCATGCCAAATTTTATGTCATTCCAAGTGGTTTTTTTTAAATTTAGAGTAAAAACCGTGAGTAAACGTAATCAACCGTTATTTTTGCAATAGTTTATTAATAACAAAGTCGTAACGTGGTTTAAGCTATCACGACTAGTGACAATCGATTTAGCGTATAAAAATACTATGAAAAAGACTACAAACTTGCTGTAGATAACGCATTTCGAGCTTTTCGGCGAATAAACAATTATTTTGTTATTAACAAAATAAGAACACATTTTGAGTAATCGTGATTAGTCGCATTCGATTCAGCGACCAAAAATACACCAGAGAAGACCTTAACACTATCAGTTTATTTACAGGGCTTCTAATGATTCCTGAAATACACCTAATTTTACCATAATTTGTTAATAACAATTAATCGCACCACATTTGAGCTTCCAGACCACTTCCATTAGATTCAGCGACCCAAAAACCTATAAATACCACCATCAAATCGCGGCGAGCTAAAAATGCCCGCGGGAACTCCTATGTTGCGACTAGACTAGTTTGAGTAGAGCTGGTGCTTTTAATAGTAAAGAACTAAACATGTTTTACGGTTAGAAATGCTAGTCTTTTCCAAACTTGAATTTGGTCAAATTTTCTATGTTGATGAGATAGATAGGTATACGTAATGAGGATGTGCAAATGGTCAGGAATAAGTGGGTTCAATTACCAGAAGTGAATGAAAACAACACCTATCACCTGACTATATAGTCTTCAGCCTGACTATTACCTTTCTTTTTGCCTTCGATGAGGGGATTACTTAATTACATTTCTCCAGAGAAGTTTCTATCTTAAGGCATAGCAATATATAATATATGTCCTGGCTAAGCAATTCCTTCAGGACTTCTTTGGCCTTCCTTAGTTTCAATAAAACTGTAATCTGTCATCATCTGTCATACAATACACCACTGGCTATTTCTCCATAACCCTATTGCATACATACCCATCTATTTCTACATTATTTCTGTAATACCAACATTAGGTAGGGCCGGCGACAACAGGCCTGCAAGGGATGCACCGCAGGCGGGCGCCGTTGTTTAGGGTGCCCCATAATGACCTTTTCTTCTTCTGGTGTTATACAAAATAATAATTTAAAAAAACCGAAGGGCGCCTGTTAGTTTTGCTTTGCAGGCGGGCACCTTATACCGTAGCACCGCTACTGATCTTAGGTACTTAAGCTTAAAACTATCACTTTTCACAATAATTTCACTCCACTATTAACTCCATATTTAAATGAACATCCAAATACTCTGTTTCGTCCTTTTAAATTTTATTCAGTGTTCCAGTTTTCGTTCTAAATCCCCAACAGTATTTTCTAATAACACTAGGTATATCATCAGCATACATTGAGCACCAGGGAATGTTACCCTGTAGTTTTCTTGTTATCTTCTTTGGTCTTCCTTTCCTACTCTTCCCGTAGAAACTTGTAAATCAGCAATTATTTGTATTGGGTGATTAACTTCCCGACGTTAAATATGCCCGAACCATCTTTCATTTTGGCATCAACTGATGTCCCATAGTTTCCCTTATTATACCCATTCTAATTTTTTTTATTTTTATCCACTCCATCGTTGTTTTTTATACTTAAGAGTGAAAGAACATTCGAATAGTACAAACTAAACTTATAAAAGGTGGAGAGTTGTGAGACATGACGAGAAATGTAAAAGAAATGCAAAAATGCAGAACAGAATAAAAGGTCTCTCATTTGGCAATTACGAAGAAAAAAGGGTCGAAGAAAGGAAAATTGGATTAGCATGTAAGTTAATTTATTATATTATTTTAACTGCCTCTCTTATGTCATCCAACACTAATGAGAACAGGCACAGAACCTTTCTCTGGACAAACCTCTTTAGTATATTATAAAGTATATGAAAACAGAAATATGAGAAATACGTACAACAATTATGACACCACCACTCTGCGTGTCGCCGACCACCAGGTAGGAAGAATGAGCACAGTCAAAAACACAATATTGGACTGGGTGGAACATGGAACATATGAAACGTAACCACTGGTCAAACATTCAAAGGGTTTTTATACATGAATCTTCGAAGAAGAGATCCAAAGATATACTAGATAAAAATATAAAAATAGGAATATTCTGCAAATTATCCTAGGTCTTTCTTCTAACAGTACACTGTAACCTTGAAGAACACATGAACAGGGCCGCCGAGAGGGCGGTACAACCGGTACATTTTACCGGGGCCCGGCGATGTAAGGGGCCCTGCGTCGACCAGGCCAAGGACGTAATTTTTCCCGTTTTTTGCTCTTCACTTTATGTCCATAATGAGTTTAATTAGATAATACTCGGCTATAGTTAATACTTTATACTTAATTTCTTGTAAGAATGACGGGAGCATTTGGAACAACTGCAACACAGGCACTCACAGTTTTAACTGGAGTAATGCCAAAGCATTAAGAAACACAAAAAAGAGCATGTAATTATTGGCTAAAGAAAGAAAAATATGAAAAAATAATACAAATAATAGGATTAGATATAAGAAATAAAAGAGAATTAAAAGAAATAATAAATAGAAAAAGACAAAATGAATGGGAAAATTCAACAAAATCTAGACGTTTATACAATTTTATATCAATATTAGAAAACATTCCAAATTATTTTAATCCAAAACAAGGATTAGTACACTTTTTAACAGGACATGGACCGTACCCAACATATTTGGAAAGATTTAACTTAAAAGATGATGCATATTGTGAATGTGGAGAACTAGGTACACCAGAACATATAGTGTTACATTGTGAAATTACTATAGAAAATGAAGAAAATAGAGAAATGAGAAGAAGATTAGAAAGAATTGAAATAACAGATATATTACAAAATGAAGAATATTTTGGAATATTAAACAATCTAACAGAAATAATATCTAAAAAACAACAAGAAATCTATACTAATAGAAGAAGACAACAAATAATCCAACCCTGATGAAGTTGAGTAAGATAAAGTTAAAATAAATAAAATAAAATATAAATTCAAAAATAGATATTTACAATTATAATAATAATAATTCAATATAAAATAAATAAATAAAAATAATAATTCAATAAATAATTCATTAAATTTAAATAAAAAAAAGACAACTCTCTTCTGAAAATAGAGGGACTGTCTTTATAACTTAGAAGGGAGTTAATAGTACCAAAAATATTTTAACTAATGTATATTGTTTATTTAAATAAGAGGATCGGAACGTATTTTCGGCTGCAATGCTATTCAAATGGGGATTCATTTTTTTCAAATCCTGAGAAAACTAATAAGTATTTTGGAAAAATTTAAACGCAGAATGAAAGATTACGTTATTAGCGAGGGCCGAAAGTCCCTGAGAACTTCTACAATGTTTATTTTAATAAGTTACAGGGGTGAAAAAACTAAGAGAAAATTTAGTGTGATTTTTAAATTCAAATATCTCATTCAAAATAAACTTTTTATTTATTCTAAGGGACTTTCGGCCCTCGGTAATAATTTAGTCTTTCATTCTGCGTTTAAATTTTTCAAAAATATTTATTGGTTTTTTCAGGATTTGAAAAAAATGAACACAATGCCGTGGTAATATTTTCCAAATCTGTCTTTGTCTTACAACGCACTCAACCGAATATAATATTGTCAGCATATATTGTCAGTCAGACACTGACAATCAGTGACAATTTTAAATATTTGACATTGCATCGGGAATATTTTGAGAAATTGATTAAATATTATTGATATATAGTGTATTTGATAAATAATTGATTTAAGACGTGAACTTAATAAAAAGTTATTTATTGTGTATTATTTGTGAAAGATCCAAGCAGAGAATACATCAGATATATCCTGTGATCCAAGTATTTTGTTGTTAGAGATGTTCAAAATTGTAAGCGTTCCAAAATAACAACATATTATTAAAAAATCACTTTAACACTTTTCCTCTTTTCTCGATTGATTATTAGTTTTTGTTGTACAAATAAATTATAATCACTGAAAACATAGTTAGTGAAAAAATTATCACATTTATTAACTGAATTAATAATTTGCAATTATAAAAATAACAGTTATCAAAAGCCATCTCTTTAAATTAATTATGACATTTTCAAGTAGAATGACATTCTAGTAATGTTTACATATCCACACCAGTGTGAATTTTACTACACGTAATTTGCCGTGTAAAGACAGAAAAAGTAGGGATACACGTAAAATATTTGCGAATTATGTACCCATAGCCTTAAATGTAATTAATAGAATATGGCAAATTAATTAATAAATTGTAAAAATAGATTAAGTAGTTTAGTAAAAACTGTAAAAATATAAAAAAATATCTGTAATCCCATCAGGAAAAACGACCTGGATTAGTCAATAGAGGCCAGGTCATATGTATAAACAATAAATAAATAAAAATAAATATAGTTAATACAATGACCTTTAATCGATTTTGTTTAAAATTTTAACAGCAATAAATTATAGGAGTCAAATACTACAGTGCAGTCAGATAAAACTATGGTATGGATATGGAGATTAAAAATATATCAGGGCTTCTAGAATATTTACAAAAAATCAGAAGAATCTATGTTGAAGAATCTAAATTAGTTACCAGCAATTATGGAATAAATTCAGAATTTACATAAAATAAAGAAAAACGGTGCAAAAAGCCGGTGAGATTTTTTGATGATTTGCCTGAGCCTAGTAGTGATGCGACTGAAAATTTTGAGCCCTACGCAATATTTCGCTGGGAAATATTTTTTAATATTGTCATATAATAAGCAATTTAACCAGAAGATTTAATGCGGTAAATAAAATTCATTCGCTATTTAATATTTTATGGATATTCCGAGGTAAAGATGACGACAATATTAGGAAAAAAATTGATATATGTATTGCGCGAGTTTTATAAAGAAAACATCAGTGAAGAATTGATAGATTAAATTTTTCATTTGAGAGCGATATACAAGGATAATATTGGTGAATGTCAACTTTCTCCAATAGCTTTGTTTAATAAAATTAAACATCTCAAATTTGAATCGCTACTGCGTTAATATTTTACACATTACCGGTGGCAGTCGCAGAAGCAGAAAGATCCTTTAGTTTTTTTTTTCGCATAAAAAATGCTATGAGGTAATGATAGCTACAATGAAACAGGACCGGATATCAAGTTTGTGAATTGAGAATGATTTGGCAAATTCATGCGATTTTTCGAAAATTAGAGACATTTTTGCCAATCAGAAAATTCGAAAAGCACTTGTATTATAAATATTTCCACTATTCTAAATATAATCAAAATTTAATAAAATTTATATTTGAAATGTTTATTATTATTAATAATTTTATTTCTATAAAACTTAAAAAGCGAAAATATTTTTCGCTCTTCACTTTTTTCCGGGGGCCCGCCCTTCACTTTTTGCCGGGGGACCGCCCTTCACTTTTTAACGGGGCCCGCTATAACAAAGCATAAAACTTAAAAGAAATTAATTATTTAATTATTGATATAAGAATTTTAGCTATGATTATAAAAAAGTAAAAAATCAAAAACAAAGAAAGATTTGATTTAATTTATGTTGGAAAAGTGCACAAATAAAATAAAAAAACTTGACATCTTTTAATATAACAGAAATTTTTACCCTTACAAGTAACATCAAATTGAACCAAATTTTTTATTGAAAAATTAATTAATTCAAAAATGTATGTGCGCGAGCATCTACTAGCTAATCCAAATAAGTAGTTACAGAAAAGCTATATCGATACCTCACTTCAATAGCGTAACAAGTCCAAAATTAGAATATGTGAGAAAACGAAGAAACAGAAATTTCGTATTTTATATTCTATATATTTTTTTTCAATTTTTATTTTTTATGAACGAAAATAAGTAAATTAGTTTTAAATAGGACTGTAGAACATGACATAAATTAGCTATTTTTTGTAAATAGAGGTTTATCTGGTGACTATATGATTTGAAGTAAAATTAACTTGTTAAAAAATTAAACTTTTAATTTGAAACAAAATTAAATAAATACAAATTATTCAGAGTTGGACTCAGGCCCCTCCTCTACTCCATCCTATTCCGGCAAACGTTGCGCGTTGGTAAAATGGCCAATAAACCTGTCTAATGGCATTTTCCTTACAAAGATCCAGTAGATCTTCCTTTTTATTTTTATCGATTGAAGGGCTGTTTTTAAAGACTGGTTTTATCTGGATTTTCTTATTTTGTCCTTGATTCCTAAGTTCTTCATTATTTTGTTTGATGTTAATAGTCTTGAAAGTATCTTGTGCATAAGAAGTTTTATAAAAAATTATATTCGGGTGCATTTTTTCTATTTTGATAATTTTTAAGTCATTCCAAATAACTTTGTCTTTTTCCGTATTTTTACTGAAATTTTTACCAATTTCCCTACTTAGTAACTATGAATCATAAATATCTTAAGTGCAAATTTCATTCACATATACTTGCCCATTGTGCAAGGACGTAAATTGGACAACTTTTAATAACACGCTTTTTCTCTCTTTCTATGGTGGCATGCATGTTATCACCTTCATTTTGTGTGTGACCTTTCTCTAAAAATATGTGTGTAATTGTGTTGATTTTGTTGACATTCATCACACAGAACAGGCACATACAAACCAAAAATTATTTTTATTTTGCCCTGCGCAGTTATCAGAGTAGAAAATGACATGTTCTCCTTTGCATGCTTCACTTTTCAAAAAATTATAGATACCGCTACCAATTTCATTGGCCCCCCTCTTTGCAATTCCTTTATGTCAGAAAAAGCAGTATATCCAATTTTTGATTTTATGTCAAACACGGTCGTAAAGTTGTAACTAGACAGTCTCCGTTTATAATAGAAACTACTAATTTCACCACAAGAAGTAGAGAAAACGGCTTGAGGATCGAAACACAACACTTGAACATTTTCACCTGATTGCAAATCTTGAATCTTTTCTTGTCGGTTTAAATCTTTCTCACTTAAATGCTCTTCATTTGCTTCTCAATTCATTTTTCTGTTCATTATTTCCATTTGTGTAACTAGTACATAAGTTGCATTGGTCTTTTTTGGAAATGTGAAAAACTTTATGAACACTGCATTTTAGTTGGATTCTTGAACGATGCGGTTCTTGCCAAATGTAATATGAATGCACCACGGGAGTTAAAAAAATTTTTGTTCATATTAATTAATTTTTCACTCATTTTTCACCGCGTGTCACATTGAAAGAATAATCCTTCTTGTTCAATACTGTAACAAGTCAAGTTCTTACACTATTGAACTAAAACATTTATAAATTTGGAGTTGTTGCATAAATTTATTACGCCCTCTACGAACTAAAAGACGAATTTCGACTTATTTCAGTATTGAAATTGGTAGAGTTATATACAGGGCCACTTTATCCATTAGGCAATATAGGCAGTTGCCTAGGGCGGCACATTATGAGAGGGCGGCAAAAATACTGTACAAAAAATATTTGTATATAAACATTATGGATCTAAGTTCTGTCATTAAAGAGTATGACTCTTTCAAATTACTTTACCGCAAAGAAGCCAAAAAATTGTGCCCAAATAAAACATACAAAGAAATAAGAAAGAGAAATTCAATTTGACGAGGGGGCCGATGATCAACTAAACTTTTCAGCTAGTGATGAGATGAGAATCCACACATTCTATGTTATAATCGACACTCTGATAAGAGACCTGAATAGACGTCTGGAATCTTATCGACTTATTTATCAACGTTTTCGTGTTACTAACAGATTTGCCAAAATTAAGCAATGAAGAAATTATTAAAGAAGCTGAAAATCTGATACAAAATAAAGACGACCAAGATACATCATTCACACATGGATGCATTCACTTGAAGGGGTCATTTGGATACCACAATAAAATCACCAATTGACATATCTTAATATTTAAAGAAGAGTTAGTGCAGTCACTGAAGGTGGATATGAGCTATTACCTCCGATTTCGTTGAACCTCCATCGATTTGCATGAAAATTGGTGAGTGCTTAGAGGATATCTCAAGGAAAAAAGCTGACATGGTGTCAACTTGCGCTTTTATCCTGGGGATGGGTGCCACCTCTTCTCGGGACTGAAAATTATTTTATTAGAAATATCCCCAGAATTCGATAGAGGGACAAATTCTAAGCACAATTTGTTACATAAATATATTAATACTTTTTGAGTTATTAAAGATCAAAGATTTTAATTTGTTTTTACCGTGCATGTTTCTTACCGATTTTTCATAAATAACTCAAAAACTATAAGATTTTACAAAAAAGTTTATATTACCAAAATTAAAGCTAATAGAAAACGAAATAAACTCCTTAGTGGAAAAAACCTTTTAATTTTAGCTAAAAGTGAGTTATAGGTAACTGAATGTATATTTTTTCGTCGAGTACCCAAATCTAAGTATTCAAGTTTAAATAACGGGAAAATTTTATAATATAACCTTATTAAACAAATTACATCTTTTTTTCAAAAATATGCATTATCAACTGGTAAAAATTGTTGAAAACATTACTTATGCTAAAATAACGAAATTCTTCTAAGGATTACTATATATTTTGATTTTTGTGGAAATGGCGTATGTTTTATTTTTCACTTTTTCCTAAAATGTTCTAAAGGGTTCTCTTATTTTCATCATAACTTGCTTAATTGTGATGCTATTAACTTCTACTGGAGCTCATTTGATAGGTACTCCGAAGTACTTTGACAAGTGCTTAGCAGTTATATTTTATAAAATGCATCGTTTTCCCATTATTTAAGATACATCGAAAAAATAAAATCTTTGATCATTAATAACTCAAAAAGTATTGATTTATATTAATAACTTTATATAACAAATTTTGAGAATTTGTCTCTCTATCGATTTATGGTATTATTTTTTTCACCCCCACGTAAACTGGTAGTTTTCACCACTACGGTGAAAGCGCAAGTTGACATCATGTCACCTTTGTTCTTGAGGTATTTTCTAACTACTCACCAATTTTCATGAAAATCGATGGAGGTTCAACAAAATCGGAGGTGAAAACCTTCAGTGACTGCACTAAGTGGATTGAAAGATATTTTCCCTAATTTTGACATTGCTTTGAACATTTATTTGTGCTTCCCAGTTGCCAACGTGTCTGCTGAAAGGTCATTTTCGAAAATGTCAAGAATAAAAAATAATTTCCCATCAAGTATGACGCAAGAAAGTGTTAACAATTTGTCGATTTTGTCAAGAACAAAACTTTTTTTGAAAAGTCTTTTTTTGAAAAGAAGTCTCTGATGTGATCGAACTGGAATGACAATTTTTTCTATTGTATGTAGGTATATAAACATCGTAGTTTAAATCCATTTTAGTGTACTCTTATTTAAATAAAAATTTCTGTAATTTTTTTGTAGTTTTTTCGCAAAAATGGTACATGTTTGAAGGGCGGTTACTAGAGAATTGCCTAGGGCGTCAATTGACCTAACCGCGGCCCTGGATATATATTACGAATGCCATGATTGCAGTAACTAAAATTTGAATTTTTTTGACTTGTTACGCTATTGGCCTGAGGTATCGATATCTCAGAAGCTACTAAAGGTATAAAAAAATTGTGTCAAATTTTGAATTTTTAAGGCAAAGTTACGCGAATATGTACCAAATAGGTTTCTAAAAAATTTATTTTTTTTTATTATTTTACGAAATGCAGCCCAATATATGAAAGCTCCATCTTTTTTGCAAAATTTTTGGAATATCGGATATAGAAATTTTAACGATCATTTCTCTATTCCCAAATTTTCATCCCTGATTTATTTTTTTTGTCATAATGTTCTTTGATCGGGCTAGTAATGAACTATTCAAAGCAAACACGTGTCTAGTAAAATTTGTACCATACAACTTTGGTCATGATTTTCCGTGTTCACGATCATCGAAATATTAAAATCCTAATTTACACAAAAATGTATAATCAATTTCAAACAGCTCTGTTTACGGGCAACATAATTGCCTTCCTAAACAATCTATGCATATACATAACTTATGTCTATAACAGTGGTGTCATGGTGTGGGAACGCGTGGGAACGCCGTTCCCACACTGGTTAAGAAAAGAAAAAAAATAATAGAGAATTTAGGTTTTGTAAACAAAAATAGCAATGCGTTCCGGCACTGCGTTCCCGCACTGCTAATTTTGCCATGACACCACTGGTCTATAACAATAACAAACAGCTGAGCCGAGTGCGAATATGTAATCCAAAATGGTGGGGAAGAATTCGACATTCGCTTAACGAACCGTCAAACCAAATCAAACCACACACAACTTTTAGTGCCACCGGACAGTAGTAGTTGTGGTCGTTTTCCGAGCCACGCTTTCTTATCATTGTAAGTTAAACTCGCGCGAAAATATGAATGAAGTGGACAAGCCATCGGTTAACAATTTTCCGACCGGGCGGTCGAAGCTTGAACCGGCGGTCAATCACAATCACAATGACAGGAAAAGTTTAGTGATCAGGAAGGAATCCCAAGTGTCGTTGTCCAGTGTTTCGGATTGTCTTTCAGATGAAAGTGAGGACTATGGAGTGCAGATCGAGAGGAAAACGTCACTGCAGGAATTTGCTAAGAAAGTTGATGACAAGAGAATTGTAAGTTGATGTAAAATGCGAGATTCTACCTATGAATATTATGTTGTCAAATAATCTATTTACATAAAAAATCTTCGTTTCAAAAATTCTTTGATCGATCAATAAATTTAATAAAAGTAAAAATGCACCACTGATACTAGACCAGTAAGGATCTGTTTTTAGGTGGATGTGAGAGGTGGCATTCAGATTTTTGCGGATAAAGTTAGGTGATAACTTCTTTAATAATAATTGACTTATGCTCCTTCTCAAATATGCCCGGAACATTAATAAAAAAATAAAATATTTAAAAATTTCAAAAAAGTTCCTTTTTTTTCTACTTTCTTTGCTTATAACTTTAAAACGATTCATTTTGGAACAAAGCCGTACGGGAATAAAACAAAAATAATTAATTTTCTATCAGATATAATTGGTTAAAAATGTCTTAATTTATCACCCTTGCTGCAAAATAGCAATAAATATAAAATAAGGGGGCAAAACAAGCATGTCTTTATTAAATGTTTTTCCATCACTTAGGTCACATTTGGAACCTTCCTAATTCGCTTAGAAAATTTTTGTAATGTGCTAAAACCTTCCAACTTCCAAATTTCATTAAAATTGACTTACTAGATTTTGCATAATAATATTGCAATCTAAACTTTTTTTTAAATTAAAATTTTTTAAAATCTTGCACATCAAAAACTAGAACATACAAAGGTTTGTCAATGTTTTTACTTATAAGGAAGCACTCCACCTATCTAATGCACTCTGCAGAATTGAAATCGGATTATTTAAGCAGCCTCAGCAATGTTTTAAAGTTATAAAGAATTATTTGGCTTATAAACAAATTAGTGGTGTGGCCAGGAGGGGGTGCTACGGGCTCCTTTATTTAGATGGACTTACCCAAGTTTTTTATGTATTTTGACCCGTAGAACACGAATTTTTTGGGTAACAGTTGATCCGGATGTCGATAAGATTGTTATAAACAAAGAACTTGAGGAATTACATATCATCGATGTTTCGCAAAATAAAACATATTTTTGTATTTCTTGGGTAATTCTAAGCAAAAAATGTTCTTACAAGTTTTTTCGTAGGATGCATAGTTTTCGAGATAAACGCGGTGGAACTTTCCAAAAATCGAAAAATTGCAATTTTTGAACACGAATAACTTTTGATTAAAAAATAAAATAGCAATTCTCTTCTTTCTGTCCACGGTCTCCAGTTTTGTATTTTATCTTCCTATCTCGCATAATCTCCATTTTAACCCTGTTATATGGATCTTTCCATTTTTCTGTGAGTTATTTCTATGTTATTTATATTGGCCTTTGTTAATGTCCATGTTTCTGAGCCATACGTCAGAACAGGAAGGATTCACTGATCAAATACACGGGTTTTTAGGTACTGTTCTATAGTCGGTTCGCTAAACTCAGACGCAACTGGCTAGATATTTTAGTCGATAATTTTTTTGTTTTTTGCCAATTTTGCAAAAATTGGCAAAATTACTAACTATTTAGTGATTATTAACTATTTAGTAATTATTTTTTGCCAATTTTACTAAAATTGGCAAAATTACCGACTAAAATATCTAGAAAGTTGCGTCTGAGTTTAGCGAACAGACTATATCTTTGTGCTTTTTAGTATCCATCTTAACTTCCCAAACGCTGACCACGCCCACGTTATCCCCTATACTATATTACATATATTCTCATTAGGGGGTCCCACATCCAAATAAATGTTAGGTAGGTTTATTAAAAAAAATAACGTAGCCATTTCAACTTAAAACAATAACATTTTAGCTTTATATACGGGCGTGTACATATAGTAGGTTATACAGAAAAAGATTAAGTTTTACAATCTTAACAATCTTCTCGTGTCTGTGGGATTTTATTCACCCACAACAGCAAATTAGTATTCCATATACATATTTATCTTTGAATGGTTTTTACCTTGTGAAATTTAATTATGCAAATTTTATGTTGCCGTTTTAAAGACAGAGAACTTTCAATGTATTCTTCATCCTTGACTACATTTCTTTCGTACTTTCATTCAGTTTTTTCAACGGCTTATGTGTATATAATTAAATAAACCTACTAACTTTTGAAATGAACTAGCAAGAGGTAGAATATAATTATTATTTGAATAGTTTATGGCTCCAGTATTTTGTAGACTTTTAATAAGAATTCGGTTAATAAGCCAGTAAGGATCTGTGTTTAAAAAAATTAAAATATTTAAAAATTTCGATTTTTTTCTGCTTTCTTTGCTTATAACTTTAAAACGATTCGTTTTGGAACAAAGTCGTAGAGAAATAAAATAAAGATAATTGAATTTTGTATGATATACGATTAGTCAAAAATGTCTTAACGTATTACCTTTTCTGCAATATAGCAATAAATACAAAATAAGGGGGCAAAATACGCCTGTTGTTATTCAATATTTTTAACCACTTTGGAGGCACTTAGAACCTTAGTAATTCACTTAGGAAATTCTTTGTAACATACTTAAATCGTGTACCAAATTTCATTAAAATCAACCTAATAGTTTTTGCATAATAAATTTGCAATCTAAATGTTTTTAAAAAAGTTCAAATTTTTTAAAATCTTTCTGGACAAAAAGTAGACCATTTAGAAGTTGACTACTTTTTTTACATATAAAGAGGTGCTCTACCTATCTAATACACTTTACAGAATTAAAATCGGATTATTTAAGGGGCCTCAGCAATGTTTTAAACTTATAAACAATTTTTTGGCTTATAAACAAATAGTTTAATAATAAAAAAAATTAATTTTTAGCAATGCAAATAATTAAAACCGGTATAATTTGACTTAAACTTTCAAATGGTGTCAGCAGAATTATTGCTATTTTATTTTTTAATCAAAAGTTATTCGCGTTCAAAAATTGCAATTTTTCGAATTATTGAAAGTTCCACTGCGTTTATCACAAAAACTATGCATCCTACGAAAAAACTTGTAAGGACATTTTTTGCTTAGAATTACCCAAGAAATAGAAAAAAATGTTTTATTTTGCGAAAAATCGATGTTATGTAATTCCTCAAGTTCTTTGTTTATAACAATCTTATCGACATCCGGATCAACTGTTACCCAAAAAAATCGTGTTCTACGGGTCAAAAAATACATAAAAATCTTGGGTAAGTCCATCTAAATAAAGGAGCCCGTAGCACCCCCTCCTGGCCACAGGACTAATTTGTTTATAAGCCAAAAAATTGTTTATAATTTTAAAACATTGCTGAGGCTGCTTAAACAATCCGATTTCAATTCTGTAAAGTGCATTAGATAGATGGAGTGCTTCTTTATACGTAAAAAATTGACAAATCTTTGTATGTTCTAGTTTTTGTTGTGCAAGATTTTAAAAAATTTTAATTTTTTAAAAAAAGTTTAGATTGCAAAATTATTATTCAAAATCTAGTAAGTCAATTTTAATGAAATTTGGAGTACGGTTTTAGCACATTACAAAAAATTTTTAAGCGAACTAGGAAGGTTCCAAGTGTAACCTAAGTGATGGAAAATCATTGAATAAGGACAGGCTTGTTTTGCCCACTTATTTTATATTTATTGCTATTTTGCAGCAAGGGTGATAAATTAAGACATTTTTAACCAATCGCATCTGATAGAAAATTTAAGTATCTTTGTTTTATTCCTATACGACTTTGTTCCAAAATGAATCGTTTTAAAGTTATAAGCAAAAAAATTAGAAAAAAAACGAAATTTTTTGAAATTTTTAAATATTTTATTTTTTTTTATTAATGTTAGGGGCATATTTGAGAAGGAGCATAAATCAATTATTATTAACGAAATTATCACCTAACTTTATCCGCAAAAATCTGAATGCCACCTCTTACATCCACCTAAAAACAGATCCTTACTGGTCTATAAGTGAATTGATCAAATGATCGAACTGATAAAATGGAACTGCAGAGCCAATTAAAAAGATTAGTTGGTTACTATCGTAGCATCACAATTTTATTCACTGCCACCCTAAATAGCATGCTTGTATCAATAGGTATACCATACCAATCTCGCAAGTTCTTCAACCATGAAGGCTTTCTTCGTCCTGGTCTGCGTCTGCCTGCTATTTTCCTTTGCATAATATTTTGTAACAAGTCACACAACCAATTGTAAAACCAAAATGTTAATGCGGACTGATTCCCTGCGACAAATGAATCGGAAGAGCCCAAAGAGTTTAACAACCACTCTGCTAGTAGCGTAGATGCCATGATGATGCTATTTTGTAACAACCTACATTTTGGTACCTCTCATTACATGTCCGAGATACTCCAACTTTCTCTTCTTGACGCTTTTTATAATTTCAGTAGTCTTGCTGAGACGTTCTAGTATTGTGGAGTTTCGAATCTTCTCCACCCAAGAAACTTTTAAAATTCTTCTACAGCGCCACATTTCGAAAGCCTCAAGGCGATTTTCATCAATTTTATTCACAGTCTAAGACTCGACACCATAAAGTAAGACCGAGAACACGTAGCAGCGAAGTAGGCGGATCCTCAATGCCAATTTTAGGTCTCTGTTACGTAACACCTTGGACATCCTTCTAAAAACGGCTCTGGCCTGCTCTATTTTGGATCTAATTTCATAGTGACTTTCTGCGTTACAATTTAACTTATTTCCAAGATAAACAATTTGATTAACTTGTTCAGGTTTGGTATTATTTACATACAGTGCGGTGGAATAAGTGTTGCCCCCCCTGTTAACTTGTTTATTTTAAGAATATAAGCAAAATGCTCGAACAGGTCGATTTTTAAACTAACCATAGTATCTTATAGCATCAACGTTTCGAACATTACGCGATCCATCTTCAGGTGAGAGCCATAATTTTGATTTTTTTAAATAGTAAAGTACATCATGTGACACTTCATTTAACAGCTTTTGAAATACTGATTTCAAAAATGTGTAATACTTGAATCCTTTTTGAAATCGTAGGCGCAAAATTGCGGTCGAACTCTTTTTAAACGCATTTATTTTTTTCTAATTCTGAGGAAACTAATAATTAATTTTGATAAATTTAAACGTAGAATAAAAGAATAGGTTAGTACCAAGGGCTGACAGTCCATTAGAATAAACAAGAAGTTTCTTTTGAATGATATATTTGAAATTAAAAATCACACTAAATTTTCTCTTTTTTTCACCACTGTGACTTATTAAATTAAACATTATAGGAGTTCTCAGGGACTTTGGACCATCGAGAATACTGTAATATTTCATTCTGCGTTTAAATTTTTCAAAAGTATTCTTTAGTTTTTTCAGGATTCGAAAAAAATGATTGCATTTAGAAAGAATTCGACCGAAATTTTGCGCCTACGCTCTCAAACAGGAAAAAAGTATTATACATTTTTGAAATCAGTATTTTAAGAGATTTTAAATGAGGTGTCACATGATGTACTTTCCGATTTAAAAAAATCAAAATTATGACTGTCACCTGAAGAGGGATAGCGTAAAGTTCGAAACGTTGATGGTATAATATACTATGGTTAGTTTAAAAATCGACCTGTCCGAGCGTTTTGCTTACATTTTTAAAATAAACAAGTTAACAGGGGGTGGGCAACACTTATTCTACCGCACTGTATATAGACGGTTTTATATTCTGTTGTTTACTTATTACAAGTACCTATTTTTGTTTTGCATATGTCCACATTCAGACCCGCTTCCTTACAGCTCAGGACTCTATCAAGTAATGTTTGCAGATCTTCTTGAGCAGAAGCTAGGAGTACTGTGTTGTCCGCATATCGCAAATTATTGATGACTTAACCGTTCACAATTATTATTCCTTCTTGTTTTTCCGGAAGTGCATGGGATGTTATTGGTATTAATATACTATTGGGCTTTGAACAATGCAAAAATGTCGGCAGATAAGTATTTGATAGAATAAATGTGAAGGTCAATTTTTAAGGGACCTCTGTAATAACAGCTGCACCAACTCCGTGTCCGATGTTGAATGCGTCGGTAAATATTTAAACCAGTCTGTGTCTGCTACATAGATAAAGAATATATACTACTCGTCTGCTACTTCAGCTCTGCTTAAAGATTGCGGGATTTGTTTGGTGTTTTAAGCTTAATGATAGTACATTGATTTTCGGTTTCTCAACAGTCCATGGAGTGGAAAACAGTTGTCGAAGTTTACTGGAAAAACTTTTGGAGCATATTATTACAAGAATAAAAAACCGCTAAACGGCGTAAAAGTGAGTGGCGCATACAATATTCCAGCAACAAGAGATCTGATATGAATATAACGTGGCGCGAAAATGTATTTTCATTTTGATGCAAAACAAAATTCTAGTTTTATTTTAAAAGATGTTTCCATAATATTTGCTCAGTTTGAAGTAAACGCGCCACAAAAGAGTAACTTTGATACATTTTGAATTTTGAAACTCTTTTGTGGCGCCTTTACTTCAAATTTAGCAAATATTATGGAAAAATCTTTTAAAATAAAACTAGAATTTTGTTTTGCATCAAAATGAAAATATATTTTCGCGCCACGTAATATTCATATCAGATCTTTTGTAGAGCTGGAATATTGTATGCGCCACTCATTTTTACGGCGTTTAGCGGTTTTTTATTCTTGTATCAGGAGTTTTTCAAAGTTATTTATAAATTAAATGTATGAAGTTGAATGCAGTGTTTCTCGATTACACATTAAGCTTTATAAAATGGTCGCCTTTGTCGCACTACCTCCAAAATGATCTAATATCCATCGAATGTACACTAGATTTTTTTCTATTCGAAATAGATTGAAAAAATATTGGGATGACCGGTAAATAAACTCGGATTACCCATTGCCAGATCAAATTTAGCGTCGTAACCACTACAACTACATAAACCATTTCGGGAATAATCGTTAGTTGGATTATACTTTTGTAGCTTAATAACTTCTAAGCGGCTTAACCGATTTTGATCACTAAACATGAGTTTGAAACGTATTGACAAGCAGTATCTGGTGCATCTAAGGGCAAGTATGATAACTGAAGCTATTACAGGAATTATTGAGCTTGAAAAACCGTTTTTTCCCGTAGATAATAAATTTGATCATACTTATGAAGCCTATAACTTAAAAAATTCGAATTTTTCCGGATATGAGGTATACACCGTTAGATTCGTCTAGAGTCCTTCTACAAACGCTCAGTTATTGGCGCTATTCGTAGATTGAAATTTTGAGTAATTGTAGAAAAACCAAAACCTTCAAAGTTTAGTTTTTCAGTTTTTCTGCTATACTGAGCCGTGTGTATGTCTGATCCTGACGGCTTACACACCATTTGAAAGCTTAACTCAACACTATTGATTTGGTGTATTTGAGGTTCTCATACATACACCATATTTCTGAGCTCGGTAACTTTTGAATGGTATAACCGATTTTCAAAATTAGACATGCGTTGGAAAGGTAATGATCAGTACTATTAGAAGCCACAAAGGTCGGACATAAATTTTCGAATTTTTTGGGAGTTTTGGGGACGAGAACGAAAAACAGACCCTAAATAGGAAGGGCCGTAAAATCCACACCCTTGGACCAAATGGATGGTTGACATATGAATGGGTGAGTCTTTTCCTGAACTTTAAGATGGGAGTTGGCCCAATTTTCAATTCAGTCAGATTTAGAAAATCGAAAATTTCGTGTATACATATATTATAATGTCGCGTGTAGGGGGGTGTGGGTGTGCGCCACTGGCAAGAACTGCCGTTCTCTGGTAATTAAGTAATAAAAAACACCATTTAGGCTTCAATATTTGATAAAGCTAATACAATAACTGACCATCAAAGTGTTTCTTACACCCTTAAAATTAACTACCCACTGAAAGTATTGCAAGACTACCATTAATACTACCACTCTTGTTAATTTCTTCTACGGCATTGTAGAACAACAACTTAATTGTAGTATTTAAACAAATAAATAGAATATTCCAACTAACCACTTAAAATCAAATAACATTTTATAATTATAGTCTATTAGCTATAAAAATACAAGAAATTCAACTTTCTATACTGGGATGGATATTTGACATAATTGTTTTAATTGGAATTTATGATATTTTGCAAAGAGGCTAATAGTTCTTTGAATTTTATGTTTAAATACATGATGTGTCGGGATAAAAAAATAGTTTGATGCGTTTTTCAGTATGTCTACGTTTAATAGATCAGTCTAATCAGTCTAATAATATGAATTAAGCCAATTTTTCTGTAAACATCTTCTTCTTAAAGTGCCTATCCGTTCCGGATGTTGGCGATCATCATGGCTATCTTGACTTTGTTTACTGCAGCGCGGAACAGTTCCGTGGTAGTCGTGTTATACCACTTACGTAAATTTTGAAGCCAGGAAATGCGTCTTCTTCCCGGTCCTCTTTTACCATTTACCTTCCCTTGGAGAATCAGTTGGAGAAGGCCGTAACGTTCTTGATTTCTCATTACATGTCCTAGATATTCTAATTTTTTTGTTTTGATGGTCATGAGAATTTCACACTCTTTTCCCATTCTACGCAGGATTTCCACATTGGTAATTCGGTCAACCCAGGATATACGTAAGATGCGCCTGTAACACCACATTTCGAAAGCTTCGAGCCGATTCATAGATGCAACAGTTAGTGTCCATCCTTCCATTCCGTAGAGCAGAACTGAGAATATGTAGCATTTCAACAGACGGTATTTTGTTTTTAATGCTATGTCTCGACTGTTGAAAATGGGTCTCATTCTAACGTATGCTGCTTTCGCTTTTATTATTCGCTGTTTAATTTCTGTTGAGTGGTCCCATTGGCTATTTAAATTCGTACCCAAATATGTATATTGCTCAACTCTTTCGATATTCTGTTGGTTGATTGTTAGTTGAGCGTTTAGTATTGGTTTCTTACTAATTGTCATAAATTTGGTCTTCTTTATGTTAAGAGCTAGTCCTTATCTGTTGCTGACTTCAGTTATACGATTTGTTAATATCTGTAAATCATTGAGATTATCGGCAAAAACTATGGTGTCATCTGCATATCTAATGTTATTCAACCATTCACTATTTATTAATACTCCTTTGGCACAACCGTCTAGAGCTTCCTTAAATACCCATTCAGAGTAAATATTGAATAGTAGTGGAGATAAAATACAGCCCTGTCGTACTCCACGTTCTATTGCAATTTTAGCAGATAACTGGTCTTCTATTTTGATTTTGGCCGTTTGATTGTAATAAATGTTTCTGATAATTCTTAGATCTTTGTTGTCAATTCCAATTTCTTGCATCAGAGTTATTAACTTGTCATGTTTTACTATGTCAAATGCTTTCTGGTAATCTATAAAGCATACGTGTATATCACAGTTTACATCCCTGCATCTCTGAAATAGCACTTGCACAGCAAAAAGGGCCTCACGTGTTCCTAGAGTATCACGAAATCCGAATTGTGTTCTTGTTAGTTGTTCCTCGCATTTTGTATATATTCGTTTGTGAATGACCTTTAGAAATGTTTTAAGTAAATAGCTCATAAGGCTTATAATTCTATAGTCTTCGCACTTTCTTGCATTGGGTTTTTTGGAAGATTTATAAAAGTTGATTCTAGCCATTTTTGGGGAATTATGCCTGGGTCATATATATTGTTAAATATATTTGTCAACCATTTTATGCCGTCGTAGTCCATAAGTTTTAAGAATTCGGAATGAAAATGATCAGGGCCTACTGTTTTACCATCTTTGGTACTCTTGATGGCATACGTTACTTCTACAACTGTAAGTGGAGGTCCAGATTCGCAATTGGTGTTTGTTGTGATGCCAGTGTTACTTCGTATATCTTGAAAAGTTTTTTCCGCGTATTTAATCCAAATATCCCTTTTCTGTTCTATTTCCAATACTACGTTTCCCTGACTATCTGTCAGAAATCCAGTGTTCTTGTGTTTATATAAGCCTGCAGCTTCTTTTATCTTTTTATGGAGGTTAAACGAGTCATGTTTTTGTTGTAATAACTCTATCTCTGTACATTTCGAGCTTAGCCAATTTTCTTTTGCTATTATAATAGCCCTTTTAATTTCGTTATTTATTTTGTTGTAGTTATTCTTATTATCTTTAGCCTTTCTTCTGTCTTCCATCATACATAGAATCTCCTCTGTCATCCATTATTTTTTCTTTGTTCTTTCATGTCTTAAGTATTTCTCTGATATTTCTTGACTTACCTTGGGTATCTTTTCTAGTTCTAACTCTGTGCTATCTATTTCTGTATGAACCCACGTTTCTTCTTTTAGGCGTTTTTGTACCTTTTCTTTTAACATTTAACGTACCTTTTCTGTAAAAATATGCAAGATAAATTCAAGAATAACGACTTGGATTCTGAAAAATTAACTACATACATATTTGTATGGAACATTTAACGCGAATAGTGTTATATTATTTGCACGTTGTTACATTCATTTCTGGTTATCTTCTAAAACAGCGTTTCTCAATCTGTGGTACATGTACCACTGGTGGTACATCTCATTATTTGCGGTGGTACACAAGACACAAAAAAAAATTAAAATAGTAGTGCTTAGTAAATCTTGATAATACAATCTAAAAATATAGGTGGAACCCAAACAAGTCGCCTAGGATGCTAATCAATTTCATCAGAAGTATTGGCATCCTAGACTTTAACTAGATTAAGGTATGCACAAAAGATCTTTATAGGTCGAAGAGCTGAGAGGCTCCATAGCCTTAACGACCTCACATAATCTAATCTAAGTGGTACCCAAAATAATAAAAAGAACTGTAGGTAGTACATGACTCAAAAAGTTTGAGAGCCCCTGTTCTAAAAGTTTTCTGTTACTGGCTTGCGTTCTTTGCATTATAGTCCAGAGAAATAAGGTTTTTGTCCGGACACTTAAGCAGCCAGGTTGCAAATGGATTTTTTGGGTACTAGTGTATACCTAATACATTATAAATACAAAAATGCCCGTCACAGTTCGGACGAGAAACTTAGTTATTAACAAATAAGGGTCAAAATGGCAGTTTTTTCGTTTAAATCGCTACAGTTAAAAATAGGGTAATTAAATATCTTATTTATAATATTCTTCTTTTTGTAGATGAGCCAAGGTTTAAAATGGCACTTTTTGAATTTTGGTCCGATACTTTTTTGTTTCGGAAAGTGCAAAATCAGACTAAAATTTCAAAAATAAAAAATGTGCTATAACTTTTGCGAAAATGGCCTTAAGACTTTCATATTGCACGAAAAGTTGATTCAAACATTCCACATACTGCACAAAAAATTTTAAGACGATTCGTCAATTATTAAATTTTATTCAATTTGTTTATCGCAAAGAGCTTTTTTTCGCAATGTTATTGTTCAGAAAATAATAATGACATAGCAATTCTGTGGAAACCACATGCAAGAGTAATAGTTATATTTTTAAAGTATTGAAAAAAATTATTAAAAAGTCGTTTTTATCACTCCGAAAAAAGTTTAGTAAAATAGAGTCATTTTTGGCTTCTAAACAATTTGAATAACTTTGTTAATATTGACTATAGAGTAAATCTACATTAGGATTTCAAAATCTGGTATTTTTATACGAATTTTCAGAAAAAAACTTTTTGCCTAGGTTAATTAGGTTCAAAGTTAGCCATTTTTATTCTTTAATTCGCAGTTACTTCTATATACATCAAATTCTCCTGTAACAGTGTTAGTTACCATACTACTCTGAAACGGCTTGGCCGATTTTTATAAAATTTTACACGTTTATCCTGTAGGATGTTGAAGAGGTTTTAATTTATTTTTTATATCCATAAGTTATAAGGGGGGTTGTCCCCCCTGCCATTTTTTTTATTTTTTGGACAAAATTATCTACTTTAATTTTATATGATGTAGAATTAAAAAATACATACAACCCTTAATTTTCACTCTTCTATCACCAACCCCTATTTGTTAATAGCCATTTATATATTTACATCTATAAAATTCTCCTGTAACAGTGTTAGTTTCCATACTCCTTTGAGACCGCTTGACCGATTTTTATGAAATTATATATGTATATTCGGTAGGTCTTAGAATCGGTCGTAATCTATTTTTCATATCCCTGAGTGATAAGGGGAGTTCCCCCTAACATTTTGTAATGTTAGGTGGGGTTGAGTGTACATAACGTACTCTATAAGACTACGTAGTGTAGTAAACAGAGGTTGTACCTTGCAAAATGGACACAAGTCCGGTTTTATTTTTTTTCTGGCATATCAAGGGGTGCTTATTATAAGACTAACTTTTTCTGAAAAAATTTCGCCCCGGAACCCCCCTTTTCACCCCTTTAAAGGGGGTAATTTGTGGTTTTTGCGGAACGTAGTCCTTCCTGTACCTTTTACAAAAAATTTCTTTTATAGAAATATGAAGAGGACTATATTTTCTACGATTTATTTCTGACAGCACATCTCTATCATCCACCGTTTAGCAAGGGTGACGCCCCAAAGTTGCCAAGTTTTTAAAAAAGATGTTTTAAAAAAAAATATATTTTTCCCTAACTGCAACGGAAATTAAAAAGAAATTTTGCGAAAATTATTCACAAATAGATGTTTGATTTTTTGGTATAGGTTTCACTTAAGGGTAATTGCCCTTTTTTTAATTACAGGGTGTTACATTTTAAAAAACCCCTTTTTATACCATCTGAACCGTTTATGCTAGAGTAAAAAGACTTTCAGCGATTACCCAAGTACTGGTGTTATTTACAAATTTGTATAATATATCCCCATTTTTTCCCCGAAACCACCCCAAAAAAAAGAAGAATTAATAAATAAAGTGATTTTCTTGGAATCCTTCACACACAATGCCCTTCATTAATATGCTTCATATATAATTTTGTGCACGTTATTATTACCCATGCATGGACACTAAAAGCGATTTCCTAGTGCAACCCCTGTAGCCAAAAAAAAATAAATAAAATGGGGGGTTGAAAATTTTTTTTTGTTTTTTGCTTTTTGATCCATATGGGCATATGCTTCATCAACAGTGCTTTTCAAAAATATATATGGTTATTGCAACATCCCGGCGGAAACCACCCCTATCCTTGAAAATATACTGCAGAAACTACCCCTATACCTTGGCGAGCATGTTTTTACGATTTTCTCATTACCTATTCATTTTTTTTAAACAAAACTTATACAAGGTTAAAGACCACCATTTACTCTAAAAATTAGGTCCTATTCATTTTTTTCGTTTACGCAACCGTTACGGCACAGTGGCGCCGTAAACCTCATATATGCTTTGGCGGGCTCCAGTTTTTGTTTTTTTTCGTCATCTGTTCGTTTTATTGATAAAGTACTTATGTAAAATAAAACAACACAGTGTAACCTACAAATCATGATCTATGCATATTTTACATTCTTTGCTCCCCAAAGCCACAGTGGTGGCCCAAAATAAATTGTTTCATATTTTCGCCACCTACACGCATTTTATTGCGTTAATGCTACCTTAATAGCACAATATTCACCCCTAAGTGGTCGCTAAGCAGTGGCGGATCCAGGGAGGGGTGATGGGGGCGATCACCCGCACCCCTCTCAAACCAAAGTGATATTATATTTGAAGATTATAAAAATATTCATTTATTTTTATAGAAAAACTTATATTATATTAATATTATTTTTATCAGAATGATTTTTTATGCTTTAGCGACAGTGGCGGATCCAGCATCGTTAAGAGGGGGGTGCCAATTGGTTAAATTTCTATAAAAATAAATGAATATTTTTATAATCTTTGAATATAATATCACTTTGGTTTGAGAGGGGGGAGGTGATCACCCTCATCACCCCTCCCTGGACCCGCCACTGCTTAGCGACCACCTAAGGGTAAATATTGTGCTATTAAGGTAGCATTATGCAATAAAATGCGTGTAGGTGGCGAAAATATGCAAAAATTTATTTTGGGCCACCACTGTGGCTTTGGGGAGCAAAGAATGTAAAATGTGCATAAGTTATAATTTATAGGTTACACTCTGTTGTTTTATTTTACATAAGTACTTTATCAATAAAATGAACAGATGACGAAAAAAAAAACAAAAACTGGAGCCCGCCAAAGCATATATGAGGTTTACGGCGCCACTGTGCCGTAACGGTTGCTTATACGAAAAAAATGAATAGGACATAATTTTTAGAATAAATAGTGGTCTTTAACCTTGTATAAGTTTTGTTTAAAAAGAATACATAGGTAATGAGAAAATCGTAAAAACATGCTCGCCAAGGGATAGGGGTAGTTTCTGCAGTATATTTTCAAGGATAGGGGTGGTTTCCGCAGAGATGTTGCAATAACCATATATATTTTTGAAAAGCACTATTGATGAAGCATATGCCCATATGGATCAAAAAGCAAAAAACAAAAAAAAATTTCAACCCCCCATTTTATTTATTTTTTTTTTGCTACAGGGGTTGCACTAGGAAATCGCTTTTGGTGTCCATGCATGGGTAATAATAACGTGCACAAAATGATATATGAAGCATATTAATAAAGGGCATTGTGTGTGAAGGATTCCAAGAAAATCAATTTATTTATTAATTCTTCTTTTTTTGGGGTGGTTCATGGGAAAAAATGGGGGTGCATTATACAAATTTGTAAATAGCACCAATACATGGGTAATCGCTGAAAGTCTTTTTACTTTAGCATAAACGGTTCAGATGGTATAAAAAGAGGTTTTTTAAAATGTAACACCCTGTAATTAAAAAAAGGGCAATTACCCTTAAGTGAAACCTATACCAAAAAATCAACCAATTATTTTTGAATAATGGCCGCAGGATTTCTTCTTAATTTCCGTTACAGTTAGGGAAAAATATATATTTTTTAAAAACATCTTTTTTAAAAACTTGTCAACTTTATGGCGCCACCCCCGCTAAACGGTGGATGATAGAGAGATGCTGTTGGAAATAAATCGTAGAAAATATAGTCTTCTTCATATTTCTATAAAAGAAATTTTTTGTAAAAGGTACAGGAAGGGCTACGTTCCGCAAAAACCACAAATTACCCCCTTTAAAGGGGTGAAAAGGGAGGTTCCGGGGCGAAATTTTTTCAGAAAAAGTTAGTCTTATAATAAGCACCCCTTGATATACCAGAAAAAAAATAAAGCCGGACTTGTGTCCATTTTGCAAGGTTCAACCTTTGTTTCCTACACTAACGAGTACATATAAATTAAAAAAAATATGATCAAAATTTATCAACAAGTTGTATTGCATGTATTTTAGTAATTCCCCTCCACCGACCACGAATTAATTCCGTTCGGGCGCCATTTTTAAAGCTTTATTAACTACTCTGTTGAGGTTCAAAGTTTACTCAAACTTTTACACATAACATATATATCTTCAACTTCAAAATGGCTCTAGTTAGGTTGCTTAGTTGTTATAAACAAAGTAGCCGTCAATTAAATAAAAAAAAGTGGCTAACTTTGACCGTAATTAACCTAGGCGAAAAGTTTTTCTTTGAAAATTTGTATAAAAATACCAGTTTTTCAAATTCTATTGAAGTTTTAGCTTACAGTCAATATTAACAAAGTTATTCAAATTGTTTATAATCCAAAAATTACTCTATTTTAGTAAAATGTTTTCTGTGTGATAAAAATGACTTTTTAATGTTTTTTTAAATGCGTTGAAAACATGACTATTCTTCTTTCATGTCGTTTTCACAGAACTGATGTATCATTATTATTTTCTGAACAATTACATTGCGAAAAAAAACTCTTTTGGATAAACAAATTGAATAAAATTTAAACTAATTGACGCATCGTTTTAAAATTTTTAAATTTTTGTGCATTGTACTCAACTGTGTGCAACTTTTCTCAACTTTTCATGCAATATGAAAGTGAAAGTCCTAAATTCATTTTCGCAGAAGTTATAGCAAAATTTTTATTTTCGAAATTTTAGTTTTATTTTGCAATATCCGAAGCAACAAATAATCAGACCAAAATTCAGAAAACGCTATTTTTAACCTTGGCTCATCTACTAAAAGAAAAATATTATAAATAACACATTTAATTACCCTATTTTTACCTGTAGCGATTTAAACGAAAAAGCTCTAATTTTTAACCCTTATTTGTTAATAACTAAATTTCTCGTCCAAACTGTGACGGGCATTTTTGTATTTATAATGTATTGGGTATATAGTACCCAAAAGACCCATTTGAAACCTGCCTGCTTAAGTGTCCCGAACATAGTATATTTTTGCCTTATTTCCCTGGTGTATTACTATTATAGGTTCATTGATTTCCTCTTCATGGTATGGCAAAGGTCCAATATTATCTTCAATATCATTTGCTGTCTTTAGACAAGATATCATCCAAGAAAACATATGATGCTCCGGAGGAATAAACGGTAGCAAATCGATCATGTCTTGATTTTTGAACTCCCCAACAGATCTGTTTCATGGATAAAGTTTTTCATGAGGAACATTCTTTAGAGCTACGGGCCTTCCTTTTCTTCCAGTCGGCTGTAAGTTTATGACCTTATACTTCACCATATTCACACCTTATTTATTAAGGAATATCTTTTGTAGTTTGATCCATTGAATTTTCAAACAGTTGAAAGGATAGTTACTAGTGTTTTTCTTCCTCTTGCTCATATTTCTTTCTAAAATATTAGTTGCAAAAACAGTTGTCATTTGTCATTTTATTTACAATAAACTTATTTTTATTTCCACACTTTGCCATGATGTCATGCCAGTCTTCTGGAATATACAGGGTGTCCCGAAAAGATTGGTCATAAATTATACCACATATTCTGGAGTCAAAAATAGTTCGATTGAACCTAACTTACCTTAGTACAAATACGCTCATAAAAAAGTTATAGCCCTTTGAAGTTACAAAATGAAAATCGATTTTTTTCATTATATCGAAAACTATTAAAGATTTTTTATTGAAAATGGACACGTATCATTCTTATGGCAGGATCATCTTAAAATATAATTATAGTGAGATTTGTCCACCCCATAAAAATTTTATGGGGGTTTTGATCCCTTAAACCCCCTCAAACTTTTGTGTACGTTCCAATTAATTCATTACTGTGGTACCATTAGTTAAACACAACGTTTCTAAAACTTTTTTGCATCTTAGCATTTTTTCGATAAGCGAGTTTTTATCGAGATGCGGCTTCTTTTTTAATATATTTACATACAATTTTTATGGGAGTTTTGTTCCTTTAAACTCCCCAAATGTTTGTGTACGTTGCAATTAAACTATTATTGTGGTACCATTAGTTAAACACAGTGTTTTTAAAACTTTTTTGCTTCTTAGTCTTTTTTTGATAACTCACCTTTTATCGAGATGTAGCTTCTTTTTCAAAATATACCTAAAAATGTGAATTATAAATAAATTTTCATATTATTACCAGGTCTCTATAATCGTACTTAACCGTATACAAATATGTGGTGGATTCGATAAATATTCAAAATATCTCGATAAACACTGGCTTATCGAAAAAGTCCTAAGAGGCAAAAATGTTTTAAAAATAGTGTGTTTAACTAATGGTGCTACAATAATAATTAAATTGGAACGTACACAAAAGTTTGGGGGGGTTTAAGGGAACAAAACTCCCATAAAATTTTTATGGGGTACACAAATTTTACTTTAATTTTTATTTAAGATTCTACTGCCATAAGAATGCCACATGTCCATTTTCAATGAAAGATCTCTAAGAGTTTTCGATATATGAAAAAAAATTGATTTTCATTTTGTAACTTCAAAGGGCTGTAACTTTTTGTGTGTGCACTATTGTATATAGGTAAGCGAGGTTCAATCAACCTATTTTTGACCCCAGAATCTGTGGTATAATTTATGACCAATCTTTTCGGGACACCCTGTATATGATCTGAATAGTAGGTACTATGTCAGTGGATTATTTGAAAAATGGACTTAAATTTTTTTAAAGTTTATTACTTATGCCACTTTCATTCTCCCTAGCTCAATATTGTCGACTTCATAGAAAAAAAAGATTCTACGATAATATTAAAATTATAGTATTCGCATAAAACAACTAATTTAATAATGTTTTTTATAAGGTCAGTTCGGATTACAAATTTAAATTACTTCATCAACTACTTGATTATTAACAGTTTCACTTTTCAATAAAGAGATAAATAATGGAATATTTTACAAGTACGAGTATAATAACAAGGCACATAGATTCCCAAATTCGTCCTTCAAAAATACTTAAGATATGTTACTTATTAATGTATGCGGAAAAAACATTAAATGTATATACATATAAAATTAAAGGTACGCTCCCAAATTGGACATGTCGAACATGCCTTAACTGGTCAACATCCACAACAATGCTAAATGATTCATATGTAATGGTCAGTGAGCCCAGGTAGTGGAATTTTTATAATAGACCAGGGCATTTAGGAAAAAGCAAATTTATTTATACAGCATCTATCAACCTATCAACTTTTTGCATTGGGTTCAGAATAACGTCAGGAAAAAAGTCGACAATCGAAAAATGGGTGGAAATGCATAATTGCTTTTAAAATGCATCCAAAAGCGCATAAAAAATAGACATGCCAAAATCAGTTTATTAAGAGCCAGATTTTGTTACTCTGGCGTTTTTTAACCGGTCCGATGACCAACCTTTTTGAAGTTATACTTCTTTACCGGCGATAGAGGGTAAATTTTTATATGGGAAAACCTAGCGACCGGGCGCATGCGCATTATAACTTTGTTCTGATTGGATGTTCAAATGACATGTCAAAAATTATTCAATATGGCGGCTGTGGCACAGCTGTAGTTAGATTATTTATGGTTGTTGCGTTTTAAAATTTGTGTGAAAAGAAACAACAAACAAAAGTTAGTTAATAGTTATACTGCCTTTTTAAATAGTTTTCATATACCTATATTTTTGGACTTTTGGACTATTTTGGACAAGGAAAACTCATTCTAATTTGGTAAGTAGTTTTTATTATAATCATATTGTAATTATACATTTGGATTAGGTTGAAATACATACATTTATTTTCACAAGAATGCGGATTTTAGAGAGAAATCCCAAATTAGGTTCGATTTTTATTTTTAAATTATGATTTATTGGCGTAGATTTATTTATCTAGTAGGTATGTAATGCTTTGATTTACATACTTAATTTGATTACCAACAAAAGTTCTACCAATCTTCATCTAATATATTGTTTTCTTACTGTTTTGTTATATTTTTATATTTTCTTCCACAAAATTTAAACTACATAATTTAATTTTCAAAACAACTGTCAAACAGTAAAACGTTCAGTTACCGTATTTTTCCACATGATAAATAATGTGGGATTGGACGAGTGAGTCTACGCTTCGATTACGAGTCAAAGCGGCACGAAATTCAAGGGTTCAATTCCCGATACAAGTTTTATTTTTTTATTTTTTTATGCATGTTATGATTGTAAGTATATTTGTTATATAATTTTTTTTTTCAGAAAATGCGTATTTAAAATTTTTGCCAACAATTATTATCGTTCAGAAATCATTTTTTCTTTGTGGCATTTTTCAATGTGTTTGTGTGCGTTTTATTCTTTTATTTTTTTAAATTTTTGGTATTGTCTTAAAAATCACATAATATGTAGTAGAAGTATAACTTCTTACGTGCGTACAAAGTACACACACATTCTTTTTTTGTTACACGGATGACCAACGGGGGTCAAAATGACCCCAAGTCAAAAATGACAATTGACAAAAAAAATAAGTTGTTTTAAGAAATAAAATAATGTATTCGTAATTTTAATGTTACTGTTGTATAAATAAGTGATAAATAAACATTAGTAACACATATTTTTAATTACAACTGAACAAAAACAGGAATCATCGTTTTAAACTTAGAAATAAAGAAATTTTAAAATATAATAATTTACGTCGCCACAGGTTTAACAAACATTTTTTTTTCAATATTGGAATGTTTCTTATATACAATTCCACATAATAGACGGTATTTACTTAATATAAAATTGGAACATGGAAGGTCAAGGGAGTTTGTCTTTGACCCAAAAATCAGAAAAAAAAATTTTCGTAAAATACATATAGGGGATTTTTTTATTACAAAATATGGGGGTACTTATCTAGAATGATAATAAAGTCAAATAAAAAAATAATGAGTTTAAAATTGAAAATATTTCTGAATTTATTAAATAAAAACATGCATTGGGGTCAAAATTTACCCCCTTGGTTAAGGGTCGAAGGTTAAGGTCGCTGAACACGAATACGCCATCAGAACCGACCCCCGGAGCACCTCGTGCTCACGGTTACTTCTAAGGCACGTCCTTTGGAGTTTCGAGGGTTTTTCGTCATTATATTGATGCAAACAGATTACTACGGGGTTTTTGGGGTCGATAAACACGAATACGTCATCAGAACTGACCCCCCAGAGCACTAGGTGCCCAGCGTCACTGCTGAAACATGTAGTCTTCTGAAGTTTGCGTTGTTGAACACGAATATGTTATCCAAACCGACCCTTAAAGCACTCAGGACACCTTGTGTCCTCATAATTCCAGAAGATGACGTACATATCAGTCACCCTGGGAACTAGGTGCTCCGAGGGTCGGTTCTGATGTCATATTCGTGTTCACGAACCCCAAAAATCCCCGAACAATCTGTTTTCATCAATTTAGTGCTCGAAACCCTCAAAACCCTCTAAACTCCTGAAGATGACCTGCCTTACCAGTGATCCTGGGCACAGGTACTACAGGGTTCCGTTTTGATGGGGTAAAATAGCGCCCTGTAGTCGGCTTCAATTCTGTCTTAATACGATCACAGGGCGTTCGATCTCTAGGTTATTTAACAGAACTCTGTGTTTTGAACTATAAAAATCATCCAAAGTTAATCTACACAATAAACTGAAAAGTAATATCTCATTAAAAATTCTAAGTAAAAAATCACTCCAATTAGTAGAACGTAATCGTCAGTAAATACAACCAATTAAAGCCACATTTATTTAATATGTTACTGATTTCATTACATTTTTAACATGTTTGGACTTTATTCCACCGATAGCCAAGCATTAAAAACATTTTTGATCACATCAAACTATTCAATTTTGCATTAACTGTACTCGTAATATTTTTGAAACAACACGTACAAATTCCGTGATATTTTGGTAGTTCAAATATCTAATTGTTATTCTCACATTAATTGTTAACTCTATAGACAACATTAATGAATTATTATATTAAAATGATCACTTTAATGGATATAAGATTACACTAATAATAATATAAAATTACAGTAGGTATACTTATTAGTCTAGTTGTCAGAGAGAAAAATGCTCGAGTCTCTAAAAGTATACAAACAAGCTGAATTTTACCGAGAATGTCAATTTTGAGTCCCAAAAACGATGCAAAAAGATTTGCCATTCCTACCCGTAGGCCTCCCTCTTAAAACCCCTCTCGTAGGGGAGAAAACGCAAAAAAAAATCGATTTACCAAGAATCTGTACGCATAGAAAAAGTGTTTCAAACAAGAAATATAGCTGAGATAATTTAGAACAAAATGTATTAGCACTTTTTGCAAAGAATAAACAGTCCTCTCATAGTCATAAACAACGCTTTGAAACGATCAGGCGACTTTGAATCTCAGCTACGCGCACGAAATTAATTTTTTAAATAAAGTTTGTATCAACTCAACGGTAAAAAACTGTCGACAAAAATAAAAAAAAGTTTTAAAGGTGAAGTGTTTCCAATTTCAAAAGTAAGTATCCAATTATTTGCATTGTATTTCAAATGAGGTCAATTCCTATAAAGCTGTTAAATAAATAAATGATGCGCGATTATTAAATAAATAAATAATGAACATAATTAACAATTACTTCATTTTTTTTTAATTTTTGTTTCACTTTCCAAAAATTCATGTTTTTTATGATAACATTTTCCTTGTTTGGTGCTCACGGTAACTGTTGGCGATCATCATAGCAATTTGTATCTAGTTGAAGAATCCAGTAAATAGACCAACAGTTGACCTCTTAAACCACACACGCAATCTTTCAATACGTCTTCCAGATCTTTGTCTATACTTTTTTTTATTTTCCCGGTTTCTTTATAGCGTTTTCCACCTTCCGGTTCCCAGTTTCCAGCTTTTTTCCTTCTTTCCCTTGGCGTCCTTTTTAAAATTTGTTTTGGCAGCCTGTCGTCGTCCATTCTTTCTACATGACCATACCAGATCAGTTGTCTTCTTTGAATTTCGTCTATGATGGTTGACTTGACTCCCATTATATTTCTGATTAGGTCATTTTGTATTCTTTCAAGCCTTGATCTACTAGCTGATCTTCTCGAGAAGTAAATTTCAAATGCAAGTAGGTGTCGCTCTAGGGATTTAGTAGACCAATCAAGTTAGTAAAAAATAAGCCGTTTTTTGACATAATTGAAAAGACGAGGTTTGACAGTTGAAATGTGTAGTATGAGATATTACAAAAGGGCTACCATCTTGGGATTCATCAATTTTTTAGTGGAACAATTTTTAAATAAACAATAAAAACGTCAAACTTAGTTTTGTGCTCATAACTTAAAAACTTGTTTATTTAGAGATTTGACGTTCACAGGTAACTTTTTTAGAATAAAAAGATACATCGAATGAGATACGCTAAATGAAAATCGGTTAATAAACAAAAAAGTTATTGCAAAACAGACGACAAAATCACTGTTTTTTAATATTGTTAATAACAATTTTATTGTTTATTAGAATATGTTTAAATTTACCTACACGTGAGGGCATTATGGTGTTTGAATGGTGTGCAAAAAATGGTCCAGATCTGTTTAACAGTTTTCGCAAAATTGAATTTGTTTATAAATTTTTTTGAAAAACGAGCTAATTTCTGAGGCTGGTCCAGTTAATATAGCTGAATGTATCTCAATAATCCTTCGTTAGTCCGGAGCTCATTTCCTTCGTTAAGATGTATACTAACAGCCTATGAAAAAAAAAGTAAAAAAAAATTACACATACGTACACAAAATTATTTGTTAATAAATAGCAGTTTTTAAGCTTATAAACAATTACAATAATTTCGTAGAAATTAGATCAAATTAAATGGCAGTAAAAAATACGGAAAGCTGGTTAAAATACACAATCTCTAAAAAAAATTTTAGGTCGTACGACCCTTGGGGTCTGAGATAGCCCCTTTTTTTGAAAAAATCACTGTTACGTTAATTAATAACACTAAGATCTGAAATTAACCAATATTTTATAAGAAAAGTCAAAGTTTTTAACAAAGTTTTTAGCAAGAAAAAATGTTAAAAATTGTTTAAACAGTAGTGTTACAAACAAAAAGTATTTTGCGTTCCGACTAAAGTAAAAAATAGCGGACGTAGTCGACTGACTGAATAGTGGGCGCGGTTGCCGACCGGCAGCAACTCCTAAAATTACGTTATACCGACCACAAAAATCAACTTTAAAGTGAATAACAAATTTTCGTCATTCCTTATGTTTTCGAGGTCTCCGAATCCGAATATGGAGTTTATTTTTTTCTAGAATTAGTGGAACATGTTCAAAAATCAAATTTTATGCCAAAATGCGATAAATCAATTTTGATGATTTTTCAATTTTAACTCACTGTATTTTTGGTCGCTGTAAATATTTCCTTTTGAAAATTTTACTGTGCTATCTTTAAAGCATTTAGATAACAATGAGATTTGTCCAAAATGATTAAACACATTAAAAGAGAAGTTGTTAATTTTTAAACATTTTGTCGTCAGATTTCGTTAGTTTCATGCTTACAAAAAAAGTTGAGTGACAAACTTTTAAGTTTATAATTTTAACTAACACAGAAATAAAATATAATTCATGAAGAAGTTTTCCAAAAAAATTTAATTTAAAATATGCAATAGGAAAAATGTTATGTGACTTTATAGACGAGCGGCACACTAGCACACCCCAAAAAAAGCTAGTAATACTTTATATTTTTGATGGTGCTGAAAACGAAAATTAGGTTTGTTTTGAAAAAATGCCCCTTTTTTGAAAAAATCACTGTTACGTTAATTAACAACACTAAGATCTGAAATTAACCAATATTTTATAAGAAAAGTCAAAGTTGTTAACGAAGTTTTTAGCAAGAAAAAATGTTAAAAATTGTTAAAACGGTAGTGTTATAAACAAAAAGTATTTTGCGTTGCGACTAAAGTAAAAAAAAATAATGGGCGTAGCCGAATGAGAATAAATTCGCGGACTACCATTCGCTAACGCTAGACCGTTGCAGCCCATTTTTAACATTGACAGTATACCGGATTTGAAGCTTAATATTATATTTATATATTTTGGTAGAAACTTGCATTTTATGAATATTTTTATCTTGCACATTTATTTAGTAAAATTATATTTTAAATAAATAAATTTAAAAGATGACAATAAAAAGGCCACTTAAAAAAGGTTTATACATCCCATTAGCTGCTTTGTTTTGGATAATTTTGCAATGAAAATAAGATAAACATGATTATTTTAATGTGGTACCATAGATAAAAAAATAGTAAACTTGGTGCAATAGAACCCGATTGGTAGGTATAGGCCATTTTTTATTCTCTATTTTGAATCCGTGTGTAGTCCAGGCTGTATCGTCGACCCCGTTAGGTAAATTATTCCGATCCTTATTTTTTGCACAAACTTACTCAAAAAAAAATTCCTTATAACAAATCCAAAAGGTACCAAGAGCTACCGCGGCCGGAAAATTGTTTAAACAATTTTTTCATTAGTTTTCTGTTAACTTGTAAAAGTTGGGTGATAAACTGTTTAGTTTATAATTTTAATCAACGCAGCATTAAAACATAGGTCCTGAAGAAGTTTTCTGGAAAATTTCAAGTCAAAATATGCAACAGAAAAAAAGTTACGCGACCTTATAGACGAGTGGTACTCAAAAAAAACGCTCATTTCTCGAGATATCAACCACACTGTGGTGAATGGCTAATTTTGGTCTTACTTTATGTTTTTGATGGTGCTGAAAACGAAAATGAGTTTTATTTTGAATTTTAGATGGGGAAACATTGTCAAAATCGAAATTTTACCCTAAAAATAAAAAAAAATGGAATCACGTTTTTCTTAAAATTAAAAGTTACACCACCTTTTTTCTATAAAACATTTTGTTCTCTGTACTCTAGATTTTAACATAAAATTAATTAAACAGCTAAATTTCAAATTTTGTCACTCAACTTTTGCGATTATATACTGGTGAGAAATATATACTATAAAAATTTCAGAAAAAAATATTACAATGGAACTGAGTTGTAGCAAGTTAAACGCAAAAAACGTGATTTTTATTTTTAGGGTAAAGTTGCGATTTTCAACCCTTCAAAACAACCCTAATTTTCGTTCTCAGCACCATCAAAAATATAAAGTACCTATTACCAAAATTAGTATCAGTATCTCGAGAAATAAGCTTTTTTTGGGGTGTGCCAGTGTGCCGCTCGTCTATAAAGTCACATAACATTTTTCCTATTGCATAATTTAAATTAAATTTTTTTGGAAAACTTCTTCATGAATTATATTTTATTTCTGTGTTAGTTAAAATTATAAACTAAAAAGTTTGTCACTCAACTTTTTTTGAAAGCATGAAACTAACGAAATCTGACGACAAAATGTTTAAAAATTAACAACTTCTCTTTTAATGTGTTTAATCATTTTGGACAAATCTCATTGTTATCTAAATACTTCAAAGATAACACAGTAAAATTTTCAAAAGGAAATATTTACAGCGACCAAAAATACAGTGAGTTAAAATTGAAAAATCATCAAAATTGATTTATCGCATTTTGGCATAAAATTTGATTTTTGAACATGTTCCACTAATTCTAGAAAAAAATAAACTCCATATTTGGATTCGGAGACCTCGAAGACATAAGGAATGATGAAAATTTGTTATTCACTTTAAAGTTGATTTTTGTGGTCGGTATAACGTAATTTTAGGAGTTGCTGCCGGTCGCCAAGCGTGCCCACTATTCAGTCAGCCGACTACGCCCGATATTTTTTACTTTCGTCGGAACGCAAAATACTTTTTGTTTATAACACTACTGTTTAAACAATTTTTAACATTTTTTGTTGCTAAAAACTTTGACTTTTCTTATAAAATATTGGTTAATTTCAGATCTTAGTGTTGTTAATTAACGTAACAGTGATTTTTTCAAAAAAAGGGGCTATCTCAGACCCCAATGGTCGTACGACCTAAAATTTTTTTTACAAGTTGTGTATTTTAACCAGCTTTCCGTATTTTTTATTGCCATTTAATTTGATCTAATTTCTACGAAATTATTGTAATTGTTTATAAGCTTAAAAACTGCTATTTATTAACAAATAATTTTGTGTACGTATATGTAATTTTTTTTTACTTTTTTTTTCATACGCTGTTAGTATACATCTCAACGAAGGAAATGAGCCCCGGATTATTGAGATACATTCAGCCATATTAACTGCACCAGCCTCAGAAATTAGCTCGTTTTTCAAAAAATTTTAAAAACAAATTCAATTTTGCGAAAACTATTTAACAGATCTGGACCATTTTTTGCACACCATTCAAACACCATAATGCCCTCAATTTTAGTTATATTAAAACATATTCTAATAAACAATAAAATTGTTATTAACAATATTCAAAAAGAGTGATTTTGTCTTCCGTTTTGCAATAACTTTTTTTTATTAACCGATTTTCATTTAGCATATCTCATTCGATGTATCTTTTTTTCTGAAAAAGTTATCTGTGGACGTCAAATTTCTAAATAAACAAGTTTTTAGTTATGAGTAAAAAACTAAGTTTGACGTTTTGATTGTTTATTTAAAAAATGTTCCACTAAAAAATTGATGAATCCCAAGATGGTAGTCTTTTTGTAATATCTCATACTACACAATTCAACTATCAAACCTCGTCTTTTCCGTTATGTCTAGAAAAAACCTAACTTGATTGGCCTATAGTAAGTTGTCATATTTTGTATACTTTTAAAGATGGAGTTAGAGATGAGATGTTTTCTTTGATTGAATAATTCTTTTGAGGGGGTCTACCCCAAAATCCCGACATCCAAAATACCGACAGCCAAAATCCCGACACGCCAGAATCCCGACAGGTTTGATAAGTTCCTTTTTAACATATAATTACATTTATTTGTGGTTTTTTGATTATGGCGATCTGTTTTTTATTTTTTGTTATTAAACAAAAGTATTTACCATTTTAATATGAACTAATTTTCTAAATAAAATTTCTAACATGGGTATATAAATTAAATTATTTTTTTTGTCAATATATAGTCCAATAATATATGTATAATCGAATCCTAAATTCAAGTTTACTTTCGTATAATAGATATTATCATGTCACTTACATCCTTCCATTTCAGTAAGTATAACTTTTATATTATAAAATGAAATGTTAAAAAAAATTTCTTTTAAAATACATAATAATTAGTATGCTCGTACTTATTAGTAAGTAATTTTAATTTTTCAATTTCATTACTTTATAATATGATTTGGTATTGCATTTGAAAAGCAAACAATAAATATTCAAAATGTAGTTGTCGGGATTTTTACTTATGCGAGGATTGTTGCATGTCGGGATTTTGGCTGTCAGGATTTTGGCTGTCGGGATTTTGGGCGCCACCGCCCACCGCTTTTGACCATAGCAACGGGTTTAGGCATCCAATCACCCATTTTCCTTTCACGATCCTTTGCTCTATTTCTTTTTTGGTGCGCACACTCTTGCTTATTGTTGTTCCCAAATATGTATTCCTCGCAGTTCTTGATTGTTTCATGTTCGTTGGCCATTAGATCTACTTCATTTCCGATGCATAAGAATTGTGTTTTGTTGATATTCTTTTTGCAGTTTTTGCAGTTATTTGCAGTTCTTGATTGTTTTATGTTCGTTGGCCATTAGATCTTCTACTTCATTTCTGATGCATAAGTGTTGTGTTTTGTGCTATTTGCAGAAAATTCCACTCTTCATAATGTTTGAAATTACCGTCTCGTCATGAATTCTAAATCTTCCTTGTCTGATGCCACTACGATGTAGAGTAGGTGTACAACTATACGTTGTATACTATACAAATGTATAGTATACAACGTTGTATTGTCGTCAACTTGGATCCCCATCCGTGAACAAGATCTTTTTCAGTGTTTTAGTGCCTCATATTTTTATTCTTATATTATGTCAATATCACAAAGAAAAAAACCGTTGTTATGGGATAAAGTTATCTTTTACTTTGAAATTAAAATACAAAATATATGCATCTATCTAAAAACTGTATAGTGTGTTCGTGTTGGCGATATCGTTTAATAATACATTCCATCGATAGATAGATATTTCAACAAACAGGGTCACGTTTATTATTTTGTTTAGATTAAAAATTTAAATAGTGATTTTCTATCGATACTAAACAGTGACTTGATCTAAATTAAAATTGTACCAGTAGCTATTATCAACAACAGCATAAGCGTGGGCAATATTTTGTGGTATGAAAATTATTTTGATTAAAAATTATTTAGATACAAATACATCTGGAGCAAAAATATAACGAAAATGCTGTAAAATCCCAGACTTATTTCTGATTCTTCTTATGGTGCCTATCCGTTACGGATGTTGGACACTAACATGGCTATTCTGACTTTGTTGACTGCTGTCCTGAAAAGTCCGGTAGTGACCGTAGTGGTTAAGTTATATTAGTATATTACAGTATATTAGTATATACCTGTCTATAAAATAAGGGAAACGAGGAAGTGGCTCAAGCGCTTCAAAAAATAAAGAAAGGAAAAGCGGTAGGACCAGATGATATTCCTGGGGAAGTATGGAGAATAGTGGCTTGCAGGTTTATTTAATAGAATTATGGAAGTTGGACAAAAGCCAGACGAATGGAGAAGCAGTATACTAGTACCTGTCTACGAAAACAAGGGAGATATACAACAATGTACAAACTATAGGGCTATAAAACTACTTAGCCACACCATGAGAATATGGGAGAGAGTAATTGATAGACGGATACGTGAAGAAACCAAAGTATCCGATAATCAATTTGGCTTTATGCAGGGCAGATCAACAACAGATGCAATTTTCATTGTAAAGCAACTGATGGAAAAATACAGAAATAAAGAGACCAACACTCATATGATATTCATTGTAAAGCAACCGATGGAAAAATACAGGAATAAAGAGACCAAAGCTCGTATGGTATTCATTGATCTTGAGAAAGCATATGATAGAGTTCCTCGAGAGATTCTGTGGTGGGCACTCAATAAGAAAGGAGTCCCTGGCGAATATGTAAAGATTGTGAGAGATATGTATAAGGGAGTAACGACTAGTGTTAGGACAGGTGTGGGAGAGACTGATAAATTTCAGGTGAAAGTAGGATTGTACCAAGGCTCGGTGCTTAGTCCTTATTTATTCTCATTAGTTTTGGACCAGAAAATAGCGAAACTACAGGGTAGCATTCCATGGTGCCTAATGTATTCTGATGATGTAGTGTTAATAGGAAATAGTGAAAGAGACTTAGAACAAAAACTGGAACAGTGGAGACAAGCTCTGGAGGAAAAAGGTTTAAAACTTAGTAGGACAAAAACAGAGTATTTGGAATGTTCATTTAGAGATGAAGTTAATACAAATAAAAACTTTACAAAACAATAATTTGAATGTTAGGATGTTTTGAATGTTTAAGAAGACAAAGTTTATGAGAATATCAAAAACTCAAATAAATAACGAAAATCTCTTCATAAACCGATCCAATATCGAACTAGTCGACCAATATACATACCTTGGAACTTGGAACAATGATCAACTCCATATGAGATTATTTGCAGGATATCAAAATCAGAATAGAAAAGGTTAGAGCAAATTTTAACAAAATGAGAAAAGTGCTCTGCACAAGAGATTTGAAGTTGGACCTAAGAGTTAGGTTGGCTAGGTGCTACGTTTTCTCAACTTTGTTTTATGGAATGGAAGCTTGGACCTTGAATGCTGCATCAATGAAAAAACTAGAATCATTCGAGATGTAGGTGTACAGAAAAATTCTGAAAATTCGTGGACAGAACACGTCACAAACAAAGAGGTTCTGAGAAAGATGAATAAACAAATGGAAATCTTAAATACCATCAAAACAAGAAAATTGGAATATCTCGGACATATAACACGTGGAGGGAGCTATTACAACTTGCTCCAATTGATTATGCAGGGAAAGATTTAAGGAAAAAGAAGCATAGGAAGACTCAGAATATCGTGGCTGCGCAACCTGAGGGAATGGTACGGATGTACATCAAATGAACTTTTCAGAGCAGCCGTCTCTAAAATCCGAATAGCTATGATGATTGCCGACCTCCGTCGCGGAGATGGCACTTAAAATAGAAAGAAGAAGAAGATGTTTTAAATGAAAAGTACTAAGAAATCTATGGGGAGGTAAATGACAATGGAGGGTGGAGTAGACGATATAACTTTAAAGATTATAGAATATACCAGGAACCAGATATCATAAAATACATTAGAGACAACGTTCAAGGTGGATAGGACATGCAATTCTGATGGAACAAACTGATCTAGCTAGGAAAATGCTCCTTGATAGACCCACTGGTCAGAGACAAAGAGGAAGACTCAGAACAAGATTCCTTGAAAGCATCAATGAAGACATGAGAAATATGGGAATTCGAGCTTGGCGGAATACACTCGAATTCCTATATTTGATCGACTTAAAGAAGGTATTTGACAGAGTAAGACTGAAAGATGCAATACGTCCCTCTTATAATAAAGAGATCACGCTTGATTTTATAAAAACAATTGAAACCGTCTGTCAAAACAATAAATGAAAAAAGCTTTTGACATGGTGAACAGAGAGGGAATGTGGCAAAGCTTGACTAATAAGGAAGTGGATATGGAACTGATAACCACAATCCAGAGTTTGTATTGCAATACCGTAAATCAAGTAAGAACAGGCAATCTTATTTCCAGCAAATTTACGAATAACGACGGAGTCAGACAAGGAGGGGTATTGAGCCCCTAACTGTTTATCTGTGTAATAGACGAAGTAATTAAAAAGTGTTGGCCAAAAACAAAAAATATACCATAGGATAGAGAAACCTACAACAAATAAAAGTCGAAGCCTGTGTATTTGCAGATGATATTGTTATTGTGGCAAGAACTGAAAGAGCTCTGTAGGAGAACATAAGAATCTGAGAGGCAGAATAGGGCTTTTCATCGATTGTCATTTGTTTCGAGCTTCTGTCATGTGTCACATAATATTAATATATCCACGTCATACGTCTTTGGTCTGTATTATTGTATATATCAATAACGTATGCCGTAGATATATTAATATTATGTGACAAATGACAGAAGCTCGAAACAAATGAGTGTGAATGAAAAGCCCTATTAAAAATTACAATCTAATAAAAAAATTAATAACCATTTTCAATTTCGTTGCAAAACGAAAACACAGCCGAACCATATTCTAGCCCAACCAGAGAGTGCCGCAAGCACCCCTACCGGTTTCGAAACTTATTAGTCTCTCATCAGGAGGCACATATGCTGCTCTCCCTGATCCAACCAAAATAAACTCCAGCATGCAGTCCCGGATTGCAACGAACGAAATGGCATAGATGCCCTAGCGGCAACTGCTAGCAAAAAGACTAAGTTTTCACTCTAATGGCATATAAAACAACATAATGCTATTCTACACCCCACCAGAATGAAAACAATGGGAACCTTCTCTGGTTACACCTCCGAGGCTTCTACAATTTGCAAGCCATACGGATGCTGAGACTAAGGAAGATGAGGGAATTCCACAATTTACAATTCACGTCCCATCTGCTCAGCGCGGTAAAGTTCCAACGAGAGAAGGTTCCCATTGTTTTCATTCTGGTGGGGTGTAGAATAGCATTATGTTGTTTTATATGCCATTAGAGTGAAAACTTAATCTTTTGCTAGCAGTTGCCGCTAGGGCATCTATGCCATTTCGTTCGTTGCAATCCGGGACTGCATGCTGGGGTTTGTTTTGGTTGGATCAGGGAGAGCAGCATATGTGCCTCCTGATGAGAGACTAATAAGTTTCGAAACCGGTAGGGGTGCTTGCGGCACTCTCTGGTTGGACTAGAATATGGTTCGGCTGTGTTTTCGTTTTGCAACGAAATTGAAAATGGTTATTCATTTTTGATTTACATTTACTCTGTGTGGAGTATGAAGGGAACCATTCTCGTTGGAACTTTACCGCGCTGAGCAGATGGGATGTGAATTGTAAATTGTGGAATTCCCTCATCTTCCTTAGTCTCAGCATCCGTATGGCTTGCAAATTGTAGAAGCCTCGGAGGTGTAACCAGAGAAGTTTCCCATTGTTTTCAGTCTGGTGGGGTGTAGAATAGCATTATGTTGTTTTATATGCCATTAGAGTGAAAACTTAGTCTTTTTGCTAGCAGTTGCCGCTAGGGCATCTATGCCATTTCGTTCGTTGCAATCCGGGACTGCATGCTGGGGTTTGTTTTGGTTGGATCAGGGAGAGCAGCATATGTGCCTCCTGATGAGAGACTAATAAGTTTCGAAACCGGTAGGGGTGCTTGCGGCACTCTCTGGTTGGACTAGAATATGGTTCGGCTGTGTTTTCGTTTTGCAACGAAATTGAAAATGATTATTCATTTTTGATTTACATTTACTCTGTGTGGAGTATGAAGGGAACCATTCTCGTTGGAAATTTACCGCGCTGAGCAGATGGGACGTGAATTGTAAATTGTGGCATTCCCTCATCTTCCTTAGTCTCAGCATCCGTATGGCTTGCAAATTGTAGAAGCCTCGGAGGTGTAACCAGAGAAGGTTCCCATTGTTTTCATTCTGGTGGGGTGTAGAATAGCATTATGTTGTTTTTTATGCCATTAGAGTGAAAACTTAGTCTTTTTACAATCTAATAATTAATATGGAAAAAACAAAAGTAATGGCAATATCCAAGAAAGATGTTAACCTAAATATTGAAATCCAAGGCAAAAAAATAGAACAGGTAGATACATTTAAATACCTTGGAAGAATTTTAAATAAGAAGGGGACACAAGAAGACGAAAGTGGAAATAGGATAAGATAAAAGCAGTCACAATAACATATCATTCGCTGTATAAAAACTTCTTAAATAAAAAAGAAATAACAAGGAAAACCAAAATGATAATATTTAAAACAATTTACGTACCTATCACTACATATGGAGCAGAGAATTGGGTATTGAACGACAAACAAGAAAAAAAGAGATTGCAAGCCGCGGAAATGAGGTATTTAAGAAAAGTCGTGGGAGCTAGGAGAACCGATAAAAGACGTAGGGTAGATATTAGAAGAAAATTAAAAGTAAAATCATTACCTAAAGGAAAAAAATTTATGAAAAGAAATTAAAATGGTCTGGGCACTTATTTAGAATGAACGACGGCAGACAGGTTAAAATGACATGGGAAGCGAGGCCGATAGAAAAAAAATAGGAGAGGCCGACCAAGGAAAACGTGGAATACCAGTGTGATGGAAATATTGCAGAATCGAGGAAAATCGTGGCAGGAAGCCAAATAATTAGCTAGGGACCGAAAAAAGTGGCGTAAGTTCGCAGAGAATAACGACTAAAGAAGACACCTCGACACCTTACGGTATTAGAGGATCATCGATTATTTTATGTGAAACCGTCTGTCAAAACAATAAGATGAAAGTCAGAATAAATACAGAACTTACGGAACCTATAGACAGGTAAATAATAAGACAGGGGGATTTACTAAGCCCTATTCCAGCGGTTCTCAATCTTTTTGAGTCATGTACCATCTAAAGTTTCTTTTATTATATTTCTATATTTTTAGATTGTATAATCAAGACTTACTATGTACTACTATTTTAAGTTTTTGTGTTTCGTGTACCACCGCAAATAATGATATGTACCACCAGTGGTACATGTACCACAGATTGAGAACCGCTGCCCTATTCTATTCAGTCTCATCAGGGATGAAGTCCCTGATACAGAGAATTCTGAAAAGGAAACAGAGAATTCTGGAAACAGTAGAAATAGGAATACTCAAAAGGTACAGGAAAAACACTGAAAGACCGAACAAGAGGTAGCGAGATTAGAACAAAATGTAATATACAGGGTGTAAACGAGTGGACGCTAAATAGAAAAAAAAATAATAGAACAATCACATCAGTAATATTCGGACTCAAGAGTCGTTAGAGGGACAAATCGATAAAAAGTATCAGCTGATCGCGCAAGAAATGAGCAATCTTCCATAAAGGAAACAACCCTCTAATATATCTATCATATAAAAGAAAAAGAAGAAAGTTATTCGACAAATGAATAAACACCTACTACTGTTTACAAAAAAAATGGAATAGGCATCTTGGGAGATATTATGACCAACGAAGAAATCTATAGGTTACTCCAGATAAGGTCCCGGAAGAAGAGGAATCTTCTGCGCTGGTGCGGTCTATAAATAGTCCATAATGTAGTTATGATTCCCAACATCCGGAACTAATACGGCACCTGTACATGTACATGTTTATTATAGTATGAGTTACTGACAAAACATTAATATCTTTATCACGAGAAAGTAACGAGTCCATTTATGCAGTTTGTCAATGTTTATCAAACTGCTAACAACAGTACCACCAAAAAACCGACCAAAGTCTATTGTCAATGACTTCTTAACCTGTTCAATTTTGATATTTCAGTTATATCATGTTATCAACACAATTCAACCAAACAGCAGAAGATATCCTTGACCCCTGCATTCAGTAATCTCTCCAACGAAATATTTTTATTTTAGCTTGTTGTTCCGCCACTGCAGTAAGCACGATTATTTTTTAACTTATTTATTTGCATAACTACTTTTAGAATTAGAATTAGCTACATAATACCATTCTAGTATTTCAAAAGAATTATATTTTTCTTCGGTTATGCTTGATACAAGAAGATTAATGTTTATCTTTTCACACCCATTAAAAAAATTAATGCATACATTAACTATGCATAGATTGACTTCGTGATCACCATATCACCAAAACAGTTTTAATTTAGAAATTAATAGGTATAGAATAGTATTATCACAATGTGTGGCAATAAATACCATTAGTATTTAGATCAGAAAATATGAGAAATTGAATGACTCCTTTGTAGTCGAAGGAATAGAAGCTGTTGAAATGAGGTGGTGGTTTACTTTAGTTTACTTTAACGATATGATGCATATAACAAAAATAAATGATTCTAAAAAATTTTTTATGGATTGGCTACCTGTTAGTTGACAAAAATTCAAAATCAGAGAAGTTGAGAAGTTATCTTCTTCCTTCTCCTGATTCCTCGAAGCCTTGTTAGGGCGTGATCACAATCTAAATATTGTAACAATAAAACGAGCGATTCGTATTTATATCCGACTTTATTAATTTATTTATACAAGTTTTCTTTACAAACTCTAGCTTAAACTAAACTCTATTTACAAAATTCGCTCCTATATAAACACCAGCCGTTATTTCTCGAAGATTCTGCCCATCTCTAGTTATTATCGCGACATTCAGAGAATTACTCATCTTCCGCCCCGCTGCATCCCGTCTTATCTAGAAAGATCGCTATTAAATTAAATTGCCATTTTGACGTTTTGACTAGCCTATTGCCGTTTTGACCTAGATCGCTATTAGACTATTAGACGAAACCTAGATGTGATATTAAATGCTAAAATAGAACAGAAGCTAAAGGTATAATAAAGATAAAAAACGATGATCAGTCCATCTTCCCTTATGGTAGGGGAGCAAAGTATGCTAAATGTGTAGTCACTCGAGCGTTATGGGGACCTATTGGGTTGTGAAGAGTAGGTCCTAAAACCAAAAAAAGTTAAGTAAAGTTTTCCATTTTAGTAGGGTCGTTCCATATTTTTAATTTAATTTTCCATTTCCAACAATCGTTTTTTTAGATTATAGCGCCATCTATTAATAATTAGAAAAAATGTCTCGAATAAAAGTTACTTATTTTTACGTAAGGAATCCAAATCTGCAATAAAAAATGGGGGCTCCCATTTAAGATTTTAAAGTAACCCCCCACTCCACCTCCGTGAGGGGTTGTGTTTGGTGCCATTCGATAGATTTTTCAAAAATATTAAATAACTAAATATAAAATAAAAATTCCATTTTTATTCAGTTGCAATGCGAAGGCAAAACAATCTTATTTTTCACTTAGATTAGGGAGCGCAGTCCAGCACTCTGAATCGACGATTTTCGGCTCTTGCTGGAGTCTCATCGGAGAGACGTAGGTCTGCTACTCCATACTCTAAGCAAGCAAGCAATTTGATTTAACCCGACCTGTGGGAATGTCCACCCTCTCGAAAGAGTACATTCGGGTGTAACAATTCATTGGGGCGAGGTGTTTTGACCCGAGTGTAAACAGGGATCACCCCACCTCGCTCCAATGCCCCAGGCCATCCCTTTCCCCCCCATAGCACGCTGATGCGCGATGAGGGCACAACTATCGTAGCCAAATGCTCTTCACAATGGAATCCTGGGTAATAAGATTCCATTGTGGTACCCTAATCGAATGCAAAAAACTAGGCCAGCGTGATGCGCTCTATGCCTTTATCTTCTTTCTTACTTATCCGCGGAACTAAAAATTGCTTGCTTGGGCCCCGAGTCATCGTGCTGAGCCCTAGTGGGCTCCGCCCGATGACTCGTTGCTCGAGTTTGTATGTGTTTTATGGTTTTTTATAATTTTTTTGGGGGCTTATGCCCTTCTGTAATTTTCTAAAATTCACTTACCTTAGAGGCGGTCGTGGTATTTGATCTTCGTATGTAACGCTGTCTTCGGCTACTCCATACTCTAAGTGACCAACACCGAGAGTTTATCCACACCGCAACTGACGTGAATGGACTAGGTGACTAGCGTCATCTGGCAATTGAAAGATGAAGTAGTAGGAATTTACCAGCTGAACAGACGGGATCGTGAATTGTAAGTTTTTAATTCCCTTTTGTCTTCTTCGCTTGAGCATCCATCTGGCTTGCAAATTTTAGAAGCCATGGAGGTATTACCAACGAAATGGACCAATAAGTTTTTAATTTAAAAATTTTAGTAATATTTTAATATTTTTAAATATTATTAATATTGCTATTATGATTGAAAACTACTTCATCTATTAAATAACTTTTTTTTAGTTTTTCGATCTGATGTTCATTTCTCGAAATATCGCGGGATTCGTATTTAAAATATTAAATTTACCCCCCACCCCTCTCCGTGGTAAGTCGTGATTGGTATCATTCGATAGATTTTTGAAAAATATTGAGCACGTATTTTTTAGTTTTTCGATCTGTCATTTATTTCGCGAAATATTCGCTTTTTTCTTGTGAAACTTTGGGACACCAATTTCCTTACGCCCCGCTCAAATCGTCAGATTTTTGAAATATACACTGTTTTGCATGTACTTAAATTACCTTATCTTAATCTGACGATTTCGAGTTTTTCTAAGGATAGATTTTTTTTCGAGCCCCCCCCCTTAACGAACTCCCCTGCATTAAGAGCCAATATACAGTGACGAGAGCGCTAATTACCGGCAAAATAGCACAAAAGATGGAAAAAGTATTAAGTTGTGAGATAAAAAGAAATGAAACTAGTCGAGCTGGGCGACTTAGCGATATTAACCTGTAAATTTACATTATATTGATTGTTTCCCACCTTTAGACGTATCAGAGGAGTATGTCAACTAAAACTGTCACTGTGACAGTGGTAGCCAAACTCGTACAATACGGTCTAAAGGTGGGAAACAATCAATATAATCCAGCGGCGGCTCGTGGGTCAATCTTCAGGGGGGTCATTTTGGTTTGAAAACTTCAAACTGTTGATTTTTTAAAGTATTTAAAAGATCTTTTAGCATTTATATTTTAGATAAAAAATACAGACTTAGATAAAACTCAATACTATTTACCCTAGTTTTCCGAAAATTAAATTTGTCTTTTTTTAGAGTAAATCTTTTAAAAAATATAGGAAAAATGGTATGAACAGGTTATTGACTGATATATAGATAGGAATATTTATAGTATAATAAATTGTAAATTTATTAAAACGAAACTTACTTTAAATATTTTTATATTTTAAGTCAATTCTTCTATCCTTTAGTTCTGCAAAATAGTCTATGACCTTCTCATTGAAATTTGGAATGCTCTTGACAAGCGTTTTCTCGATGCTCAGCATAGACAAGGCACTAAGTCTAGGTTGTCCCATCGTATTACGCAGGAATGTTTTTACTCTTTTTAAAGTAGAAAAACATCTCTCACTTTCCACGGTTGTCATAGGGAGTGTGCACAAAATATTTAATAACTTCACTGCTTCAGAAAATGTTTCAGACAAATTCATGTTAATAAAAAGCTGAAGTATGGCTACTGCACCAGCACTATTGCGAAAATCCTCACGACAATATAAGACTTCAAGTTCCGATTTTAGTTTGGAAATATTCACTGTGGGATAATTAGCCGTCACCATTTTTAAAATATTTTGCGGAAAGTTGGTAGTGTATGCTTCAAATTTCTCTATGTAGAATAACTGTGAAATCATGAGATGATCATTGAAACTAAACCTGTGATTTATTTCAGATATAATAATATCACAAATTTCAAGTGCAGTTCGTCGCTTTGGATCCTCTGCAGTAGTTTTTCTTTTTTTTGCTGTTGATGTGCTTGGTACTTCTGATTCCAAAATAGTATTTCTAATTATTTGGATATTGTTGTTAAAAGACAGGATACAATTTTTGACAGATATAACATCAATGTCTCGCATTTGCAATTGTTTAAACAATATATCAACATGGGGCATTATTTTATGGAAAAAATTTAACCAAAATAAAAAATGCTCATCTTCCAAATGTCTTTTTAAACCAGTTGCTTGATTTATATTGTTACCATCTTGCTCCTCATCAATAATTTCCTCTAAGCAAGATTTTAAATCATCTTTATAAGTGTATACAATTTCAACACATTTTGTATTGAAAGCCCATCGAGTAGGCGCAGCTTTAGGTAGCCTTACTTTAACCACTCTATCCAGAACCATCGTACGTTTTGGAGATCGGCCGAAAAAGGACGAAAATCCGTGTAAATTTGCAAAAAATATTTTTATCGGTTTGTGTTGACTCGCCGCTTTTTGGAGGATAAGATTAAATTGATGGGCATAGCAGTGAATGAAGTGTGCATTTGGGTATATTTCTTTAATTTTTGTTTGTACTCCTCCCAGTTTACCGCTCATGACTGATGCACCATCGTAACTTTGGGCAATCAATTTTTCAGGTGCTTCATTAATTTTTAATAATTGAAGTTCTTCCAATATTACATTAGTTAAATGTTGTGCTGTAGTACCTAGGGGGTTAACAAATTTCCAAAATCTTTCATGTACAATACCAGTTAATACATATCGCAATATGATAATCATCTGCGTTTTATTGGAGCTGTCTGTGGTCTCATCTACTTGAATGGCCACAAAATTTGTCTGGCCAATCTCCTTCATGATATGAGTATGCACAATGGCTAACATTGATTCTAAAATATCGTTCTGAATTGTTTTCGATGTTCCTTTAAATACTGTACTTTTTTCAATGTGTTCTTTAAACATTAAATCCAGTTCAGAAACAAAATCGATAAGGCCCAGAAAAATTCCACGATTATTGGAGCTGTCACTTTCGTCATGACCGCGCAATGCAATTTCGAAAACTCCACAAAATTTTACACAGTCGATTAGTTTGTTTAAAATATACCTATTTTTAGATACCAATTCATTAAAGTCATGCACAGATTTACGATATACACTATCAAGTTGCTGTCTTATGTTAACACGTCCTAAACTTGCGTAACTCATTGATGAATTTATATGAGTAGTTGAAGAGGCATGTTTTGTAATTTTCACTTTTAAATGCTTAATGTCAGTTACTCCATTTTTCGCCCATACAGCGTCATTCGAAAACAGTAAACACGGATAGCAAAAAAATGCATTTCTCACACTGCAGCCACAAATCCAATCACACAAATTGTACATTGATTCTTTAAAATATCTTTGAATGTCCTTACCCCTATCCTTTGTTGTTTGTTTTAAATTCATGTTTGGTTTTGGTCGACCACTTTCTTTTTTCTCAAGCCGCCGTTCATAATTTAGTGTTCCAGCAGATTTTAAGGCAATTATTTCGTCAACAACACTCATCTTGTTTTTGTTACAATCACAAAAAAATCCAACAAAACAAAATAAATTACGCAAATACGCCGCGATCGATATAGACCTGCCGTGAAGTGCGGTCAGCAGACGGTAACTAACTAAACGTGAGGCCGTCGACTCTACTAGAGGTATACGACGGAAAGGTCACTCCCACTCTCGCCCACGAAATTGCTATCTGCCGTCTCTTTTCTATTTTACATGCATTTGTCCATAAGCCATAAGAACTGTATATAGACAATTTAAAATACGGCCCAGCCACGGGCTTGTGTATAGCGCGAGGCGCGACGTTATTATATCTATTATATTTGTTTTGCCAATGCAGACTGCTGAGAGAGAATTTTATATTTCAGAGTGAAGTTTTAGATAAAAGATATTTTTAATAAAATTGGTATTTTTATGAGATTATTTTAGGGGGGTCATTGACCAATTGACCCTAAGGAGGAGCCGCGCTTGATATAATCTCACAATAAAACACTGAAAACTTTTGTTTTCTATACTTCCACAAAATTTATTATTTACAACTATGTGACTACAGCTGTTTCGGCAGAGTGCCTTTCTCACTCTGCCGAAACAGCTGTAGTCACATACATAGTTGTAAATAATAAATTTTTTCTTCAAACGTCAAATAATGATGACATTACTTATCTAACTTGATCCTGTTAAAGTTTGATGTCTCCGCCGGCAGCAGTTTTTTTTTCCCATTTCTTTACGGCGGAGGGAAAAATGTTGTCATGGCAACAATATGAAACATGTCACAAAGCAACAATACAAATGTTATTAACAACAATTAAACATCATTTTTATTTATAGTAATATTAAAAGTACAATTAGTTAATGAGGCATTTTCAAAATTGAAACCGTGCAAAAATGTTCCCGACTCTTGATACGCATTGGTAATTGTTGATGATACTGATGGTCGAGCACAACTTTCAGCAATCATTCCCGATGTTGGCGAATCATGAGGGTTTAAAATTTTTTGAGCATTATCGTTCTTATTTCTTATTGAATCCTCTATATATCCTTCGGCAACCGTGCTTGATTTCCAGCCCCCATGTCGTTTGAGGCATTCTAGATTTCCGCCTCCATCAATTAAAAGTGTTGCTGAAGTTCGTCGTAAAGAGTGACCCGTGTATGCGCTTGCATCGTTTAAATTTAAATAACTAGCTACTTTTTGGGCTACTGCGCTGATCGAATGTATTCCCATGACGCTTCGGTAACACTTTCCATTTTGGTACTTGATAAAAAATCATTTTTCTGTGAAATTTTCAGGCCGCAGTGATGCATACTTATTATGAATTGTACTATTTATGGTTGAAAATTGCTACGTTTGAAGAAAAAATAGTATACTTTATTCGGCAAAGAAGCGACTTTTCTTGACTTGCCCTCTATGCTTCTCCGCCTCATAAAGTAATATAATACTATTGTGGAAGTATAGAAAACAAAAGTTTTCAGTGTTTTATTGTGAGATAAAATGAACTTCCATCAAGTAACGGTCGAATCCATCAATTAATCAATATAATGTAAATTTACAGGTTAATATCGCTAAGTCGCCCAGCTCGACTAGTTTCATTTCTTTTTATCTCACAACTTAATATGTTTTCCATCTTTTGTGCTATTTTGCCGGTTATTAGTGCGCTCAGCACTGTATATGGTAGAGGTACATTTTCAGGGTACGAGGTTTCTCCCCATATGATAATCTGACGCGCTCGAATAACTGCAAAAATCCCCGCTTGGGCTCCCCTACAATTATATTTATTTTTCTATTAGACATAACTGTTATGTCTTTTTTATTTATTTTTCTATTTTCTTTTTCTGACATTCAGATTTTTTGTTTCGTTTTTCTATAAATTAATTTTATGGGCTTTTTATAGCTCTTCTACAAATCTTGAAAAACTGAAATAAAATAACATGCTCTATATTCGCGCTTTAATAAAAGAATAGGTAGAAGGAAATTATTAAAGCTGTTTGAGTTGTCTGTACGAAATAAATTACTTTAAAATTGCTACAGCATATTGTTCGGTTTTAATTAGTCTTAATTGTTTTAATCGTGCCCTGTCATCTCCCTGCTAATTAGTTTTAATGTTAAAGCTACAGAGAGCATTAATTAAATGTTTAAGATTTAAGAGATATTCCTTCTCAACTTGTTTATATCTGAACATGAAAAAAATTAACATTTAACACCATTTATATTGTGTATTTTATTTATAAGTGTCGAGTGGTTAATAGGAGGGCAAAATAATAAGGAGAACATATTATTCTTCTTTTTGATTGCAGAGATTGGGCTATTTCTTCTTCTATTCTGTATCTGCTACCTCTCATTATGTGTCCCAGATATTCAAGTTTTCTCTTTTTTATCATCTTTATTAAGTCACCTTCGCCTTGACCTACTCTGTTTAAGACTTCTCTGTTTGAAATGCGTTGAACCCAAGATATTCTGAGCATTCTACGGTATGACCACATCTCGAAGGCTTCTAATTTGTTCATCATGTTAACCTTCATGATCCATGTTTCACATCCATATAATAATACAGGATACACATAACATTTTAGGAACTTGATTCTTAGTTGAAAGTTCAGCTGAGAGTTGCTCAGAATAGATCAAGTTTCATAAATGCTCCGTTTGCAATTTCTATACGAGTTTTAATTTCTTCATCCGGATTTAGTGTCTCGTTTATCCAACATCCTAGGTATTTAAAATGGTCTTTTAAACCGACGTCTATGACCGACGTCTTGTTTACTAACCACAAGTAACTTTGTCTTTGTTATATTTATGGTAAGTCCGTTATTGGAGCATTCTCTAGTGACTCTATCTATAAGGAATTGAAGATCTTCGATACTTTCAGCCATGATCGCGGTGTCGTCTGCTCATCTGCTTATCTGATGTTGTTAATAGTTTCTCCCCCGATTCGAACTCCACATTGTCCTTCCGAGGCTTCGTTGAAAATCATTTCTGAGTATCTGGAAAAATCATTTCTGGGCTAGTTCTAATTATCTATTATTTGTCTTATTTATCCGTTTTTTCTGTCAATTATATAGGTGTCGCTACTTATGATCTTATACAGTTTTATTATTGTCTTGTTTTATCTCCAATGTTCTGTGAATGTTATACTAAAATTTGATTCTTGTGAGACTACCGGTGACTGGAATATTCAGCGAAAGGATATCGAATCCAAAGTTATTAGCACAATTGTTGTACAGTCAAACTAGCTTATTAGAATACCAGTTAAATTGGTTATTAGAATATCCCGGTTATAGGAATATTTTTGCTTAGCACGAAGGCTATGCCAATAAGCGGGTTCCACTGTAATGTTCCTCGATCGCGAGGAAAATATAAATATAAATGCTACTGATTATGTCAAAAAAAAAGAGGGCTAAAAGAAACTACAACGCTAAAGGGATTTTATTATTTCATATGGTCAATGGACCCCAAATATGAAAAAACTGCGGAGTGCTACCATTTAATGGGGTGCGTTTTTTAGAAAGCGGTGCACATAAAGTCCATCTTCAGTTTTTTTTATTTTACTTATAAAAAGTTATAAAAAATCGTTAAAAGTAGAAAACTTTGCAGTACCATATCTTGCTTTAAATTAGTCTTAGTACCTTTTTCAATAGACCATTTTAAAGATACAATCAAACCCGCTTATGGGAATAGCCTTCGTGCCAAGCAAAAGTATTACTATAATCGGGATATTCTAATGACCGATCATTGGTGGCTAGTAAAAACATTTAGGGAGCTCAAATTTCTATTCCTTAAACCGGGATATTCCTATAACCGGTATTCTAATAAGCGGGTTCGACGTTCACTGATTTTTCTTTCTATTAAATGTACCATTATATTTACTCAAACCTGCGTAGAAAAAAGTTATAGAACAATGTTTATGAAAAAATAGGAAAAATGTCCCAAAAATAATTTGAGTGGCGAAATTTAAAAAGATCTTATCTCGGATACTATAAATCCTTAAGACTTTTACCAAACGGTTTTTTGAAGATAAAGGAAGGTTTTTTTGTCTGTGAAGCAATGTCTATACATTTACTCCCGTGAAAAAAAAGTTATGGGACAGAAAAAAAATCGCGTTTTTTGCTTCATTTTATAAATATATTTTTGCCAAAAAAAATTATTTTGATTTAAGAAGGTGACATTTTGATAAAAAATTTTATTTTGAACAATGTTTCTGTAGATGTATATGTACAAAAAGTTCATAGAATTTGAGTCAAAAATAAAACACTAAAGATATACTAATTCGCCCCTTTCTCAAAAACGCACACCTTTAAATAGTACACCTCGCAGTTTTTAATATTTGGGTATCCATTGACCCGGTGCCGCCCAAAATCCCGACAGCTAAAATCCCGACAGCCAAAATCCCGACGGCCAAAACACCGACACGCCAGAATCCCGACACGCCAGAATCCCGACAGGCCAAAATTCCGACATGCAACAATAATCGCATAAGTAAAAATTCCGACTTTTGTGTAATACTTTTAATACAAAATACTTTTGTTTAGTAACAAAAAATAAAAAACAGATGGCCATAAACAAAAAACAAGAAATAAATGTAATTGTATGTTAAAAATAAACTTATAAAACCTGTCGGGATTCTGGCCTTTAGGGATTTTGGCCTGTCGGGATTCTGGAGTGTCGGGATTTTGGCCGTTGGGATTGTGGCTGTCGGGATTTTGGCTGTCGGGATTTTGGGGTAGACCCCCATTGACCACATGAAAGAATAAAACCTTTTTTATAGTTATAGTTTTTTAAGTACATAATCAATACACTAATACCCATAATGCACAGTGAACATTGAACATACACTTATACACAGTGCAGAAATATCTACTAATACACTGTTTTCGCGATAAATGAAAATAACTCATCATTATGCCATAAGTGCAATTTATGTTTACGCTTTATGATGCCATTACAATGTATTTATTTATTTAGCGTATGGCGTATACAAATTACCTACACTTAAAGCAAGAGTGCAATGACAAAAATAAATACATAGATAGTACGTCGATAGTCGTAACCGAATATTCAAGTTCACTATGTAATCAATTAGGTCCAAGAAGTCGTTCACTTGGCCACCGTAAGATCTCAGAGGGCATTCTTTCAGGATTCTTTCAGGTGAAGTGAATTGTTGGTATCTCTGTCCAGCATTCACATTCTGAAGATAGAAGATCCGCCCCCTTTTAAACAGGGAGTTCGTAAAAACTGTTTTCCATCATTGAGCAAGGGAAAATGAGTTTTGTATTAGGGCATTGGCTCTGAAAAGAGGTGTAAGTCTGGAGCTCAATCTGATTTGGTCAACTCCTCTACTCAGAAGATGGGTAGGGAGTTGCAGGATCCTCTGTAGTACTTCCTAACTACGTAGATGTTCTACGCAGGTGAGGTGGCGAGATATTCCTCAATACTCAATATAGGTAGACAGTATGTAGGAGTTGATTTCATAGTTCTTGAAATCATTCTCATTGTTTGGTTGTTTTACATCCACCTTCTTTATGTGGGTATAACAAATGCATTAGACTCAGGGGGCGATAACGAGTCTCCAAGGGATGCACTGCAGGCACAAAAATGAGCTTTTTTTTTGTTCTGGTGTTATACAAAATACAAATAAAAATACGAAGGGAGCCTGGGACTTCAGACACCCAGCTAATACCGCATAATTTTTGGATGATGTTGTTCCGGATACGGATTTTTGCGATTGTGTTAGTAATATATTGTTAATTTAAGTGTCTATCCTTTAAAATTTAACCTATTTCTCTAATCGGTTTGATGGTTTTTTCTTCTTTCGATTTGTCTCTAATTATAGTCATTTGCTGATTTAACGAGCCTTGAACCCTCATCTTTGTATAAGATCTTTTAGGATACGTAGATCGTATGACTGTGATTTCCTTTTCTGCGCTCTGTTGTGTTTGACTCGGAACACTCCCACCAGTGGAACGTGGTCCGCCTCCAAGTCTGCTCTAGGATAAGTCTTGACAGATGTAAAGCTGTTTCGAAATCTTTTATTTACTAAAAAGTAATCTATTTCATTTGTAATAATTCTCCCGGGTCTGTCTTGAGGGGACTTCCACGTATACAGCTTTCGAGGTGGTACTTGGAAGAAATGTGTTGGTGACAACTAGTTCTGATCCTTCTAGGAATTTTTCTAGCAGGTCCCTCTGACGTTTCTGTGTTTTATCACCAACTCCAAGTTTGCATTAAAATATCTCATAATGATGAGAACTTACTATCGTCGAATTTTCTGTATGATTCTGTTGATTTTCTGATAAAGCTCAATTACTTCTTCCTCCTCTTTGTCTGCAGTGGGTTGGCTTGTATTTGTAGGAACGTCACTTTCGCTGATATCGGTGTAAAGCTAGTAACGTATTTGACAACCTTGAGTGATACGATTACTCTGACTCCATATGCATGTGATCCACCACTTTTTCCCGAGTAGTATATCTTGTGATCTTCCATTTATATTTCTCCAGAATCTGACCAACTTATTTCTGCTATTCCCATAATCTCAATATGCATTCTGTTCATCTCCTGTATGGTTACTAATTATCTAATAATAGAAATAATATTAGAAAACCAAAATTGATTTTAACCCGACATACGGTATGCGGCAAAATAAACAGTACTGAAATTCGTATGCCCCAAATTTGTATATGCCATGTGCCGAAACGTATTGAGTAGTTTCTGAACGATGTTATAACGTTTGTCAATATCATGTTAATATTAGATACTTCAGGATGATTCTCAGTTTTGCAGAAAAAATTTATATAGTGGAGTACTATTTTCGGCCATACGGAAAAGGTCACAAAAACGGTCCAAGCTTAAAATCAACAATGGTTTCAGCAGGACGGTATAACCTGTCACACAGCCAGGGAGTCTCTTCAAATACTGTGCGATCATTTTTGGAGCTGCCACTCACCAGAACTAACGCCATCAGATGCGTACATATATGGAATGCTGAAGGGGTGTCCGTCTGCCATTTCGGAATTGAGGACTAGAATTAAAGATTTTTTCGTGTCAGAGGCAGTGACGGATCTAGAAATTTACCTTGGGAGAGGAACTTCCAATGAAAAACCAACCAAAATACCTAAAAAGATAAACTCAGATTACATAAAAGACATGAATAATAACTTATAGGCATTAAGTTCGCTTAATTTTCTTAACTAACGTGTTTGTTGGGTTGAATTTGTCTTTCTGTGGTTTCTGTTTCATGTAAGTCATTGACAGTCAATGTTCCCTCTCAAAAATAAACACAAAAAACCAAGTTTGAGATCTTAAAAATCAATTAATTCAGTGAATTTAACAAATGTAGTGCTACTCCTTACCAATTTTAAACCATTTGTTGTCTTGTCTGTGTAGTTGTGATAAATCCTATGTGTTTTGTGTCTTGTATTGTGTTAATTAATTTATTTATTTTAAATTTCTCAATGTAAGTGCCTACACCCTGTAATTATTATTTCATTACTTTTTCTGAACATACACCATCATACAATAGCTTAAACAAACCCCACCCTTTCTCAGAGCACCTTTAATAATCTCCAGTTTTTAACCAATATTTTAACTTGACCTTCTCTTTATCTAATTAATTTTCCTATATTTCTCTACATTTAAAAGATTTTCTAGTGTTAGGAACCTACAGTGATACAAACTAACTGACATCCCTTAGTCCTTTGACTGCGAACAATAAAATCTTACAACTAATTCCTATTTGGCTTTTTCCTTACTTCGACCTGCCCATAGCTCAAAAACACCAAAGAGCAAAAACCGTTACAATCATACAAGTGCATACACAGAGTCAATTGACACTCTAGCTGCATTACGAACATTTCCATCCGAACGTTGTCTTTCCCATAACTAATACATCTATCTCTGTTTCACATCACACATCTGCCTTCAGTATCCATTCCAATTCACTGTGTTTTGACCTACGAAGCATGTCCGCCTACCCAGTCCTTCACCTAGCTAGCCTAATAGCATAATCTGGACGTTTAAACATGTTACTGATGAACTTACAAATCATCCCTTGTAACGGCATCATTTAATCACTTGTAACGCCGACCTGAAGATGATCTGTAAATTGTAGAGATCGAAACCGGTCGTCGAAGTAAATTAAATGATTGTGAGTAAGTCTGTGTTTCTTTACTTCATTTAAAATGAACTCACATATGCAACCCATTCAACATTTTAATATTCATTTCAGTACTGTTTATTTTGCCGCATACTGTAAAATGAATATACTTGTAAATTTCTGTTAATTATACACAATTCTGCACATCTTCTGGCAAATTTTATTATAATGTACTGATAAAGAAGCTGATAGGTAACCGCAGTAATGAAACCTTGGACGGAAAACCAGTTGTACTTGACCTACATAATACTTCCTTTTGTTAAGCACTTCATAAAAAAGACATGCTTCATTTTGTGGTTTACATAAACCTGCAAAAATATTTTAATAACTTTACCTTGAAAACTTATGTATTCCTCCTTAACGATGAACATTTCAGTAATTCCAAACAAATTCCAAGCGAGTTTCAGACATACAGGAAAACAGGTAAGTTCAATCCTGAATGATTAGAAGACTAGAACTACCATTCTTACGTTTAAGAAAGTCAACAAGAAAATAACCTCGAATATTATAGATATAAATTTATCAAGCACCGCGTTAATTTTTTAGGAGACAAACAACAAGGAATTTTCTACAACAGCTACACCAACAGTATACTGACTACATAACTTCCTCTTTTTCTTTGGTTATCATAACCCTGAATGGGTCTTTGCGTCTGGCTATGTCTTTCCATTAGACCCCTCCTGTTCCCTTCTCCTCGATTATCTTACGTTCATAGTTTTCATGTCGTCTTCCACTTCATCTAACATCTCGTTTTGGGTCTTTCTTTCATTTATCTTTCAATCGACTTCCATTATAACGTCCAATACTTCTGATCAATCTGATCCTCTTTTCCCATTATCTTTCTCTGGAATGTATAAAGTTGCTCTTCATTTTTTTTTTTGGTCATCACATAAATCTTATATCCATAGATTACTACGGATCAAACTAATATACCGTTAAATAGTCATTTTAGTTCTTTTGTCTAATAATTTCGATGTCATCAATCTTTTATTAGCACATAATAATTACCAGAGTAACAAAATTTCCCCATAAAGTACCCAAAGGAACATGGAAATACCCTGACGACGAGACTGTTGACCAGATAGATCACACCCTGAAAGATACAAGACATTCTTCCGATCTCTTGGACGTCCGAGCTCAAACATAACCACTTTCTTGTAATAGCCAAATCAGAGAAAGAATATCAAACCTAAAGATAAACATTCATGACATACGCGGCAGAAACACGACCTGATACAGAAACGACAAAAAGGATGCTAGAAACAGCAGAGATGAAAACACTTCGTAAAATCGATGGTAAGACACTATGAGATACAGCTAGAAGTACAGATATACGACGGAGATGCAAGTTGGACAACATTAATAACTGGGTGAAAAACAGAAGAGTAGAATGGAACGACCACATAAGCCGAATGACAACAAATAGAGTAGTAAGGATGGAGAGAAGTGGTTTTCCAATAGGAAGACGATCAGTGGAAAGGCCACGAAAACGATGGAATGACAACTTACTGGAGACACATTGAAAAACAGACAGAGTCATATCTGCATAAAAAGAAGAAGAAGAAGAAGAAGAAGAAGAAGAAGAAGAAGAAGAAGAAGAAGAAAGATAAATATTAATATGCACTCTATTTTCTCTCTGTTAAGAGATTGATCAGCATCTTATTAATTCGATTATTTAATTAATAAATATTACTTTTCGTTTGTGGCTTCTAGTATTTCTCGTTGCTCACTTCATCCAGGACGAAACAAGGAAAATAAATGTACTCAAAATTATGTAAATTCTACAAATATTATTTATTTATATGCTATACCATAAATATACGATTCCAAATGTATGCTAAAACTCAATTTTGTGGTAAAAATTTCTTATCTAATAAATTAACCTTTAATTCGAATATCTCCTTTTTTAACAAATTTTCCTTTAAAAGATTCGGTAGACTGTTCTTATTATTATAAAAATAAAACAAATTTTAATTTTCACCTTTTTAAATAGATTACTTATATCTTTTATGAATATATGAATGAATGAATTATGCTGTAAGATTGTTAAATTAAAACAAATATGGTATGTAATATAAAACAACTCTCTCCTTTTTACAAATAATCTGACTAAACTTTTTTATCTTCTATACTTCTTATCATGGATTGTGTTGTCCTCGGTTCCCCCACACGTACTCCTTCGGATGCTGCGACGATCCTTCTCTTCCAACTGCTTCACCAACAAACAGCACTCGCTCGAAATAACGAAATATCTCCTCAATTTAGTTTCTGATTCGATACAAATAATATCAATCTTTATACATACTTCCAAGATTTTTTTCTCAGCTCGATATCTTGTGCAAAATTGATAAAAACCGGCTACTCGTTCCAGACAGAAACTGGAATCTATTCGGACACGAGGAGATTTTACTTCTCGACTCGATCACGATTTCGTCTCAATAGAAATCTGCTTATACGGCCACCAACTTAACCACTTCACACAAAATCACTACTTTCTGAACTGGACTGCTCTCTTCAGATCTTAATTACACAGTAACCTTTTTCCTTCATCAATCTGAGACTCAAACACTCTGTTCTCCCTCCATCCATATCTTCTCGCCAATCGCAAGCATTCTATCTACACATTACATCCCTACTTTCCTTTCTTAAAAACAAATAGTGTTGTATACAAAATTTCCCGTCTTGTCAAATTCCAGGAGATACCAAAATTAATTTTTGTCTTACATGCTAGAAAAAACCCTATATTCTCAAACTAAACAATTTTGTTTATTACCGTCTTTACTTTCTAGGAAGCATTTAGAAACGTTCTATTGTTCACGTCAAACGCAAATACATCCACTTTCTAAAACCGAACGTAATTTAGTTCTATTGTTCTTGAATTGTTAAGTCCGTTCGTAGAATCTTAACCACTAACGTTTTTTCACTTTCCACGAAACACTGCTTACGACTAATAATATATTATTTACAAATTTTGGTCATATAAGATCTCGTGGTCTTGGACATAAAATTAATTTTCTAAATTCTTCCCATAAAATTATATAACAATATATATGAAACAAGACAGAAATAATGTGGATAACCTGCGCATAGAAACTGTTGCAAGAGAGTAAAGGAGAAAAATTGATGAGGGAATAGAGAACCTGGAGGCGGAGGAAGATGTGGAGTGGAGGAATTGTAGACAAAATGTAGAAACAAATTGGGGAAAATCAAACCAGTTGGTTTGGTAAGGAGTGCCAAGAAACAACATATAACAAAAATAGAGCGTACCTAAATACATATCAAGCAGTATGTACGAGAAGAACAGAGGAGGAACGCCGGTTCATAAGAAAAGACAAAAAAAGAGGCAATTTAATGAAAATTCGTTAGAAAGAATAGACGGGCCATGCCTTTTTTTATACAAATTAGAATTGTCATATGTATTTATTGTTGCTTTGAATTTTCTTTTTTCATTCATTAAAATTTAATCTGTCATCCAATATTTTTTCTGAATGTGGTTATTGTCTTTCATTGAGCTCCATGCTAAAAATGTGCTATTCATGCTCTACGATCTTTTACTCTAAACTCTATGTAGATGTACAGTGACCTCTTTCTAGATTGTTATTGATGTCTTGTTTCAATTGTTCTTTTATTTCTTCCAACTTAATTTGTCCATATTTAGTTTTTTCATGTTTTTAGTTATCTGATTTTTCACGTGCCCTATCAGAATTAACAGACGTTGGCGAAGGCTTTTCGATCTTATGCAATATGGAATCATTGTCTTGCATTTGATACCTGAGTCCATTCACGAATGTTTTATAACCAAGAAACTTCTTCATCGCTTTATTTTGTCTTTGAGGATCCGTTGTCGTATTCTATATAAATTACCCCTCACTGTATGTCCCAAAGAAGACATTCTCCGGTGTTTAACAGTCTTTAGCAGTTCTCTATCTTTGTGCTCCTTACTTAGTACCACCTCGTTAGTTTTTCTTGCTGTCCAAGGTATCTTCAGCATTCATCTATGAATCCACATTTCCAGTGCTTCAATTCTGTAGTTTTTATTTAAATGGAAGTCGGAATCTAGGAATGAGAGGGTTGTGGTGAGAAAATCCATCGGCTTCTAGGTACGCTTCTATTAGTTGTACTGCGTATCGGTATCTGCGTTTTATTTAGTCGCAATCTACTAATAGGAGTACTATATAATTTAGAACATGCACATTATTTACCGATTCTTTGTTTCGCTCGTGACATTTTATTTTAATATATGTAATCAAGCGCATACAGGTAATTCTAATTGTTTATTTACTTTGCACGTATTGATTCAAATTGATAATGAAAATATAATTGCCCTTTCATTTAGTTGATTGCAGGTAGCTAACTACAGATGATTTTGTACAAGAAAAGAGGATTTAACATTTTTAATTGTATATCATTATACAATTTCATACGACATGTAGGACATACCTTCTTCTTCTTCTTCTAAAAGTGCCTATCTTCTGGAGATGTTGGCGACCACATTGACCCATCTTATTATATTTACGGCAGCTCGAAATAGATCAGATAAACGTTAGACCAGTCCACTTCCTAAGATTGGCCAGCCAGGATATACGTCTACGTCCAGGGCCTTTCCTGCCCTCAATATTGCCTTGTAGAATCAACTGTAGCAGTCGGTATTTTTCGTTACGCATAATGTGGCCGAAGTAAGCCAATTTTCTGTTCTTTTTATGGTGTTAATTATTTCTTTGTCTTTTCTTAGCCTCTGAAGAATAGTTTTATTAGTTGTGTGGTGTATATATGAGACCCTCAACATACGTCGGTAGCACCACATTTCAAACGCCTCTAACCGTTTTATGGCATCTTCTATCAGGCTCCAGCTTTCAACTCCTTATAGCAGCGGTACTCAATATGTGGTACATGTACCACTGGTGGTACATATCCTTATTTGAGGTGGTATACAAAACGCAAAAACAGCCAGAATCAGCACCATTATTATAGTTAATTAGATCACCTCGCTAGATAGGTAATTAAGTTAGGTGGTACCAAAAATAATAAAAAGTATTTGGTAGTATGTACATGACTCAGAAAGATTGAGAACCGCTGCCGTAGAGGACACTAAAGACGTAACATCTAAGAATTCTTATGCGTATATTGATACCTAAAGACAACTTGTACAGAATTTTCCTAAGACTGTTAAAAGAGCTTCTTCTGGCTTTTTCAATACGAGTTTTTATTTCGTAGCTATAATCCCAAGTATCCTTAATGTTGCAGCCCAGATAGCATATTTCCTGTGCTCTGTCTAGGGGTGTATTGTTTACGGTAATTTGGGCGTTTATGTTGGTGTTATTATTAATGATCATTATTTTTGTCTTCTTACAATTTAGTTTTAGGCCGTATTTGTTACATGCTTCTACAACATTATCCATGATCCTTTGGAGCAATAATTTCATATTTTGCAATATACCTGGAAACTTATGTTTTTGCTAAAAGCACCGATATCTCTAAGAACGTGAAGTTGAGTTATGAAGAGATATGGGTGGTATATTTACTATTTCTATTGGGAATAAACCACAATTTTACTTTAAAATAAGTTTATTAACTTTCCTAATTTTAACTATTCTAGAATCACAGTACACTCATCCACTAGATGTTGTAACAGTTCTTTTCCAGTTGTCTAACATTTAAAAGATATGCAAACAAAAGATCAAGTACAATATCTCTAAACCATAAGATACCAATTGATCATAATTGCTGACGATTGACAATGAATCTAAAAAATATTAAACTCAATTTGCATTAAAAGCAATCAGGCGAATGTTCCCGAAACAATTTCTGTTTTAATTGCAATGGTCGTATTGACTTTGTTATTATCATCAATATTAGACACTTAAAATTCAGTTACTTTAGTGAAAAGAAATAGTTAATTTGAAATAAATTTAGAGACGTACTCACAATTAGTTTATTATTTACTCCAGACGACCGGTTTCGCAGTCTATAACATGCACAGCATCGTCAGGTTCCGGTAACAGTAATAGGTCTGGATCCCGCGTATGAAAAAAAAGTTGATTAATAGCAAGCTGAAAATTTGTAAATAGCTTAAGGATGTCTAGTCGGATAAACTTTGATATATGGGAACACTGTAACAGGAGCAGTTTAATTGTGGAACAGGTTAAAAATTTGGAACGGTCAGGCGACGAGAACGGCACATTTATTTTGTCCGACAGAATAGACTTAAACTCTCCGAACAGAGATTAAACTCTCATGCAAAAATCAGACTGCTATTTATCATCTGTCATAATTCCTGTCATTTGACATATTCTACATATTCCACTCATTAAAACGCCCATTTGGTGATAAATAGCAGTCTGATTTTTGCATGAGAGTTTAATCTCTGTTCGGAGAGTTTAAGTCTGTTCTGTCGGACAAAATACATGTGCCGTTTTCGTGACCGTTCCAAATTTTTAACCTGTTCCACAATTAAAACTTCTCCTGTTCCAGTGTCCCCATATATCAAAGTTTGTCCGACTGGACACCCTTAAGCTATTAACAAATTTTCAGCTTGCTATTAATCAACTTTTTTTTCATACGCGGGATCCAGACCTATAAACTAAATGCTACATATTACAAAAAAATGAGAATTAGTACGTTGTCTGGTATTTATCAAATACTGAAATGATCAAGCAATTAATAAAAAATAGAATATGCATGCATATATTACGAGTATACATTCATATGATATATATGTTACAGTTCAAGTTGATTATCCAGTTGGAGTTGACTTGACTATTCCTAGTTCGAGTCAACTCAAACGGCTGGTTTCAGTAAATGTTGATTATAAATAGAGTTCGGAATTAAAAGCATAAAGAAACCCAAAAAAAGCGCTTAAATAGCATAACGATTTTATGAAAAAGGGCATTTTATTATACAAAAAAGCATGAAAATAAGCATATAAATTTTGACAAACCATTTTTTTAAGAAAATATATATAAGAAAAAATATATATAATAGTTTCGGGGCCTAGCACTCAAAAGTTTTGTGTATATCGAAAAGCTTCTTTCAACGTCCACAGTGGTTATCGGTGCATACTACATCTTTATACTTTGCCACTACTGTCGGATCCATATTTATATCTTCAACGTGTTATCCATTTAAAACTGATCTTCATCTTTTGAAACCCTTCGTTTTTTGTTAATACATCTTTGACTTTTGTTAATACTATCTGAAAAAATTTTCCAGGGATATTTTTTTTAATTGTTTATTTTTTGGATCGACTCAACTAATGACATTTGTTGTTTCTCCAAATATTTTATTGTTTATTGTTTCAAAATAATTTGGATTTGGATAAAACACTTTAAGATTTAATGCTGTTTTGATCATATCTGGTTCAGCGTGGGAAAGAATTAGAATAGTAGTAGAATACTATTTTGTTGGTGGACACAGCCTCGGGAAGATAAAAATTTGTTAAAGCTTCATTTACGAATCTTGAAATTGTATTGTTATTTGTTGCTTCTCGTTATTTTAAGCACAATAAATAACTCTTCGTCAAGATTTCTTCGTTTTTACTTTTTTTCTAGTTTCCTTGTAAACGCAATTAACTATTTTTTGCAGAGTAGTTTCATCCAACACATGTCTTTGACCGTTGATTGATACATCAATCAACGCTTTGACAGTACTTTTCCAAAAATGATTTAAAACTTTCATTTTAAAATTTATTTAGTGGGAGATCAGAGTCCACCATTGCACTGCATAGATCAAAATCAAATTCCTGCTGTTCGCAAATGCAAAAATGATAATAGTATTTAAAAAAGCACCAAATAAGCACACAAATTCAAAAACGCTGGACGGAAGGGCCGCCCGAGAACTTTATCGTACCGATCTATTATCGTTATGGTACTAGATATTGGCATTCTATAAAAATAACAAAGTTACTCGTTATTTTGATATTTTAGAAACACCTACTGTACTTAAAAGTATTTTATGGTTCTACGCATCATTAATTCCTGCATTTGAGAAAATGTTCGATGCCATATTTCGGGGACACACTATAGATGTGTAGATTATTGCATAAATCAATAGAATATTATAGTCATACTTTCATTTCAAATTAGTTCATTTTTCTGAGAAATTAATAGTTTACAATATTTGCATTTCATTCTATTTCGATTACGCCAGTCAATGCGCGAGATTAAGAACAAGATATTATCTCCAAATTCTATCCTACTGCATGGATTTTAATGAAATTTTGGGAGTAGCCCAATCTCCTAATTCAAAGTCTATCCTATATACTATGGCGCTTTTATCATGGGGGAAGTTCCCACCACTTCTCAGGGGTGAAATATTTTTATTTTCGAATTACATGGAGAAAAAGGAAGATTTTTAAGAAAATTTAAAAATTCATTCTATAATTTGATCACATTTTTAAAAAAAACATTCATTTTAAACCCGTTTAACTTTTTGAAAGTAGAAATAACACTATATTAAAAGGTATTGAGAAGAAAAACAATGCATTTAAATTATGGTGGATGGGGAGTTAAATGTATATACTTTTCATTTTTCCTTAAAGTACATTAGTCATTATGTTTTTTGCACCATATCTCGCTTAGTTTGTAAGTAACCGACATTTAACGGTGCTCGTTTTAAAGGCCTTTTCAAACACTACAAAAGGTGTTGGTAGCATTATACACCTAAAACCTACCGTTCCTCTGTTATTTCAAGTTGAATACACCAATTTGAGCATGCACCAAAAAACAAACTATTTTCACCTACCATATCTCTTTTTGTATTATAAATAGAACATTTACGAAGGAACGAATCTCTTTATTATTTATAATCTAAAAAATGTTTTATATAGAGTTTTTAGTTCGATGCATAGTTTTTAAGGTATTCACAAAAAATCCGTCCGAAAAGGTGTCATTTTTCAATGAAAATGGCCAATTTTCAACTACGCATAACTCAAAAAGTATTGAGTTCTCAAAAAAAAGTATAGACCAGTTTTTGCTTAGAAATAGGTTCTTCAGCCACTTCCGTGCTTATTTTGACCAACAAATTTTCCACCCCCTTGAAGAAGTGGGAACCGCCCCAAGATAAAAGCGCCATAGTATATAGGGTAGATTTTGTTTCTTGAGCTATTCCCTACTTACTGTGAAAATATCAAGTACATCAATGTAGTAGGATGGAATTCGGAGCCAAATACCCTCATTGACTGCTCTACAATAATGCTCTGCTATGAACGCGTGAGAGAGGACACACATAAGATTATAGCAAAATTTCTATTTACCGTAACTTTTCGAGTTTTTGAGCTACAGCAATAAATTTTATGTCATTGGAAAGGTAATTTTGCATTCTTTCAAAATGTGTTAAAATATACAGGGCGTATCAAAAAAATTAAGATTTTTTATTCATTTCCGGTTCAACCGGAAGCCATGTTTTTGGTAAAATTTATTGTGATAATAGATAATAAAATACCATATATGTCTGCAAAATTTCAAATTTTAGTTTGTACTAAGAAGGAAGTTACGGGCACTCGAATATTTTTTTATAAAAAATTCATAACTCCCCTCCTATGGAGAGTTAAGATATATGACTAATGTCATTCAATTTACTGATAGGATATCAAAAATATATCAAAAAATAAAAAAATTCCTTGGAGCCATTTTTGAGAAAATCTAGTTCAAATTTATGTCAAAATTTGACCCCTTAAATATAGGCAACCCGTAACTTTTTCTGAAAAACGATAACATCTTTCTTATAGCCCCATCTTTAGGCTATATAACGACTTTTTCAAATTAAACTTATCTTCAAAAACTTTTTAGATAGATAGGGAAATGTGTCGGGGGGGCGGTCGGCCATGTTGGCCGCCATTTTGAATTTGGAAATGTCAAATTTCGTACTTTTATTTACCTATCGATGAGCTTACTTTGAGTTGAATTTCATTTATTTCTGTCAAAATTTTCAAAAATGGGCCCTAAATATCCCCCCTATTTCGGCCCCCCTTTGAGAGATTTTTTTTAAAAGCTTAGTTTCTCGACAAAATTCTCTTAAACTTACTCATACCGAATTTCATCAAAATCGGTCCAGTAGTTTTTGCTGGGCGGTGGCGACATACGTACGTACATACGTACGTACGTACGTACGTACATACTTCCGACATGTTTTTTTATTTGCTTTTTAGACTCAGGGGGACTCAAAACGTCGAAAAAAAGTGAAATCTGAAAAAATTTTTTTTGCACGATCCTATAACTTTATCTATTATACTATACTACGTATATAGTACGATAAAGTAAAAAGGCATAAAAATTAAGAAAAAACAAAAAAGGCATAAAAAAGTGGTGTAAAAATGACTTATTTTGCATATTTCGTTCATATTTAAAAAGAGAATAGTCCTGCTTGTATTATTTACCATAAACATTATGCTTACAAATCCGGACTCTAATTATAAATTATATAAAATGAAGATTTTTATTCTTCAACATTTACTAGTAAAAGTAGACTCCAACTAGTTAAAGTATACTCTTCCCAATGTCATTTAGTAAAAGTTGATTCACACAAACAACCGATTCTATTGAGAAATTAAATGTTACTGGATGTTAGTTCAGGAAATGAAGCATTTTGGCTCGTTTATCATGGATTTACTTGAAATCTTCACAGAAGGTAGGGAATAGCCCAAGGATCATTTTCTATATCATGCCGCTGTACGATGAAACCTTAGAGGTGGTTGCCACCCCATCTGGGGGCGGGAATTTTTCATTACATTTTAACCAGGGAAATCGATGGAAAATGCACTTCTAAAAAAATTGTTCCTTACGTTTTCTTCGTAAAACTAATATTTTTCGAGGTATTCGCGGTTGAAAGTAACAGTTTTTCGACAAATAAAATCGACTTTTTAGAGGGTTTTTTGAGAATAACTCAAAAAATATACAGTGAATAAAAAACTGTAGCTTTAAAAATTGTATCTTTTAGAAACAGAAACGAAACCCTTTTTTATAATTTTTCTACAACCAATACAAACTGACATACGGCATGTTAAAGGTTAGCTTTTTTCGTCAAATGCATAATTTGAAATATTCCAAGCCAAATAACGAAAAAACTCATTTTTCGAGGAAAACTTACAGAATATTTTTTTAAGTATAAAATTAGACCTTTCAAAAAAAGTTTCTAGCATAAAAATTGAGCGACTTACGATCAAAATAAGGTCGGTACCGACTTTTTTATACGAAAAAATCAGTGAAAACTACCCTCCTAATTCAAATTGATCCTTGGCCTTCTGTAATTCTGATTCTAATACACCCAAGAAGTTTGCCCTATTTAAAATTTAGAAAAATTGGAGTTAAAAGAGATAAAATTGAAGATTGGAGAGATAAAATTTTTTTGAAATTTCGTCAAATATCTCCGAAAATATTAGAGATACAAAAAAAAATTATAAAGTATGTATTAAATTGAATCTTTTTTAATAACTAAAATTAACCTTTGCAAAGATTTTTTTACAGTGAACATTTAGCGAGGTATAGCTGCTTAAAACCTCTATTTACAAGCAAACAACTCCTTATTCGAGCCCTTTAAACTCACCCTACTTAAAAACTAAGGGATCTTACGGAATTTAATTTACAAAGTATTTATATATAATTTAGCTCTTATAGCTATAAGATAGCCCACCAGTTATAGAAAAAGACGTAGATGACATCGAGCTCGATGAAGATGACTAAAAAACTATTTGTATTTGTATTTGTAAATTCGTATTTTTGTGTAAATAAATGTTTTTGTATGTAATTCTACTTTTTTTTCTGTATAGATCTATTAAATTACTTATAAAAATTGTAATGTTATTAAGGGTGATTTTTAAGGGTTGAAGTATTATGATATTATATCCTAAAGCATAATACAGTCATTATTTAACCAATCAAAACCAAATTTTACCCATATTAAGGTTTACAATGTTTCATATAATTTTTGACAATAAGGGGTAGTTTACACCCCTAAAAATAATCAACGCCCTTGGGCATGATATATAATATGAAGTACAGGGTGAGATGATACTAATCCCAAATTTTTATGCAAATCGATGCAAGCCGAAATCTTTCTTTTAGGATAAATATTTTTTTATATATATATAGCTCCAACAAGGGTGGTTTTAAGAGTTGAAATATTATAATATTATATCCTAAAGCATAAAACAAGGATGATTTAACTAATAAAATCTAAATGTTGACGTATTAAAGTTTAAAATGTTATTTTATATTTTTTTACATTAATTAGGGGTAGTTATCACCCTTAAAAACCAAAAGCGTACAACGGCTCAATATAAAAAATGTACTAGAGGGTAAAATGAGCGTAATTCCAAATGTTTTGTACAAATCGATGCTGCACGAAAAAATAGCGAGGTTTTTCCATTTTTTCAGCTTCATTTCCTAGCCTATATGTTCAAATCATGATAAGTACATAGTTGAAATGGTCAAAACAAAGAAACGCAGTAATCAAAAAGGCACGTGAGATTACACTCGTATAATCAACATTTACTGAATCGCTCCAGGAATAGTCAACTCAAACTAGTAAAAGTTGAATTAAATTTTTCAAATCAGCTCTTACTGCTCGTTTTAGTTGGAGTTGACTCGAACTAGGAATAGTCAACTTTAACTGAGAATCAACTTGAACTGTAACATATACACTTACACACGTATTAATATGCAATGGTATCTAACTATGTTATGTATATAGGTAAGCTGTGTGCTTACATGCCGATACAAGGAATGATTTCAGAAGTACATATTTATTATTATGCACTATCATAACTTTGTGCTCAATTATTACTATTAGGAACTGATGGAAAGGATGATCTTAACTGCATTAGTAACAATTATTGTTAGCATGGGTGTTCTAGAGGAGAGAGGAGAGAGAGAGAGAGAGAGAGAGAGAGAGAGAGAGAGAGAGAGAGAGAGAGAGAGAGAGAGAGAGAGAGAGATGGGAGATATGGAGGAATAAAATAGCAAGGTTTTTGGCGCAGGCGTTTTTGATGAGTTGTACAGAAGTTTCGGGGAATCGTAAAAGTCAATGGCATATTATGTCCTGATGATGATTGTGTTTATTTAATATTGTTCTTAAGCTATTTTTTGTGGCATCTTCTGCAATTTACTATTTTACTTTTGAAATAAGCCATAATTTAAGTTGTAAATTCAATTTATTTGACGTTATTAATAGAATATATTATTCAAAATTTTTACAAATCTAACGGCAATTTAATACTTATGCTTGTAAAGAAAAGGTACATTCTTTGCCTATCAATTTCCAGGGATCACAACAATATATTTATTATTTATACACCAAAATATGTACACAGAACTACCAATAGATATTAGTAAATAAAGTGATGGTAGTCCATTATCTCGGCATACATTATGTAAACTAACAGGTAATTCACACATTTATTGTAGTGAACAAAAAGCGTAGCATTGTGTGATAAAACTGTTTAATAATAAATTATATCTACGTCCTTTGAAGGAAATTAGCGCGAAACTGATAAATACTGTTAATCTATTTTTAAAAATATATTTCATGTCGATATGCTACATTTTTCTTAGTAATTTTAGGTATGTGCATATTGTGGTTATTCATAGCTCAAAGCAATTACCATTTTAAATTTGAAGTATTAGGCCTTGGGCCCACCATTAAAAAAAAATTATTATTTCCCTCATGAGAGATTTTTTTATTCAGTTATTCATGACGAGTCGGACAACTTTTCCATTGCGGAAAATTTTCGGCAGAGGGGAGTTTCGTAAATATACAGGGTGTCCCCGAAAATAGTGCGTTCCTTAAAGGTATAGGTAGAAGGCACAATGTAGAGCAAAAAGGTCCTATAACATTTTTTTCTAAATTGATCCGTTTGACCAAAAACCGAAAATACATTTTGATATGCAAATTGAAGTCTGCCAACAACGCGCAACTCAAAAATCTAAAGATTAAAAAAGTAGATTTGTAGGTCAGTTGCATTTGGTAGGTAAAATAATGTAAATATCAATCAAACCCATATCCATTATTTTGCAGGTAGGTACCTACGATGTCAACAACCCCAAAAATCACACCTCTAAGTAAATAAACAAGGGGTTATTAGGTTAAATCGTCACTTGAAAGTCATAACGACGTAACTGCTTTTTTGCTATTTTACAGGAGAGCAGTTTAAAGTTTTCTATGGGTTTATGTTCAGATATCAAAAAGTATAAGTGATACGGAAATGAAAATATGAATATAGATAGTTAAAGAGTTACTTTAATAGGTTTTATTGTTTTTAAGGCTTTACCTGCTTCCGGCTCACCCCCCCCCACAGCCCCCCACAGCCACCCACAGCCCCCCCACAGCCCCCCAAAGCAGATATGTGTTTTTGTCTTGGAACTTTCTCAAACACTTACGCCAAAATATTACTTTGTTTTTTTTTATTTGCTTTGAATCTTTTGTAGAAGGCTGTTTTTATTATATATTTCCTTAAATACTTCATTGGGGGTCATAAAGTAAACACTTAAAAATGGTGAATGTTTTTTTAATGAAATTCTGAACTTAGGAATGAAATAGTTCCACAACAAGGATCATTGTACTTTAAATGATAAAATAACCTTAAAAGTAATATTAATATTTTTAGAATAGTACACAATTTTTTTAAACCTAAAAAGAATATGATAAAGCCTAAAAAAATATAGTGTGAGGTTCCAAGAAGAGTTTAATTTTAAATTCATTGTAATGTTTAGTTACAAATATTAAAAAACAATTATCATCTCATGTCTAAATAACACAAAAGTAAAACTTTTGTTACACTTGAAAATGTCAACCAGTGGTCACAAAATAATTACATTATCCTAATATACATTTTGAGGTCAAATTGATCACAGTCACTTTCTTAAATATTTAGTCTAAGCAACATTTTGAGCTAATGCTCTGTGCAGTCTCTTTAAATGGGTTTCTCTAAGCATGGGGTAAATTCTAATAAAACAAAACATGTTCCTCATTTCGTATGATTGGAGTTTGTCCTGAACAGAGCGACATCAGGTCCTCAAATTTTTTTTTTTGGCAACACAACTTTTTTATTCTTCAGACTGTTCAGAAGTTTGGGTTTTGTCTTTGGTTCATCGGTTGTTCTTGGAAGGGTGATGCTTCTGTATACTTGAGAGCAATGGCTTTTTTTGAAAAATATTTTTCTGGCTCTTTCTTTAGCACCAAATAATCAACCATTCATGGCCAGTTGACGCGGCTTCCTTCATCGTCTTGCCTCACACTTAGCACTTTTAGTTGTTTCGCTTTACCCATAAAATCTAGGAAGTCCTTAGATTCAAGACAAAAACCGTTATAGGGTTTTTTCATACGGGCAAGTCTGATGGTAGTTGCGATCTGTGATGGAACGTACATGTTACCAGAAGCTGTCAGAGCAGTGTTGATTGCACTATGCACGGAATCCCCTTCGTTCTGTCCATGATGTGGTTCAAAGAATTTTAAGGATACCTTAAAAATGTTTTTGGAGGCAGAGACGAAGTGTAAAAGCATTGTAGCCATACCTGAATTTTTGTTCTGGCCAGTGCAGCCATCTGAAAACAAAAACACTTCTTCCACACCCCTTTCATCTAATTCTTTTAAAAAGAGGTAAACACAAGTCTAGATCTCTGAAGCACCACGTCTGCTTAGGCCTTCCTGCCAAAGATAGCAGTTACAGTCACTTGAAGACAAGTTATAGATGGTTAAGTTGAAATTTTACGCCACTATGTCTTTTTAAAAAAAGGTCCATCACAAAATTCGTTTCGAGACATAATGGCGTAAGTCAAGATACGCCACTATGATTTTTCAAAAACCTAAAAATTCACAGTTACGTCACAACATGAAATTGTAATATCACTGTAACAGGTAGAAATACAGATACGCCGATTAGACTTGTGGATAGAGCTCGCTGAGAACATTATGGAGGCACTAAAAACTCAAAAAGCCAATTTTGGCAGTTACGCCGTTATGTCTTTCAAGCGACGAAATTTCCACAGTCACAGCAAGTTCTTCTAGGCTACGTTGCCATGTCATTCAAATTTATGGAAATAAAAATTCACTTATATGGAGAACAATGTAATTTTTTTCTTGGAAACTTTAGAAAAAAATGTTATAGGACTTTTTTGTTCTAAATTGTGTATTATATTTATACCTTAAAGAAACGCACTATTTTCGGGGACACCGTGTAGAGATTTCCAAACTTCGGTGCGTCCGACAACTGGGGTACTCTTAAAAATTTATCGGATAATATTACCAGTTAATTGTAAACATTTTTATCAAACAATCCTGAAAAAATCAGTTGTGATAGTATAAATTTTATGACTCTTTATCATGCGTGCGCCCCCTATGGTTGGCGTACTATGAGATTATAAATAATGATGAGTCTTTTTGCAGAATTTTTGAAGTTATACTTCTTTAGGCGCGTTTAGGAGTAAATGTATATGTGCGCGAATTCATCAAAAGTCCTGGTTCTGGGCGCAGCTGAAACGTTAAAGGTGCTCTGATTGGGTAATTACAATTAACTGTCAATAATTGTTCAATATGCCGTGGGTAAACAAATGTTGTGTATATTAGTTTTTATTATTGTAAGGACAGAAACAAAAGCAAGTTTATAATTGTAGTGACTTTTTAAATAGTTTTTAAAAGCAACAGGTACGTAATTGTAAATGTTTCAGTATTGTAATAAAAAATTACATAGGTACCTATTTGTAAAATGTAAAATATAAGTACCTACCTTCTAGGTAATGCTTTGATTTACATAATTTGATTACCAACAAAATTTCTACCAATCTTCATCTAATATATTGTTTTCTTACTCTATGTTTTGTTGTATTTTAATATTTTATTTCCACAAAAATCAAACTAATTTGATTAAATTTAGAACTGTCAAAAAGTTTAAAACGTTCAGTTGGTCTATCTTCCCACATGACGTGCGTGGGCAAATGCTAAGGCGCTTTGATTTCAAACCAAATCACTCTAATATACGCGGGTTCAATCCCCGATGCAAATTTTTCGTTTTTTATTTTTTTATACATTTTATGAGTTTAATATTTAAATAAAATATAAATAAACTGTTAAAAGTATATTAATTTCGTTGAAATAATATAATATAAGTATAACTTCTTACGTGCGTATAAAAGTACACACACACATTCTTTTTTTTGATAAAAATACAAATAGCCTAATAAAATAAAAAAAAGTCAAAATGTTAATTCGTACAGGTTAAAACAAATTTTATATCAAAGTTTAGGTGGGTACAAAATATATTTTCAAGAAAGTATCCAAATCATACAAGGGGATCATTGTTTAAATAATTAAAAAGGGGTAATTTTTGCCAAAAGAAACAGTTTTTTAACTGCTGAGGTAATTCACTTCTTAATGAAGGTCTAAAGGATTTTTTCTGCAAAGTTAAGGGGCAAATCTTTCACATAAGACTTTTTAAATTAAATTTGACCCCCTATTTATTTCAATAATTGTATATAAAACTTTAAAAACAAATTTGCCAAAAATTATTTTTAGCGTTTTAAATAAGCACTATAAAATATCCTATTTTACAGACTAAGTTGCGCTATATTACAAGTATTAAGCAAAAAAAGTGGTCGAAAAATATTTAATATTTTTTGAGATATTGAATTTGTTTTTTAAATGTTACTATATTTTCAATTGCAAAAACGCGGTTGTTGCCAAATAAATATTTACCTGCGTAAGATCCAATTATTTTTATTGTTATGTATGTTTTCGATAAATGTATTGATAAATTCAATTTTAATTAAACTCCCCCCTAAAATGGAATTTGAAAATTATTCAAATTTGTTTATAATTTGTTTTTTTTTTAATAACGTCGCGGGGATTCAGTATTTTGAAATGCCGTTTCGATAATTGGGTTCCTGGGAATTTTTTACTAATTAACAAATTTTTTTGTCGTTTTTTCTTCTTTTTTTTTCTTGAAGTTATATTACTACGGGCCCTTTTAGGGTTAAATTTTATTAAGAATGTCGAATCTCTGGGTTGTAAATTCTAGACCTAAAAATATTAAGATTTAACTAAAATCTCTTAAATAAAATGTGGCTACTTACTGAGTTACAGGGTGTTTTATTTGAAAATTTAAAAATTATTGTTACCAAGTACTTTAAAACTATTTGACGTATCCTTATCATACTTGCTAGAAAGTGTGGCTAATATACACCCTACTAAATTGTGATTAATAAACGTTTCTAGCTACTGCCAGAATCGTACGACAGGGGATAGTGAATGATTGACCCTTCCCAAATTCTACGCCACTGAGTGAATTACTATTTTAGCGAATTGTTTCCATTCTCCAATACTTTGTATGTAAATAACTTTATTGGTATCGATAAAGTCATCAGTTAGCGAGATATTGGAAGTTTAAAATGAATGAATGAATGAATCAAAATAACTATGCCGTTTCATTTTGAACGTCCAATATCTCGAAAACTAATGACTTAATCGTTACCAATAAAGAGTATATTATTTACAGAGAAAGTATTGGAGAATCAAAAAATTTCACTAAAATAGTAATACCCTCAGTGGCGTAGAATTTGGGAAGAGTCAAACATTCATTATCCCCTGTCGTACGCCTCTGGTAGTTGATAGAAACTTTTGTTTATCACAATTTAGTAGACTGTATAGTAGCCACACTCTCTGCCAAGTATGATAAGGATACGCCAAATAGTTTGAAAGTACTTGGTAAAAATAATTTTTAAATTTTAAATAAAACACCATGTAATTCAGTAATTAGCCACATTTTATTTAAGTGATTTTAGACCAATCTTAATATTTTCAGGTCTAGAATCTACAAGAGATTCGACATTCTTAATGAAACTTAACCCTAAAAGGGCCCTTAATACATGTAACTCCAAGAAAAAAAAGAAAAAGAAAAAAAGTCAAAAAAATTTGATAATTAGTGAAAAATTCCTAGGAACCCAATTATCGAAACGGCATTTTAAAATACTTAATCTATGCGATGTTATTAAAAAAAAACAAATTATAAACAAATTTGAATAATTTTCAAATGCCATTTTAGGGGGAAGTTTAATTGAAATTTGAATTTATCAATACATTTATCGAAAATATACATAAAAATAAAAATAATGAAATCTAATACCGGTGAATATTTCTTTGGCAACAACCGCGTTTTTGGAATTGAAAATAGAGTAACATTTAATAAACAAATTTAATATCTCAAAAAATATTTAATATTTTTAGACCAATTTTTTTCTTATTAATACTGATGAGATAGCACAACTTCTTCTGTAAAATAAGATATTTTACAGTGTTTATTTAAAACGCTGAAAATAATTTTTTGCAAATTTGTTTCTAAAGTTTTATATATAATTATTTAAATAAATAGGGGGTCAAATTTAATTTAGTAAGTCGTATGTGAAATATTTACCCTTAAACTTGACAGAAAAAAATCATATAGACTTTCATTAGTAATTGAATGACCGCAGCAGTTAAAAAAGTAATTGTTTTGCAAAAATGACCCCTTTTTAATTATTTAAACAATGATCCCCTTGTATAATTTGGATACTTTCTTGAAAATATCTCTTGTACCCACCTAAACTTTCATATAAAATTTACATAGTGTAATTTTATTTTACTAGAATAAAATATTGTCCAACAAATTTTTAAGGGTACCTACTGAATATCGTTTTTGATTAAAATTATTGAAATAGCTAATTATATAATTGCATGGGTTGCACGTGTGAGTAATGTTGTGCATTTCAACTTAGGTAAGAGAAATAAAAGTAAACTTACAATTTTAATGTTACCTACGACGACCGGTTTTGCATACCACAATTTGCTATGCATCTTCAGGTTTCAGTAAGGCATCTAAACGACGCCGATACAAGGAATATTGTTGTACAAACTTTATCATGAAGTAAAAACCACTTCTATGTAATAGGTGTATTTACTAAAATTTTAAAAAATCACAATGGATTGAATAAAGTATGTCCAATTCAGATCGTTTTCGGAACTATCAGTCCATCATCAGTGAACTCAAATACTTGCTAAATAGTCCCAGAACCAAACAATGGTTGTAATTATAATTAAATCTACATTTTTTTGTTGTATTAATCAAAAGGCTAAACGCCGATGTTAATAGATATAACCTCCGGGAACATGGTGAAACCTTGGGAACATGGTGAACATTAGCCTTTTGATTAATACAACAACATAATGTAGATTGAATTATAATTACAACCATTGTTTGGTTCGGGGGCAAGCATTTAGCAAGTATTTGAATTCACTGATGATGGACTGATAGGTCCGAAAACGTTCTGAATTGGACATATTTTATTCAATCCATTTGGATTTTTTAAAATTTTAATAAATATACCTATTACATAGAAGTGGTTTTTACTTCATGATAAAGTTTGTTTAACTATATGGTAAACAGTCAACCCAGGGAACTACCCCTCTTTAGAATATTTTTATATTTTCGTGGAAACATACAACTCCATGATGGTTGACATAGTTTGGTAGTCATCGACTTTACTGCATTTAGACAAATATAGGAGTTTTTTTAAGAGAAACAGATAGAGTAACAACCACAAAAATAAAGAAAAATGTACTATCGATGGTTGTTTGTCGAAAAGACTCTTGTTTGTGATGTATTATTCAAAATTATTTTTATTTATTGCAGAGATTTTTTTTAAATATGAGTTATTTATTTAATTTATTTAAATTGTTATAATTAATGAAAAATTGAGACAACCCTGTAATAAGGCAAGATAAACGATAAACAAGTACTTTATTTACCGGATGTGCAATTTATTGTAGGTGGATGCTGTGTTGGGGAATAAAACCGAAAACATAAAATTGGAGCTCCGAAATTCAGTTTTTTCTTTGTCGATAAAGGACTTCGACAAGGATGCTGCCTGTCACCAACCTTTATATAGATGAAACCGTCTAAACTTTATATAGATGAAACACTAAAAAAGTGGAACAATAAAGCGTACAGATGGGAACAAGAATTGAGGACAACTATATCAATAGTATTTTGTTTACCGACGCCGACGATCATAGTTATTTATGTACCAAGTCAGTAAAGTTACTCTTTATCGAACGAGTCTGATATTATGAGCAGAGCAAGTGTAGCGAGCGGGACGAATAACAGACGAGTTCGATAAAGAGTTTTACTGACGTGGTGCATACAAAATTTTATTGCCAACAGTTTTATATTGGTTTTAACACTTATTTACAATTTAAATTTAAGAATTTTTTAAATTCTAGACATAATAAAAATTTCATGACAGTGATGACAGATGACTTTTGCATGGTGGCAGATTTCGATTTTTAATCGATAGTTATCAATATTGAATAATTACTAAATCGGTAAAGTTTTAATTTATTTTATATGAATATTATATACCTAATTACAAAATACTACAGCATTTCACCTTGTGACATAAATTTAATTGATAATATCGCAAATTGCGTCCAATATTTCTAATAATTAAAGTAAATAAATTGTAAGTTAACTCAAATAAATAATCGATTACTGCCATGTACCACTTAAATTCAATCTCGATTAATCGCGGCAGGTAAAGTAAAATTCCTCTTTCAGTACAATAAAGTGTTACTTTACTGCCGCAAATGAGGGCAAATGAGTACAATAATGAATGACTTTAATGGCAGTTGACGATAAAATAATTTTAATCGAAAACAAAGACGACATCGTCTACAATCTACGTAATAAAAAGCTAAAAGAGGAATTGAAGTGTTGGGGTTAAATGCAATAAATGGTCATTAGAAACACCGCTAAAGACTTACAACAACGCCATAAAAGAAACAAATGAATATAATAATGGGCATTATTATTTGGTTTCTTTATATGGTCACAATTCCATGGCATTCTTAAATTTCGTTTTTTCATTCGCGTAGAGTTAAAACAATTAAGTTTTGCTATGAAATTTAATTACAATTCCAAAAAATTAGCAATTAAAACATTCTGGAAACAAAATTAATAAAGGAATTTTTGATTCATGTGAAATTTATGAATACAAAAAAATATTCCCAAATATCAATTCTTAAAAAAAATCTATTTACAGTATACTTAAAATGGTTAATAATTAATTACTGAGATCCACTAATAAAAAACAAAAATAACTTCAAACATAAACCAGCAAACTAGCGAATAATCCATGTTGTGAGACCGTTTCCGTTTGAAAAATTTTCTGATTCGGTTTCTTTGCAGATTCCTGTTCAAAAATGTCCACTTTAAACAAATCACAGGGGTGCAACATTTTTTTAAACAACTTTAAACAATCACCATTTTTTTGGTCTGAAAAAATATTTGTTTAGGTTATTTGGGTCATTTTACTTTAAAAACAGGCTGTAATTTTTCTTAAAAGTTGATATTTTTCAAATTATAAGCGATTTAAAATCTAAAAAATACTATACTAAATTTACAATCAAGATGCAGTAGAAATAAACAAACCAAGACAAGTTAAATGCTACTAGGAGCACCCCCGAATCATAATTTACAATGTATATACATTGTAAATCCCAAATCATGATTTCCAAAGTTTATACATTGTAAATTATGTTTCGGGAGTGCTCCTAGTAGCATTTAACGTGTCTTGGTTTGTTTATTTTTACTGCATCGTGTTTGTAAATTTAGTATAAAATGCGCATCTTAGAGGCTTGAAAACTCATATGTAAATTATTACTTTTGAGGTTGCCAAATATATAAATTGAAGTTTAAATATTAAATTTCAAGATTCTGATAAGTAGTCGGGGCTTATTTCAATTTAGACCATTATTTTTAAATTGTAATTATACGCATCCACTCGCGCGTAATTATGCGCGTCCAAGCTATGGACGAAACGAGATCAACGAGAACATTGTGAATCGTGAATCGGGACTACATGGTGAGTTATACTAAAATGCATCTGACTAACTCCGAGATTGGTTGTTAAGTAACTAACTAACTGAGCAGCATAAGAAATCGGCTTCTTTAGACTTTTACAACGAGGGAGAAAATCAATTATTTCTTGTGCGTGTCTAATTTAAATTCTATAGTAAATAAAACCTTTTAGGGCGGTGTGGTACCACAAAGAGCTTTTAGAGGTTTAGATAGCATAAATCCAATAATAACGAACTGAACTTGAGTTCCTAATCCGAGCTATATTAATTCATAAGTGGATTCAGACCAATAAATTGTTTTTTGTGAAGGTTGGAAACGTGTGAAAAAAGATTAAACTGGAGATCAAGATTATAATTTCGTGCGTGACGATCGTCGAGTAAAAAGTTGGCGACAGTCAACGGAAATATCGTATTAATTTAATGACCTTTCTCATATTCGAGCTAATTGGAAGCTGCAAAGCCTTCCATGGCTGAACATGTGTATAAAGTAGTAGAAGACCTATTTCATTTAAATGGCCCAAAAAATCGGGAGCAAAAAGGGAAGTTTTGAAATGTGTTTAAGAAAACTGTTTAAACAATTTCTGCCCAAAAATTTCACCCGGCATCTTCTGATTTGTTGAAAGAAAACATTTTTGAACAAAAATTAGCAAAGAAACCGAATCAGAAAGTTTTTCATATGGGAGAAGTGTCACAACATGGACTAGAAAGATAATGGTTCTTGTCAGTTATAATTAAACCGGCGGCGGAAAAAATATATTAACAACTCGATAAACCAAAATGTTTTTTTAAAAATATTATTAGCCGCATTAATTTCATAATGTTATAATCTTATTTAACACTTTAACCTTCTCGATTATACACAACTCTATTTCAAGACTTTATGGTCGTATAAAATATGATTCATGATAGGTAGATCCATAAAGTTCATATAAAATAATCCAGATTCTTATAAATATATTCGATTTTACATTTCAACAGTCAATAGTTTCTTAAAATACATGTATATTGCCTATATGTGGTAAAGATGCTTAAAATAGGGTAGTACACCCTATTTCAAGGATATAATCGCTGCAATAAGGTCCCAAAAATATATAAATATAAGGTTCTTGAACCACTAAGTGGAGCATAGAGCTTCAGTGAAAACGCGCCATTGGGGCCTATTTTGCGCTTAGGCCTTTACCTCATTCCAAGACTTTCCTTGACCTCTTAACTCGTCCTTGATGGATCTGCTCCAAGTTTGTGCTAGGCGACTTTTTTTTCTTTTTACTTGGAACTTCCAATCTATGGCAGTCTTTGCAATACTTTTTTTTAATTGAGGTGGAACGCTCTTAGCAGACTAGGGAAGGTATCCCTAGTACTGTTGGACTCGGACAGGAGAGGAGACCACGCTAGGGCCCACAGACCAGAGTATGGTCCATGCGTCCTGCGTGCTCCCATAACCAGCCGCCTACCAACTAAAACCACCCCCTCTTCCGACCCGGAATATCCCTGGACGTGTTCTGTCTAGGATGTAAGTTAGAAATATGTGTGTCCTATTCGTCTGCCTGAGAACGGCAGAAATAGGTGGAGGTTCTTTTCCTGAAGTGGAAATGGGGCTAAGCACCTATCGGGAAGCGATAGGTCTTAGGTGGATCAAGGATCAAATCAAGATTGGGTCATTAAATAGGATCGAAAGCGATTTTTTATTTATATGAGGATGGTGAGAAAACCCCCCTCATCCGTTTTGCTCTGCGCGCTAGAGTATCGCCCTTTCTTGAATTATGTTAGTTACGACTTCAATTATGTATTCGTAGTTGTTTCTACTTTCTAACGCGAGGTTCAATATATTGTCCGGACCTATATCACCGAATCGGTTTCTGAGCCTGGCCTGCCCGCGAGCGAAGACGCTGCACCGAAAAACACAGTGCTCCGCGTCCTCCCTCACGTGGCAGGTCAGGCACAGGTCATCGTTAACCTTTCCGATGTGATGTGTGAACGCTCGCAATGGACCATGTCCTGTAAAAAATTGTGTAAAATAAAAGTAGGTCCTCTTGAACTTGCAAGCGCACCACTACCTCACATTCGGGATTAATCTCTTCGTCGTTCGTCCACTGGGTCTTATTGTGTTCCGCCTCCCATTCCGCCTGCCAGTCCGCCAGAAGCCGTTCTCTGACGATTGCTCTTGCTTCCGGCAATTGACCGTTCGGTGTTTTGTAGAGGGACGTACGTTCCCTGGCTAGCAGGTGGATAGGAGGGGCGCCTGCGATTACTTGCAGGGCCGTAGTTAATACCGTCCGATATGCACTGTATACGTTTAGCAGAGGCTTCCTCTGTGCCTTGTTTAGCATATCTCTGTATTTTTGGTACCTTAGAGCCTCAATCCAGACCGGGGCCCCGTAGAGAAGGGTCGACTGTACAATATTGAGGTACAGTCTCCTCTTGGCACTACCAGGCCCTCCGATGTTTGGTGTTATTCTCCGGAGGGCTGCGGATTGTGCCGCTGCCTTCCCTACTACCTTTGTGAGGTGTTTGGAGAACCTGAGTCCTCGATCGAGGTCTATTCCCAGATATTTGGCGCAAGAGGAAGGTTTGACCTCGTTGTTTCCGAAGCGAAACAAGTCTTTGCAATACTGGAACTATTTTTTCTGCGTGTGTGACCGACCCCATGTTCTAGACTTTATTTAATTTTCTTCCCTCTTTTATTCTTTCAGGTGTACTAGATCTTCGTTTCTGATGATGTTAGGCAATAAAATACGAACCATTCTTCGTAGAAATTTGTTAACAAAGACCTGCAGTTTGTCTGTAAGGGTTTTTGTCGCTTTCCAGGTTTCACATCCGTAGAGTAGAACAGACATGACGTTTGACTGGAATATTCGGATCTTTGTCCTTGTAGACCTCGCCAGACCTCCAAACAGCGTTGAGCATGCTGATTGCTTGTTGAGCTTTGCGTATCCTCATAAAAATATCGTCTTCTGTACCTCCGTTTTCTGTTATGACACTTCCAAAATACGTAAAGTCTTCCATATTTTCATACGTAAAGACTTATGTTGATTTTCAGACATATTCTATTGGCTTCAGTGGAAAGGGTTTCCAATTGGTCAGCCACATTTTTGAAACCTTTATCCTAATAGGCAGATATCGTCGGCGTATTCTAAAACGCTTAGGACTGTGGTTAACGTCCATTGTATCCCTCTTGTGTCGGAGTCTAGTTTGGAGAGAACACAGTCCAAAGCTATGTTAAAAAGAAACGGAGAAAGCACGCGTTCTTGTCTGACTCCAGTAAGTACGTCAAATTCGTTACTGTTACTGACGCTGCATTTTCCGTCAGTATAGATTGACTTCATAATGGAAATTATTCTATGCTGGATGTTTCTTAGCTCTAAAATTTTCCATCTAGCAACATGAGATGTCAAAACAGCATAAAAGCTGTTCATTCAGCCGATTGTTCCATTATTACCCTCACAGTATTAAGGTGATCTACGAAGGAGGATTCTGGTCTAAATCCTGCTTGATTAGTTCTTAATTCAACCTTGTTTGTTAATCTTTTAAGTATGATGGTCGTGAAAACTTTATTTATGGCGGTAAGCAAGGGAGGTTGCTCTTTTTTGGAAACTTAATAATGTTACCTTTTTCCAGCCCATTGAAATGCGGTTTGTTTCCCACACCTCTCGGATTATGGGGACAAAAAGTTCAGCGGTTAAATGCGGATCCGTTTTAAGTATTTCGGTAACAATGTTATCGTAAGGTCCCAAAAATAATTAAGAAATAAATTATTAAAACAATGAGAAATCTAAAGTATAGGAGTTTTTTTTTATTTATTTATTTATTGCTAATTTACAATCTACTTCAATACAGTAATAAGTAAATATGATGTATGTTCTTGGCTTGTGGCAGGTGTCGTCCATTGACGACTTTCTGGAGTTTACCTAGCAGCTTGGTCTTCTGGCCAAAATCTTTTTAGGCGTCTATCAATCAGTGGGAGTGGGGGGGGTTGAATAGTTCCTCTATGAGATGGTTTGGATGGTATCTTCTGGAGTGGTCAGCAATCACATCATTGATGAAGGGGATGTTGAGGTCTGCATGAAGGGTTTGGTTTGACACGTACCATGGCGCTTTAGCTAACATACGCATAGTTTTTGACTGGAATGTCTGTAGTATTTTGGTGTTGGATGGTTTGCTACAGCCCCACAGCTCAATTCCGTATGCCCACACTGGTTTGAGTATTGTTTTATAGATGGTCAGTTTGTTTTCTAATGAAAGTTGCGATCTTCTGTTGATTAGCCAGTTCATATTTTTAACTTTAGAAGTACTTTAGAAGTTAACTAGTACTAGAAGTACTGTAGATCTCTTATCCTGGAAAGCAAATATTCTGGTAACAACCTAAATTCCGAGCCTACTAAAATTTGCAAGGCAAACGGACCGATAAACCATGAGAACATAAGGGAATTTACAATTGCATTCCACAACCTGTTCATTTATCTAGGTAAAAATCCAGCGAATTTTGTAGTCAGAAATCTAGTACTCAAAATATCAATAGAACTAAGGTAAGGAGAGACAGCTTAAGGTTTAATTTGTTTCAGAGATCTCCGTTATCCGTTTACAAACGTTTCTTCCTCAAGGAGGAACGGTTTTGTGGTGCGCTCTGAAGAGCATAATAAGAGTATTATAACACCTGGATTTGGTTTGATTCAGAGCGCACCACAAAGCCGTTTTAACGACTTCTAGACGAAGAAACGTACGTTATAGCACGATTAATTTTATAGAAACAGCCCCACGCATGGAAGCCATTTGATGAAACACGACAAAGAATGGAAGTCATATGGGGCCATTTTAATGTAAGACAAAAGCTAGCCCCTGTTGTTTTATGAAACATGACTAATTAAGAATTGGACAAAATTCGTGCTACATAAGTTATTAAGTACCTCGGTTGCTACTGTCTCAGAGATTTTAGGGAGTGGATTCTTTAATAGATGTTATGATATATTCTTATTAGCTTAGAAAAATTAGAAAGATAGAAAAATCGAAATAAGGATGTGAAATAAAAAATAAAGAAAAATACAAAAAATAAAATATTGGGCGCCATTGGTTACCTAAGGGAAACCAAACTTTATACAAAAAAATAGAAATAAAACAAAGAAAGATAAATTAAAATAAAACAAAGAAACATAGTCAAATAAAATGATATACATAATATACAAAATGTTATAATGTAACTTACCTCCTTTACTTTATACTCAAAATTATATACTCAGTCAATGTTTTGTTGTTCCTACGATTCAAGAGAGAAGGGAAGAAAATAAATTATATTATGTCGAAAATCAAACATTATTTATTAAAAACAAAAAAATTAATCTCTGATCTCTCTGTTATAATTAGAGACCAGATTACCAATTAATCAAAGATGAAACGAACAGTTTTACAAATATAAAAATTATACCTTAACAATTAGTGTCCTGGCTTCTTCCTCGTAGCTTGATTGGAAAGTCCAGGGCGCTATTGCACTCGCGAAACACTTACTTCACTGTCGTTAATTACAGCAAACAGTACATTGTTTATAAACAAACATTATTATAGAAAAATTCAGCTTTCACTTGAAGATAAATAGTTTAAAAGTTCGTTAAACTGGATCAAATTTACTTTTACTCGAATAAAATTATTTAGTTAGACTCGAACGTGATTATTGAAAGTTCATTAACTTTGACCAAAATAAAGTATGTGAGCATACTACATGTTTTAACTGCACTGTTAAACATAGTAATGAGAAAATTGAAACTCTTCTCTCCTACTTCTTATTCTGACTGCTTAAATGAAATTAGTGGATACCAAAATTGGTATAAAATGATAACGACGACTTGCTTAGAAACAGCGGGAAAATCGCCGGAGTTCACGATACACCATCACATTCACCGGGCTGGAATTAACCTAGCCGGCTGGGAAACTGGAAAACTACATTCCGAAACACTTAATGGAACTCAACTCCATGAGGATGGCCCTAAGGGAACCAAAACTCAACTTAACTCGATGATGGCCCTGGTGGAACTCCTCACTCAACTTCACTTGATGGTGACTTCTACGGAACTCGACTGAACATGATGATAGCTTATACGGAACTGATCTCTAGGACCGCTAACTCGATCCTTCTAAAACTTGGGTTCTTCTCCCAAAAAAAGTGACTTCCTACTTAGACCAATAGGAATCATACCAGATATTTCTCTACCAATCAAATGGTCAGAAAAACTCTCAAGACATCCCTCGAACGCCATGATGGTCCTACCTTCAACCAATTACAAGTACTTAAACTTCGCAATAACAAAATCTCTCGAGTTTACACGAAATGCGATGAATCACTCATACAATTACAGTTAGTTTTTAGAACCAAGATTACTAAAGACATCGGCTTATTTTAGGTTGAGCCTTCCGGTTGCAATACACCCTCAATAAATTTGTGTCTGAGAAAGTCATAAAAATCTTTCATCTTCTAGACTGCAACAGCCTAACAGCATAGCAGGGGTTCTTCCTGTAGCTATTTGGATATACCGACGAACATATAACCGACAAACCAAAACTGTAAATATCATAAAAACCTTTTATGCTCTGAGTCCCTACTTAACGTGGAAACTCTTTGAAAAATATTCCGTTTACAATTTTGTAGAATATCAACAATTTGGGGCACCTTTGTACACCAAATTTCAAAGAATCGCAAAAACCGAAATAAACATCCAAATCCCGTGAGAATTGAAAAACGCCATACTCTGCCTATGCGGAAGATCGATATACAGGGCGTAGCGAAAGTATTACTGGGTCGGAATTTTCAAATATTTAGACGCAGGACTTTCAGCGTGTTTCAACGTAAACAGGGGGTGGTGATCAATGTTATCACAATAAAAATCGTCAGTTACTATGCGGTGTTTTAGTTCACTGAAATTAGGAAAAAAAATATCCTGTTGCTGACACAACCCCCTCCAGGCCAAAGCCAAATTTTTTGAGTAGTATGGACATCTATAATAATAACCTATATGTTTCCTGCAGCCGATTTTGATGATATATAAAATAATATAGTTATAAACAAATGAAGATCAAAAAATCGGTAAATTTTCGCTTTTTTCGTCTATTACCAAAAAGTTATGCATTTTAAACAAATTTGAGAGTAAGAAACTCATGAATCGTATAAAAAACTTCAATATGGCGTTCGCTGAATATGTCTATCCTTATTGGTTTCTTAGAAAATTGCAAAATAAATAATAAATTTTGAGTTTTAGAACATTTCTTATTACACGAAATGCTGAGACTTCTGGTGCTTAAATCATACCCTAAATTTCAAAATAATCGGTCAAATAGTTTAAAAGTTATTTAATTGGTTTATCCCAAATTAATTTTTTTTGCAACACTATAGTTAGATACATAATATAAAGTTACACTAATACTTTGGATAGTTTATAAAAGAAGAAGATTTACACTATTAATTTAATTTAAAAAAATTGCACAAGAAGTCTCAGCATTTCGTGTAATAAGAAAGTTCTAAGTTAATTTTTACATAAGTTATGAATATTTATAAAAACTCAAAATTTATTATGTATTTATTTTACAATTTTCTAAGCAACCAATAAGGATAGACATATGCAGCGAACGCCATATTGAAGTTAATTATATGATTTATGAGTTTCTTATTCTCAAATTTGTTTAGAATGCTTCACTTTTTAGTAATAGACGAAAAATTACCGTTTTTTGATCTTCATTTGTTTATAACTATATACATCATCAAAATCGGCTGCAGGAAACATATAGGTTATTAATATAGATGTCCATACTACTCAAAAAATTTGGTTTCGGCCTGGAGGATTTGTCACCAACAGGATATTTCTTTTCCTTATTTGTCATGAGAAAAATCTTATTTCTCTGGACTATACAGCGTTTTACTGACTGGGGAGTGAAAACATCATCCAATGTTACTCTGATCAACACGTCGCTGAAGTAGTAAAACTTTCATCGAATCTTGTGGTGCTTGGATTCTGGTATGCATAAGAAACGAAGAAAAAGCCTCTTCTAGCAATGGGATAACGGTGTAAAAAGCGGTGGATAACCTAATACCCATTAGTTGGATACTACTTTTTTATGAAAAAATAATCTCTGTTTGTATAGTATACGTATACCAAATGATTTTTAACATAAGTAATCCAGAAATATACGTTTCTTTGTATGTGTGAATCTCATTAAAAATATTTAAACTATTCATTCAAAAATACGCTATTATTTAGAAATGTATACACATCCTTTATTTAGTGCTAATAGTTTATATTTTCGATAAATCGGTGTCATGGGATTTTTAGAAAAATTAGTGTTTATTTAATACGGTTTCTGTGCCAACTTAACTTTTTGGAATATAAATTGTTTTAGAATATATTTCAATTGAATAATACTATCTTTTTTTTTTTTCTCGAAAAACGCCAATATAATTATTTATTTTGGGATATTCGGAAGTTTGGTTCTATAGCGCCACCATTAAAAAATAGACATGAATACAAGAAAAATTCTGAGAAAAAAATTGTAACATGGCTCAAAAGTATAAAACTTAAGAAGAGACAGAAGAGTAAAAACTATTGTTTTTTTTTATTTCGTTTTATTTTATTATTTAATTAATAAAGACATTAATGCCTTTTGGTGTTGGGCTATTTACATTTTATTACGTTTTTGATGATCTATCTCGTTTTATTGTAGTCCGCTTTTCTCTATTTTTTGTCTGACTTGATTATTCCATCTTATTCTTAGACGTCCTCCCTTGTTCTTCTCTTGTACTCTGACTTCGTATACTTTTTTTGTTATTATTTCTTCGTTCATTCGATAAAGGCAACCTAACCATCTTAATTGTATGTTACCTATACTTGTCTTTATCGGTTTTAACTTTAACTTTCGTATTATTGTGTTATTTTTTATTTTATTTCTTCCTGTGACACATTCTATTTTCTTAGAAATCTAATTTCTGTAATTTGGATATCTCCTTCGTTATTTTTTGTTAGTTATTTTTTCTCCTTCGTTATTTTTTGTTAGTGTCCATAGATTATTGAAGGTCTTACCACTTTTTGGTGTTTTTACTTCCTTGGGTATATCTTTATTTTCAAAGTACGTAGTTGTAACTGTTAACATTTAACCCTTCTAATATTTTTCCTTCTACGTTAATTTTTATTTTTATTGTGCTTCTAGTTGTCATTACCTTTATTTTACTTTTGCCCGTCTTGATTACCATGTTCATCTTCTTATTTTATATAAATATTTATTATTTATTGCAGTTTCTCTTCCTAATCAGTTACCAGTATTATATATTCATCAAGTAATAATTCTTGTACTTAAATCCACTTGTTCATTTTCCATTTTTCCAATATCACGTTTTTACTTTTCTTCTTGCATCGCATTATTACATTATCAATAACTTGGAGAAGAGTGTTCAGAGTGCTCTTCAGTGTTCGATGAGCTGGTCCTGTAGTGAGAATTGAGACCGAAAAATTGCCGAAAAAAGCTCTAGATGGTAAAATACAGGGCAAAACACCAAACGGAAGGCTACGGAAGAGATGGGAGGATGAAGATCAGCGATGCACCGACAAGGAGGTTTAATGCAAAATTTGGAGAAGGCCAAGGCTCAACTTGGCCTATAACGCTATTGAAGAGAGAAAAACATTATTAATAAAACAAAATAATTAAAAATGGTAAAACCATTACTTACGACCTGAGAAACAATCTCTTTTTTTCATTGCGTATTTGTGATTAATAGCAGAATTTTTATCCTTTTTTTTTTTCTTTTCAGTTGTACAAACAACGGGGACGTTCTATGTCAGATGGAGAGACGCGAAGGATAAAAAATGATGACTCAACTTTTGAAGTATTTCCTAGTCTGCCAAATTCTGTGTTAGAGAAATTAGGACTTCGTGGAGATGGGCCACGGTAAGATATTTACTAATTTACTAAACCGTTAAAAATAAGTCAATACAGTCCATTAAATGTCAAAGAACACAGCATCGATTCAGTCACTAACACAGGATATAGCAAAGACAAAATAATTGTGGAAATAGGATGGCCTGCAATTCTGACATAAACCCTTAAGGATTAATTGCATTTTATATTGATTTGTATTCGAAGTTTGTCGGGATGATCATATTATTTTTATACAAAATCTTGTACAAAACTGAGACAAGATTCTAGTATTTATACTATGTAATATTTTTTTAGTATTATTTTTCTTTTTTATATAAGCAGTACTGCCTGTTTTTCTTCAACTGTGCCTTTTATTCTGCCTCTAAATTGTCGTTCCATCGTTTCCTTGGGCGTCCTATACTTATTTTGCCTAACAGTGACTTGTCCCTGGCTATTCTTGCTATCCTTGATTCAGACATCCTGCTTATGTGTTGATTCCACTCTTCTTTTCTGTTCTTTACCTATGTATTTATATTGTCTACCCCACATATGCGTCTGATTTCCTTACTTTTTACCCTGTCCTGTAGTCCTTTTCCAGCAATCCTTCTTAAGATCTTCATTTCGTTGGTTTCCAGATGTCTTCATGTTTTGCTTGTATCTGGTCTTTTTTCGGCCGTGTAAGTCATAACTGGCCTAATAACTGACATATAATCGGGCCTTTGTTCCAATCTTAGGTGTTTGTTTTTCCAAATTGTGTCGTTTAGGCATCCGGCCGTTCTACTGGCTTTAATTATTTGGTCTTTTACCTCTTCTTCAATATCGTTGTCGGCTAATAGACTTATTTCCAAGTATTTGAAAGTCATTGCTTGTTGTATAATTTGATTGTCTAACACAAATTTGCATTTTATTGTTTCTTTGGGTATTACTAAGCTTTTTGTTTTTTTGGGCTGATATTTTCATATTCATAACGCTTTTGCGTTAATGTTGAATTCGCGCAGTAATCTTTGTAGGTCGTCTTTGCACTCTGCTACTAAGGGCTTGTCCATAAGTGGGCGGTTTGCCAACGTCTACTGCGTGGTTTACCTGTTTCCCCCCTGTTTTTCTTGGTATTAGGGTGAAACTTTAAAGGCGGCATTAGGGTGAGATCAAGTAAAACAGGTAAACCGCGTAGTCGACGTTGGCAAACCGCCCACATATGGACAAGCCCTAACACTGTGTCATCAGCATAACAGAGTATTTTTATCTCTCTATCGCCCATTTTTCAATATTGATAGTTATCATTTTTCTACTTGAAGGGTCCTGTATACAGGGTGTCCAGAAAATCTACCGACAAACGAAGACAGGAGATTCCTCAGATAATTTTAAGACAATTTAACCCAATTCACCTAGTCCGAAAATGCTTCCTAAGGAAGCTAGAGCTCTTTGAAGATGGCGTCTTTTAATTAGTTTTTCTTAAATACCTCCAGAACGCTTCTAGTTAGAAAAACGAAAATTGGTAAACATGTTTATCTTACAACGATAAATCGATTCCATCCATTGTGAATTTCTAGTACCAGTCATAGGCGTCCTTTTTGGGTGGGGCAACGGTTATTTTATCGCATAACTTTTTTCTCTTTAACTTTTAAGTATTTTTTGATACTGGATTATTAAATTGTGAGGTATTCTAGTATGAAAAGATACTCTTGCTTTAAGTCGGTAGGACACACCGTTTTCTAGAAAAAATGATTTGCAAATTTTTCGTTTCCTGAATTTGAAAAAAAATGAAAAAAATTTTCAAAAAAACGGTATATTTTACCAACCTAAAGCAAAAGTAACTTTTAGTACTGGAATACCTCATAATTTACTAATCTAATGTCAAAAATTCTTAAAAATTAAAGACAAAAAGTTATGCGATAAAATAACCGTTGACCTACCCAAAACGGACGCATATGACCGGTACTAGAATTCGAAATTAATGAAATCGATTCATCTCTGGAGTATAAATAATCGTACCCGTTTTCGTTTTTCTAAATAGGTTTTTTTTTATTTTTTTTTTGATATTCAAAAAACGAAAAATTTTCAAATCGATTTTTCTAGAAAACGGTGTATGCTATCGACTTAAAGTAAGAGTACCTTTTATTACTATAATACCTTACATTTTAATAATCCAGACTCAAAAATGCTTAAAACTTAAAAACAAAAAAGTTATGCGATAATATAACTGTTTCCCTGCCCAAAACGGACGCATATGACCGGTACTAGAAATTTGCAATGGATGGAGTCGATTTATCTCTAGAAGATAAATACGTGTACCAATTTTCGTTTTTCTAACTAAAAGCGTTCTGGAGATATTTAAGAAAAACTAATTACCAGACGCCATCTTCAAATAGCTTTAGCTCCTTTAGGAAGCATTTTCGGACTAGATGAATTGGGTTAAATTGTCTTAAAATTAAATAAGGAATCTCCTGTCTTTGTTTGTCGGTAGAGTTTCTGGACACCCTGTATACACAATATACAGTGTGTTAATTTGGAAAGGTACCACCCTCTATAATTTGGTCTATATAGAAAATCTAAAAATATGCAAAAATACGTCAAATTTATTTGGAGGGGGATATTTTGTAGACCAGTTTTCAACTACATTACATCAAACCTCTAGTGGGGGCGGACACAACCCCTAAAATGTTTAATTGAAAGGGAAGTTAAGTGAAAGGAGTGAAAGGCCTTTCAACCACATTTTGAAAAATACCACATAAATTATTTTTTTTTTAGTGCTTTTGGAAAAATCAAGTGAAACCGTAACGATATTAAGTATTGAGTTCAGAACTCCAAATTTTTTTTTATATCCTATGATTATTGCCAACCTCCGTAGCGGAGATGGCACCTGAAGAAGAAGAAGAAGGATTAAGTATTTAAATTGAATTTTCTTTAGAGTATTGTAGTATTTTGAGTATTTTTGGAAAAATCAAGTAAAACCGTACTGATATTAAGTATTGAGTTCAGAACTCCAAAAGGTTTTTTGGATTATTAAGTACAAGATTTACTACAGTATCTACTGAAATGAAATATAAATTATGTGGTATTTTTGAAAAGGTAGTTGAACGACCTTTAAAATGAGGTATCGCTCAACCCCCCTTTCTGTTAAAGGTTTTAGTTAAAAACTGGTCTACAAAATGTCCCCCTCACAAATAAATTTGACGTGTTTTTGCATATTTTTAGATTTTCTATAGGGACCAACTTATAGAGGATGGTACCTTTTCAAATTGACACACTGTATAATATGAAGACGGTGTAATCTTCTGTCATATAAACTCTGCTATCATGAATTTTCAAATCGAGTACAATAGCTAAAGCAAGGTCCGATTAATGTATGTGCAATAGCCGTGTAATTTTTTTCTTTTGAACTCAACGTTTCACTGACCGACAAGTGTTTATTTCTGAAACATCAACATTTCAAGTAAAGCAATCATTCTAACATAATTATCTACCATAACATCATTACACGTTCGTAGAACAGTCTGCAACCTTTGTTCATCGTTGATGTATGTAGATATCTAGAATATCAAAAAGCGAGCAAATTATTGGAAATCATCCAATTAGAAATAGTTGCCGCGAAGATCAGAGAGTTTATTGTTCTTAGAATATTTAAATCAGACCACTTGTCATTAATTTAAATGTATAATTTTATGCAGATGGAAATGTTTTACATTAACATCAAGGTGGAAAGTGAATGTCATTGTCAGTAACAAGGGAAATGATTGTGATAGTACGTTTGTTAATGGCTTTTCACAGTGAATATATTTTTAGCTTATTCTGGAGAAACTTATCGTTTTGATTTCTATTCAAAAATGCTTCGTATTTGCTTGCGAGAAGGTGGAAGGCGCAGACTTTGGATTTAGAAGGGTTGGGGCTCAGAGAGTTTTGCAGCTAGTACGAAATCATTGTTTTTAAGGCAGTTAAGTGCTTGGTTTCATTCGGCGTGGGTTGATCGTTTGTATATACCTCAAAAAGCATTGGTGCTAAAACACTACCCTGTGAGAGGCCGTTCTTTTGAACTCCCCACCTACTTACTTTGTCCTCCAGCCAGGGCCGCCGAGAGGGATGAGCGGGCCCCGGTAAGAAGTGAAGAGCGGGCCCCCGGCAAAAAGTGGAGAGCGAAAAAAATTGTTTAATTTTTATATAGATAAAATTATAAATAATAAGATACAGTTCAAATATAGCTTTTATCCAATTTTGATTATATTTTTATAATAGTGAAAATAATAATACCGGCGCTTTTCGAGTTTTTTAGGTCATATTAAAAAAATATAGCCGAGTATTGGGACCGTGCCAGTTCGTCAAATCGACACCTATTTCTACGCTCTGCAACTTTATTCGCACTTTTAATTATATTGGCCAATTATATTAGTCCTGGTTACTGGATAATTGTCAATGACATAGTCCAAAAAAATAATAAGAAGAAAAAATAAGATTCAGGTTATGTTATTAAAACGTAAACAATTGTATGTAGTAAATAAAATTAGTTATTAAAATGCAGTACTGCAAACAAAATACAATTAATTAAATTTACCTTTATATAATAATTGCATATCATATCAATATTGTGGAGCAACATATAATTTTTCTTCTGCAATGACAGTAGATATGAAATGTACGTCAATTTGACAATTTCAATTGACAATATGAATTATTTAAGAAAGTTGCAATATTTCTCCGCTATTCGCGCACGATCGTTTCTCAATTCCCTTCCAAGTACTTGCACACCGCGAATAAATTAAACACATTATGCACATAAAATGAGGAGCAAAAAAACGGGAAAAATTACGTCTTTGGTCTGGTCGACGCCGGGCCCCCTACAACCTTCGGACCCCAGTAAAATGTACCGGCTGTACCCCCCTTTCGGCGGGTCGGCCTCCAGCATGACATAAAAACGTCTGTTTTGCAGTAAGGAATACACAACCCTACCTAGATGGTGGTCATTGAGAGTGTCATACAATTTTTGTGCCTTCCTGTGTCACAGGCTGCTCTCAAATCTACGAAAGCAGCCCCTGTTTTAATTTTTTCTTTGACGCCCACTTCATGTGTTCTGTTAGTGCGAAGACTTGACCGGTGCAAGATTTGCTAGGTCTGAATCCTCCTTGTTGTGGGTTGAGGTACTTGTCGATATTCTTTTCAATGCATATATCATCCACATCTGCAGCTTTCCTGTTTTTTAACTTATTCATACCATCGTAGAGTTCTTTTAGTGTAAAAGTAGTTCCTAGGTGGTTTATCTCCTGATCTAGTCTTCTTCCAATGTAGCATTGAAAGGTGGTATATGTTCATTTGGATCACCACTAAGATTTTTAACAAGGTTCTATGCTATTTTGCTACTATCTGTCATGACCATTTTTTCCAGGGTTTTGATCCACTTTTCCTTTCTGATTTGACTCAGCTGTTGAAGCAAGACTGCTCCGCAGTGAAACGTATCTTGACTAAAGGGATCAGCTGAACATCCCGCGAACATATTGTTGTATAATATATTCCCTGGGAATAACTTTCTCAAACACATTTTTTATTAGCTCTACAAATTTGTCGTAGTTCTCTACTTTTGGTGCAAGATGTAGCATCTGAAAATCTAGCATGTCTGCATACTTTTCCCAGCTTGCGTTTTTGAATTTATGGTCTGACAATTGGAAAGCTGTTTATACCAATTAGTCTATGCCGATTTTGAGACAATCCACACTGTCTTCAAAATTCATTATTTTTAAAACTTTAATCAAATACATAGTTACATTAAGTTCATTGCTCTTTAGCATTTCGTCTCTAAAAACTGTAATCCCATAATATACAACTAAGAAAGCAGTTGCCATTATACCAGTTAACAGCCAAAAAGTTTTATGAAACGATCAGAAACGAATAGTTATACACCCACTTAAAAAACCATTGTTACCTTTATAAAATGCGGATTAAAGTTTACATTAGATGATTCTGTAATTATAAACCTGCCTGGCGAGCATAAAAGTGTATTAAGGTCGCGGCCATATACGGTGTCAATATTAGTCCTGTCGCCAGGGGGGGTACAACGGCCTCGTTAATTCAGATGGACTTACCCAAGTTTTTTTTATGTATTTTGACCCGTAGAACACGAATTTTTTGGGTAACAGTTGATCCGGATGTCGATAAGATTGTTATAGACCAAGAACTTGAGGAATCAAATAACAGCGATTTTTGGCAAAACAAAACAATATTTTGTATTTTTTGGGTCATTTTAAGCAAAAAATATTTCTACAAGTTTTTTAGTAGGATGCACAGTTTTCGAGATAAACGCGGTTGAACTTTCAAAAAATCGAAAAACTGCAATTTTTAAACCCGAATAACTTTTGATTAAAAAATAAAATAGCAATTCTGCTTAGCGCCTTTGAAAGTTCAAGTCAAATTATGTCGGTTTTGATTATTTGCATTGCTAAAAATTTATTGTGTTATTGTTAAACAAAGCTACAAACAACTAGTGCGTGAGTGATGTTTCTATGATTTCTCATTTAAAATCGAACGAGTAGGTAGAATAGGTACTAGTGCAATCAAGACTATTTCTACGTTACATGCGTTAAAACACATGTAAAAGCACGGGAAACCCTACGTGTTTATAGCTTTGTTAAACAATAAAAAAATAAATTTTTACCAATGGAAATAATCAAAACCGACATAATTTGACTTAAACTTTTAAATGCGGTAAGCAGACTTGCTATTTTATTTTTTAATCAAAAGTTATTCGGGTTCAAAAATTGCAATTTTTCGATTTTTTTAAAGTTCAACCGCGTTTATCTCGAAAACTGTGCATCCTACGAAAAAACTTGTAGAAATATTTTTTACTTAAAATGGCCCAAAAAATACAAAATAGTGTTTTGTTTTGCCAAAAATCGCTGTTATTTGATTCCTCAAGTTCTTGGTCTATAACAATCTTATCGACATCCGGATCAACTGTTACCCAAAAAATTCGTGTTCTACGGGTCAAAATACATAAAAAAAAACTTGAGTAAGTCCATCTGAATTAACGAGGCCGTTGTACCCCCCCTGGCGACAGGACTATATCTCCATTTAGTTATTTACTGTATTATACGAGGAAACGACCTATAATATACGAGTATCGGATTCTTTTTAACATTTCATTTGTGTTTATTTTTTTTTATTATTATCTCCTAGCAGTGGTTCCTAACCTTTTATGTCTGGCGACTCACCTTCTGATGTTTTTTCATATTCGCGACCCATCCCTCACCTCCATCGGTTGTAAGCCCGACACAATTGGACCAATTTATTAGTTCCATTTTGGCGAATAAAACTATCCAAGAAATCCAAAATGTCTTGACCAGTTGTAGTGGTGTTTAGCGTGTGACAATATCTCTCCATCTTTCGTGGTGTTCTTCTCATTTTTTTAGGGGATGTTTTTGTGAGAGTTAAGGTCACTATAAAATATAGTTGACACTAAAACGATTTATGGCTTCTTTGATGGATTCTAAAGAAAAATCATTCTGAATTATTTCGTTACTGACATAGTAGGGAGCATCAGCAATAGCTCGCAGTACTTTATTTTGCAACCTCTACAAGATAGATATGTTGTGAGTTGCTAGCAGTTCCCCACAGCTAGATGCCGTAGGTCCACACAGGTTTCAAGATTGTTTTGTATAATAATATTTTGTAGTTTAATGAGAGTTTTAACGAAGGGTACGTTTCTCTGCAGAGGGTAAACATCACGTGTTTTGATTTCAATCTATTTGCTTTAGCCATCTTTTTAGCCAGTTTTGGACCTTGTTTTCAGGTTCCTAGAGGCTAATGTTGGATCAGTGTGGGATGCCAAAATGGCTATATCATCAGCAAATGTCGCAACAGTGGTAAGTCGTGTTGATGGCACGTCTGCAGTATACAATAGGTACGTTTTTAATAATGAATATTATATTGTCAATGGACGACTTTTATCATTATAGCCAAATACACTTATTATATACTAAAATCACAATAAAGATGCGTTAGAAATAAACAAACCGAGACACGTTGAATGTTACGGGGAGCACTCCCAAATCAGGATTTACAATGTATATACATTGTAAATCTCAAATCATGACTTACAAAGTTTATACATTGTAAATCATGATTTGGGAGTGCTCCCCGGAACATTCAACGTGTCTCTGTGTGTTTATGTCTAGTGCATCTTTATTGTGTTTTTATTATAGGTACCTACATACATATCAGTATGGAAAAGAAAACAGCTGTCAACCAAGAGATTCATTTCGTATATATTAATATGAAAAAAGCATGCGACAGTGTCCCTTTGGTAAAATTATGGGAGGCAATGGAAAATACAAATATAAACATAGAAATCATAAAACTAATTAAAAAATTTTATATCAACACGATCACGAAAATTAAACAAGGAAACAAACTCACCGAAGGGTTTTTGACAAATAAAGGGCTCAAACAAGGATGCTGACTCTTTCCAACACTTTTTAAAATATATTTGGAACAAGCTCTGAAAAATTGGAAACGGAAATGCAAGAACATGGGACTCCCATTGAATGACCACACACTATATACTCTTTGTTTCGCAGACGACCAAATACTAATAGCACAGGACTATGATGATATCTGTTACATGACAAGAAATCTAATAGAGGAATACAGGAAATGGGGACTAGAGATCAACATAGGAAAAACCAAATATATGAATATCGCTGGACGGAGGAGAAACAATCAGTAAATGTAACGAATATAAATACATACCTGGGTATGAAAATCACGAATGATGGAACACTGGACGGAGCCATTAAAAATCAAAGTATTCAGGGCAGAAAAGCAATTGCGCTTCTAAACTCAGTACTCTGGGACATGCAGATAAACAATCAAAATAAGAAAAATATCTATAATGCCGTAGTGAAAAGCATCTTAACATACAGTTGCGAAGTATAGCCTATGAAGGAAAAATCAAAACAAATGTTAGAGGTGACCGACATGGATTTCTGTAGAGAAGCTACAGGAAGATCAAGAAGAGAACATGTCACCAATGAACGGATACAAGAAATAATGAAGGTCACACATACAATAAATGATGAAATCAACGAAATACAACTAAGATGGTTTGATCACGTACAAAGAATGCATGAGGACAGAATCCCAAAATAAGTACAAAACTGGAAACCGCAAGGTAAAGGAAGAAGAGGTACCCCGAGGAAAAGTTGGCAGGAAGGAATAAACAAAGCCATAGATGAAAGAGGTCTGCAAGTAGATCAATGTGCGGACAGAGAGGAATGGCGAACGGGTATGGGAAGACGAAGAACGTTATAAAGCGATAGTATATACATACAGTATCAATAAATACATACATAGACAATTATTATGGGAGATTGTAATTCAAGAATAGGCAGAGATCAGAATACAGGATGGGGTGTATGGGAAGTTCCAGAGAAAAAATCTTTAATAAAAATGGAATAATAGTATAATAATATGTATAATGGAATATTAGTCCCTAAGGTCAAAATGAGGTAAAAACTACTATTTTTTCGGATACTTTTAACAGACTTTATGGCATTTTGGAATCTACTGTTAATCAAGATGTAATTAATTTGGTTTCTTACGACTTTCTCTGGGCTATCTTGGGGAGCTCGTCAAGTATATAATCTCTTTGGCGGCAGTTTGAACCACGTATCTACTAATTATTTTTCTTGACAAAACTGAAGTAATCGATCGCCTTTTTCGTTCCTTTCTTCCAGTCCATGTTCTCCTGTTATATTTTCGAATGTGCCTTCTCCTATCTTGACGTTGAAATCACCCATTACTATATTTATATATCTGTATTTTTGTACCACGAAATATTTATTCTTTTAAAGGTAAAATTCTTCTAATTTCTCTTCAATCTTATCCGCTGTTGGTGCGTAAACTTGTAAGGGATTAACGTTAAAGGAATGATATCTTCGCTGCAAGACAATATATCTTGCGGAAAATGGGGAAAATTATTCACATATTTGTTTACCGATTCATCTATCACAATAGCAACATCATGGCGATGAATTGGTTCCTGTGAATTTTTCCGGACTTGGGATCGGCTGCATCGGTTATAGGACTACTTAGTTCACCCCTCAACTAGCACAGACAAAGTATACAATATTACACTGTATCAAACGAACAATTTAACAGAAAATCAGTTGACCTAAAGGCACGTCTCAATTCCATTAATAGAAAAAAAATTAAATGGAATGGAGACCAAGAGAAGATAAACGCAGTAGAGGTGATATAGAGGAGAAAACAATTGGGGAAGACCTATGTCCAGCAGTGGACGTAAATTGGTTGGATGATGATGATTATGATGATGAAAGGCACGTATTCATTACGTTGGTTCTCCGTGCTCTGTGTAACTGCTCCAATGGATACGACATGCGCTCTTCTACATATAAACCGCCACCGATTAGATCGCTGAGGTTGAGGCGCCGCTACCAGAGCACCAACGTATCCACGATGTGGAGCAGTTACACGAAGCACGCGCACCAACATAATGGATACATGCCTTTACGGAGACGGTTGAGATTTTTCTGAATTAATGCCTACGTTAGACCACTTGTTGAACAATTCTTATATACCTGTAATATGTTAATTTTTACACCATTATAGACTGGGGCTTGGGACTTTTGACTTTTTTTAAACTAAATTGATGTTGCTCTGAAAATACAAAGTTTATTAATTTTACAATATTTACAAACTTCAAATTATACTCAAGTATATTCAAATGGGAAATAAGCCAAAATTTTACCTAAAAATGATTTTATTAACGTTTCGACGCCCAAGTCGGGTGTCGTTGTCAAAATACAAAATAATACTAAATAAACAAAAATGTTGTTGCTTAGTAAAAAATTCTTCTAATAATTTATTTAATCTGACTCATTTATATCGGCAATTCAGACACGTATTATACATTTTAAAGTAGACGACTTTAAAATGATATTGCCAATATTGATGAGTTGCGTTCCTGGGACGACTTTACTAAAAGATAGTTCATTCGATTACATGAAATCAATCCCAACTCAAGAATATCCGCCACAAAAAAATCATAGCAAGTGATATGTCTTTAAAAAGACAATAAATGCAACGGTGGCACTGAAATTCTCGCGTTAGAGATTCCATAGTAAATCACGAGGGAAAACCAGGAAAAACTTCGTGATACTATCCCGACATCGTAAGTATTTGGGTTTACATTTAGTTTACTCTCAAAACTAATACCAAATTCTGACTTGATATTTTAAATTTTAAATAATACTAAAATACTAAATATGGAATATTTAAGGATTATTAAAGGAGGAAGTTAAATAATTATAAAATTTAAATATAAAAAAACCATATTAAAGGAGGAAGTCAATAGAAAGAAAATACCACAATTAGTAAATCAGTAACATATCGAGTTAGTACATATTTAGTATTTTAGTATTATTTAAAATTTAAAATATCAAGTCAGAATTTGGTATTAGTTTTGAGAGTAAACTAAATGTAAACCCAAATACTTACGATGTCGGGATAGTATCACGAGGTTTTTCCTGGTTTTCCCTCGTGATTTACTATGGAATCTCTAACGCGAGAATTTCAGTGCCACCGTTGCATTTGATTGTCTTTTTAAAGACAGATCATATGCTATGATTTTTTTGTGGCGGATATTCTTGAGTTGGGATTGATTTCATGTAATCTAATGAACTATCTTTTAGTAAAGTCGTCCCAGGAACGCAACTCATCAATATTGGCCATATCATTTTAAAGTCGTCTACTTTAAAATGTATAATACGTGTCTGAATTGCCGATATAAATGAGTCAGATTAAATAAATTATTAGAAGAATTTTTTACTAAGCAACAACATTTTTGTTTATTTAGTATTATTTTGTATTTTGACAACGACACCCAACTCGGGCGTCGAAACGTTAATAAAATCATTTTTAGGTAAAATTGTGGCTTATTTCCCATTTGAATATACTTGATTATAAAAATGCCACAAGAAAATAGCTTCAGAACAACATTCAAATTATACTACCTGAAAATACAAAGAAACAACAATTTAAGCTAATTATTCTACGTTAAAAAATTCTTAATCATTTATGACATTAAGTAATTTTAAGAAAGTTTATTCATGACATTTTGTCACTGTCACTTCACTTTATCTTGCTACTTGGCTAGTGTCTCAGCTACTTGCTTCAAACTTAAATTAAAGAGAATCTCGACAGCAGATATTGTATGTCGGGATTTCTCTTTACATACCTTTATAGTGTTAATTAAATAACAAAAAAAATTATCCCAAGGATACCTGAATTAATATGTATACCATAATTTTTGTAATAGATACAAGAATGTCCTTTATTTCATTACATACTTTCTACCACATTATTAAAATAAATGTTTAATGTATTTTTGAAACAATTATTTTCATTTCCTTGAACTTTGTCAGTATTATGTGATTGTGGTTATCGGTTAATACTTAATTTTATACAGGAGTTAAGTCTGTTCTTTAATATTACACAACACTATAATTTATTGAAGAAAAGAATTTTCCTTATTTAGCTCTACAAGATTAAACTATTTACAGGTCTTCCTATATCTATATCTATATCGTTTATTTAAAGTAATACTTTAAAAACTAAATATATGGTAGTAAGCGAAACACCGGTAAACGACTACATAATTACAGCATGGTATACTGAAGTAGAAAAAACTGAGAACATTACTTATCTCGGATCAAAGATAAATGACAATTAGGATATCAGCAAAAAGATAAAAAATCTGCATTGAAAAATCCAGAACTGTTTTTTCAAATGAAACAAGTATTATGTAGACGGAATATTAACAATACCTGAAAATAAGACTCGTCAAATGGAGTCTTCTCGACACTACATATTGTATAGAGTTGAACGCTGAACTCTCACTAAGTCGCTGTTAGATAAACTTCAAGCTCTCGAAATGGGGGTGTATCGAAGGCTGCTAAGCATAAGCTGGGTTGCCAGAGTGACAAATGAAGAGGTATTACAGCGGTTAAAAAACAACCCGAAGTAGTGAAACCCGTAAAAATAGGAAAATTTATTATTCTGTCCATGTCATGAGACATCCAGAACGTTAAGGAGTCTTCCATCCTATTATTCAAGGCATAATATGTGGAAAGAGGGGTCCAGGTCGAAGACTAACATCATGGTTTCTTAATCTATGTACGTAAGTGGTGTAAAAACTGCGGTGAATAAAATTATGATAGCCAATATGACAACCAAAGTTCAGTAATTCATGGTATGACGAAGATGAACAGATAAACCTTTGTTAATAATTCTCGATAATAAAAAATTCTACATTATTCCCCGTCTTTAAACATTAGAACTATTCGTTGGAGGTGCCATCATATTTACAACTAGACCTATTATTAAGGAACAAGACAACTAGACAAAACTTTTAGGTACGCCTTTTATGAAATAGAGAAGTAATTATATTCTTTTATCATGTTTATGAGATCCGTAACAGTGACTTTCTTGACACCACTTATCTTTTTCTTTTCATAAAAAAAACATGTAAATATTTGTTTCTAACGTTTCTTTTTATGCAAATTACAACTCTCAAATGATTCTGTAAATGTTATTCTTATTTACTATTATTTTGCATTAGAAAAAGTATACCTACGCAGAGATTATATTTTTAGAATTATTGCAGATATAAAACCTTTAACTATACATTCTTAATTATTATAAATAAATAAATGCATAAATAAAGAAATCACTTCTTTAGGAGAAAAAATAATAGGAGTTTTTTTGCATTTTCTGAGAAAATTCGCCATAGTAATGTACCCATACCTATATTTTTTACACCCTTACAAACTAGAGATTTCAATGCATAAAAGCACCGACTTTTTTAAAAAAGCAGATATTTTGAAGTAAGAATTTTCGAATGAAAATTAGGGTACTTTTTCAAGGGAAAAATAAATATTTTAAATAAAAAAAATTACAGTGTGTTTGAAGCATAACAAGGTAAGTTTTCACCAGATATACTGAAGTTTTTTGTGGAAGATCTTCTTCTTCTTCTTCTTCTTCTTCTTCTTCCTCTTCATAAGCAATTCTGTTTATTCATGTGCGGATTTATACCTCTATGGAAGTTTGTCAATACTTCTTCTACCCATTGGTGATTTATCGCTTGCTATTTTGAACACAATTATCTCCCCCATCCTGCTTATGTAGTTATTTCATTATTTTTTTCTATTTAGCGTTCATTCGTTTATTTATACAATGTACGGTATATTTTCTTCTAATGTTTTCACTCGCATTTCGATCTCTCATAGCCACTTTACACGATGCAAGTAATTGCGCAATTAATTGCACAATTTCTGGCACAAGAACTTGTGCAATAAGTTGCAACTAACTTTCTGCAATAGGGCTTTTCATTCACAGTCATTTGTTTCGAGCTTCTGGCATATATGTCGTATAATCCGTGTATATTAATATTATACACAGATTATACAACATTTGACAGCAGCTCGAAACAAATGACAATCGATGGAAAGCCCTATAAAATAATTACACTGTGCATGAAATAGACATGAAATAGACAGAAACTTTGACAAAATAGCATAAATTTTAGGTTATGTTGTTTTTATAAATTAAATGTAATTTTTTTAGTAGAGTTATCAGATACATATTAGATTAAAAATGTTAGATTATAATTTGAGAAAATTATAATAATATGTATTATAACAAAATCAATTAATACTTAATGCAAGTATACCTACAATACATTAGTCATTTACAAAAGGAAACAAGTTGTAAGAAATACAAATATAAAATAGTTTTTTTAATCCCTATGTTGTATAATCTAAGATATCCACCAGAATAATGTTATCTGTGCAGCGTGAAATTGGTAAAAAGTTCCTCTAGTTTTGTTGAAAAATTGTTTAGTTTGAAATTATTTTAGGATGACAGAATGTCAATGTAGTAAAAACAAACAGTGTAAGATGTAACCTTAAAAGTCACTAAAAATATAACCAAATTGCAGAAAAAATTGCATGGAAAATAGGACATGTTCTATTTAACTGCAACTTCTTGCAGCAAGAAATTTCTGCAAGAAGTTGCAGCTTTTCTGTGCAATTTTCGTATGACACAATGCAATTTCTATTGCTGCAAGAAATTGTGCAATTAATTGCGCAATTAGTTGCGCAATTAGTTGCATCGTGTAAAGTGGCTATCAGCCTGAGCGTATTTCCTGTAACTCTTCTTTCTTCTAAGCACTCTCATTTCTATCGTTTCTAGTAGTTTTTTGTTGTGGCTCTATCGGATCTTGTTTCTGAAGCATAATATGTCATATTCGTCTTACACTGGCTTTAAAGCTAAAAAACAAAAACTTGGTTGTTTGAAATTTTCTTTAGATCTTTGTATTACCTACAATTTTGGTATTAAACTTTTTTCCTTAAGACTTGTAGTTCTGCTGAAAATCATGATAAACCGTTTGTTGCCCTTAAGAATTCACCCCCTTCCGACCTCCAATCTCCATTAAATTGGAGAGAAATGAGAAGTACCAGATCTAAACAATAAATCTGAAACTTCTCGTGAAAACACTTTTTTCTCCATTTTATTATTTTTCCTTTATTTTTCAATATATTTTCTTCATTTATAATGGGTCCATCCTGTTACTATTTTTTGGACTTTTTACTATTTTCAAACGCGCTGGTCTATATTATCAGTAGTAATTGCACAAGAGCTCTAAAATTCTATATTAATTTTAGAGATTGAGTGCAATTTGTTGCGATTATTTCATGAATAAAACTGTTCAAAACCAAAATTTTATTGTAATTTATTTATGTAAGTACAAATTAGTAGAATTAAACACACAGTTGTTATAAATATTTGACGGTTGAAAGTCATCACTTTTATAATTTTTAAAACATTAATTGTCATTAATGTCACTGAATGTATTTTTTCCTAGCAACGAAGGGCATCTGACGTAATATACTTGACGACGGGAAATTATCAAAAATTATCGGGTATAATATCACAAGAGAGTTAGAATAAATTGAAAATAATGAGACAGTTTTTCGAAAATTTGTTGTCTGGCAATAGATACGAGAGCCCGCAGGGCTCGAGTGGCTATTGCCCAATGACAACAAATTTGAGTAAAAATGAAGCATTATTTTCTTATTTATTCTTACTGCCGTGTGATATTCGTAAGATTATTTTTTAATACGTATATTATGGATATTTTTTTAAATGTGACAGTTGTCAAAACTAGGAAACTGGTTGCCATTAAACAGAAACATCTACAGTCCGTCTAATTTGCTTACCGTTGCACGTCATTATCTACGCCAGCGATCTAAGTTGACATAGTTGCCAAAGTATAAAAAAATCCTGAATCCATTTTAAATCAAATAGATCACATAATTATTGTAAACGTGGATATACAACAAAACAAATTAATATTCAATGTAAATAAGTAAAAACTTAAGAAATAGAGAACAAGAATTAAGTTATAATCTTTTAAGATTTGCAGTGCCAGCGTTTTTGCACTGCATTGTTAATAATTACAAAACGGCTCCGAACTCTTGGCATGAAGCCGGTAGGTTTCTTTGTATATGTCTACAATAACAACTAAAAAAGTTGTCAGATACCTCCATTATTCCAAGTCATGATAAAATTAGGTGAAATTTATATTTTTATAGTAGAGGATGTTTTTATAGTAAAGTAAATAATAAAAACAGTAAATATAATAAAACAGATACTTATAGTAAAGAATATAAACAAATATGAAGTGTCATCACCGCAACTGTCAAATAAATGTTACCAATTTATTCTAAAATGTCACCTTCGTTCGATTACAGTTACAGTGTGATTCGAGTAAATGTGCTTCATAAAAACGCTTTATAATCCATTTATTCAAATTAAATGAAACATATTATTGTGTATTTCTTTAGGTTAACATTAATAGAAATCTTCAAATATTATTTCTACGCGTATATAATAAAATATGTCTAGTGGCTGTAATTCCAGTATACTAGGCAAAATGATTCTAATAAAGAACACACCTACCGCCTAAATATTTCGTGTTGGTATCATGCGACGTCAAAGGCTATGACGCGGATGACGTGCAACGGTTAGTAAATTAGATGAAGTATAAATAAAAAAATTCTATCGGTAATTTTCTACAGTAGATAATTCTCAGTATAATTTTGATCTGATTGGACAGAATTAAACACGTGATCAAATATCTTACTATACGATTGGAAGTTAAAATCATTAAAAAATAATCAGTTTAATTTTTATTTCTGTAGCTTTCTATTGGTCAGAATCTCCTATGAATGAAATAATCGTTTATAATTAAAAAATAATTAACAAAATTATTAAAAACTTAATAATTCCACTTCAAATTCCGGTCTATTTGTTTTATTCTCGGTGTTTGCGGTATTTTATTTTTATCATAATGGTGTTTTACTTAATAACTTCCGGTTGTGATTCAACTCAACTTGTTGAAGCTACCACGTTTTGATTGGCATCTAAAAATAAAAAAGCTGATAAATTGTTCATAGACGAAGAGCCGTATAGAAAAAATTTTCTAATAATTTTAGGCACTGTAAAAGCCACTTTACACTTCTTCTTCTTCCTTCTTGTATGTAGGCTTTAAAGCCTGCTTTTTTTTCAATATTACCTAAATTGTTTAAATTATCGCACCATCTTTTTCTTGGTCTCCCAATACTTCTTCGTCCATTTGGTGCCATTTTTGGTGCCTATTCTCTGCCATTCTACTAATGTGTTCGTTCCGCTCCTGCTTCCATTTTGTCACTTATCCATTTATGTCTTCTACATTGCATGACAGAAGAGAAAATTTCAAACAACCAAGTTTTTGTTTTTTAGCTTTAAAGCCAGTGTAAGACGAATATGACATATTATGCTTCAGAAACAAGATCCGATAGAGCCACAACAAAAAACTACTAGAAACGATAGAAATGAGAGTGCTTAGAAGAAAGAAGAGTTACAGGAAATACGCTGAGGCTGATAGCCACCTTACACGATGTAACTAATTGCGCAACTAATTGCGCAATTAATTGCACAATTTCTTGCAGCAATAGAAATTGCATCGTGTCATACGAAAATTGCACAGAAAAGCTGCAACTTCTTGTAGCAATTTCTTGCTGCAAGAAGTTGCAGTTATGGGCGCTTTACAGCTTGCAATTCTACCTGCAAGACGCAAGAAAGTTGCCTAAAGGCATGCGCAGTATGTCGTCAGTTGATTATTGCATGCAACTTCTTGCAATTGCGCGATAATCGGTTTGGTGCCATTTTTTCTGCAAGTTTTCATGCAAGTCTAGGGGAATTTGATTTTTCCACAATATCAAATGTCGTTGACGACACGGATTCACGAATACATGCCGATCAGCTGTTTTCTGTTTGTGACTTTGTGAAATATATCAAGGATGGAAATGAATGAATAATGAAATGGCTTTTTCTGAGATTCTATAATTATTTTAAATTGTATATTAAGCTACGGAAGCTCTCTCTCCTCTAGCTAAGTACCTTAGAATAATAATTAATTTGTGTTTCGCAGAAATAGTATTTCGAAATATAGATTTCTTTGTAATTGTTCAATTTTTCCCAAGGGTTTATTAAAATGTACATTCATTCCTAGAAAATTAGAGTCATTTTCATCATCTACTTGGATAAATTCTTCTGTTGGAGATACATTATTACCCCTCTTCTTGTTCAACTAAGATCTTACTCACCATCTCCGATCTCGGCGTTCTAAATTAGTGACTAAAAGGCTGGCTGCAGCAATAATAATACTTAAAGTTGCTGCTACCGCCTTTTTCCTTTTATATTTGGTTATTTCTGATAGTCTTGGCATTTCGAAATTTACCAAGTTAAATAAACAGCAATAAAGTAATTAAAAAAAACAAAAGTGTATAAGTTAGGTTAAGGGTAAAACTTTCAAATTGCATGCAAGCCGGGTTGCAAGCTGTAAAAGACCATGCAATAGACTTGCATGAAAGTCTTGCATGCAAGAAATTGCAGCAAGTTTTATTGCAAGCTGTAAAGCGGTCTTTAAATAGAACATGTCCTATTTTCCATGCAATTTTTTCTGCAATTTGGTTATATTTTTAGTGACTTTTAAGGTTACATCTTACACTGTTTGTTTTTACTACATTGACATTCTGTCATCCTAAAATAATTTCAAACTAAACAATTTTTCAACAAAACTAGAGGAACTTTTTACCAATTTCACGCTGCACAGATAACATTATTCTGGTGGATATCTTTGATTATACAACATAGGGATTAAAAAAACTATTTTATATTTGTATTTCTTACAACTTGTTTCCTTTTGTAAATGAATAATGTATTATAGGTATACTTGCATTAGGTATTAATTGATTTTGTTATAATACATATTATTATAATTTTCTCAAATTATAATCTAATATATATCTGATAACTCTACTAAAAAAATTACATTTAATTTATAAAAACAACATAACCTAAAATTTATGCTATTTTGTCAAAGTTTCTGTCTATTTCATGTCTATTTCATGCACAGTGTAATTATTTTATAGGGCTTTCCATCGATTGTCATTTGTTTCGAGCTGCTGTCAAATGTTGTATAATCTGTGTATAATATTAATATACACGGATTATACGACATATATGACAGAAGCTCGAAACAAATGACTGTGAATGAAAAGCCCTATTGCAGAAAGTTAGTTGCAACTTATTGCACAAGTTCTTGTGCCAGAAATTGTGCAATTAATTGCGCAATTACTTGCATCGTGTAAAGTGGCTATGAGAGATCGAAAGGCGAGTGAAAACATTAGAAGAAAATATACCGTACATTGTATAAATAAACGAATGAACGCTAAATAGAAAAAAAAATAATGAAATAACTACATAAGCAGGATGGGGGAGATAATTGTGTTCAAAATAGCAAGCGATAAATCACCAATGGGTAGAAGAAGTATTGACAAACTTCCATAGAGGTATAAATCCGCACATGAATAAACAGAATTGCTTATGAAGAGGGAGAAGAAGATTACCTGTCTCATCCTCTATAGCGTAATTTCTGGGTTTGAATTCCCGAGCCAGTAACTTTACTTTCTGAAAGAGATCTCTTGTTTCATTTCGATGTAAGTGGATTTCCACTTCCGGCAAATGTTAGACACATATTTGTCTTTATCTTTCCGGCAATTTCTTTGGATTTCTCTTGATAAGCTTCGATAGTTGTTTAAATCAAAGCTGCCAACTTTAAGTTGCCTTCTTTGTTCTATAATTTTCCATGTTTGGTCACTAATCCATGGTTTACGACTGTTGTTTTTTATGGGTTGGCGACTTTGCTTAGCTGTATCTAATATATCTGATAAGAGAGGAATAGGAGGCAAGAAAATGTCCTGGCTCCGAAACATAAGGCAATGGGCAGGGATTAACGACATACAATCTATAATATACATCGCAAGAAACCGAGAGTTAATGGAAAATGTGATCGCTAACATCCATTAGAGGATTTGCATCTGAAGAAGACGATGGTGCCTAAAATGATCAGGAAATGTTACCTATCCGGCTCTTAGTCCATTATTTCCAATTGTTTTCTTTGTAGTTTGGTAAAATAATTTCTCTCATTAAAAGCTACTTTTGATAATACCTACATTAGAAAAAATAATGCAGTATCATTAAAGTATGTAATGAGTGGCTACATATTTCACGGAGACCTTGAAAGTTCTGGTTAATTAGTTTCGACTGCTAATAGTGGTAATATGTTTCCATAATCATTAGTTATGCTTTGTATACAATTATTATTTTCCATGCACAAATTTGACTGTTACTGTTAGTTTAAATTATTTTATTGTTTGTTTATTTTGTTTAACAATTTACAACTTCAGTATTCGCCAATATTTTCCATTTTCCTCCATTTTTTGTTATTGTTTTCTTCTTTTTCAGCCTGTTTTGATATCAAAGATCCCTAGACGATATTAAAGCACTTTTGCATTGATGTCGTCTAGCCATCATACGACTGTGCTCGCGTGGTCTCCAATGTACAGTGTATCTCGTCCACACATCCACCTTTCGTTGTTTTGCCATGTGCCATGCCACGTGTCCTACCCAGTTCTATTTCATTTGAGCTATTCGTCCAATTGTATCTTCCACCTTCGACCTGCTTTGCACGTCCTCATTTCGTTTATGTTCTCTCAGATAAACTCCTAACATACAGTGGAACCTCGATAACTCGGATTAATCGGGACTGCGGCCGATCCGGGTTATCGAAAATCCGGGTTAGCCGGAAAGCATGGTAAAAATTAATAAAATACGGTATATTTATAGATAAAATCCGTTATAATTGAAATAACATGAAATATATATGCACAGTACACATCTAACTTACCTATAGTTGTATAGGTATAGAGTATAGAGTATAGTATAGACAGTATAGAGTATTGTTAATTTCTAGGTAAAAAAACTCAATTTCGGTTGTGTCAATTTCGTCTGCCATCGGATCGATGTTATGTTATTTAAGAACAGTGGCTCTTTCATTGTTTAAAAGACCACTGTTTAAAACAAAAATTAAATAGTCTTTTTTTAAACAATGCTAAGACAGTTGGAAATAAATAAAGGAATAACAGGTGTCTGTTGTTTCGGATAGCCCGAGATAATGAGCGTCGCTCTGCCGCCGCCGTGTGTCGTGAGTCATTTTTACTATCGTATAGTTCAAATTACACAAATACCCATTATCTCTCAAATATTATATTATGGTCGAAGCGAAGATTGGTGGGATATGCGCATTTTATCAATGAAATTCGATATTTTTAAGACATTCCAGAAGCGGCTACAGATAAAATGTTATAATATATTACATACATTTTTATTCCTGAAATGTTTGTCTGATGAAAATCGGTCCGGGTTAGCCGGACTTCCGGGTTATCGGGGGCCGACTTATCGGGGTTCCACTGTAGCTCGATCGATGACCCTCTGTGTTGTTCTTAATTTATTGGGTGTCACGGTCTCCATTCCGTAGGTCATAACTGGTAGAATACAACTGTTGAATACTCTTTTCTTTAGATTTATTGGTATCTTTTTGTTTTTCAAGACATCACTGGGTCTTCCTACTGCTGCCCAAGTCATTCGGATTCTTTTAGTTATCTCTGCCGAGACAAAGCTGATTACATATCTCAAATATGCAGAGAGATAGGGGAACATGGCTGTCGAAATGAACCGAGGGATTTATTCCAGAAGATCAAACTCCTTACCAGAGAATTTAAACCTCAAACGTGGTCTGTAATAGATAGGGAAGATAATCTAAAGAACGATACTGACGAAATATTGGAAACTTGGCGAAACTACTGTGGCGAGCTATATAAAAATAACGAGATATCAGCAGAAAATCAGTGGCCCTCTGACTACCCTAGAGAAGCTATTTACTGTCTTACTCGCTGATGTCGAAGATTCAATTAAGTCACTAAAGAGAAATAAATTCCCAGGCATTGATCCAATACCATGTGAAATACTACAGTTACTAGGTGACAAAGGATTACATATCATCCATTCTATCTGTGTCGCTGTTTGGAATTCAGGAAAATGGCCATCTGATTGGTGTACCAATTTATATCCCGCTACACAAAAAAGTAACTACTACCAGATGTGAAAACTACCGCACACTGTCACTAATAACACATGCTAGTAAAATCTTGTTACACATCATCAAAAACAGATTAAAAACCTATCTACTTTACCAAATACCTCAGGAACAAGCGGGGTTTGTAAATGGTAAAGGTACAAGGGAACAAATCCTGAACCTGAGACAACTCATTAAAAAGTCTAGAGAATTTCAAATACCTATGATTATATGCTTCGTTGACTACCAAAAGGCATTTGATTGTGTAAGCTGGATAAATCTATGGTCAATTTTAATATAAATGCGCGCACCAATGCACCTGGTGACACTAATTAAAAATCTGTACCAGTCCAATATAGCGACAGTACGACTAGATCATAAGTTCTCAAACCAATTCAAGACCGAGAGAGGTATTAGACAAGGATGCGTGTTGTCACCTGACTTATTTAACATTTATGGTGAATATGTCATGAGGATGGTTTTAGAAGGATGGGCAGGTGGACTAACAGTAGCTGGTAGGAAAATCTCCAATTTAAGATTTGCTGATGACACTACACTTATAGCAGCAAATTAGCAAGAAATGTTTGATCTCCTGCGAAGAGTTGAGTACGAAACCAATAAAGTTGGTCTAAAAATCAATAAAGCTAAGACAAAAATAATGGTGGTCGAAGATTCGACACTATTCAACTGGCTAACATGTTACAAGAATACCAGATAACAAACACCTTTGTCTATCTCGGGTCTAGTATAACTAAAGAATAGTATAAAGTAGTAAAGTAAATAGCATAAAGGTAACTGTGAAGCAGAAGTTCGGAGACGTATTCGTATGGCAAAAAATGCGATGAGTCGCCTAACTAAAGTTTGGAAACATAGATCTATCTCTCAAAATATCAAGATGAGACTGGTGAATGCCCTTGTATTCTCAATATTTTTATACGAAGCAGAGACTTAAACACTTCGCGCATGCGAGCGCCAAAAAATTGATACCTTTGAGATGTGGTGCTAGAGAAGAATGCTGCGCACACCTTGGACAGCTCATAGGACAAAAGTTTCCATTCTAAACCAACTCAAGATTAAAAAAAGGCTATCCACCATGTGTCTGCAACGATTTTTTTTATTTATTAAACACCAATAAGATGCTTAAGGACATTACAATCTGATCAAATAATGTGATCAATGAGCAACTTATTTCTAACCTAAATTACTACTAAAAAACTTAAGACTAAGGACAAACTCGATAGTACCCCCTAGGTTCTGTTAATATATTGCACAAATTTTAACTTGTACCATCACTTGCACCGTGCACTATTTTTCACTTAACTAACTCGAAGGGTTTCTTCCTCTTGAGTCTTCTAGCTAGATCCGTGTTGTCGAGGAGCTGGATGGCCTCAACATTGACGTGTTGAAGAAGTCGTTGTTCGTGACTCTTGGCAAATTTTTCTATGGTCTTGTTAACAGTATCCATGTCTAGGTCCCTATGGAGATCACTGTTCCTATAGTACCATGGAGCGTTGACAATGCTCCTTAGCACTTTGTTTTGGAATCGTTGAATGATAATTAAATTTGTATTACTAGCGCAGCCCCATGGTTGGATGCCATTATATCCATATAGGTTTTATAATCTGTTTATACAAAAGTGTTTTATTGTAGATCGTCTGCAACGAATACTGCAATTCTTTGTCACTTGGTTCGCAGAGGTGACGACAGTTTGGAGAGATTAATCGTTTCTGGAAACGTTCCGGGGAGAAGATCAAGAGGACGATCACCAACTAGATGGTCCGACCAAATAAAGAATTCAGCTGGAAACTCATTCTGCGAAGCTCTTAGAGCATCTGAAGATAGAAACCAATGGAGAAACATTATTAGGAATATTGGAAGAAATCACGATCCTCAGTAATGGGGAAACGACAAGAGAGAGAGAGAGAGAGAGAGAGAGCTGTTTGATTCTGTTTGCCTAGTTTGATTGTGTGACCTAGGTATATATATTCTTCGATACTTTCGATCTCACTTCCATTTAATTCGATTGTGATATTTTGATTTGGCATCACTTTTGTTTTATTTAAATTCATTTTTAAACTGATTTTCTCACATTCTTGTTTAAGCTCCTTTAACGTGTTTCCTTTTTGTCATTTTGTTAATATTTATGTTTTATTCACTTTATTCTAACAGCCTAAACTGCTATTGGGTGGACTATAGGTACTACAATCACAATAAAGATTCACTAGAAATAAACAAACCAAGACACGTTGAATATTACGAGGAGAACTCCCAAATCATAACAATGTATGTAGATATATATACGGTTATGATCTGCTTTCTATTACTTTTATATTAATTATTATTTATTTGATCAATTATTTAATTATCGAAATCATACATAAAAAATATGAAGAAAAAATCTCAAGATGCCTTTTGTCAAAAAAAATTTTAATTAAATTCTCTTAGGTTATACTTATCCTTTCTCGTGGATTCAGTATCTCTTAGTTGATCCTTATCGGGATAAAATAGGAAAAGGAAATAAATAGAAAAATCATAAATAAACACATACAAATACCTTTATTATCAAAAGCAATGCTCTGTAAATTTATCAATCAAATCCTATGGTATAACTGTCCAAAAGAAACTTTTACCATATAAATTAATCTAATTCAAACAAATATTTATCGCTTTGTTCTTGATACCATTAATAAAACAAGCTAAACAAACAAATTTGGTATTCGCAAATTACTTATACTTCCTATTAAATTTTTGAAATGTTGGAATCTTAAATGCATATGCTTTTACGTAAAAAAAATTAACTTCTGATTATAACGAAAATCTACCACATAGGTTATTGACTGACCTTTTTGATTCACACACAATGATGTCTCCTCTTGACCCAAACAGCTCCGCCTTGTTGATTATGTTAGGCTACCAATCAAAGCCCTCTCCATTCTCAGCAAACAATCCAGCAGGATACCAGCAACTATTTCTCCAAAAACACAAGCCAGGCCTCTTTTTTGCCAGTACTCGTTCAATAAACTCCAAAACTCTCTCCTCTCTTTCTCTCAACAATAATCTCCTGAGACCCAAGTATCTTTTACTTGGTGTCACAAATAATTTTAATAATGATAATTCTTGTAACTTACTCTCTTGGACTTTACAGAATCAAAGAGGTATTTCTTCTCGATTTGATTTGTCTCTCGTTCCACTTTCAGCTACTCTCACTATCAAAACAAAACACTAATACTTGCTTCTGAACTACTCACGAAAACTTTTGACTGCTCCTCTCGGCTGTCGGTAACACAATAATCCCTCTTTCCAAAACTATCTGAAAATTCAACCTTCTCTCCTTCCCATTCCAAATTGCCAAACCAATCAGAGACATTTCTTCTTCCCCACTCTTTTTTTCATTCGAAAAAAACCACTCAAACTTTCAAAAATATTCCTACCATCATAATAATTATTTTCGGGAAATTTTACAAATTTTACTCGGGGTTAAACAAAAAGAGATTAAGATTCCAAACTTTCTTTATCTTAGTTTTCTAAGAATTAATAATTACATCTACCTGTGGTTTCTCCTTTTCCCGTAATAAACAATCGGTTTAAAATAATAATCCTAAATAACTTTCACTTCACTTTTATTTACAAATGTTTTTTAATATTCTTCATGGAAAAATTCATTAAGGAGAAACCACCTTGCGTGAAAGCCAACTTCTAATAAATATTTACAAATCAATATACAGGGTGTATCAAATTTATGTGCCAGCGTTATATTAAAAAAATTAAATTTTTATTCTCTCTTTGATTGCCAAATTGATACACAATAATACATTGTAAATCTCAAAACATGATTTACAAAGTTTATACATTGTAAATCATGATTCGGGAGTGTTCCTGGTAATATTCAACGTGTCTGGGTTTGTTTATTTCTAGTGCATCTTTATTGTGATTTTATTATACGTAGTTCAGCAGTGGTGTTGCTGGTCCCAAGCCCCGATAAAGGAGGGGCTCTGTTCCTTTCTAGATCAAATTATAAAGCTATGAAAAAGGTAATATAAAGGTATGAGAATACTAGTCAGACACAGCTCCTATGCTCACTATAAATTATCAAGTTGTGACTGGTTAACACGAAGAAGATCAAACGTATTTGTTCCAAAAACTGGAACAAAAGTATAAAAGTAAATTTGGGTAAGATAGAAAGAAAGGCATCTCAAGGAAGAAGAAGTTTCATAGAAGGAAGTATACAACTTCTTTTTCTTTCTTTTGTCTTGTAAATTACCTTGCATAAGCAACCTAGTAATTCGAATTTCTTCCCTCTCATAATTTTGGTTCATTGATTGTGTACTGAAAAACTGCTTCCATCATTTTTGTCTAAATAGGCACTGACGACAAAACTATTTGATTATATTTTTGTTTTAGGGAGCATATGAACGAAGAAGAACTAGAACAAAAATTCACGAGCCTTGCCTTAGCCTTCACGATAGATGCTACTACAATAAAGGATAGATGCGAGAGGCAAAGACGCTCTAGGGACCAAACTGAAAACAATCTTACTAAAGAAATCGAAAAGCTTAGAGAAAAACTGACTTTCATGCAGCCACTCTGCAAAGATTATGAAACAGCCGAAATATTTTCAACAATTATGACTCAGGTAATTATATAAATGAAATCTATTTACTTTTCTACTAAAACAAGAATAATAATTCAAAGCAATCAGAACGCGTTTAATGACATCTTCTCTAAGATTCCTGCTTTACACACCAAACAAAAGAACACTGAAGACGTTTTTCAAAATTGTATGAGTAAATACAGAATACCAAGATACAGATTACAAAGGACCTTCTGAAAGCGGTTATAGCGCTTCTGCTTCTTCTGTCCATGTATCCAGTGTAAATTCGAAACGTCAAAACAGTACTTAAGAAAATGTTATTTTCATTACAATAAAGTATGATTTAATCCTTCTTTTTGAAGTTATACTTCTTTAGGCGCGATTGAGAGTGAAATTTTATTATTCTGCGCGCATGCGCACACAGACAGTATGTACTTAATAGTTGCTAAATTAAAAAATCCACGAGGAAAATAAACTTCCTGTAGCTGGCTGTATACCATAAATCACAAAAATACCAAGTTTCTTGTAAAAGGTATATATTAAAATACCCTAAATAAGGGTCCAGTTGGTTGGTAAAAGTTGGTGGATTACCAACCAACTGGAAAAAGAAAACAAGGCAGACCAATGACATCCTGGAAAAGAAATATTACCAGAGAGCTAGAAGACAATGGGTTAACATGGAAAGAAGTGAAAGCCCTGGCCAGAAACAGAGATGAATGGAGGGGGACTGTAGAGGCCCTATGTTCCAAATGGAATCAAGAGGAGTAAAGTAAGTAAGTAAATAAGGGTCACAATACAAAACGTTTTCGGATTAAGGAATCCATGTATAACCTAATTAAATGAGATAAAAGTTAAAATTGACAGAGGTTTTCAAGAACAAGAGGCCATATTAACAAAATTTGCATGCCTGAGCCACCAAAATGTATAGGGTAAAAACCCTTTAAATGTAAATAATAAAGTTATTTTACATATTTATATAAAATTCATCGGATGTTATAGATAAACCTGGATGTTACCCAGGGCAACACAGGGCAACCACGTGGGGAGAGTCCTGTGTTGCCCTGGGTAACATCCAGGTTTATCTATAACATCCGATGAATTTTATATAAATATGTAAAATAACTTTATTATTTACATCTAAAGGGTTTTTACCCTATACATTTTGGTGGCTCAGGCATGCAAATTTTGTAAGTATGGCCTCTTGTTCTTGAAAACCTCTGTCAATTTTAACTTTTATCTCATTTAATTAGGTTATACTTAATTTTAGGGCTTTTAAACACTGATGATGGATTCCTTAATCCGAACACGTTTTGTATTGTGACCCTTATTTAGGGTACTTTAATATATACCTTTTACAAGAAACTTGGTATTTTTTTAGTTGCTAAATCTTTCAATTTATGTAGATATGTATCAGCACAAATAAGGTGCAAAATGAATATATTAGTGTTTTTAGTAAATATATTGTAGGATTACATTCGTTTAAGTTATTTAAGTGGCATTTGCCTAATAATAAAAAAAACGCGATAGATCTATAGGTTCAACATATCATGGCCAAGTGACAGTATTCAGTAAGTCAGAGAAAAGTCGAGTTGACATTAAGACGCTGATGATAAGGGGGAGACGGCCTTTTTCATCAGGATAAAGACGAACGACGAAGTAAGACTGCGTATTTTTGCTATAAAGCCGTTTTAGATGTTCAGTGTTAATTACCGTTCACATTAGTTGTTACATTATCCTTGTAATTACGAGTTCTACAATAAAGTATTTGTTGTATCCTAAAATCGACCTGTGGCCAAATAATCAACCCTAGACAAACAGAAGATAAAAGCCTACAATATTTATCATAATTTTTGTGTCTTTGTCTTCCTCGGGAGTAAGATAATAAGTATTATTAAAACATTTTTATTTTATGCTTCACTTTATCTATTTGTCACCGTGATTGTAATTATCTCCGAGAAGCGATGTAACCAGAGCGGTGGTAGGTCATTGGTAGAGCATTCGAGCGAAAGGTCCCGCGTTCAAAATCGGACAATTCATATTCCTTTTTTTTTAATTTTTGGTATTGTTTTAATAATTTTTTTTTAAGTGGTAAGTATTAAAATTAGTTTATTATTTAAATACAATACAAATAAACTGTTTAAAGTGTATTTATTTCGTTGAAATCATATAATAGAAGTCAGTGGCGGCTGGTCTGTAAGTGAAGGGGGAGGTCATATCCGGTGGTTCAAGATTTTTTTGGAAAAACAAGACCTACAAATCCCATTTTAAATAATTTCTTATTCCATCATCTGTATTGGTTTCTTATAACTTATTTTGCAATATGTTGTTTAAATTTAAGCGGATCTTTATTTGACAAGTAAATATGAAATAAGTAAAAGGAACAAGTCTGCATTACTAATTGTCAAATAAATCAGATAAATAGTATGATATAATATGTAATTATAACAGTCAGAATATCAACAAACTACTTAAACTCAAAACCTAAAATAAATAAAAACTTACATTTTTATGCGGATTTAAAAAGTAAATCGATTCTTCTTCAATTTCATTTCATTTGGCGTTGGAGTTCATTTATACTAACCACTACCGACATTTTATAAAAATATATAATAAAATAATATTAATCTCACGAACGCACTTAACTTAACTTTGTAAATTCCGAACTAATCTTACTCCCTGCGTAGATAGTCGCGTCTCAACCGTAGATCTACGGTCTACGGTCAATGACCACGATTTGGTACCAACTTGCCTATAAGAGCGTATTTTCGTGAACGTTCGGATTTCCAGTGCTGTATTCTCACAGTGAGGTCAAATAAATTTCTTGACCATCGTGAATGTTCGTATTTAGCTGTTTAAGAGTAATATTGCGGTAGTTTCAGTCAAAGATAAATTTGGCTTTTCGATACCGTCAAACTGCTTGTATTTCATGTTTATCTATCGGTAATCTTTTGGCGGCATCTTTGTCGCTATATTTTACAACAACAAAATGACTGAAAAGTCAATACAATAAAAGCAAAATTTAACTATGAACGATACTATTGTATTCCGAACATCTTTAATACAGAAAATTTTCTTTTTATAAGGAAATAATTACATTATAATCGTTTGCTTGTACAATTATTACAGGAAGGTCATTGACCAATTGACCTAAAGGGATAACCGCCACTGATAGAAGTATAACTTCTTACGTGCGTACAAAGTACATACACATTTTTTTTGTAGACGTGACTCGTGTCTGTGTTTTCAATATGCCTCCAATAAGTTGTAGTTCCATCGTTTTCGTGGTCTTCTCACTGATCGTTTTCCTATTGGGGAACTGTCTCTGGCCCTCCTTACCACTCTTTTTGTTGTCATTCGGGTTGTGTGGTCGTTCCATTCTACTCTTCTGTTTCTATCTCAGTTATTAATGTTATCCACCCCCGCTCTCCGTCACATATCTGTACTTCTAGCTCTCTCCCATAGTCTCTTAGGTGCATGTCAGTCATTATTGGTCTGATGACTGTTTTGTAAATTCTGGCTTTCATTTCTTTTCCGATATTTTTATTTCTCCATATTGTTTCATTCAGTAAACCTGTGGCTCTGTTTGCTCTATTCGCTTGATCTTCCACTTCTATTTCGGACTTTCCGTAGCTAGATAGTGTGGTGCCTAGATATTTCAATTGCATCACTTGTTCTATTATCTGACTCTCCAGTGCTATTTTAGATCTTAGTAGATTTGTTGTGATAACCAAGAATTTTGTCTTTTTTGGGGAAATTAACATGTCAAATTTTCTGGTGGTTATATTAAAAAAAAATAAGTTATTTATCTCCCATTTGGTATACTTTTTTAGTTTTTACTTGTTTTATTATTTCATCCATGATCAGGTTTAACAATAGGGACTCCCCCTGTCTTATCCCATTGCCACCTTCAGTTGAGACAGCTAGTTCTTCTTCCACTTTTACTTTTTTTGGTTTGTTCTGGTAGATATTTTCGATCGATTTAATTATTCCTAGAGGTAACTAACTTTCTTGCGTACAATAAATGGATAACCGAATTTATTGATTAGCTTAATCTCCTGAACAAATAGACCACCAGATAATAAGGCTAATTAAGGAAATTAACAAGAACAACAAGACCAGAGTTATAATGTCAACAGGAGAAACAGAACGCATAGAACTAAAGGGAGGAATACGCCAAGGAGACTCGCTCAGCTCATTGTTATTCATTATGATGATGAATCAAATAATTCACGAAGTCAGAAAACGACATGGATACCACATGGGAGCGCATAAAATCACGATACTATGCTATGCCGATGATGCAGTACTAATTGCTGATAACGAGGATGACCTACAAAGGCAGCTCCACACTTTCAATCTCTCAGCAAATAAATTTAATATGAGAATATCGGTAGAAAAAAACTAAATGTATAGTGATAAGTAAAGAGCCGCGTAGATGCAAGTTAGAAATAGACGGCAAAATTGTAGAACAAGTAATGAAATTCAATTATCTAGGACTAGAGATCACTAGTGACAGGAATATAAGAACAGAGACCACAACACAAGCGACAAAAGCGGCAAGAGTAAGTGGTTGCCTCCGAGAAACCATGCGGAGAAACAAATATCTGACCATGGAAAGCAAAATAAAAGTATACAAGACAACAGTAAGACCTATATGCAGCGGAGACAAGGGCCGATAGAAGAAAGACGAAACAACAAATCAACAATATCGAAATGAAAGTATCAATAGCGGGCATATCATTAAGAGACACACAAAGCAACAGAAGTATACGAGAACGTTGCAAAATTCAAAATATTAACAGGTGGATAAAAACAAGAAAGAAAAACTGGAACGAAAATGTAAATCGAATGGAACCAGATAGATTAGCGAACATCTGTAAAAACAACAACCGTATAGCAGAAGACCCGTTGGAAGGCCGCCGAAAAGGTGGAAAGACAATGTACAGTCAACAACAACTGAAACAGAATAAGAGGCAGACAAACAGGAGTAATCCTAGTCGCGCAAAGAAGAAGAAGAAGAAGAAGAAGCTTAATCTCATTTAAATATAATATTTAACTTATATGCCACAAGAAAACATTTACAGAATATGTCGTTGAACATTTTGACATCAACAGATTCGTCGTTCTTGTTCCAGGCACGAACCCTGCTTGGTCAACAGATATCTGTGAGAGCAAGAAACTTGTGTATTTACAGGCGAGACAAGAGCCATTCTTCTGTAGTTGCTACACTCTGGTGTAAAATCTGGTGTAAAAGGTGGCCTCTTTTGTGAAATTGCATGTAGTCTCCATGTTGCCAACTTATACCAGCACGATCGAACATCCATGATGATCTCCAACCTTCGATGGAAGATGGGACTTGAAGAACAAAAATAATATATTATGCTTGCTTTTGCTTCTTAAATCAAGTGAGACTCGTTAGTCTCTGGCACTTGGTCTTAAGGCCTTTGTACATAGTATGTGTATGGCAGTCTCTTCTTCCATTTCGCACTTTCTACATCATGGTTCATTCATCTCAACATAGCTTATGTAGTGTGTCGATACTTTTTCTCCCATTCCTTTAATTAATTCAGCTGGTATACCACCTTCACCGGCAGTTTTCCTATTTTTGGTGACCCTACAGCCTTTTTTCTGAACTACAATAGACACTAAATTCGGATATCAGCATAACAGATAACATTTAGTGATGTTGAAAAAGTAGCTATTCGTTACAAAGTACTCGTTACTTACGAATACCGAAAGTAACGATTACTATACAGAGAGGCAAATCGTTACTTTGGTTACTCGGATTACTTCGTACCAATCGTATCAGAACTAGTAACGACTATTGTATCTACTTTGATTACTCTGATTAATTCGTTACTTCATACCAATCGTATTAGAGCTAGTGTCGACTATATTGTATCTACTGATTACTCTGATTACTTCGTTACTTCGTACCAATCGTATTAGAGCGAGTAACGACTATTATATCTACTTTGATTACTTTGATTACTCTGATTACTTCGTACCAATCGTAACAGAGCGAGTAACGATTATTGTATCTACTTTGATTACTCTGATTACTTCGTACTTCGTGAAGGTCGTTATTATATCGGAATACCTATACAAAATACCTACCTACTTAGAAATACGATTCTCGATATGATTACCGGTACTCAAATACAAAAGTAATCATTAAATCATTTTTATCCCTTAAACAGATCGGTAAAGGTAGTTGTTATATCGAAATACCTATACAAAATAGCTACCTACTGAGAAATAGGATACTCGATATGATTACCGGTACTCAAATACAAAAGTAATAATAGTAATTAAAGTAACGAATACTGTAAATGATTACTTTATACAAAATACCTACCTACTGAGAAATACGATTCTCGATATGATTACCGGTACTCAAATGCAAAAGTAACAAAAGTAATCATAGTAATCAAATCATTTTTATCCCTTAAACAGATTGGTGGAGGTCGTTGTTATATCGGAATACCTATACAAACCTACCTACTGAGAAATACGATTCTTGATATGATTACCGGTACTCAAATACAAAAGTAATCATAGTAATTAAATCATTTTTATCCCTTAAGCAGATCGGTAAAGGTAGTTGTTATATCGGAATACCTATACAAAATAGCTACCTACTGAGAAATACGATTCTAGATATGATTACCGGTACTCAAATACAAAAGTAATCATAGTAATCAAAGTAACGAATACTGTAAATGATTACTTTATACAAAATACCTACCTACTGAGAAATACGATTCTAGGTATGATTACCGGTACTCAAATACAAAAGTAATAATAGTAATCAAAGTAACGAATACTGTAAATGATTACTTTATACAAAATACCTACCTACTGAGAAATAGGATTCTCGATATGATTACCGGTACTCAAATACAAAAGTAACAAAAGTGATCATAGTAATCAAAGTAACGAATACTGTAAATGATTACTTTATACAAAAGTAACGATTTGTAACGAATACTCGAAAGTAACTATAATCAACATCACTAAATAACATTCGGATAACAAATGTCAGAATATCTAAGCTAGAATGAAAAACAAATAAAAAAGTAAGACCTCCAATAGTCTTAATAGTATTAACCTTAGTTCGCCAGTTAATTATTAATTTTTGAGCAAATTACACTCTCATATTAATTTCTAAGTATCAAATGGACGCGGATTCCTTTTTTAGGTGAGAAAAAAATCATGCAAGTAGTATTTTAGATAATTCACTAAATTGGTCCTTCGAGCCGGATAACAACAAGCGACATTAATAAAATTATTTACCTATATATAAATATGTTCCAATTTTTTTTCTACACAATATGATAACACAATATTAAATATAATCTTTTTAAAACAGTATCATTTCAGTTAGATATAATAATGAATGCTGCGTCATTAGCTTCGATGTCGGCCGAACGGTTTGGATCAGTTCAACACGAAGAACGTTTAACGGAATCAGTAGGTCTTATGGTCAGCCATGTACAAATGTTGAAACAACAGAGAGACGCTACGAGGAGACAGTTGCAATATACCAAGTAAGTGTTAAAGCTACTTAAACTAATGCCCATAAATTAGAATATTATCCTGTTTCCTTATTTTCCACGTTATATGGCCTTTTGAACCATTAATTTTTGAATATTTTTGAATTATTAATCGACCACTCTTATATTTTTTTAATTGTTTTTTTTAATATTATATTCTGTATTCTTTTTATTAAGTTATTATCTTGATAGCTTTCGGTCTTTCTAGACATTATTTTGTATAAATTGAGTCAAAAGTCTGGAAATGCCTAATTATCTCTCAAATGGATGGTCCGATTTGTACAAAACTGGAATTTGCCTATTCTGCAATATGAATATTTCAAATTTGATTTGCAATGTTGCCAGATTTATCATTTCTCTTATATCATTAGTCTATATATTCTATTATTTATTGAAATCCTCACTTCAATACGAGTTTAACCATATGTAACACTTGGAGCCAATTTCAATGAGATATGGTTTCAGCAAGACGGAGCTCCAGCTCATAGTTTGAATCAAAAAATTTATTGGGGCGATTAGGCGTTCCTTGGAGAATTACATACTACGAAGAGGAGACTAGAATAAAAAATTTGTAAGTTTATTCTTGAAAACGCAAAACCAGCTGGTTGGAACGTCAATAAAAGAAGAAACAAAAAGTCGATATTTTCGATGCAATATTACTTAATAATACAATCCCTATACACTATTTCATTACATACTTTTTCTTCGATTACTTTTCCTATTTCGACAAATTCTTGCAACGACGGTACCTGGATAATATTCTGATGGCTCTAGCCCCTATTTGTAGAAACATTGAAACCCTCACACTCTTATGGAAAACCGATCCCGGTCAAATTTAACATAAGTGTGGCCAATGATAGTTCTCAGTGCGTAAATTAAAAAAATTATTGGAACCTAGGCCTGAAAAATTATAATTTGAAGCTACAGCCTTCTCAAAATGGATTCAGGTACAGTAAAACCTATTTATCTGCAACCGTGAAGAGAAGACACGACTGACGTTCGCTGATACGGTGCAAGTGACCTTGAGGGTTTTAGTTAAATGTGTTCAGTTATACTCAGTGTAGGTACGTCAAGTGCACTAATTCACAGTCAAGTGAAAGAAAATACTTATTACTGAAAGAACAGAGACTCATATGCTTCATGCATATTTGCGCGCTGAATATGAATCCGTAGTCAAAAATAGATGCACTGAAAACTGAAGAAGAGCGGTAGAAAATGTGCTGCTAGAGAGACATAAGAATTATGATGTTTTCACAAATGCTGCCCACATATCCAATACCAGCCTTAGATTATGTGAGGTCGTTAAGGCTATGCAGCCTCTCCGCATTTCGACCTATATCTTTTGTACATTCGAATACCAATGCCAGCATAGCTACAGTTCCGCCTTGTCTTCAGAAAACTACTGAATGACCTTCAAAAAACTAAAGAACAACCACAGCGACAAGTGCTGCTAGAGCGCCACAAGAGATCTCACGTTTCCACGCATGCAGAATACATATTTGACCTCAGCATGGGAATAGCGCCATTTGCTTATGAAGAAAACGCCGAATCATTAATAAAAAAATGAAGAACCACAGCAGTGACACTTGCTGCATCGATAATACCTGAAATATAGCGTTATTACGTATGCATAATTTCTTAAAAGATTGTTTTACAAAAAATTCATCAAATAGCCAGTTAAGGCAAGAACATTCTCAGTCCGACCAGTTAAGGCAAAAACATGCTCAGTCCTATCAGTTCATGTAAAGTTGGATTTTATCCAACCAGTTAAGGCCATCCTATGCGCTTGACGTACACTGAGTAGCTCAATCTAATAACTTTAGAAGGCTGTAGCTTCAGCAAAGATTTTCAGACCTAAGTCCCATAGACTTTTTTAATCTACGCACTGAGAACTATTATTGACCGAGCTTTCGTTTTTGACCGGAGCCGGTTTTCCATAAGGAGTGTTGCGTGGTCCTTTACGATATCCAAACTTAATGAAATACTTTTTGCTTCAGAAGAGTTCTGCAAAATTCAGCAGACTCTCCTACTAGAGGAATCAATTCCCTCCCAGCAAATAATCACCAACTGGCATCACCAACATCCCCAGGTTTAAAAATAATTAGTAAAAGACGTGCCAGTATTGCAACGTTTGCTCAACCACCCAACGAAAATAACCCAAATAGGACCATAATCGAAACTAAGAAAATTACTAGAAGAACCTCAGATTTAAATTTAAGAACTGGAGTTCTTTGCAGAAGACCTACCAGATTAGAGTAAGTTTTAAACTTTGCTTCTGTGTTTTGGTGTTCTTTTGCTTGGTTTCTTTCTGCTTTAGCTGGTGTGGTACCTTAAATTTACTGCTTGTTCTACATTCTTTTATAGCAAATATAAGTTTTCTGCTCTTCAATATAAGTATAATAGGAATTATTCGATGTTTTTTGTTTATCTGCTTTATCAAGGTTTAAAGTCATTATATTTAGGTGAAGCCAACTGAAGATTTATGATTCTGATTTACCTATGAATCCCAGATGAAAAACGCAGCTATTTGAGTATCTACTCTTGAAGCTTTAATTCTTACTCCATAAAAATGTTCTTCACATAAAAAGTGAACATCTTAATTTTATCAAACAGCACTACTAACTTTCAAAATGCACACCTTTCTCTTTTTCTATTCTGCTACTTTGTACTGTTACATCCATTTGTTACACTCCCAACATTGTACCTACGTATCACAGTGTCCAGGAGTCTGCAGTATAGGCATTCATCCGTGTCAGCTTTTCGGAACCTAGAGAAGTAGGTCTTAAAATACCCGTATCCCGTGAGCACCTATGTTAGGAAATAATCAGAGGCGGCTTTACCTATTGTGCAGGGTGTGCGGTGCACACGGGCGCCGGCATGTTGAGGGCGCCGAGCGCCAAAGAGCGGGTCCTTTACTTTGTTTCAACATAAAATAGGCTTTAAAATGATTAATGAAAAATTACATTTACAATTAGGCGCGATTTATAGATTGCCGCCCGCCCATCTGTCCGTCCAACGCTCCAATCGACGGGCGGCAATCTTTTGATTCGTTTGAAGACATATCGACAATGATTTCGAAATAGGTTGTGGAACCTATAATAAAGGTCAAATTGCTTGGGACTTTCCGGGCATTTTCAAAGGCGTTTGTACACGTGTCGCGAGGTAATTTTGCGAAATAAGCGTTGACGGAATTGATTATGTATTATATTTAAGTTAACATGTAAATATAAAGTAAAGCGGCTTTTCTTTTGATTAATATTATTTAAAAGGAAGATTTTCTTTTATTACTACCACATAGAATAATTATTGCGACTTTCAACGGAGTCAGAGCTTCTGAAAAATTATCCGTATTAACAATTTGTTGTTGGTTTTTTTAGTAATACTGAAAATACGTACCTAGTTCACCGTAGATTAGATTCGGGTAGGTTGTTCTGACGCTTTGAATACCTATTGGCTCCAGACATCATTTATATTGTACTATTTGCATCTGGATTTTTGTGTACATTATAGGTAAGCGTACATAACACCCTCGGTATCCTATGTACTAGTACTAGGTAGGTACCTATTCGACTATTCCATTTTGACTGCGCGTCTACCAAATAGTCCTCGGGCCCACATATACAATTATTATTTATGACCACACAGTCGAAACTTTTGTACTTGTTATTTTGGGTGGAGTCGGACAAATTTGGAGTTTGGCGCATTATGGTAGTGGGGCCTTTGTCTGTCAAGCTGTCACGAAGTTGTCAATGTTATGCAAGAAATAATTTATAACCACATTGGTCATTTTACTTTAATCAATGGTTTTTATCATATAAACAGCGAAAACAATTTTGTCGGACAAAAATATTGGGCCAAATGACGCGTCGGACACGCTAAATATGTCAAATTTATGAAAATAATAAATTTATTACCACATGGCTAATTTTAACAGAATCTACCATAAAACATTTTTACAATAATGTGGTAACCTTGTCGGACAATTTTCACTGGGCTTATGCGCAGTCGGATGCGCCGAAGATGTAAACCTGGATTTTTTTCATTTACAACCATTTTTCCGACAAAAATGGGAGGTTATAATTAATTATATTCTAAATCAAAAAATCTAAGTTCTCGACAAAAATATTGGGGCAAATCGACAGTCGGACAAAAATTTAATTTTTATTAGTACCTAAACTACACTTTTAAACTATGCTGGGTTCGTGCATCATTTATCTTCAGAGCTATTTTTCCGACAAAAGTAGTAGGTTACAAGTAATTATATTCTTAAACAAAAAATGTAATTGTCTGACAAAAATGTTAGGGCAAACCAACAGAAAACTTAATTATTTTAGGTTATCGACGCCCTTAAGAGGAGGCATTGTCAAAAAAATTTTAAAACAGTTTTTATCGGTTACTTTTGAATAGATTTAGCTGAAAATTGGTACACACACTAAGTACAAAATTTAAAAGAGCGTGACGTAGAGTTGTACCCAAAATTTTCCAAAAAAATTTCCGACAAGTGGGAAAATTTTGGAACAATTTTGATCTGAAAATTTGTGTAGATAGTCCTTGAACAATGACGAACATCGTTCTGTACTTTCTTTTCTCGAATTTAAAAAAAAAATTCCAAGAGTGAAAATTTTTTGAAAATTTTGGACCCATTATTTTTGTCCGACAAGTGATCCAATATGCCTTACACATGTAAAAGAACAGTACAGAATAAAAATGACATCTGTGGTACTAAATAAAAAAATTCCAGGAAATTGACATTTTCGGTGCATCCGACTGCACATATGCCGCATATCCGACTGCGCATATGCCCCATGAAAATTGTCCGACAAGCTTACCACATTATTGTAAAAATGTTTTATGGTAGACTGTGTTAAAATTAGACATGTGGAAATAAATTTATTATTTTCATAAATTTGACATACTTAGCCTGTCCAACGCGTCATATGGCCCAATATTTTTGTCCGATAAAATTGTTTTCGCTGTTTATATGATAAAAACCATTGATTAAAATAAAATGACCAATGTGGTTATAAATTTTTTTCTTGCATAAAATTGATAACTTCTTGACAGCTTGACAGACAAACGCCCCACTACCATAATGCGCCAAGTTCCAAAGTTGTCCGACTCCACCCAAATAACAAGTACAAAAAGTTTTGACGGTGTGGTCATTAATAATAATTTTATATGTGGGTCCAAGGACTAAAAGGGCGCCAGGGCATCAACTGCACACGGGCGCTACATGGGCTAGAGCCGCCTCTGGAAATAATCCAGTCGCCTGTCACCAGAGTCCACCCAATCCCTTAGGTTCAGATCAGCATTTTTGTCCATTGTGCCACATCCTCCATGTTGTAGCACTCTTGTGTGCAATTCACACTGCCTGTGTGTAACTCACAAGACTCACATTGTCTTTTCTCGGTCATAGTAAGGTCTAGATCTCTTCTGTCTAGACCAGAGCCCACCAAATCTCTTTTCTGTCCACTTTCAACACATATAAAGGAACACATCCAATGATGGCCCACAAGACTGCCTCAGACACAATCCTGTAGGCGCATGCCACTCGCAGCAGACTTGTTCTGTTCATTTGTGTTATGAACATCCTGTAGATCGGTATCTCTACCACCCCAATCCAGACTGATGCTGCCTAGAGAATGATCGACTGCATCACACCGTGTAAGATTCTCCACCTTTAGGATTTGGGTCTCCGAATGTTGGACATTACCCTCCCCAGTGCAGACGCACTATGCGCAGCTCTCTGGACCACTTCCGCACGTGCTTCCCCACTTTCCAGTCTGGTCCAACGTCACACCCAGGTACTTTACTTGTTTACAAACGATACCGTTGAAGGGATAAGAAATGACCTGGAATGATTGAAAAAGTCAAAGCAAGAGATATATTGATAAGAGTTTTAACAAACCATAAGTTGAATATATGTACCGGGTGTCCCAATAAGGATGGCTCTCGGCCATATCTCAGGAACCGTTTATAGTACAACTTTGGGAAAAAAAATTGATAACAAAAGTTGCCTCGAGAAAAGCCTGGAAATTATTTTCATAATTGTAAGTCTACCGCTAGAGGGCGTAATTGAATATCAAAAATTAAAAAATCGAAATTTTACAAAATTTGCCTAATGAAAGGATACTGGAAATCCGATCATCGTATTCTTCATAAAATTCTGCGCATATTTCATTTCACAAGTTTAAGTCTACCTGTGCAAATAGGAGGTGGGGGTGAGTGGGAACCTTGTTATGAAAAAATCGCTGTAAGTCCGGTTCTGATTAATCGATTTTTGCAAACTTAGTCTTGTTGAAAACAGCTCTTTTTCGTTAATGTAATAGTTATAATTTGGAAACAGCCTATTACGTAATATGCCTACTAGGAGGCACTATTTATTTTTTTTTATAAATCTAGTTTTCCTTGGAAAATATTAAATACAAGTATGTATTTTTTTTCCTGTGTTACAAAATTACACCAAATTAGCAATAGAATACCGAAAACCGCATGTCGATACCTTTTTTATATCTCGAGATATCTTAAGAAACGTGTAAATTTTAAACATAACTGTTGCTGTCATAATGTAAGTGGAATATATAGAAGCAAGTAGTGTGCTTTGGAAAAAACAAAGAAACGTTTTCCAGATGTCACCGCATTTAATAAATCAAAACAAAATAAGACAAATAACACTATAAAATATAATCAAAAAAAAGTGTGTGTACTTTATAGAAAAAAAAATTATACATCTATTATTATGATTTTAACGAAAAAATATATTTTAAACTGTTTAATTGTATTTTTATTTAAATATTAAACTAATTTTAATACTTAAAATAATATCAAAAATTAAAAATAACGTTAATACGTAGAATCGTAGAAAATGTTAAATGTTAAAATGTTAAAAAAATTATGTTTTACTGATTTGACACATAATTTGACACATGATGACTTTTTGAAGTTAATACTTCTAATCGTTCTATTTTTTCCCATAGCACACCACTTGTTTCCATTTTGACTTCCTTAAATTAGTTTACCGGTGACAATAACAGTTATGTATTTATCTTAGTTGAGAATAGGATAATTAGTATTAAAATATAATGAAATAAAAATTAAAAATTTGTGTAGAAAATCTGACGTTTTTACATTTTCTGTGATTCATCGAGAGAAAAGCAAATGCGCGGAGGCAACAATTCATAAAAATTTACATATTAACGCTATTTTTGAGTATTGGTATTATGTTAAGTATTAAGATTAGTGGAATATTCAAATAAAAATAAAATTAAACTGTTTAAAATATATTTATTCCGTTAAAATCATAATAATAGAAGTATAACTTCTTACGCGCGTACAAAGTACACACACTCTTTTTTTGTTATATTTTTCATAGTGTTATTTGTCTTAATGTTGTTTTGATTCATTATATACGGTGACATCTGGACAATGTTTCTTTGTTTTTTTCTATAGCACACTACTTGCTTCTATATATTTCCACTTATATGACAGCAACAGTTATGTTTAAAATTTACACGTTTCTTAAGATATCTCGAGATAGAAAAAAGGTATCGACATGCGGTTTTCGGTATTCTGTTGCTAATTTGATCTTATTTTGTAATACAGGAAAAAAATACATACTTGTATTTAATATTTTCCAAAGAAAACTAGATTTCTAAAAAACATAAATAGAGCCTCCTAGCCGGCATATTACGTAATAGGCTGTTTCCAAATTATAACTATTACATTGACGAAAAAGAGATGTTTTCAACAAGACCAAGTTTGCAAACATCGATTAATCAGAACCGGACTTCCAGCGATTTTTTCATAACAAGGTTCCCACTCACCCCCACCTCTTATTTGCACAGGTAGACTTAAACTTGTGAAATAAAATATGCGCAGAATTTTATGAAGAATACGATGATCGGATTTCCAGTATCCTTTCATTAGGCAAATTTTGTAAAATTTCGATTTTTTAATTTTTGATATTCAATTACGCCCTCTAGCGGGGGAACTACAATTATGAAAATAATTTCCAGGCTTTTCCCAAGACAACTTTTGTTATAAATATTTTTTTCCCAAAGCTGTAGTATAAACGGTTTCTGAAATATGGCCGAGAGCCATTCTTATTGGGACACCCGGTACAGCTAGAACGAAGACATAAAACTGAAAAGTATAGATGTATCATCGTCATGTTTAAATTTTATTTTTCTTGCTGGATTTCTTTTTTTTTAACTCGTTCATCTTGTAAAATAAAAGAATAATTTACTTTAATTGTACTAATACTTTTTTATTTCTTATTTTTTAGATTGGGTGGAGAACTAGTCAAAATTAAAGAAGGATATGCGGAGACATCAAACGAAAGCGAGAAAACATCAGATGTAGAAAGTGAAGAAACCTGTTTTTCAACGCCAAATGTATCTAGTCCCGAGGAAGAACCTACAAAGGATATTGACGTTTCTAAACTTCCATTAAGGTATATTTTTAGCAACCAATTTGACTTAAGTCCTAGGTTTTCACCCAACGTGACCGGAAGTCGATATTTGAACTCTTCGTGCCACTTTACCTAGACTGATATACGATTTCACTAATTTTGAATCATTTTCGCCAAACTTCCGGTCATAACTTTTTAACCGGAAATGACATCAAGAACTAAATATTCGTGCTCGACTTTTCAATCGACGTCGATTATATATAGCGTTACCAGGTGTCCCGATTGCGTATTTCCGTTTGCGTGTTCATTTCAAGACATTGCGGTTTTGAAACGGACACCGAAACGGTGATACATATCTAGTTCCAAAAAGGTGTTGATTTGAAAGCGCCAACCCCCGAAATGTGCACGGGTTTGTACCGAAACATGTGGCGTTGGAATTCTACAAAAAAGTGCATAGAACTAATAGGTCTATTATTCGTTGCACGTGCTGTTTATCAACTTAGCTTTGAGGGTCGTGTTGTGTATTTAAGTTTAAGTAAATTATTTAAGGTGCATTCGTAACTCGTTGGATCCATGGTATTTTCAAAATCCTTCTATTGCACCATATCCCAAATGCTTCCAACTTCTTTATGTTGTCTACTTTCAGTCTCCATCTTTCCATTCCATACAAAAAAGTCGAGAACAGGTAGCATGTTAAGACTCTTATTCTCAGCTCCAGAGAAAGGTCTCCATTAACAAACATTTTTTTCATTTTTATAAATGCTTTTCTTGCAATTTCGATTCGTGTCCTGATTTTTCTACCTTGGTCGTTGTTTTCTGTTACCCAGGTTCCCAGATATTTGTAGTTATTCACTCTTTCTACTTGTTTTCCCTCGATATCTAGCCTTCCTATTGTATGTTGCTTAGAATTAATCATGAACTTGGTTTTCTTAACGTTCATTCGTAGTCCATATTTTATACTGACTTGATGTAATCTATTTAGGTACTACTCGTTGCAGTGCTTCTAAACTGTCTGCAAAAATAGCGGTGTAGTCTGCGAATCTTATGTTTTTCAAGAATTTTCCGTTTATTGATATACCCTGTTCTTCCTCTGATATACATATTACTTTTAGTACCTATATTGTTTGTTGTGCATTACTACAAAATGTATACGTATCGTAATAGTTTATTTTGACAGGATATTTTGGCACTACTTTGAGTTTTTTGAAAAATTATAAAGAAAAAAAGAAGGTAACAAAATTGTTTTATTTCCACAGATCCAATGAATGATAATTTGTTATTCTGCAGATAGGAGCTATTTGTGATAAACAGTTCAAATAAAATAAAATAATGTTATAACTTAAACGTATTTGTGATAATTTTAGGCGCGAAGTTCTTTTACAAACCAGTGCGCATTTCAAAATTAAACGTCTTGAAATGCACACGTGTTTGAAAGCAGATATGCTCCGCCGTTTACGTGCCGATTTAAAAACTACCCGGTCTTGAAATTAACACGGAAACGTAAATACGCGTCCCGATTTGCGCGGGACGTCCCGATTTTCAGGTGTCCAGGGACGCGTACCGATTTGTACCTGACCGGGACACTAAAGGTCCCGATTTTCACCCACTAAAACCAATTTCAGGAGGACTTGCAGTGAATTTTATAACTAGGTTATAAAAACAAGGAACAAGGCACTCATAAAAGCGGCAAAATCGAATGAAAAATATAATTTTAATAAATAATAAATAATTTTCTTTAATCTACGATTTTTTTTTGTAATTTCGTCTAATTATTATTATTATTATTATTATTATATAGGATTAAATACAGATTATAGAAACACCTTGTAGTCCAGTAAATGAACGGGAAATACGGCGATACCGTGTAATTTTCAGGATCAACTCCGAATTGCATGAAAATTTTAACGGCTTGTGCCGTTGGTTGCTTTTACTCGAAGGGGGGGGGGTGATAGTCACTCCTAGTTGGGGGTGAAAAACCGCGCGTTTAAAATAAGTCCGGAGATGGATAAATTGATTAATTCTAAGCAATTTTAGTTCTATAGAATTTTAAAATAGTTAATACTTTTCGAGTTTTTACGATTGAAAATGTTTCACGTTTTTAGGCGATTTTCACAAGTAACTCAAAAAGTAAGTATTTGATCGAAAAAAATATTCTTAGCAAAAATGTAGCATTATATTAAAAAGTGAAAAAAATTGTGAACTCGTAAAGTCTATAGACCCAGCAAAAGCAAAGTTATAGTTCATGAAAAATACGTTCATTCGTCAAATTCCAAATCAAATATATCAACGTGAAATAACCCAGAAATGAAGCACTTTTCGTGAAAAACCAATTAAAACTTTTTTAATAAAGCTTTATTTTTATGTTTTAAAAAAGTATCTAGCATCAAAACTAAGCGAGTTGTGCTCAAAATCAAGTTAACTCCTTTTTTTTGGTAAAAAAATCGTGAAAATCTCCCCCTACTTAGCACACCAAATGAAATCACGAGTGTATGCAAAATATGAACAGCCATATTTTAACCAATTTTTGTCTTACAGAAAAACAAAATGAATCTATCATATTTATAAAAGCAAAATCTACCTACTTTTTACTCCTTGGGATTTTTAGTATCCCCAATACTTTTTAAGTTATTTTGAAAAAAGGGCATTTTCCAATATTTTAGAAAAAATTTTTTTACTATAAAACCAATTTTTTTCAAAATTAAGCACTCCCAACCGGTAAACCTTACATATCGTACTTACTGACAGATAAACAAAAATTTAATATGTTTTGCCCAAAAATTGCTTAATTTTTTGGTTATTTCAAGTTGAAAAATTCGATTGGGAATTTGCCGAATAAGAACGTATTTTTGATGAGCTACAACTTTGCTTTTACTGGTTTTATAGACTTTCTGAACATGCAATTTTTTTGCTTTTTTAAAGCTACATTTTTGCTAAGAATATTTTTTTTTTCGATAAAATTACTCAAAAAGTATTGACTTTTTTACTGGGCGGTCATTTACTGGCCTTTTGTTGTTTATTTGTCCCGATCTACAACCCTAAATCCCGATTTGTTTTTGCTTATGTACCGATTAACAACAAATCGGACCTGGCAACACTAATTATATATCACATGTATTATTTCTGCGACTATAATGTTGCACTTCCGGTTACAACGTTTTAACCGAAAGTAATATAAAAACGGAAGTTTTTACAGGGTATTTTACAAAGTTATAACCAATTTTATATGAAAATTGTAACAAGTTAACTCATTGTATAAATAAAAATAAGCATAAAAGCAATGGATTATTGATGCCATTTTTTTTATTTATTATCAAAATTTTCATAAATTATTCTTCTTCTTCTTCTTTTTGTATAGACATGACTGTCTGTTTTTTCAATGTGTCTCAAGTAAGTTGTCGTTTCATCGCTTTCGTGGTCTTACCACTGATCGTCTGCCTATTGGGAAACCGTCTCTCGCTGTCCTGACTACTCTGTTGTCATTCGGCTTATGTGGTCATTCCATTCTATTCTTCTGTTTCTTACCCTGTCTTCTGTCGTATATCTGCACTTCTAGCTCTATCCCATAGAGTCTCACCATCGATTTTTCGAAGGGTTTTCATCTCCGCTGTTTCGAGCAATATTTTTGTCCTCTGTGTCGGGTCGTGTTTCTGCCGCGTATGTCATTATTGTTCTGATGACTGTTTTGTAAATTCTGCCTTTCATTTCTCTTCCGATATTTTTATTTCTCCATATTGTCATTCAGGCAACCTGCGGCTCTGTTTGCTCTATTAACTTGATCTTCCACTTCTGTTTCGAACCTTCCGTAGCTAGATAGTGTGATGTCTAGGTATTTAAACTCCATTACTTGTTCTATTATCTGACCCCCCAGCTCAAATTTAAAGCGTCGTTTAGACACAGCGATAAATCAAGCAACTTATCCATATCAGTCAAGCTGTTGCAACTTATCGTTGTATGTAAACGGTGCATCCAGCGATTTATCAAAGTTGGAATTGGGTTGAAGTTGGTATAGGATTGAATCAATTTGTTGTGATGATCGAGTTGTTTTAATTTATCGTCGTGTCTAAACGGTACCGCGATTTATCGAAATTGGAGTTGGAGTGCATCAATATGGTAGAATAATACCGAATTAGAATTTATTTACCTATCAAATTAAATGGTTACCATTAAGGGGATGGGTACGAACTTTCGGTACGTACTTTCGGCTTCAAAGCTATTTAAATGGGATTCATTTTTGTTGATACCTGAGAAAACTAATAAGTATATTTGAAAAATTTAAACGCAAAGAAAAATAAAAGTAAACTAATAAATTTAGACATAGGGAATGTTGTATACAAATTAAAGTATGGTAATTCTACTTTTTAATAGTGATATAAAATACAGGGTATCCCATTTAAATTTTACTGAAAAAATAATGTACTTGGGTTTTAACTCACCCTTTATTAGATATAAAGCAAATACGCAATATCAATCATTTTTAAAAATTTTGACAATAAATAAAAAAATATGGCATTAATAAACCATTGCCGTTGTGCTTATTTTTATTTATAGAGTGAATTGAACTTGTTAGGATTTTCATATTAACATACCCAACCTTTATGGGTATGTTAATGAACAGTTGTTCATGAACAACTGTTCATGAACAGTTGTTCATGAAGAAAGTTATTTGTTAACAGACAAATGAAGATTTTGTTCTTTTTTTGTTATGAAGAAAGTAACAGGATCTATTTGTTTAGGATGAAAACTAGTTATAATAGGGAACTTGCATAAATTTTTAAATATTAAAATAATATTAAAAAACATAAGGTAACATGATCTTAAAACGCTTGCATGCGAAAAAAACAAATAATTTTAACCCGTACGCTAATTACGGCGCTTTGAAAATGCTATAAAATTCAAATATCTTAGGAGGCTCTTGAACGTCCTTCTATTGGTCTGACGTCAGAGGCCACAGTCATCTACGTCTACGATTAGGTATTACGGGTGTATTACGTTTTAATCGTATTTAAATGGATATTACCAGCTATTATTTGTATTCTTGCATAGTTCTACAATCAGTTTATAGTTAATTTAAAGTCAAATTTATAAATCTTTAGAAATTACTAATGTGTTTATAACGTATAAGTATTATTACTCACGAGAGGTTTTCAAAAGAAAGCGATTAAGTACAACAGTTCATTTTAATCGTCTTTAATTGAAAATTCCTACGTATTATTTATGTTTATCTTATATATTGTAAGTAGTTCCCCAATCAGCTTAGTTTCAAACTGAAATTAGTACCATTATATATATTATAGTAAACGGTTCTCCCCGTGGGTTTCATCTACCTAACTCTAATCGAAGGATTTCGTATATCCTGGAAAAGATTACGGTGTAATTTGCATAATAATAAAGAAACTAAATTTTTATGAAGTTTATTATATTTGATTGTAATGTTTATTAGTACCTACTGGAGCCTTTCATTATTGTGTTCAAAGCCTTCTGAGAAAAGATTATGGTGATTAGCAGACGTACCGATAGCCAACAAAACCCTTCTTTACAAAGTTAATACGCATAAATAAGAAGAATTATTATTGTAATTTTACAAGTTAATATCTTTATCATCTCAGCTTATATGGGCCATTCCACGAACATACTCCTGTTTTGGATTACTTCGACAACGAATATTTTACTGTACAACATAAGAAGTACGAAAGTAAATGGCGCTAATAATTATTCCAATAAACAACAATGTAATTTGCAATTTACTTTCATTCTTCTTATTTTGCACAGTAAAATATTCGTTGTCGAAGTAATCCAAAACAGGCGTATGTTCGTGGAATAGGGTATACTCACACAGCATCCCTCGGTAGACCGCAAGCTATAGTAGAAACATGACTGTAGACCGCATACTATAGTAGCACCAATACTTTTTAGTTACTCTTACTTTTATTACTAAGTTTTGTTTATTTTTAAGTTACTTGTTTCTTTTTTCAACACAAGAAACGACAAAAGTAATTTCATAAAAAAGAACTTTTTGATGCATCCAGGTGCATCCAGGCACTATACAGTACTTATATTGCGCAGATTTGTTTTCCATTTTGATAAAGTATATTACACACTAAATACACTAAACTACACTAAATACAATAACATAAATACTGAGCAAACGTCACAGTTATTCGACACGCACAACTGGCAATGGCAAACTGCATTCAAAGCAAACGGGCGAAAACGATAAATGTGGCCTGTGACGTCAGACCCAAGCTCGCGCTTTTGAAGTTGTTTGAAACGGAAATTTTAGGCGCGGAACTTTGATCAGATGTTGTACGTACACTATTCATTGTTAAGACGTAATATTTTGAATATAACATTTTTAAACATAAATTAACAATTTTATGCAAAAAAATATTTTAGTGCAAGTTCCCTATTCATTGAAGGGTCTAAAATGTACACAATGCTCCCCTCTTCAACTTGTTGTGGTCAATCGCATCGCGATAAATCCACATCAACTTATCGCAGCGTCTAAACAGCGTTTCAATCATCAACAAATCACAGCAACTTCATCGCAACTAGTTGCTGTGACTTATCGCTGTGTCTGAACGCCGCTTTACCCATGCATGGACACCAAAAGCGATTTCTTAATGCAACCCCTGTAGCAAAAAAAAATAAATAAGGGGGTTTGAAAAATTTTTTTTTTTTGCTTTTTGACCCATATGGTCATATACTGCATTAATAGGGTTTTTCATAAATATATATGATTATTGCAAAATCCCTGCGGAAACTACCCCTATCCCTTGGAGAGCATGTTTTGACGATTTTCTCATTATCTATACATTTTTTTAAAACAAAACTTACACAGAATTAAAGACCACTATTTTCTCTATAAATAAGGTCCTATGCATTTTTTTCGTATAAGCAACCGTTACGGCACAGAGGCGCCGTAAACCTCAGAAATGCTTTGGCGGGTTCCAGTTTTTGTTTTCTTTTGTCACATATTCATTTTATGGATAACGTACTTACGGAAAATAAAAGAACACACTGTCTGCTACACATTATAATGTATGCATATTTTATTTTCTTTGCACCCTAAGGCCACAGTGGTGGCCCAAAATCAATTTTTGATTATTTTCTTTATTAATTCTCCTTTTTTGGGTGGTTTCGGGGAAAATATGGGAGTGCATTATACAAATTTGTAAATAACACTAGTACATGGATAATTGCTGAAAGTTTTTTTACTCTAGCATAGGCGGTTCAGATGAGTAATGGGTTCCAAACCCAAAAAGGGTTTTTTTAAATGTAACATCCTGTAATTTAAAAAATTTGCAATTTCCCTTAAATGAAACCTATACCAAAAAATCAGCCACTTATTTGTGATTATTTGCCGCAGGGTTTCTTCTTAATTTTCATTAAAGTTAGGGAAAAATCATTTTTTTTTTTAAACATCTTATTTTTAATTTGTCAACTTTGGGGCGCCACCCCCGCTAAACGGTGGGTGATATACACATGTGGTGGGGAAATATATAGTAGGAAATATAGTCCTCTTCATTTTACTATTAAGTAAATTTTTTGCAAAACATTCCCCCTTCAAAGGGAATTAAAAGGGGGTTCCGGGGAGAAAATTTTTAAGAAAAAGTTAGTCTTATAATAAGCACCCCTTGATATAACATAAAAAAATAAAACCGGACTTGTGTCCATTTTGCGAGGTTCAACCTCTGTTTCCTACACTATTAGGTCTCCGGTAAAGCAACTATACGGTGTCGATACAAGAATTTTTTTTATACATATTTACATACGGTCTATCGGATCGGTCGATGAATTAATAGTTCGTTAACCATATGGTTAACCAAATTTTTAATTGTCGATCAGATTAGCCAAGCGGACTGAGGCGCACGATTGACAAATCTATAGTGGATATGCGGTCGAGGCGATCGAGATTCGAGCCCCAGCCCGGTGAATAGAAAAATAAAAAGGCTGACGTCGTAGTCTAAAATTCTAAAAAGAATCTACGACTTGGTCTGGAATAAGCTGGTGTATGATCGGTCTATGGAGGAGCGGTACGGCAAGGGATAAGGGCTTGCGGCTGGGTGACACTCCTCCATAGATCCCTACCGGAAGGGCGTTGATGCCTAAAAACGGTGTATATATAACCATATGGAACTTGCGGCTCAGCGTCACTTATTCCAGTGATCCATTCCATAACAAACTTAATTATAATGCCTAATATAAATTTAATATAAATTATTAATATTTTTCTTCTGTTTTAGGGAACAACTAATATATAGATTTAAGTCAATTAGCACAAAAATAGAAGACAAATACAATATATGGACACAGAATGGGAAAATGCACGAAATCTACACATTCTGCGCTGTAATTTGCTTTTCCCTAAGCCTCATTCTACTACTAAACATTCTTGCCGAATACGAATTTGCGAAAAGAGGAATATTTTCATGGACGTGGACAGATGAGACCCAGAAGAAGTTCAATAACGTTAAGAACTGATGTTATAAGTGTTTTATTATTGACTCGAAAAGAATCTTGTTGTTTTATGTTGTTCGAAAATAAACGTTTTGTACTGTCTTTTGATTTATTTATAAATTAGATACCTACGTGACTGCACTAAGTTAATCGTTATTTGGTGTGCTTGAATATAATACAAGAGAATATAAAATTGTCTACAGTCGGAAAAATGAAAGAATACCCATGAACGAACATATAAAACACGCTGTATTTTTCTGTCACCGTGTCACACAAAAAATTGGCCAGCGCAAGTATATGTAATAATTATTATTACATGTACTTGCGCTGGCCAATTTTTTGTGTGACACGGTGACAGGAAAATACAGCGTGTTTTATATGTTCGTTCATGGGTATTCTTTCATTTTTCCTACTCTATATATTATGTAAATAGAAAAAAACTTGAGCAAGTTGATCCAATTGTTTACCTTGGATATCAGACAAATGGTAACGCAGAGAGTCACGATGAAATTAGATTCAGAATTGAGCAGGCCAGAATCGCTTTTAGAAGGATGTCCAAGGTATTATGTAACTTCTTCTTCATGTACCATGTCCTTTCAGAACGTTGGTTACCATCATAGCTATCTTAATTTTATTCACTGCCACCCTAAATAGCATATTTGTGTCAATACCACACCAATCTCGCAAGGTCTTCAACCATGAGGTTCTTCTTCGTCCTGGACTGCGTTTGCCTGCTATTTTCCTTGCATGATATTTTGTAGCAACCTATACCTATTTGGGACCTCTCATTACATGTCCAAAATACTCCAGCTTTCTCTGCTTGATTCTTTTTATGATCTCAGTCTTAGACCATAAAAACTGATAGACACGCCTTGTACCGAACCGTTGAAGCAAACACCTTCCGCAAAAGTGATGTCACAATACGGCAAGAACTCGTTTGGATCCTTAGCAAAGCACTAATAAAATTACCCAATTTTAGATTTATTTTAATATAACTTCAATATTTTGTAAAAAATATGGAAGATAAATAATTTAGCAAAGTAATTAATAAATATTTTGACTTAAAGTAATTTTGTAAAAATAAATGTTTTATTTAAAAGTAGGTACATATTATATCGTTGGTATATCTCTTCTTGTTTGATAATCAAAAATACATTTGAAGGAGAGTAATTTTCTTTTTGGTGGAAGTTTCAGGTTAGGTGAAAAAATATGTAGGAAATCTATTAATTTATTGACCACAAAACAAAATAGCTTTTGTTAAATTACTTCTAACTCTTATTACATTATTTAGTTTTTCACCTTCGTGGTACAATCTGATGTTGCAATGGAAACTTGTTGCAATGTTGCAATCTAATGGAAACAAATTATCTTTATTAGATTAAACAAATGGTTTGTTTCAAAATCATGATCAAACATATGTTCTTTGTATGTACATATCTTCTCATTAATTTAGAATCGTTCAATTTTTTTGAATTGTACATAAATCATAAATCTAATTTCGCTTTCAGCAATTTTGCAAATACGAATGACGTCTTTAGAAGGTTGTTTTCTCAACTTTCTTAACTACAAACCCAGCGATATAGTCAACAACATAAAAAACATATGATGACAATGTTTTTGAAAAACTTAAATTATTTACAGTATAATCATGGTTACTAGTTATTGTTTCCCTATTATTTTCATTAGTTATAAAGTTGTCAATGAGTTGATGATCATCTGTTTTCATTTTCACAGTATTTGTTGTGCTCATTGCTAAAATTATGGAAGATGTCTGTTCTATACAATTAACCTGGGTAGATCCTGTAACACTTGTGTGCATTAAGAGTCTTTTATATGCAGCTTTAAATTGTTTTGCCGTTGGGTTGTTGTTGTAACCTCCATGACTCCTAATAGAAATAAAGAAAACTTCTAAGTGATCTTGAGAAAGTTTATAGGCCGAAAGAACTTCAGACCTCCATCCATACCCTCGAAGTAATTTTTTTAAATTACCGTTAGTGACTTTAAACTAATGATCATACCAATAAAACCCGTTTTTCTTTGGCTTGGATATTATAGTGGTTCACCATTGTTGGAACATTTAAGTGATCTAAGCTATTTTATAGATTCTTCAATTTTTTGAAAAATCGATCGCTTGTTTATTGTGCTGCTGTAAACTGGATTTCAGGTGTTTTGCCAATAAATTTCGGCTATTTAAAATATGAAAAATACCATTGATACGTTCAATGAAATTTTGAGTAGCTTCGCTACGTACAAATTCTTTTGAGCTTTTATTTCTCAAATAATGTATTGCCTTAGCAACTTTTTGGCTGAATGTTTGGGCAGCTAATTTCACCTTCATTTTTTCCTTATACCAATTAAAATGCCTTCGGGTTATCCTAGTTGCAAGATGAAGGCCTTCCTTTTCTTGAATGTCTACTAATTCTTCCAAATATTTCCATTTAATCGCTTTATTATTCCCGTCAACAAAATTTTGTAATATAATATACGTTTATTCAAATCAATAGTTATTACAATAATTTACAATTTCAGTTTACTTACAATGAAATGAACGTAAAAAAAGTCTTAAAAGCATGAACATGCTTGTTGACCTAAATAACCTTAAGTATTGCAAATAAGTCTTAACATATGTGGAGGGTCAAATAATACATATTTTGATTTGTTACTGGATGTAGAAAATATACTTTATTTTAATTCACAACGCCTATAAACACTTTTAATCTCTAACGTTTTCTGCCGTAAGCTGACGTCACACACAGCTGTGTGAATCGTTTTATGTTGGCTTCACTCCTCGAGACGAGTGAATAGTATTACGGCGTGTCTATCAGTTTTTATGGTCTAAGATCTCAGTAGTCTTGCTGAGACGTTCTAGTATTGTGGAGTTTAGAATCTTCTCCATCCAGGAAACTTTTAAAATTCTTCTATAGCACCACATTTCGAAAGCCTGAAGGCGATTTAGATCGATTTTATTCACAGTCCAGGACTTGACACCGTAAAGTAAGACCGAGAACACGTAGCAGCGAAGTAGGCGGATCCTCAATGCCAATTTTAGGTCTCTGTTACATAACACCTTGGACATCCTTCTAAAAGCAGCTCTAGCCTGCTCTATCCTAGATCTAATTTCGCCGTGACTTTCTGCGTTACAATTTAATTGCTGTCCAAGGTAAATGATTTTATCAACTTGCTCAAGTTTGGTATTATTTACATATAAGACGGTTTTACAGTTGAGTCCCTGAATCTTTACCCGTGCGTCATGATTTTAAAGCATACGAAATAAGTCGATGATAAGTCGGAAATTGAAATTTACTAAACGCAACAGCAAGTCACTTACTGTCACTTGCTCTTGCGTTTTAGTCCAGAAAGTCACTGCGCATCCGCTAGGAAAAATATTCTAATTTAGATTTTTTGCACAATCTTGCTCAAAAAGGACCCCTTTTAACAAATTTGCATGTTGCCAGGACCAAAAGTTGGTCAAAAATTTTTTAAACGTTTTTTTTTTGTTGTTTTACTAAAATTATATTTTTTTGCATGAAACAATTTTTTTTAGGTTTTTTGGACCATTCCAAATAGAAAAGGTCTTTAGTGACTTTTCTCTAAAGTTGACAGTTTTTGACATATAAGCAATTAAAAATTGAAAAATTGCGAAATCGGCCATTTTTAACCCTCAAAAATTATGTGAAAAACTGAAAATTTGAATATTGCCAAGGTAGGTAGATATTCTTTAAACATCGATTGATGAAATCCCGAAGAGTTTTTTGCAATACAATATTGAAAACTCCTTTGTTTTTTAATTGCTAATCAAGCGTGCGCGACACTATTTTCCACCGTTGCATTTGTATGCAGTATGGTGCAAATGAAAGGAATAAATTCGTTATTTCGTAAACAGGCGACTTTAAGGAAAAATCCTGAAACAGGTCGATTTTTATTTTTAAGTTATAATATTGTGGTATATATGGTATACTAGTGACGTCATCCATCTGGGCTTGATGACGTAATCGATGATTTTTTTAAATGAGAATAGGGGTCGTGTGCTAGCTCATTTGAAAGGTTCTTCAATTCTCTATTCAGTAATATAAACATTTACATAATTATTTATACAGGGTGTCCAATAATTTATTTTTTTTTTGTCAATTTGCCAAATGATTTAATTTAATAACAATTTTTGGGACACCTTGTATAAATAATTATGTAAATGTTTATATTACTGAATAGAGAATTGAAGAACCTTTCAAATGAGCCAGCACACTACCCGTATTCTTATTTAAAAAAAAATCATCGATTACGTCATCACGCCCAGATGGCTGACGTCACTAGTATACTACATATGCCACAATATCGTAACTTAAAAATAAAAATCGACCTGTTTCGGGATTTTTCCTTAAAGTCGCCGGTTTAAGAAATAACGAATTTATTCCTTTCATTTGCACCATACTGCATACACATGCAACACGGTGGAAAATAGTGTCGCGCACGCTTGATTAGCAATTAAAAAACAAAGGAGTTTTGAATATTGTATTGCAAAAAGCTCTTCGGGATTTCATCAATGGATGTTTAAAAAAATCTACCTGGCAACATTCAAATTTTCAGTTTTTCACATATTTTTTGAGGGTTTATACGAGTATATTTGTATATTTTGACTATATTTTGACATATATGTCAAAAACTGTCAACTTTGGAGAAAAGTCAGTAAAGACCTTTTCTGTTTGGAATGATCCAAAAATCCTAAAAAAATTTTGTTCCACGCAAAAAAAATTATTTTAGAAAAAAAACAAAAAAAGACGTTTAAAAAATTTTTGACCAACTTTTGGTCCTGGCAACATGCAAATTTGTTAAAAAGGGGTCCTTTTTGAGTAAGATTGTGCAAAAAATCCAAATTAGAATATTTTTCCTAGCGGATGCGCAGTGGCTTTCTGGACTATTTAGTAAATTTTAATTTCCGACTTATCGACATCGACTTATTTCGTATGCTTTAAATGATGATGCACGGGTAAATATTCAGGGACTCAACTGTATAATAAAATATGTTGTTGTTTACTTATTACGAGTATTTTGGTTTTCCGTATGTTCAGATCCAGACCTGCCTCCCTACAACTCTCAACGACACTATCAAGTAGTGTTTGCAGATCTTCTTGAGTTTAAGCTAGGAGTACTGTATCGTCCGCATATCGCAAATTATTGATGATTTCACCGTTCACAAGTATTCCTTCTTGTTTTTTCAGAAAGTGCTTTTCTGAAAATTCTTTCGGAGTAAACGTTGAAAAGCAGGGGTGACAAGAGGCATCCCTGCCGTACTCCTCTTTTAATATTAAGAGCCTGTGATTCCACACCATCTACTAAAACTGATGTTGTTTGATTCCAATATTTTGCAATTATTCGAACATCTCTGCAGTCCAAGCCAATGTATTTTAGAGCTTCGATCAATATAGAGTGCTTAACACCATGAAATGCCTTTTGGAAGTCAATATAATAATAATAATAATAATAGAGTTTATTTGTAGCAACCTAGTACATAATAAATAAACCCAGTTTCTCACTGAAGTTGTTAGTCACATGGACTACAACTTGTGCGTGAGGGTTAAATTTAGATTATAAAACAACATGAATTTATCTTACAGTTTACAAAAAGGAATGGAATATAATCTTGTTCATTCTTGTTCTCTCATCTGTCTTTAAATTTGGGCTCCTCTTCTTACTAATTCAGTTAACGTTAAATTTTGTTTATCGGACCTACAAAAATTTCTAATAAAATTCAACAAAGGATTGCAAAAACTTCCGACGGGATTCTTCTGGCGGGACTTCGTTTTCTATAAGAATTTTCATGATATTTTGAAGGTGTTTTATCCATTTTCACCATAATTTTTACAATTTAAATATTTAGAAGTGACATTCGAACTACATCATTTTTGACATTATGGAATGATATTTATATAATAAAACATTATACCTCGTGCAATTTACTTACCGTTGCACGTCATCCGCGCCATAGCCTGTGACACGATACCAACACGAAATATCTAGGCGGTAGGTGCGTTCCCCTTTAGAATCACTTTGATTCTAAAAAAGAACACACCCACCGCCTAAATATTTCGTGTTGGTATCGTGTCACAGGCTATGACGCGGATGACGTGCAACGGTAAGTAAATTGGACGAGGTATATATGTCTACAACTATATGTAACAGAGATCAATAATTATTGGCATTGCGAATCCGCCTACTTCGCTGCTATGTGTTCTCGGTCTTACTTTATGGTATCTAGTGTTGGACTGTTAATAAAAGTGATCTCAATCGCCTTGAGGCTTTCGAAATGTGGTGCTTATAGAACAATTTTAAAAGTAACTTAGGTGGAGAAGATTCGAAGATCCACAATATTATAACGTCTTAGCAAGACTACTACTACTGAGATTATAAAAAGCATCACAAGAAAAAGCTGGAGGGTTGCTAAACATATTATGCAAGTGAAAATAGCAAGCAAACGTACTCCAGGAAGAAGAAAGACTTGGAAGAATATGGAAGAAGCTATGAAGTTGAGAAACAACATCAAACAATAGGAAAATTTTCTCCTCTGGTTGCAGGGGAGAAATTGGTTGTCATAAATTTACATAAAAGCCGATTTAACATTTTAAATAAAAATTGAATATTAGTTGCAGTTTTTTATAAAAAAAAACGCATTAAATTGGTTGCATAATATCAGGAAGAATTACAAATTTGGTAATAATAGTAACTGAATATCTTTAGGTACAACAAACAACAAACGGGATGTCAATTGCTTCCATAAAAAAGAAGAACTTTCCGTCATTAACCCGTTTGACGTATGAAAATCAAGGTTGCAAAAATACAAATTAAGTTTTTTAAAAACTCCAAGAAATATAATAATTACATAAAGAAATGAGATAACGAATAATCAATTAACTTTTTAACTGCATTTAAAAATATGGCTACAATCTTAGGAAACGAATGGTAAGCAATGATAATTATTTAGCCACCTATAATATCCTTATGGATATATTCATTCCTATTTTTAGGCATATATCTTCCAAAGGAAACGAAATTTTAACGGGAAATGTATCGACGGGGGATAAACAACAGATTTATAACTTTGCTTTAAATGTAAGTGTTAATGACTTGTTAGAAAGCTCATAATTTTGTATCATATTCTTTTAACACTTTGGCTGCCACCTATTTATTAATTACTCACTATGTATTGGTGCCTCATAATTTAGTAACATTAGTAGTAATACGAAATTTGAAGACTTACCTATCTCCGGACTTAAAAAACTTTAGATAAAAACCAGAGTCAAAAATATATGAATAGCACCTTTACCTAGGTGTCTCCAAAACAAGAAGTAATAATGCATAGAGCTGACTGGCAAAAAACCTATTTATTTCCACAATTTGTGAACGCCAGAAGGTGACAGTGGCCCCTCACTGAAGTAAGGCAAAACGCCTTTTGATGACAGTGACACCTGGCTCACACACGCAAAACGTCTTTTGGCGACAGATAGCAGCATAAGTTTTAATAGGCAAATATCACTCCTTCCCATAATATCAAAGGAATTTGAGACATTTGAAAAATGTATGGCAGCAATGATTGTTAAATATTTTGAATCCAACAATTTGTTTACAAACAGTCAGTTTGGTTTTAGAAGGGGTCTAAATTCTCACACTATTTTGAAATAGACACAGTAAATGTGCTCTTAGAATTTATCAATTTTTAAGTGGTTTTAAACAAGAAAAAATGCTGAAGTTTTGCATCAAAATAATCCTTAAGAATTTATCTAATTGAAAATTTTAAAGTTACAATAATAAATTTAATGGTTTAGTTGTAAAATTGCATTTAATGCCAAAATGTAATTAGTTGATGATAAAAAGCGACTTTTTTCCACTTAAAAAGTTAATGTGTTTTGGTGACCAGTGGTGGAGTGTACTTTGAATTCGGCAAAGGATCTAATTGTTAAAACTTGAAAATAGCTGGAATATGTTATAAGTGTCAGACTTCATGTAATTATAAAGAAGTCAAAAATGAGATGTTTGGATGCCCGTGTGATTTATGCAAAAGAGTAATATGTAAATCTTGCTCTGGCTTATCAGCTTCTGAAGTAAGAGTTGTAGTTATGTCTAATAGAATAATGCCTTTCTTTTGCCCTTCATGTAGGGATGCTTTAAACATACCTGCCCTTATGAAAAAAGTTAATGATCTGGAATCAGAACTCCAAAATTTCTCATCTAGCCTTAATTGCAAAATCACATCTTTAGAGCAAAGGATACTAAGAATGGAAATTTCCGAGGCTGATAGAGTAACTCAAAGTTCCAAATTAATTGTTTCAAATTCTGATCATGTGAAATCAACTGACACTGGTAATCATTATGAATCTTTTATAAGTGAATATAGTGAACATCGTAAACGTGAAAATAACCTCATGTTGTTCAATGTTTCCGAATCTGCCAACGATTTACAAACAGTTGAAGAATTACTTTCAAGTTTTAATGAAGTATCCATAAAAAAGTTGTTTCGTGTTGGAAAGCAAGGGAATAGGCCTCGACCAATTAAAGCAATTCTGGACAGTTCTGTTAGTGTTATTCGTGTACTAAAAAACCGAAGTCAATTACCTTTAAATATTAGAGTAAGCTCCGATCTTACTATCAGTCAGCGGAATTATTTAAATGAACTTAGGAAGGAACTGGAAATAAAAAAGTGCTGGTGAAACAAATCTGACTATCAAGTATGTGCATGGAATTCCTAAAATTTTACCTATTAAAGAAAAAAACTAATCTGTAGGGATAAATCTAATTTAAATCATTCAAAGCTATCTGTTTATTTTCATAATGTGGGAGGCATGTGTACGAAGTTGATAGATTTTAGTCTAAGTGTATTGTGTTCGAGTTATGATGTTATTATACTTGTTGAAACATGGTTGACAAATAGCTATTCTGATTCAGAATTGGGCTTGGATTCTGATTATAATATCTTTCGAGCAGATAGTGATAATTTTGATCATTTTAAAGATAAGGGAAGAGATGGTGGTGTCCTTATAGCCGTTAAGAAAAAGTTAACCAGTTTTGCTCTATCTATACCTCATACTAAAGTTGAACAAATTTTTGTACTAGTTAATATTGGAATAGAAAAAGTTATTTTTGGCTCTGTGTACATATCGCCACAATCTGATCATGAAATATATGAAGATCATTGTAATGTCCTTGATTTTATATTAATGAACAATAACTACTCTAAAGTTTTTATTTCTGGGGACTTTAATCTTCCGAATGTTACGTGGACAAACCTTTTTCAACCTTTCTACAACCTTTTTCAAAATAATTTTGTGTCCAATAGTAGAAATGTAATTTTAGACTTAATCTTTTCTAATTGTAACGAGTTGAGTGTTGTAAATGCTGCTGATTTAATTTTTCCTAACTCCCTTAACCACAATGGTGTAATGTTCGATGTTAATATAATAAATAACAGTGATTCTTTAAAGTTCGCAGAGTCATATTATGATTTTAAAAACGGTGATTACATTGGTATGAACTTTTTCTTGTTGGAAATAAATTGGGAGTCACTAAAGGCTTTGAATATTGAGGACTGTTCACTGACCACAATACTATACCCCCCCCCCCCCACAATATCAATTTGAAAATGCTGGTAACATGAGTTCATGCTCTTTTAACATTAATACTATTTTTGAGAGTATTCACAATTATCTCCTAAACTAAATTTTGGCCCTGATGGCATTCCTAACTATCTATTAAAACAATGTGTTTGTACTATATCTAAGCCATTGTATATACTCTTCAATAAATCTTTACAAGAAGGGGTTTTCCCTGATTGCTGGAAACATAGTTACGTAAAACCTATATTTAAATCTGGTTCAAAGTCAAATGTTGAAAACTACAGAGCAGTTGGTACTTTATCAGCAATTCCAAAATTATTAGATTATTTAGTTACTAAGCAGCTTACTTGTGAATTCGGTAGTATTCTGGTGAATGAACAACACGGTTTTGTACAGGGTAAATCTACAGTAACTAATTTACTTCTTTATCAGAATGACATTGTTATTGCTTTGGAAAACAAGTTACAAGTAGATTCCATCTATACTGACTTTTCTAAAGCATTCGATAAGGTGAATCATAATATCTTACTTGCGAAACTTACAGCATATGGTATTTCTGGAAGTCTCTTTGATTGGATGCAAAGTTACCTGACTAATCGAAGTTTGAGTGTAAAAATAGGATTTTTTCTTCCTAATGCTTTTACAGCTACATCTAGAGTACCGCAAGGTTCCCACTGTGGCCCCCTTCTATTTAATTTGTTCTTGAATGATGTTCACTCTATTTTTAAGGAAGTTAACTTTTTAATGTTTGCTGATGATGTTAAAATATATAAGACTGTCAATAATGAGGATAACATTTTTCAGCTTCAGTCACAAGTAAATGATTTTTATGAGTGGTGTGGTATAATGATATGGAACTTAATATTAATAAATGCTTTTTAATAACTTTTGCTAGATCTCAGTCGCCTATTCACCATCAATATTTTATTAATAATACTCCTGTCACACATGTGAAAGAGATTCGCGATTTAGGTATAATATTTGATTGTAAATTAACATTTTACTCTCACATTGACCATACTGTTTCGAAGGCATTTAAGATGTTGGGTTTTGTATTACGTTCATCAAAAGATTTGTCAATTCACACAATAAAAATCTTATATTGCAGTATCGTGAGATCAATTATTGAATATTGTTCTATTGTCTGGTCACCTAGTTATGCATATCAAATCCTAAATATTGAAAAGGTTCAAAACAAATTTTTACGTTTTGCAGCTTTTAAAATGGGTTTAACAGTTGGAAACTATACTTATGACAATATATTAATGAGATTAAATTTACAAACTCTTGTGCGCAGAAGAGTCATGTTTGCAAAATTATCTCTGGTGTTATTAACTCCGAAGAATTGTTAAGTCTTGTATACTTTAATATACCTGCTAGATTGACACGAAATCCACAAATATTCAAGGAACAACGGCATGCTACAAATTATGGTCAATATGCACCAATTAGTAGATTGACCTGTATGGAAACAAGTTTAGTCATCTAATAGATCTGTTTGGTTCTTCAGTTGCCTCTATTAAACAAGAACTCGGGCGTCTTGAATTTTGAATTTAAAAAAATTAAATAGATTTAACTGTTATAATTGATTAAGTTGTTTTCATCATTTAAAAATATTTTATATTCTTTTTATTTTTTATGTTTGTGTTATATACTTAGTTGTAGTTTTATGTGCATCTAAATTTTATATTTTCATTATTACGACGTATTTTGTATGTATTGGGTTTATCCCGTTAATAAATAAATAAAATAAAACAAAGGCAATTGTGGACTTGATGATGAAGATTCAGGCTTTTGAGCAGAGCTGTTATCTGTCTGCAACATTCTGTGGCCTGATTTGAGCATTTGATTTTGTTTCACATGAACTGCTTCTCAGAAAATTGGAGAGATGTGTTTGAGGGTACTAGCATTGCAATGATCTCAAGCTACCTCTCCAATAGAAAGCAGAGTGTGCAGGTGGGTGGAATGAGGTCGACAGAAAGCAGAGAGAGTTATAAACTTCGGATTACCCCAAGGGTCAATATTGGGACCACTTTTATTTCTAATCTATATTAATGATCTTCTATAAACATATCCTACCAGTTCATTTAGGTACTATGTTTGCTGATGACACTACTACTACCTGCAAAGATCATGATCTTAATTCAGCCATAGAAGCATCACAATGAGCAAAGTTAATGCTTTCAAGTCTGCCGACACGGCTCCCTTGTTCACACTGTTATCAATCAGGTGCTAACTACACAGATACTGTGTTTATGTTTCAACAATTTTCCAATGACTGTATAAATGAATGTACCTAATATGTGTGTAATGTTTGTTTTAATCCTTTCATTGCTGACAAAATATGTTAGTATTATATTTCAGTGTGATTTATCTTTTGGTAAGCATGTAGAATATATCTCTTCTAAAGCACTGAAACGGCTTGGATTTGTTAAAAGACACTCATCTGCTTTTAATAACTTGGAGACATTGAAATTGGTGGTTAATTCTCTGGTTAGGTCACATCTAGAGTACTGTTCTGTTATTTGGTCACCTTACACTTTGGTTCATACTGAAATACGTGATAGAGTTCAGTGTAGGTTCCTCATGTATTGTTCTTTCAAGCTTTCTATTCCTTATTTTTACACAGGTATGCTTTTGTTAACTGATTACTGTTCTTTGTCTTCTCATAGAGAGTTATTAGATTTTCTGTTTGTATTTAAACTTTTTAAAAACGTAATGGATTGTCCTGAACTCCTTCAAGATTTAACGATTTATATTCCATCTAGATCTCTTAGAGCTCATTCAACTTTTGCTTTACTATCACACTGAACCAATTATGGATCTGGTATTGGCTTGGTCAGATTGCTTAGGAACACTAACAGCTTACTAGTGAGGTGTAATGTAGATATTTTCAATTCTTTCTTAGGTCAAGTAAGGTTAGCAGTTAGGAGGTCTAATGTCCTTAAGTATGATTGTTTGTGTAATTTGTATTTTTTGTATCGTTTTATTGTAATTGGTAATTTTAATACTTAATAAAAATTTTTATCGAAAAATCCTTATAGATAGAGTTGCCATCTAACATTCCTAATGTAAAGACAACTATTCAGCAACCCACGTGATAAGGGGGTCATGCGGTGCCTAAGAGCCATGTCTTTATCAATTTTATTCATCGTTTGGAATTTTAAGTAACAGTGTAAATTTAACACAGTTTTATACCATTTACTGTACTAGTACACTTTAGAAGACCAAAAATAAGCATTTTTTCAAGAGTTTTTTCTCAGAACCTTTATTAAAAATGAACATAAAACTTTTTACATATTAATATCTAACTCTTATACAATACAAAAAATGTATCTTTTTTCATTTATGCATGTACACTAATACTGTAGAAGGCGCCAAAGTCGAGGCCTTGAAAAAAAAGTAGTTCCGATGGCGGACAGTTAATCTCAGGATTGGGATCTCTGAAACAAAAAAAAAGATTTTACAGAAATTTGAAAAATTTTTGTGAAAAAATCGCCCGTTTTTCTTTAGTTTTTCATGGTTAAAAAATATTTATTTTTTATTTTTTGGTCAAATTGTGGTAAATTATCACGAAAGAAACCTTCCTTTTTCAAATGCAGTACGATTTTTTTGTTTCAGCTATCCCAATCCTGAGATTAACTGTCCGCCATCGCGCCATCATTTTTCAGGGCCTCAACTTTTGCGCCCTCTACAATATTAGTGTACGGGCATACATGAAAAAAAAAGAATGTGTGTGTACTTTGTATGCACGTAAAAAGTTATACTTCTATTATATGATTTCAGCGAAATAAAATACTTTTAACAGTTTATTTTTATTTTATTAAATAATAAACTGATTTACTGGTTACTTACCACTTTCCAAAAATCCAAAAATTAAAAAAAGACAGCAATTGTCCGCATTTGAACCCGGGACCTCTCGATCCGTAGTCGAATGCTGTACCAATGAGGCTACGAAGGCATTGTTTTGACGGTTTCTCGGACATTATGACAAACCAGGGTAACAAATAGACGAAGTCAATTATTAAATAAAAATGTTTTAATAATACGTATTACCTTACTCCAGAGGAAGACAAATCCAAAGACACAAAAATTATAATAAATATATTTACTAAAAACACTAATATATTTTTTCCGCACCTTTTTTGGACTGATACATGTAACTTAAAAGATTTAACAACAAACAACATACTGTCTCTGTGCGCATGCGCGCAGGATAATAAAAATTAACTCCCTATCGCGCCTAAAGAAGTATAACTTCAAAAAGATATATTTTTTGTGCTCTCTAAGAGTTATACAGGGTATCCCGAAAAGATTGGTCATAAATTATACCACACATTCTGGGGTCAAAAATAGTTCGATTGAACCTAACTTATCTTAGTACAAATGTGCTCATAAAAAAAGTTACAGCCCTTTGAAATTACCAAATGAAAATCGATTTTTTTAATATATCGGAAACTATTAGTTTTTTTACTGAAAATGGACATGTATCATTCTTGAGGCAGGGACATCTTAAAACAAAATTAGAGTGAAATTTGTCCACCCTATAAAAATTTTATGGGGGTTTTGTTCCCTTAAACCCACCAAACTTTTGTGTATGTTCCTATTAATTCATTATTGTGGTACCATTAGTTAATCACAACGTTTTTAAAACTTTTTTGCCTCTTAGTATTTTTTCGATAAGCCAGTTTTTATCGAGATGCAGCTTCTTTTTTAATATATTTACATAAAAATTGTATGGGGCTTTTGTTCCTTTAAACCCCCCAAATGTTTGTGTCTGTTCCAATTAAACTATTATTGTGGTACCATTAGTTAAACACAGTGTTTTTAAAACTTTTTGCCTCTTAGTCTTTTTTTGATAAGTCACCCTTTATCGAGATGTGGCTTCTTTTTCAAAATATACCTAACAATGTAAATTGTAAATAAATTTTCAGATTATAAACAGGTCTCTATAACCGTACTTAACCATATACAAATATGTGGTGGATTCGACAAATATTCAAAATATCTCGATAAACACTGGCTTATCAAAAAAATACTAAGAGGCAAAAAAGTTTTAAAAACATTGTGTTTAACTAATGGTGCCACAACAATAAAGAGTCAACATGTCCATTTTAAATAAAAAATCTCTAAGAGTTTTCGATATATGAAAAAAAATCGATTTTCATTTTGTAACTTCAAAGGGCTGTAACTTATTTTGTGTGAACTATTGTATATAGGTAAGTGAGGTTCAATCAACCTATTTTTGACCCCAGAATCTGTGGTCTAATTTATGACCAATCTTTTCGGGACACCCTGTATATTAATGTGTAAAAAGTTTTATGTTAATTTTTAGTAAAGGTTCTGAGAAAAAAATTCTTGAAAAAAGATTATTTTTGGTCTTCTAAAGTGTACTAATACCTTAAAGGGTACATACCCAGGTATTTTTTTGATGGCTTAGCATGTGATTAACCTATTCCAGCGCTGATGATGATATTTTTATATTTAGAAAACATTCTGTGATCAATGTAGCACTTAAAGGAATTTTAATCATGTTATATAAAGGATTTTTCAATAAAAATATGTAAATACTTTATTTTTTATTAAGTAACATAAATAAAATAACTTGAATTTGAACTTTTTTAGACAGATCTAAAAGAAATATGTAGCCCAATTGTTAACTCTTTTCCAATTGATGCGACATCGAATGTAGTGCTCCAGATTCACAAGATCCGAAACATTTCTGCACCCAAAGCTAATGAAGATTCCCAAGCAGCTCCTCGGATGCTCAAGATAACTCTAACAGATGGAGAAAACTATATTCAAGCTTTAGAACTTACAACAATTAGCACAATAAATTATAAAACAACTCCACCTGGAACGAAGCTGTTAGTTCAAGGAGCTAAACTTACATCTGGTTTCCTGTTACTAAATCCACAAAATTGTAAAGTTCTAGGAGGTAAAGTTGCCAATTTGATTGAAAAGTGGGAGCTTGCCAAAAATGTTCAAAAAATTAGTAGGAACTATAGTAAGTATCACAATTAGAAACTTTTCTGTAGAACAAAATTCAGGAAATTTTATATTTTTTATGTACATATTTCCCAATTTTCTTTTAATTTGTTTTATGTTACTTAATTAAATTAAAAATGAACTATCGTGTTTACTGAGAAGCTAGGCCGGGCCTCTAAAGAGAATAAACAAATTCACAAAACCTGTTAAACCATAAAATTCTCAGAACTCATTATTTACGAATCAACGAAGCTTTGCAGAAATTATTGTTTTTTAAACTGTGCGAACTATTGTATTTTTCTAAAAAGTTTCTGAGATATATCAGTGTTACACTGGCCTCCTTACAGTAAAGTGTATTTCTTAATAATGGTGGAAAAACCTCGAATTGTCTGTTCAGATTGTTTCATTGCTGAAAAATGGAACAAGTCAAAGAAATGTGGCAAAATGATTAAATGTTAGTTGTTTAACTGTGCAGAAAACACCAATGATTTCTTGAGACTGAATCTCATCAACAGTGAACCGGTACGAAAAGAGAATAGTCAGAGTCAGAGAAGATCACATTCTCACTATTGTTGCATTGTGAGACTGTATGCAAACTGCTAGAATGCTCCAAAGCCATATTCAGCAAGCCTAAGGACCAGCAATCAGTGTTTCTACTAATAGTTAAACAAAGGTTAAGAAAACAGAGTTTGACAGCTTGCAATCCAGCAATGGGGCCATTACTTACTGCTGCTCACAAAAGACGTAGACTTGCATTTGCCTGTGAACACGTCGATTGGACAGTAGATGATTGATGTCTACAGAAGGGCAGGAGAATGTTAATTAAGCTGCCTGCACTCTGTCACACCTGGTTGCTTTTGGTGGTGGTTCAGTGATGTTTTGGGCAGGGATTTATTTTTGAGGCAACATAACCAAACAAAAAGATACATAACGGAAATCCTACAGCATCATGTGATGCCATATGATGGGTTTATTCGTAATGGTTTTCTGCTAATACATGATAATGCAAGACCACACACAGTAAGGATTATAACGCAGTATCTTGAAGATGTTAGTATTCTCAAAAATGGACTGTCCTGCTCAAAGTCCAGACCTTATTCTGGACTTGGAGCAAATTTTAATAAACATGCAGTACCTAACTAGAGTTCTGTTATATATTATCATTTAATCGTTTATTTTCCACATTTGTTGTTCAATATTCTTAAACTACAGTAAGCGCCACGCTACTAGATACATGGGTAGGTACCTAATTGCTATGTTTATGGGCTAATCGGGTCCGTTCTCAAATGTGACTTTCATCCCTGTCATGTTACTGTCAAGAAACTATTCAAAATAAGTGTTTTTCCATACAAAAAATACATTAATTAATAGTATTGTTACTCTGCTTTAAAATAACTTTATTCAAACACCAAGAATATTACAATACTTTAAAACTTTTACAACTTTAAACGCCAAATACAGCTGATCTATTGTTTGTCAACTTTCTATGTTAATATTCAGTTTCTATCAATGAACTGTCAACACTGATGGAATGGCCCCGCCCCATTCCAACAGTGAAGCGAGATAGGCGCCAACATACAAGAGAGAGGTTCTAGCACTTCTAGAGAGACATGAGAGAGGCAGAGAATTTTCAGGTAAAATTTGCTACAACTACAACGTACCTGACTAGCACTGTCCGATTATCTTCCCTCCTTTACCTGATTATCTTCTATCTCATCCTGGCGCCATTAACTTCGTTTTATGGCGATTCCATCAGTGTTGACAGTTCGTTGGTTTCTATACATTTTCTGACATTCTAAACGTCACTAGACATAAAAATAAACATTGCAACAAGTGAAGGATCCAGGACTGTAATAGCTCAATGTTCCTATTTATCTAGTAGGGTGGCGGTTACTGTATACTGTCTACTATCTTAGTGCTCTTTTTATTTTATTTAATTATTACTTACACACTCTGGAGCACTATCCCATATCATTACAAAAGCTGGTGTCATATGTGAACTACTGTTACAAAAAACTTGCTCAACACTCAGAATGACCTAAAGTACCTACATAAAACATTTTTTTTTTTTTTTTTTTTTTTAGATGAGGATGGTCCACCACCATGGGTCAATTTTGGTACCAAAATTCAAACAGGAAACCAAGGAGAGAACTTCAAATCACTGACCAATAAAGAAAAGGAGGCATTAAAGGAAAATTCAGAATTTGAACAATTGAGAAAAGATGCAATTGCAGAGGCATCCTCTGGAGCGGTTAGGAAAGTATTTAGTGGTAGAGTGACACAAAATGTGCAGTTACAAAATAACACAAATAAAAGAAACCCAGAAAGGACTAAGGAAAAGAAAGAACCATTTAAAGGAAAAGGAAGAACCATGAAGGAGGTGGACGATAAACCTCAGAAACCTTCAGAGAAAGTTTCTTTGTTTGCATTTCTTGAAGATAAACTTCCTGTAGCCACCAAGGAGGAAAAATTGTATCAAAGTCAACCCATTAAAAATAATTTCAGGGACCCAGAAGTTCTCTCTGAAAATATAAACAAATTTGACAAATATGATCACAAGTATAAAAAAACTCAAATAGTACCAAAACAATTTGAAAAACCAACATATAACAACAATAGGTATCAAAGTAACAAAGAAACCAATAATTCTAGACCAAATACAACAGAAGCTTCTCATCAGCCAAACAAAAGTAATTTGGAGGTAACGGAACAAAAACCAGTGAACAATGCAATGAAATCTAAAACATCCTATACTAACAGATATGAATCACAACAACAAAAACAAAATGTAGATACTTTTAATAAGCCGAAACAATCGAATAATAACTTCACGGGTTACAACTCAAACAACCAAAACAGGAATCATCAGCAGCAAAATAGCAATTCTCACTATTCACAGTATGTACCTCATAATTCCCAACCAAATGCATTTCAACCTAATAATGTACCATATAATATACAAAATTCCCATCCAAATAGAAGCAACAATCAATATTCCCATCAAAATCCTAATGTACATAATACAACCATAAACGTAACATTAAATAACCATCACCATAATCAGCAAATTCCTACTCAGCCTAGACCATCTACAAATCCAAGTAGGCCTTACCAAAATGATGTCAACCATATCACCCAGGAAACGCAAAGAATGTCTATCAATAGTCAATTTGCTAGTAGAAGTTTGAGACAGCATTTAAACTTGAACCCAAACACTCCTAGGAAAAACGAGGATTATGCAGCGAAGGGTGAAGATACCATGCATGGATGTAATGTAGGGGATGAGGTGTTGGCCAAATATTGGGAAGATGGCAAGGTAAAAACTTTTTACTTACTTTTAAATTTGTTGCTACAAAAAATTTCAGATACTTCATATTTGTATCTTTGAAGCCAATAACAATAGTCACTCTTGCCTCTTGAGCAAGGATGAATTACATCCACATGTAGTATCTAATTCTAAATCACGGTGAGCTTGAAACACGTTATTATCTAATTTAATATAGCTTCAACTTTTTTTGTTGGAATATCTTCTACAACTCAAAAATAGACAATACAAGACAAAATTTAAATCCGCTAAGCGTGCCTTTTTGAAAAAAAAACGATTTTTTTATAAAAAATATATAAATGTCTGAGAAGAATTTCTTGAACCCTCCCGCATATCCTTCACCCGTTGCATTTTTTTTTAATTTGCAAACTAGTGGATAAAAGAACAAAATAATTAAATATGTATGTTTCAGAGTGGGCCAAAGAAAAGAGTCGACTTCGATATTTGGTAATAGTTATTAGATTTTAAGGAAATGCCGAAACAGGTAGATTTTTATTTTTGAATTACAATTTTTTGATACATATTTCATACTAGTGACGTCATCCATCTGGGCGTGATAACGTAATCGATGATTTTTTAAATGGGAATAGGGGTCGTGTGGTAGCTCATTTGAAAGGGTGTTCAATTCTCTATTCAGTAAGATAAACAATAATATCATTATTTATACAGGATGGCCAAAGAAAAAATTTTTGAATTAAATTGATTAACGCAAAAAGAAGAATGTATGTAATTTATTTAACTCAAAATACATTTTATTGCTGTCGGAAAATAAAAAAGAGATGTTTATTTGGGCAAATAAACATTGCTGTTCGCTTAAATTAAATGTTAAAACTCTCAAAAGAGGTAGGTAGGAGGCTGTTTGTCATTTAATTTAAGCGAAAAAAAATATTTATTTGTGAAATAAACATTTTTTTTCTGACAGCAGTCACAGTATTTTGAGTTAAATAAATTAAAAGTATGTGCATTCTTCTTTTTTTGCCAAAAATTAATTAATTCAAAAAATATTTTTTTGGTCACCCTGTATAAATAATTATATCAATGTTTATATTACTGAATAGAGAATTGAACACCCTTTCAAATGAGCTGCCACACGACCCCTATTCCTATTTAAAAAAATCATCGATTACGTCATCACGCTTTGATGGATGACGTCACTAGTATGAAAGATATGCGAATTGCAATATAAAAATAAAAGTCGACCTCTTTCGGCATGACTACTGCCAAATATCGAGGTGGACTCTTTTCTTTGGCACTCCCTGTATTTATATATTGCTGTGTTCATGTACTATTAATATAGAAGTTTGAATAAACGTTTCTTTCATTTTGCAAACTATTACAACGATAGTTATTGCAAAATATTTATGTAAAATTTTACTTTTCAGAAATTTATATTTTTTTAGCAAAAATCTTTTTTTTTTTAAAGGGACGCTTAGCGGATTTAAATTTTGTCTTATATTGTCTATTTTTGAGTTGCAGAAGATATTCCAACAAAAAAAGTTGAAGCTATATTAAATTAGATAATAACGTGTTTCAAGCTCACCGTGAAATCCATTGACTTAATGTCGCATTATTTTTGATTAAAAATACTTTAACAATGTAACTAAAAGGTTTCAGACCTTTCAACGTAGCTGGTTTCAACTACTGTACACTGGACGTTTCACACTGAGGTTGGTCAGTTTTGACCGAAAACGTTTTGTGATAATCCATTTGGATAATTTTTAAAAAATTTAATAAATTGATATACCAATATACAACAGAAGTCTTCACTTCATTACTACATTGTTCTTAGACATTTCTTGTTGTTTATTTCTTGGATATGTATTGTTGTGGTTTGCTCGAATGTATGTTTCTAATATTTATTTTGAAGAAATTAATAAGATATCTCAGGCCTCTTTTACTAATTAAAACAAAACGTGGCTTCAAAGTATTGTTTACTAGTTGCCTTTGCGGAAAAAGGGATAGACAATAGGAAAATAAATTTACAGCAAAATTATGAAATTATAAAGTGAAAGTTATATTTAAAAATCAATCAAATATCAGAAGTAAAAAATCTGAATAAACATGTACCATATGCAATGATTAGAATAACAAAAATTTCAACCATCCATCAAATCATACATCCAAAATTATCAATTCAAATTAATTAAACTTATATCCAAATCAAAGATTTCTTAATTTTAGTGCTTCACAATAAATTATCATTTATTTTAATTCTCAATAAAACCAACAGAACGAATAACTCTAATTTAAATAGGTGGTCGTGATTGATAGTCTCTGTTTACTAAAATGACGAAACTAACCTTTTGTCTCCAAAATTGATGACTTCCTCTCACTCTCCTTTGATTGTGTCTTGTCCACTTTGCTCGTACTTTTCAGTTTCTCCGAATACTCCAGAAACTGTAGTGCTCTCGCGCGGTATTCAATTCACAATGCCCTCTCTCATGGCAAAACTCCATCCAAATCATTAAATCTCCCACCTCGTTCTTTTTCACCAATCAGGACCTGTCTCTATCCAAACAAATTTTACCTTCTTCTCAAAAAAACCAACTTTCTACTATCTAATAATCCGTAAGTCATTCTTATTAAACACATAATTGACCTTTTCAATTTCTACGGAAAAAAGGATAATTACTTATTCTCAAACGACCATTTACTAAACCTACTTTTTTGTATAATCTTTTCATTTGTTTCGTGGTATGCCGTACAATAGAAAGTTCAACGTCAAATGTTTACAAATGTCTATATAACTAAAGGGTAGAAAAACCAATATATTGTTTTATTATTTTCGGGGAATGTCTTTAAACCGAATACGATTCACTAATTCCGAAAACACTTTCTTACATCTAATGCTTAATATACAATATACAGGGTGTTGCGATTTCTGTTGGTCGGTGATTTGATTTTTGTCTTAATATTTTCTGTTTTATTTTTGAAAAATATGGAAACCTTAATAGTATATTAGATGTTCGTTCGTAATACAATGTCTCTTCTTTCAGTATTACAATGCCACAGTAATCTCAGTTACTCCTCGAACATTTGCTGTTCGGTTTAAAGGATATGGAAATATCGAAGAGATATTAAAAACTGATTGTTTACCAGTACCGCAAAACAATGCGAGACCAAGCAATAATCAAAATCAGCAATATGATTATAATAAACAATACTCAGGTAAGATTAGTTAAGTTTATAATGATAATAAATGCAATGCAGGAAAACTTTTTTTCATAAATTTATACTAAAATTTTATTATACACTGTTTGAAAATCTTGTACAAAACTTAGACAAGAGCATTTCTGAGGAGTTATCGCCATTGTTGGTTATCAGAGAGCCCAAGTATTTATACAAATCGGCCTACTACTTCAAAATTCGTCATTTGGTGTATGTGTGGTTGATTATTAATTGCTCAGTCTAAGATCATTATTTTTGTTTTCCGAAAGTCCGAATTCTTTGCTTATCTGGCTTAGTCGGTCGGTCATGTCGACTTCATTCGCTAGTAGTATAAGCGTGTCATCTTCAAATCGCAGGTTACCGATGTTTCTGCTTCTTAATACATTTGAATATATACTGTGTACTTTAACTTTGGCCTTTAAAAACAGTTTTTATCGAACATATTTCTTATTAGGTTAACTAGGTGGTTAGATGCTCATATACAGTGATGAGCGCAATAATAACCGGCAAAATAACGCGAAAGATAGAAAACATATTAAGTTGTGAGATAAAAAGAGATGAAACTAGTAGAGGTGGGAAATTCAGCGATAAAAACCTATACATTTGCATGGCATTGATTGTTTCCCACCTTTACACGTATCGGACGAGTTTGGCAACTACCACTGTGACAGTGACAGTTTTTGTTGACATACTCCTCTGATATGTCTAAAGGTGGGAAACAATCAATATAATGTAAATTTATAGGTTACTATCGCTATATTTCCCACCTCTACTAGTTTCCTCTCTTTTTATATCATAACTTAATATGTTTTCCATCTTTAGTGTTATTTTGCCCGTTAGTAGCGCGCTCATCACTGTATTTTTCATTACTCCAGAGGGGATTCCATTTTACTGAATCGAAAGTCGTGTATACTACGAAACAGCAACATTGGTATATTGTGTTTCCTCGTTTTTCTGTTAGCTATCTGTTATTCAATATCGGCTCACGCTTTGCTTCTGGTACGAATCCGCATTGTTCTTCGGCTATCTCAGGAAGTACAGTTCTTTAGTCGTTGATTATATGTAGCAGGATTATGCTTTCATGGTGAATAAGGGCTATGGTATTGCTACATACGCTTAGTGATCCTTTTTTATGGATAACGATAAAAATTGATTCGCGCCACTCATCAAGCCATTCACCTGTGATCTATATCATATTGTACATATCCAGTAATACATCTACTCTCGCCCATTCCTTTTAGAGTTTCCGCTGGTATGATATCTATTTCTGATTTTTTTTGCTTCTTAGTTGATTGAGAGCCTTCTCTACTTCTGTTCGTAAAATTGTAACTTTCGAGATTTTATGTTAGTACGTTCTTTAAAGGTAAAATATTGCAAAACCTCTAAATTTTATAGAACCGCTTGGATTGACATGAAATTTGGCATACACATAGCTAACAAGTCAAAGAAAAAAGTGATATTGTGCCGATGTGTGCTTTTGCCCTAGGGGTGTGTTTCACCCCCTTTTGGGGGTGAAAAATATGTTCGAAATAAGTCCGGAAATGGGTAAAATGACTAATTCTAAGTAACTTTTGTTCTATAAAGTTTTCACCAAGTTAATACTTTTCGAGTTATTTGCGAGTGAATATGTTCATTTTTCTACAAAATTACCACGTTTTCAGACGGTTTTTCGCAAATAACACAAAAAGTAAGTATTTGGTCGAAAAAAAATTAGTATCAAAAATATAGCACGTAAAAAAGTGAAAATCATGGTGTATATATTAGGTCACTATACCTAGTAGAAGTAGAAGCAGAGTTATAGCTAATGAAAAATAGGTTCATATTCTCAAATTCCAAATCGAATATTTTACCGTGCCATAACCAAAAAAACGAAGCACTTTTTGGGGAAAACTCATTTTAACTTTTTTAAAGTGTTTAAAAAATGCTTTTTATTTTTAAAAAAAAAATTTAGCATCAAAAGTAAACAAGTTTCGCTCAAAATTAAGTTGGTCCCTTTTTTTGGTAAGAAATCGGGAAAATCACCCCCTAATTAGCATTTCAAATGAACTTAATTGTTACCAGTTCACAAGTTTTTACTCGCGTATGTATTGATCATAAATATGATCTGTAAGTTTCATCTGTTCAAAGTCCTTATTTTTGAAAGAGCTGTAGTTAAAAGGGTTTGAACGAGTCACTTATCACGAGTGTATGCAAATTTAGAAACACCGAATCTTAACCAATTTTTGTCTTACAGAAAACCAAAAAAATACAAAATATTCAGAAAAGTAAAGCCGACTTTTTTTATTGTTTAGGATTTTTGGTATCTCTAACAATTTTTAAGTTATTTTGAAAAAAATCACTTTTTTCAAAAATAAGTACATACTTTGAATCGATGAAACTTACAGATCATAATATAAACACAATATAAGTAAAGTAACTTGTGAAGCGGTAACGATTAATTTCATTTAAGTTGCTAATTGGGGGGTGATATTACTGATTTTTTTTGCAAAACAAAAGGGACCAACTTTATTTTGAGCATAACTTGCTTACATTTGATGCTAGAAATTTTTTTATAAAAACAGAAATAAAGCTTTTTTAAACACTTTAAAAAAGTTGTAATGTCGCCTAGTGAGAACAATAGTGGCGAAACTCGAAAATTAACGTTTTTGAGTTAAGTCCATCAATCGACATCTAAATATGCCCTCTTTTATGTGCAATATCGGCTAACAATTATTTAATTTCCTTATTACTAGAGGGCGCCTACAAGTCTTTATGGTATTGTAAATTTGTCAAATATTTTGATGGATTAACGACGAAAGCACACCAAACTTTATATCAATACTGGCGAATCTGTAATTACGCCGTGCCTACATGTATTTGAAATATTAGATATTTTATTAAAGATAGTAGTACAATGTGCAATAGTGGCGAATGAGCACTTTTGTCTGTGTGGTCGTTTTTGCTTTTGTGTTTTTTTTTATAAAACTTCTTACAGAGAAACTCAGTTTCAATCGTTCTTAGGTACTTAGAAATAGCAAATCAAGAAAGCGTCTATCCACTTTGGATCAGTATTGTTTAATTCCACACTATCGAGAACCAATATTCATTTCTAAAAAGAAGTCTTAAAAAATAAATCAATTCCTTCTGCCCACAATCATTTCTTTAGTAGTTTGAAATACGAAACATACGTGAGTGAAATGATGAATTTAATTTTACTATTCATAGTTCTTTTAATTACTTTTTATCTTTTATCATGTTTATCGTTTTCATAACTATTACTTAAGATCTTATTTTGTTATTTTTCTATTGTACTTTACTTTCATTTTGCGCATAACTGGTGTGTACAATAAAATATTTTATTTGATGCGTTTAATTTATTTTTACAAGTAAATTTTTTAATTATTTAAAACAGAAACTAAACAGTTGTAGTATAGTAGTATTAAAGTATAGTGGCGAAACATCAAATTAAACATTTTCGATAATGCAATAATGGCGTAACGCAGAAAAAAAATCAAAAATAAATACAATATCCATCTTTTCTTCAAATAAAATTACTTCCACTAATTGGTTTACATATCTAGAAAACACATTATTAGAAAACTTTTGCAAAATGATTACCTATAAGTCAGTTATACTGTTTAGCAGTTTCATCAAAACTAAAACTTCAAATACGATTATCTCTAAATGTTCATTTTGAAGTTTCATCACTATTGTTCTCACCAGGCGATGTGTTTTCCCCACGAATGCTTCATTATTTGGATATTTCACATTGAATTATTCTATCTGGAATTTTTCGAATATTCTATTTTTCATTAGCTATAACTCTGCTTTTGCTAGGTATAGAGACCTAATATACACCGTTTTTTTCACTTTTTTACAAAAAACCGTCTAATAACGTGGTTATTTTGTTGAAAATGAACATATTCACTTGCAAATAACTCCAAAAAATATTGATTTGGTGACAAAACTCTATAGAACAAAAGTTTAGACATATATTTTTTCACCCCCGAGATGGGGTGATGTACTATGTAACATGTTTCTTCTTCTTCTTCTGGTAGCACTACAACCCGGGGTGGGTCTTGGCTGACTGCACAACTCGCTTCCATCTCGAACGGTCGTCCATGATAGTTGGGTCAGTGAGTAGCCCCATTGTTCTTAGATCTGACCATATATTGTCTCTCCATCACATTCGTGGGCGTCTTAAGGGCCATCTTCCTGCGGGGGCTTCCTCCCAGATCAGTTTGGTAAGGCAGATATTAGGGAGTCTATGGACATCTTAGACGCTGAGATTTAATTTCTTGGACTATGTCACTCGCCCTATACATCTGCTTGACCTTAGCATTTGTTCTCATTCGGTATTGGTTGGTATTAGGGTCGTGGTAAGGTCCAAAGATTCTGCTGAGGATTTTTCTAAGTAACATGTTTGGTGTGTATAAATTAATGAATTATTATTTCTAGGTTCAATGGAATTCCGAAGAAGTTCCAGATACTACAAATAAGTTAGCCAACTTTGTTACTGTTACGTCTTTTTGCGTGTAGTCTACAGGGTGTTCTCGAAACAATACAATCTCCTCTTTTACAGTGCCGCACAGTGATGGAACGAAGAGCATCGTCGTAATTCCAATAATAGCAGTATTCAAATCTAGAACATTCTGTATATTTATATATTTATTGTTGATCTTTACGAAATGGACATTTTATAATTAATAAGAATAACATCTTCATTTAAGAATAACTTTTATTTTCGTATTTATGTAATCTTTTAATACAAATGTAACACGTCAGTTAAATAAAAAATAAAAGTATATAGGAGTCTTTAATTGTAGTAAATAATACATTTTTAATAGGGTTTTTATAAACACATTTTAAAAAATACAAGAATTACTAAAATTTCATTAAAAAATCAATGGGAAAATCCCATTTGAATCCCAAAATTTGATTGGTAATGCCTATAGGGTTTTTCAATAACTCTTATTTGTTTCGGGCTTCTGTCATATGTTGTATAATCTGTGTATAATATTAACCCGGGAGCAGTCGCGCCGTGAGAAAAAATCTCACATTTTATCCTTTTCCGTGATAACGTGGTGAAAAATTTTTCAACATTGCTTTCCATTCGTAAGTGCCTCAAGGAAGATGGTAGTGCATAGAATTTTTTTTATTTTGTTTTTATTTTTTTTGTGGAATTTATGGCTTTGGTGAGAACTAATTAGCTTTAAAATTGTTAGTAATAGATATTTTTAACATAAGTAAATAGAAATTTTATTTAAATTCGTATTTAAATCTATATTGTGAGATTTTTTCTCTACGCGCGACTAATTATGTTCTCGAGCTTCTGTCATATGCCGTCATACGGCATATGACAGGAGCTCGAAACCAAAGAGAATCGTTGAAAAGCTCTATTGAAGCGTCTTTACGCGGTGCTTTTTGTGGTGCGTTGTTGACTACGTAAAGAGGCACGTTTTTCCGTACTTGCCTCTTCGCCTTTACACTGATATTCAAAAGACATGTTTATTTAATTATTTTTTGGAATCAATTTGCGAAGTTTAGCACATCTCATGATTTTTCTTTAGATAATTCAAGGTCTTCTCAAAGTTCCACAACGTGAAACTAACCGCAAGGTAATAAAATTATCTAAATACTTTGAAAATTGAAAGGAAAAAATCATAAATTAATTAAATTACTCCATAATAATGACTTTATTGTCCATTATTGAATTGTTCATTTAATATTTACAAAGAACTTTTAAAAAGCCGCATAATTTAAAACATATCAAATTAACAGTGAAAACACCTGAAGAATATGTTGAGGCAAGAAGACCCCCGTTTAGTGAAGCCGGGCTCAAACGACTCGTGTATTTGGCGAACAATCGTTACTTGAGTATACTTGCCATGTCGTCTGACTAGGTTACTAGTAGTAGACGGAAAGGTAGAGCTGAAAAATGTTTTTGAATTTACTAAAGCTAAATTTTTGACAGTTGATTACTGTGATTGTGTAGAGAAACATACTGCGATTGGTCAAGCGAAACGTAGAACAGGGGTTACTGAGAGGATATCAAAGTTGCTTTCCTACGAAGGTAATTAAATCCATTTACTAAGGCTGAAAATCAGTACACACATTCTAAATTGAATATAAATAAAAGTTATTATAGTCGGTCAGGTGTATGACGGGACAGAGCCGGTCAGTCGGTTCCAATGAATGTACAGGGTTATTCACTATATTTTGACCCCCTTGTAAACTGCTTTATTTACAGAATTAGAAAAAAATGTAAAATACAAAAGTTATTCGATTTTTTAATTATGATTTTTTGACATAATGTATATCGTACTAGTGACGTCATCCAACTGGGCGTGATGACGTAATGAACTTTTTTGTTTAATGAGAATAGGGGTCGTGTGCTAGCTCATTTGAAAGGTTATTCAATTATCTATACAGTACTATAAAAATTAAGATAATTATTTATACAGGGTGTCCAAAAAACATTTTTGGATTCCCTGTATAATTAATGACGTTAATGTTTATATTACTGAATAGAGAATTGAATAACCTTTCAAATGAGCTAGCACTCGACCCCTATTCCCATTAAAAAAAATAGTCGATTACGTCATCACGCCCAAATGGATGACGTACCTAACTAGTACGATATATATGTCAAAAAATCATAATTTAAAAATCGATTAACTTTTGTATTTTAAATTTTTTTCTAACTCTGTAAATAAAGCAGTTTATAAGGGGGTCAAAATATAGTGAATAACGCTGTACATTCATTGGGGCCGACCGACCGGCTCTGTCCCGTCATACAGCTGACCGACTATAATAACTTTTATTTATATTCAATTTAGAATGTGTGTACTGATTTTCAGCCTTAGTAAATGGATTTAATTACCTTCGTAGGAAAGCAACTTTGATACCCTCTCAGTAACCCCTGTTCTACGTTTCGCTTGACCGACTGCAGTATGTTTCTCTACACAATCACAGTGATCAACTGAGAAAAATCTAGCTTTAGTAAATTCAAAGAGATTTTTCAGCGCTGCCTCTTGAACTATAGATACATTTACTGGGGGCCCACATTATGTGCAGGGCCCATATTCAGACCATTTCATCTTATAGTAACCCACTCGCACGGCATGTCAAGTATACGCAAGTAACGATTATTCGCCAAGTACACTTAACTAGTCGTTTGAGCCCGGCTTGAGGTGTGGGTGCACCATGCTCGCTTCTCGTTTTGCCTCTCTTTGTGCCTTTCCTTGCTTTAGATACACCTGGCAACTTGCACGACAAGGCGCACCGTGTAAACGCGCCATTTATAAAAACCAATACACCGCAGCAGCAGTTTAGCGATGTAAATTTTGTGAATTCCCTATGAGTCCGATATCGACGTCTGACAGAAAAAGAATGCATACACTGTGATCACTTTTTTAGCGTTTGTAACTTATTGTTGGTCTTTCAAAAAATAAATATTAAAAAAACTGCACTATCAGCATGGATTTGGAATAAGCAAATGTTTATCTGAATTTTATATTGGGTTTATCAAATTTAAATAAATATTATTGATCATTTATCACAATTGAATAAGGTATACTCCATAATTTACACTTGTGATATAACAGTGAACATATAGACTTAAAATGCTTTTTTAATTTTATTTTAACATTTACCTTACAGCTGTATGTAAAATGTGATCACAGTTAAACAATAATCTATCGCAGCGAGCGTTTTGTTAATTTTTTGTCCCTCCCTTCATGTCTTCACAATACATGTTTCATTAAAATTTATGCTCTATGTGTAAATAACCCTTTATTCCTCTATAAAGCCAAAAATATACCTTAAACTACATCACAGACTTTTTAAGTACATATTGCCTCTTTTAAAATATACAACCCTTTCTAAAAAGGAGTCTAATATAATCTTTCTATGCAGTACTTCCTAAAATTTTTTAAAATAAAGAAACAAATAACAATAAAAATGGATAGCTTCAATGATCTGGGATGGTTTGTGCAAAAAGCTATAGGTCTGGATCCCGCATAAGAAAAAAAAGTTGATTAATAGCATGCTGAAAATTTGTTAATAGTTTAACGGTGTCTAGTCGGACAAACTTTGATATATGGGAACACTGGAACAGGGGCAGTTTTAATTGTGGAACAGGTTAAAAATTTGGAACGTCAGACTACGAAAACTTCAGATGTATTTTGTCGGACAGAATTTCCAATGGATTTGTTGCCCTTTCATTAAACTCTCATGCAAAAATCAGACTGGTGTTTATCACCAACTGCGCATTTTAATGAGTGGAACACGAAGAACATGTCAAATGACAGGAATCATGTTGGTTATGTAGTAATTGTTGCAGTTCCGCAATTTTCTTTTAACTTATGGTTCTCCCCGTATAGTTAAAATAATTTCTCGAAAACGTTGCTAGCTCTTAGACATCGTAAAAAAGTATCACGTCTAATATTTGAACTTTTATGAACTATAAATATACGAACTTTTAATTACAACTTGGTTTATAATTATTGGGAACGTGTCGATATGGCATCATTCAAATTATGGTAACTGCGTCCACGGAACGGAAATAATGAAAAATCGGTAATAAACCCTAAAACTAATTTTCTTTAATTGAGTACCAAGCCAATATCGAAGAAGAGACCCCCTAAAAATGTGTTGATTTAATCCCAGTCAGCGGGGGAAAATTGGCCAGTTGTGCACAGTTCGTTGAGCGAAGAAGGTATTCTTCTTTTGGTAGCAAAGGGCTACCCTGCGTCCCATGACGGGATCCAGACATCATCGTTCCTGAGCTGCTCTGCTAGGAGGTGATGTCCTTGCTATAGACTACAGCAATCCTGCTGCATTGTACGTCTCTGAGAGGGAGTTTTAAAGTACATTTTACGTTGCTGTGGTATCACCAGATACCCTTTTTCTCCAAATAACTTTTAACGTCGCGAAGTGCAAGCGCGAATTTGCAAAGACATTGGGTCTTTAATCGTATAGACATTAATTTTAAACATATCTCTATATAGACCAGTAAGGATCTGTGAAAAAACGTATATTTTTGGATGTGAAAGGTGGCATTCGGATTTTTGCAGATAAAGTTAGGTGACACCTTCAGTAATAATAATTGACCTATGCTCCTTCTCAAATATGCCCGGAACATTAATAAAAAAATTAAAATATTTAAAAATTTCGAAAAACGTCGATTTTTTTCTGCTTTCTTTTCTTATAACTTTAAAACGATTCGTTTTGGAATAAAGTCGTAGAGAAATAAAATAAAGATAATTGAATTTTGTATGATATACGACTGGTCAAAAATGTTTTAACGTATTACCTTTTCTGCAATATAGCAATAAATACAAAATAAGAGGGCAAAATACGCCTGTTGTTATTCAATGTTTTTAACCATTTTGGTGGCACCTAGAACCTTAGTAATTCGCTTAGGAAATTCTTTGTAATATACTTAAACCGTGTACCAAATTTCATTAAAATCGACCTAATAGATTTTGCATAATAAATTTGCAATCTAAATGTTTTTAAAAAAGTTCAAATTTTTTAAAATCTTTCTGAATAAAAAGTACATAGACCATTTAGAAGTTGTCTAATTTTTTTACATATAAAGAGGTGCTCTACCTATCTAATACACTTTACATAATTAAAATTGATTATTTAAGGGGCCTCAGCAATGTTTTAAATTTATAAACAATTTTTTGGCTTATAAACAAATAGCTTTGTTTAATAATAAAAAAAGTTAATTTTTAGCAATGCAAATAATTAAAACCGGTATAATTTGACTTAAACTTTCAAATGCTGTCAGCAGAATTGCTATTTTATTTTTTAATTAAAATTATTCGCGTTCAAAAATTGCAATTTTTCGAATTTTTGAAAGTTTATCTCGAAAACTATGCATCCTACGAAAAAACTTGTAAGAACATTTTTTGCTTAGAATTACCCAAGAAATACAAAAAAATGTTTTATTTTGCGAAAAATCGATGTTATGTAATTCCTCAAGTTCTTTGTTTATAACAATCTTATCGACATCCGGATCAACTTTTACCCAAAAAATCGTGTTCTACGGGTCAAAAAATACATAAAAATCTTGGGTAAGTTCATCTAAATAAAGGAGCCCGTAGCACCCCCTCCTGGCCACAGGACTAATTTGTTTATAAGCCAAAAAATTGTTTATAACTTTAAAACATTGCTGAGGCTGCTTAAACAATCCGATTTCAATTCTGTAAAGTGCATTAGATAGGTGGAGTGCTTCTTTATATTTAAAAAAATTGACAAATCTTTGTATGTTCTAGTTTTTGTTGTGCAAGATTTGAAAAAATTTTAATTTAAAAAAAAAAATTTAGATTGCAAAATTATTATTCAAAATCTAGTAAGTCAATTTTAATGAAATGGTGTACGGTTTTAGCACATTACAAAAATTTTCTAAGCGAATTAGGAAGGTTCCAAGTGTAACCTAAGTGATGGAAAATCATTGAATAAGGACAGGCTTGTTTTGCCCCCTTATTTTATATTTATTGCTATTTTGCGGCAAGGGTGATAAATTAAGACATTTTTAACCAATCGCATCTGATAGAAAATTTAATTATCTTTGTTTTATTCCTATACGACTTTGTTCCAAAATGAATCGTTTTAAAGTTATAAGCAAAAAAAGTAGAAAAAAACGAAATTTTTTTAAATTTTTAAATATTTTATTTTTTTTTTATTAATGTTCCGGGCATATTTGAGAAGGAGCATAAATCAATTATTATTAATGAAGTTATCGGCTAACTTTATCCGCAAAAATCTGAATGCCACCTCTCACATCCACCTAAAAACAGATCCTTACTGGTCTAATATTTTTCTGTGTTGTATCGTATTATAATAATAATTATTGCATGTGTTTAGTGATCATTTTTGGAAAACTGTATTAGCTATTTTTTATGCGGTATTTTAGCAATACCTAATACATATTATTGACATATTATAAATCCATATATTGATTTTACGATTTTATTGATTTTAATAGTGTGCCTTTCTCGTAATAAACGCTTGTTAATATTTTCCTTCATTATACTCTGGTATCATTGACCTACCGAAGTTCAATATTGTTTTTGCCCTAATATTTTTATGACCAATAATTCTTTCTTTTAAAATACGTGTCATTTACGAGGTATCGTATCATATTCACTTCGGAGATTTTATCATCTCAGATGGTTAGAGTGTTATTAATTATTGTTTTGATTCATTTACGATATTTTTAACAGCTGATTTGGTTATTTTAGGTCAAGTACAATATTGTATGTAATTTCGTAAAAGGGTTTTTCTCAGCTTTTATAATTGTGTCTATTTGTCGTGATTGTCAAAAATATTGTGTAAATTTGTGAATAATTGGTCGTTTCAACATTAAATAATGTATTTTAAGCTATTTTTTTTTTTGTTTCATTTTACTTGATCTTAATTAGAATAATACAGTCCACTTGCTTCGTATAATATGTTAGTATACACTTAATTCGAAGGGGAAAAACCAGCGTGTTCTAGACTGAACTTACATATCTAACCTCCCCTTCTGATGGCCTCAAATGTGTATTTAGAGGCCATCTCTGTGCAGAAAACAACAGTAATAGCAGTCTGATTTTTGCATGAGATTTTAATGAAAGGGTAACAAATCAATTGGAAGTTCTGTCCGACAAAATACATCTGACGTTTTCGTAGTTTGACGTTCCAAATTTTTAACCTGTTCCACCATTAAAACTTCCCCTGATCCAGTGTTCCCATATATCAAAGTTTGTCCGACTAGACACCGTTAAGCTATTAACAAATTTTCAGCTTGTTATTAATCAACTTTTTTTTCTTATGGGGGATCCAGACCTACTAGTAAATTAGACAAATAGATGGACGAAAAGGCGGGAAAAAATAATACAAAATCTATTATTTTTATATCAAGACCGAAATATCCGATAGGTACTGCAAAAGTAAATGTATATAAGAATATTAATAGCAAGTTGGGATTCGTGATTGAGAGATGTTCAATCGATTTTCTAGGTTGTTTGAATCAAAAAGATTATGTAATGTTCTATAAAAAATAAATTTTTTAAAAGGTCAGTAGACTCAGATGGGCAGGGCAGTGTTTATGGGAAAGTGTTTCAGCAGTGGCGGCTGGTCAGAGGAGGCAAGGGAGGCTTAGCATCCCCATAAAGTTTTTTCACATGCTACACTGTTTTGTTTACTTTGCTATTTTGCTTCGCGTTAGAGATATCGGAAAAAGTTATTTGAACAAGTTGTTCCAAATAATGTTCTAACCCCACATACAAAATTTCATTACAAAATTCGCACTTTTAGTTTATTCATTATTTGTAGTCAGGATCCTAAAACTGGACCGGAGGCTGCTGGCCGGAAAGTCTCACTTGCTAATGCTCCGCGCATCCCAGCAGCGGTTAAGGAGACCCGGTCTCCTTAGCGCTGCATTATCGCCTAACGCACACGCCGCCCGGAGATTTAGCAAGGGCGGCTAATCGGCCAGCAGCCTCCGCTCCAATTTTAGGATCCTGACTACAAATAATGAAAAAACTAAAAGTGCGAATTTTGTGATGAAATTTGGCATATGGGGTTAGAATAATATTTGTAACAACTTGTTCAAATAACTTTTTCCGATATCTGTAATACTAAGCAAAATATCGGTAATTTACCGTGTTTTTGGATTCGCAGTAGCCCGCTTTTAGAATTAAAAAACTTCAGTTGAGTATCTTAAAAAATGTGAACCTTCAACCTGTATGGACTGCAAAACTTCAAATCTGTATTTATTTTGATATGCATATCTACTTACAGAGATGGAATTTTTAACAAATAAACGAGACAAACCTTGGTAATATACTTTTACAATTAGATTAACTATTTTTAAAATGATATGATATTATGAAATTATGAATTATGATGATATTATAAAATGTAAATAAAAAATGGTCAAAAAAATGGGGCCTTAAATTAGATTTTTTTGGAGGATTTTTTTTAGTGTAAATTTGTCTAGATATTTTACAGTTAGGTATGCCTCCCCTATTGTAAAAATCACGAGCCGCCACTGTGTTTCAGTGTATTTTGGGAAAGGCCATATGGGAGAAGGTCTGTAGGACGACCTAAAAAAAGGTGGAGAGATGCAGTCAGAGAAGATCTAGAGAAAATGGGAGTGAGACAATGGGAAATAGTTGCACAGGACCGACAAACATGGAAGGCAATAGTAAACATGGCAAAGACTCACGAAGAGTTGATGATGTCATCACAGTACAATCAGTGGTAAGAAATACTCTTAAAAGATAATTTTGGCTGTTATGTTGACAATTTAGGAACGTTCGCTCCTGTTTACAGATAATTTTCTTGCTTTAAGTGGTAAGAAATACTCTTAAAAGATAATTTTAGAATTACTTTGGTTGTTATGTTCATTATGTTGATAATTTAGGAACGTTCACTACTGTTTACAGATAATTTTCGTGCTTTAATTTGTTCTTATTACTAGATGAAATAACCTCACTGTTGCAGACTTCCTTAATTTAAAAAAGAAGAATAATCAGAAGCTCAAGTACCAGTCCAAAAGTAATTGACAGATCTCTCCCAGATAACTACCGGGTAGTGATATTGAAAAAGTATCTATTCGTTACAAAGTACTCGTTACTTACGAATACCGAAAGTAATGATTACTATACAGAGAGGCAAATCGTTACTTTGATTACTCTGATTACTTCCTACCAATCGTATCAGAGCGAGTAACGACTATTGTATCTACTTTGATTACTCTGATTACTTCGTACCAATCGTATCAAAGCGAGTAACGACTATTGTATCTACCGTACATATCGTATCAGAGCGAGTAACGACTATTGTATCTACTTTTATTACTCTGATTACTTCGTACCAATCGTATCAGAGCGAGTAACGACTATTGTATCTACAACCAGTACACTTGATTACTTTCTACCAGTGGCGGCCCGTGAGGTAGTGCCATAGAGCCATGGCACTACCTTGCTAACTATCCATAAACATATTTTTTATCTTCAAAACTTTTTAATTCCTATTAATTTTTTTGTGTGTATTTCTTTTGATGTTCATAAATTATATAAAATATGGCAACTATGGGCGCAATACCATCCCTGCCGACAGCGGAGAGTATTCGACAGGAGAATCTCCTTCGCGCCGAAGTCAGTACTGGCACGAGTAAAGAGAGAAAGATTTTACGAGCATTATATGTAAGTGACAGAGAATGGGCTATATTGGACTATTAGTATACCTTAACATTAGAATCTCTGTGCCAGGCACGAGGGTATGAAGCCAGGTCTATTTATTTTGAGTTTCTTTACGTGCTGGTTTGTCGCTTTTATTATGTATATTTTCTGTTAAAAAGTTTTTGTATTTATAATTAAACTTTTGGTGCATCATGATCGTGGGTATTTTGATAATATTTTGATTATTTCTTAAGTTTAATTTATTAATTGACAATAAAGATTAGTATTTTAAAAATTTTTTTGGTGGTTTTTCGCTAGAAAAAAAACTACAAATGTTATAAGGTGTTGTGGAGCTTTCGAGTTAGCTTTAAGAGGTCACGACGAAAAAGAAAATTCAGAAAATAGAGGCATATTTAAGGAGCTGGTCAATTTTAGCGCCGAATTAGACAACGACTTAAAGGTTCATATTATTCAAAGTACCAGATCTTTCAAAGGTCTACCTTCTCCGGACATTTAGTTGCTTCTAATTTATTTATGTCGGAGAAGTTTTCTGCTTATAAGCATCAGTTCTCCGAATCATTTCTTAATGAACCATGGAGACAATTTTAATTTTTAAGCAAAACTCGGTTTAAAACTGAATTAGAAGTAGGTACTGTATTAGCGAGGCGAATTAAGTACTACCTCTGGGGCTGTTTCGCTATCGGTTTTATTGTAGAGGGAAGGTTCAAAAAGCACATTTGAAGAAACTATTAAACTTTTAAGTATTTTAGTTACCATTCCTATATCAACATCTGAAGCAGAACGCTGTTTTTCGATGTTTACATCGAAACCTAGTGCTTTAGGTATGCTATCTGCAGAAAAGCATTTTGTAAATTGTATTGATAATTTTAATTATAAAGTCATTGAAAACTTTGCAACCAAAAAATAGAAGAATGAACTTCATATATCGTAAACTTTAAAAGTGACATTACAAAAATTTGTGCATGTGTGTGAATAATGAAATAGTATTATTTTTATAAATTGGTAAATAGAGACTAAATCGTAATAACAATTTTCAAGCACTATCAGCAGTAAATGCTGGTGGTAGGTTAAGAGGTTTTTATTATTAATTAATTTACGGAACTGTTTTGATCAATGTTGGACAATTGCTTGGCACCTCAGATCAATAAACTTAAGATATGTACATAAGATAAAAGTATCCGCGCATATTTTTTTTAGTTTTTGTTGTCAGTATACCTTTTTTTGACAATATCGTGAATCCGTCACTAAAAATTTTGGCGGCTGCCCGAGTTGTGGCACTACCTTCTTAAAGTGGTACGAGCCGCCACTGCTTTCTACCAATCGTATCCCAGCGAGTAACGGACGGGACCGGTATTTTACGAGTGTTATCGAATATCGTTATCGGTATGAAGCGTTTTAAGGGTGTGAGTGTGAGGAGAATGTAGAAGATGAAACAGAGGGAGGTATAATGGTATACGTAAAATATATATACTATTTTTTTATCTAGATCTACGCGATTTGCCGATGTAGATTAGATAGTAGATAATTCACAGAATGAAAATAAAAATAAAACCTACCTACTGAGAAATACGATTCTCGATATCATTACCGGTACTCAAATACAAAAGTAATCAAAGTAACGAATACTGTAAATGATTACTTTATACAAAAGTAACGATTTGTAACGATTACTCGAAAGTAACTATAATCAACATCACTACTACCGGGGCTAAAACAGAGTGATGGGCTGGCTCCGACTCTGTGTAAAATATGTATGAATTATCTTATAAGAAAAACGTCTGTAATAATTGTTTGATTGTGCTTAAGAATGGATAATGACAGAACACCTAGTAGAACTATAGTGGACTACTAAAGAGATATTTTTAAGGCGGACAACTGAAGGAGAACAGATAGGGTCAGAGATATTTGGAAGGGGAGGCCATGACCTGGCTTAAGCTGTAGCGCCATAGGAGGGACAGAAAGAGAGAGAGACACATCTGGAGTGCAGAAACTATTCTCGGAAGTCAATTTTAAATGTTTCGATTATTCAAGCTTTTCCCAATTACGAATCACAACTTTTTAAAATCATAAATCAATGACGTGATGATGCGACTTTTACAAAGTAGATTAGAAAAAATTATATGTTTTATTATTTTTTTTTTTCGTCTATATGCTTTTATATAAAATTGTATAAAGTAAAGATTTTAGACCAACACACTCCGCACACATTCAACATTAAGTAGTTTACGTTTGTGAACTCCTATACACTGAATTTGTTAAAACATCTTTAATGGTAATCTGGTCGTAGGGTGTCGTAAACTTTTTCCCCGGCTATCCACGTAGATCGTAATTGCAAATGGCTATCTAGTACAATAAAATCAGCATCTGCGCCTGCGTTTAGGCGTCCTTTTCTATCGTCTATTCCTAAAACTTTAGCCGGGTGTAAGCTGGCTGCTTCTAAAGCATATTCCCATGGGCAACCTACAAAATATTTGTTCGTTTCAATACGATTACCGATTAGGCACCTTTCATACTAAAGTAATAAATATTTATTAAAAATGTATAAACATTTTCAATTCCGTTGAAACCTGAAAACGCAGCAGCATTTTATTCTAGTTCTATTAGAGAGTGCAGCAAACGTCTACACCGGTTTCGGGACTTTTTTACCCCTCGTCAGTAGACACACATGCTCTTTTCTCTGACTGAACCAGGATACTCCGACGCGTGCAGTCTCGGATTGCAACGAACGAAAATATCATTCTACATCCCATCAGATTGAAAACAGTGGGAACTTCTCGGCTAACAACCTCCGAGGCCTTTAAAAATTATAAGCCATACGGGTGCCAAGACTATGCTGCTGTCCTAAGCAAGAAGGTAGTATCTCCAATTTTTACAATTTTCGAGTTTGCTCTTTTATATGGGTTCTTATACAATTATTAATATACCTAACAAAGTTATAAAGAAGTAAGCCTTCATTCCTGGGCCTGGTAGACTATTAAAATTGCAGTAACTCAACTTTTTGTTAGGCATTACTTAGTTAAAAGGCAGTAAGTATCTTATACAAGCCTAAAAGGCAGTATCTCCTACAGAAAAAAATGGAGATAATGCTTTTTAATCTAGCAACTGCTTAACTGCTTTTAAGCAAGGTTGTAAGAACATACCTTGCGTAAAAGCAGTAACCGCCATTTTCATTAAAATTTATAAAAATATCTTATAAAAAAATAAACTTATTCAATGATAAGAAAAAGCACTATAACGCAGTTAAACAATTCTAGAATCCATAAATATTTTCATGGTGGCTCAGCCTTGTTTATTAAAATCTGCATTATCTCGAAACTTACATTTGCGGAGATACTGCCTTCTATCTTAGGACGGCAGTATAGGAAGATGAGGGAATTTTACAATTTGTAATTCACGTCCCATCTGCTCAGCGTGGTAGGTTTCAGGTTGCAACGAAATTGAAAATGTTTATAAATTTTTAATGTTTAATTTATTTACTCTATTTGGGGTACGTACGAAACCTTCTCGTTGGAGCTTTACTACGCTGAGCTGACGGGACGTGAATTACAAATTTTAAAATTCCCTCAGCTTCTGATAGTCTTGGCACCCGTATGGCTTATAATTTTTAAAAGCCTCGGATGGTGTTACCAGAGAAGGTTCCCACTGTTTTCAATCTGATGGGAAGTAGAATGATATTTTTTAATGACGTTTTATGTATTATTAGATTGAAAACTTAGTCTGTTAATAAATATATACCATAAACGATACTCTAGTATAAGTAAGAAATAATATAACAGAAATAAATAAGAATAATTCGCCGTAAAACGAAATCAAGAGACAGTTGCAAAAATACAGGTCATAAATGTAATCACATATTCTGAGACCAAAAATAGTTCCATTGAACCTAACTTACATTAGTACAAATATGTATGCACATAAAAAAAGTTACAGCCCTTTGAAGTTGCAAAATTAAAATCGATTTTTTCCAATATATCGAAATCTATTAGAGCTATTTTATTGAAAATTTACACGTGGCATTATTATGGCAGTAGTATCTTAAGAAAAAATTATTGTGAAAATTAGATACCTCATAAAAATTTTATAGGGGTTTTGTTCCTTTAAACCCCCCCCCCAAACTTTTTTTGTACGTTCCAATTTAATTATTATTGTAGTACCATTAGTTAAACAAACACAATGTTTTAAAAACTTTTTTTCCTCGTAGTACTTTTTCGAAAAGTCGAGTTTTTATCGAGATCTGTATCCAAATCCACCACATATTTGTATATGGTTAAGTACGATTATGGAGACTTGGTGATAATATGAAAATTTATTTATGATTTACATTTTTAGGTATATTTTGAACCATATTAAAAAAGAAGCCACATCTCTATAAAAGGTGTCTTATCGAAAAAATACAAAGAGGCAAAAAAGTTTTAAAAGCACTGTGTTTAACTAATGGTATCGCAGTAATAGTTTAATTGGAACGTACACAAACATTTGGGGGGTTTAAAGGAACAAAACCCCCATAAAATTTTTATATAAACATATTAAAAAAGAAGCCTCAACTCGATAAAAAGTTTTAAAATATTGAATTTAACTAATGGTACCACAATAATAATTTAATTGGAACGTACACAAAAGTTTGGAGGGGGGGGTTTAAGAGAACAAAGCCCCCATAAAATCTTTATGGGATGCACAACTTTCACTATAATTTTTCTTTAGGATGTTGCAGCCTTAGAGGTGTCACCAGGGAAATGGACCAATAAGTTTTCAATTTAAAAATCTTTTAGTAATATTTTTAATATTTTTCAGTATTATTAATATTGCTATTAGGATTGAAAACTTTACCTTTGAAATATAATGTCTCTTCATTTCGTTTTATGGCGAATTTTTCTGTATTAGTTTTACTCCTGAGTATCGAGACCAAGTTTTCGTTGGAATTTTGCCACGCTGACAGAAATCTGAACTGCAAAGCTTTTTAATGGAAAATTATTTGAATTGCTGCAGCTCCAAGCCAAAAGAGGTAATTTCACGCACCTCGCCAAAAATTACCAGAGAACCGCAGCTCTCGTTAGTGGCGCACAATACCCCTACATGCGACACTATACATATATACACGAAATTTTCGACTTTCTAAATCTGACCAAATCCCATCTTAAAGTTTAGGAAAAGACTCGCCCATCCATATGTCAAATCTCCATTTTGGTCCAAGGGTGTGGATTTTACGGCCCATTTAGGGTCTGTTTTTCGTTCTCGTCCCCAAACCTAAAACTCCCAAAAATTTCAATAAAAGTCCGGCCTTTGCGGCTTCTGATAGTACTGATCATTACCTTTCCAACGCATGTCTAATTTTGAAAATCGGATATACCATTCAAAAGTTACCGAGCTCAGAAGTATGACTCCATTTTTATTTAAAAAGGGGAAAATGTTTGTGGATATGTATGTATGTATGTGTGTGGAAAAGATACACCGATCTGAATTTTTTTCTACGTTTCAAGAGGGGGTCAGTGCGGATTCAAAACCGGTGTAGTTTGTGACTTTTGACCACCCATAAGCCAGCTATAGGGTTTGGTCGATACAAAATTGCATATTTTTTGGACGTATATATCTTAGGTTCAAGGAGAGACAGGAAAACCGCAAATACACCAAATCAATAACGTTGAGTTAAGCTTTCAAATGGTGCCTAAGCAGGTAGGATCAGACATACACATGGCTCATTATAGCCGAAAAACTGAAAAACTAAACTTTGAAAATTTTGGTTTTTTGACCATTACTCAAAATTTCAACCTGCGAATTACGCCAATAACTGAGGGTTTGTAGGAGGATACTTGACGCGTCTAACAGTGTATACCTCATATCTGGGAAAATTCGAATTTTTATAATATAAATATGTAGATGGTTTTGCTTGTTTTCGATTCAGAGGGTTGCATAATCGCTGGACAGCTGTTTCCACCATTTCAGGCTTCCTCAACAGCGCTAGCATGCACTCCTCTGAATCGAAAAATAGCTCAACCATCAATTTAAGGGGAATTTCAAAAATCATTGAATTTCCCATTGGGACGAGATACAGCGACATCTCTTAACAAATTGAAGAGTCTCAAATGCAGAATTCACCACTCAATAAAATTAAAATGGTAAATAGTCATTTAAATCTGAGACTCTTCGTGTTGAAAGTTCTTTCTGGTACATCCTTAATCTGCAACTTTTACAATTTATAAGACCGCAGACGACGAATATAGAAAACAAAAAGGACTCCTTGCAATCACATTCCGTTTTCATTCGTCTAGGAAAAGGACAGAAGAGGAACTTTCTAGAATTGTTATGTTATAGACTTCATAAGTTTGATCAAATCTATTTCTTATGGGGAAAACGGTTTTTCAAGCTCAATAATTCCTGTAATACCCTCAGTTATCATACTTGACCTTGAATTCATCAGATACTACTTGTGATAACGTTTCAAACTCATGTTTAATGATAGAAATCGGTTAAACCGTTCAGAAGTAATCGAGCTCCAAAAGTATAATCCATTTAACCATAACCGCCGAAATGGTTTATGTAGTTGTAGTGGTTACGACGCTAAGATTGATCGTGCAATCCGAGTTCATTTGCCGGCCATAATTATTAAGATGGCTGGGATATGAACACGGATTGTCTTATCACAAGTCTGGTATCGTAACTACTAGATCATTTGGGAGAGAATGCAAAAAAGGTGACCATTTATAACGCTTAACGTGTAATCGAGAAACATTACATTTAACTTCATACATTTAATTTATAAAAAACTCCTGATACAAGAATAAAAAACCGCTAAACGCCGTAAAAATAAGTGGCGCATACAATACTCCAGCTACAAAAGAGCTGATATGAGTATTACGTGGCGCGAAAATGTATTTTCATTTTGATGGAAAATAAAATTCTAGTTTTATTTTGAACGATTTTTTCCATAATATTTGCTAAATTGGAAGTAAAACGCGCCACAAAAGAGTCTCAAAATGCAAACTGTATCAAAGTTACTCTTTTGTGGCGCGTTTTATTTCAAATTTAGCAAATATTATGGAAAAAATATTTCAAAATAAAACTAGAATTTTATTTTCCATCAAAATGAAAATACATTTTCGCGCCACGTAATACTCATGTCAGCTCTTTTGTAGCTGGAATATTGTATGCGCCACTCATATTTTTACGGCGTTTAGCGGTTTTTTATTCTTGTAATATTTACTTAATATTGTGAGTATTATTTTACCTGTAGCATTGATGAAAAACCTGACGCATTCAATCATACTGGCAACGCTTCCACAAAGAGTGTTAGTACCTGCTACAAAAGCCATGCCGCTCCTTATTTCTACGTCCATCTGTCCGATTTTATGTCGCCCATCCTTCAAACCCAATGCCGATAAGGCATCCGTTACTAACACCAAACCTGAAAAAAAAAAATTAAGTCCAAACATAACCTAAAATATTATGGAGTTGGGTAAAAATTCCGCTATCACCGGTACATAAAGTCACTCTTACCATCAGGATGTACCTTATAAGCTATCCTCAGAGCCGAGGGATGTGTGTGTATTCCGTCTGATATGATGCCAAAGAATAAGTCTTTACTAGGAAATTGATCGGATGTTAAAAGGCCAACTAGTCCGGGATCTCGATGATGAAACTAAAACAAGTTGTTACTGTTAAGTTTTATTAAAAAAATACAAGTGGAGGAATTGTTCTGAGAGTTTTTAATTGTATAGTGGGCTTTGTCATTGGCAATGAAGTTATTTGTAGCAAGAAGTCCTCAAGTTCAAGGCTATTCAAAAATACTCTCTGGTGTTCTATTTTTTTCTGCAGTGACTTTTGCACAGCATTTATCATTTTCATTTTACATGTTTTTATTTTTTTTTGTGAAATAATCTTTACTTATATACTATGTATTTGAAGTACTATGTTATCTAGAAACAAATACCTATAGGTGCACACTTAACCCACAAAATTATAAAAATAAATGTACTTTATAGATAAGATATATTTTTAATTTTATTAAATGTACGTTTTACTAGGAGTAGATAAATGTATTTTGTCTTAAAAATTATATTAAGCAATATTAATTTTAAAGCAATTTAATAACAAATACATATCAATTAAATAAAACACTAAATAAAGTATTTAAACAACAAATTGAAACTATTTGTTTTAAAGTCAATAGCATAAAAAAATTCAATGTAAAACGAATAATGTTTAAATTGTTTTAATTTTTTTGTTGTTTTTTTTTTGTAGTCAGTGTTATCACCTCTAGTTCTTATGCAAGCTTCAGTTTTCGTGGGCACGCTCTTAATCAAATTATAATTTGATAATTATTATCATTTTATTGTGGTAGCTTTCTCCATTCCTCAACAGCAGCTTGTACACTAGCCGTGCGGTGTTGTGTGATTATCCCGGCGAGCTCTAATTTTTCTTTTAAGCATATCCCACAAATACTCTATGGGATTAAGGTCGGGTGAGCAAGCAGGCCACTTCAAACAAGGGATACTTTCTGCTTCAATGATGTCTCTAGTCACTCTAATGGTATGTGGAGGTCCATTATCATGCATGAAAATTAAATTTTCTCCTGTTGCACCTCTCCACAGCCTAACTACAGGTTATATCTGATACTGATACTGGGTGTTTTATCTATTTTGCCATTTTCTTATTTGGTTCATAACTTTTTAACCACACCGTATATTTATTTTATATTTGGCACGCAAATATCCTTTAAGGTGTACAATAAATTAATTTATTTACAAATGTAAAAAATCCAGGCCCGGATTAAAAAATATTGGAAAAATATTCCGACCCAAAAACAACACCCTGTACATTAAATTTTTTTAACATGGATTTTTTAGTTAAAAAGAGGATGAAAAACTAAATATAGTGGTATACTTTGAATTTTCGGCAAAATGATTTTTCTGGTCAAATTTTGAATTTGAATTCTGAAATTATGTGAATTGCGAGAGCTCTAAGTAGAAAAAAAATGAAATACAACTTACAACTTGTTAACCGCACTGTATATTTATTTTATATTTAACACGCGAATATTCTTTTAGGTGTCCAATCAATTATTTTATTTACAATTATAAAAAATCCAGGTCTGGATTAAAAAATATTGTAAAAATGTTCCGACCCCAAAAAACAGCCTGTATATTAAATTTTTTTTAAATGGATTTTTTTGTTGAAAAGAGGATGAAAAACTAAATTTAGTGGTATACGTGGAATTTTCGGCAAAATGATTTTTCTGGTCAAATTTTGAATTTGAATTCTGAAATTATGTATGTGAATTGCGAGAGCTCAAGTAGAAAAAAAAATTAAATACAACTTACAACTTGTTAACCGCACTGAATATTTATTTCATATTTAACACGCGAATATTCCTTTAGGTGTCCAATAAATTATTTTATTTACAATTATAAAAAATCCAGGTCTGGCTTAAAAAATATTGTAAGAATATTCCGACCCAAAAGAACACCCTATATATTACATTTTGACACATAACAATTAAATTTTTTAAAATGGATTTTGCATTTGAAAAGAGGATGAAAAACTAAATTTAGTCGTATACTTTGAATTTTCGGCAAAATTATACTTCTGATAAAATTTTGAATTTGAATTCTGAAATTATGTCAATTACGAGAGCTCTAAGTAGAAAAAATTAAAATGCGACTTAATTTTAATTAATACCATTATTTAATCTAAATTGGTAAAATGTTAAAACATTTCAGTGTTTTTTATTATCTGTGACAAATAGTTAATGGCGAATATTCATCTTTAAATATTGAATAAATCATAAAGAGTCAATAAAGAATACATCACTTTAATCAACAAAGTATCTAAAAATTATAACAAAACAGAGAAAATGTGCAGCATAACTATTCAAAACTAAAGTACTTATTCAAAATTACCACCATCAAAAATTATTGTTATGTGTCAAAATGTTAATACTTTACCAATTTAGGTTAAATAATGGTATTAATTAAAATTAAATCATATTTTAATTTTTTTTACTTTGAGCTTCGCAATTCACATAATTTCAGAATTCAAATTCAAAATTTTACGAGAAAAATTATTTTGCCGAAAATTCAAAGTATACCATTAAATTTAGTTTTTCAGCCTCTTTTCAAATTCAAAATCCGTTTTAAAAAAATTTAATATACAGGGTGTTTTTTTTTGGTCGGAATATTTATATAATATTTTTTAATCCGGACCTGGATTTTTTTATTTGTAAATAAATTAATTGATTGGACACCTAAAAGAATATTTGCGTGTTAAATATAAAATGAATATACAGTGCGGTTGACAAGTTGTAAGCTGTATTTCAATTTTTTTCTACTTATTAATTAAAATTAAATCATATTTTAATTTTTTTTACTTTGAGCTTCGCAATTCACATAATTTCAGAATTCAAATTCAAAATTTTACGAGAAAAATCATTTTGCCAAAAATTCAAAGTATACCATTAAATTTAGTTTTTCATCCTCTTTTCAACTGAAAAATCCATTTTAAAAAAATTTAATGTACAGGGTGTTGTTTTTGGGTAGGAATATTTTTCCAATTTTTTTTAATCATGACCTGGATTTTTTACAATTGTAAATAAATTAATTTATTGTACGGCTTAAGTGATATTTTCGTGCCAAATATAAAATAAATATACAGTGTGGTTAAAAAGTTATGAACCAATTAAGAAAATGGCAAAATAGATGAAACACTCAGTACCTTTGTTATTAATGGAGTAAGACCCATTAAGTTTGGTATTTTTGAGACCGCCTAAGTGTCCCCTTTCTGTAGTTAACGTATGTTACTTTCCCAATGAAACACCCTGTATATGTATAAGTTTGGTTGTGTGTATTCACAGGAGGATTAATAAACACAGAGTGACACCGTGTATAAAAAAACAGGCCTCAGGGGCAACACTTCTTTTCTGGTTAAGCTGGTGTATAACGCATGTCCCCCATGGCCAGTGGGAATATTTTTTTTTTCTTGAAAATGGTGGATACGTTATATCCACCATGAGGTGCACATTAAAAACACACACACTTCGCTGCATATTAAAAACTATTAGGCAGATCAGTTGAAATAAAACAAACCCGTCTTCGTTTGTCAATTGGTTCAGTTATCTTCCCTCTACGAGGTTTGGAATCTACGAAAACATTGGATGTAATTCTTGAAATAATTTGTGATTTTAGCTCTTAAAGTTTCCATTTTGAAGAGTTTTGCAATACAACTTTGCAGTGTTTGGAATCTACATTCATCCAAAAGCCGCCAAAACCAGAAGGGACTGAACTAAAAAAAGGATTGAAGGGGGTCTAGGAAGAAAGTTTAAAAATCAGTAAAATGTATAGGGGTATACTATAAGTTGGAGAAGATAATATTAATTTAGAAACCGTAATGGGCAAACATGGCCTGGGAGCGATGAATGAAAATGGAGAGCGCTTTACAAATTTTTGCTCCAATCACCGTTTAGTTATTGGTGGAACCATCTTCCCACATAAAAATATTCACAAGGTAACATGGACTGCCCCTGGTCATACCAGAGAAAACCAAATAGATCACATCGCCATATCAAAAAGATGGAGATCATCTCTTCTTGATGTACGAAATAAAAGAGGAGCAGACATCGCAAGTGACCACCATCTGTTAATTGGTACCATTAAAATCAAGATGGCAAAAAACAAAAACAAAATCACAAGAAACACCAACAGACCCACATATAACCTGAACAAATTAAAAACTCTTCCAGGAAAACACATGTTTAGGGAGGAGCTTCAAGTAAAAACAAGAGAACGTGAAGTAAATAGCTGGGAAGATTTGGCAAATGTTCTGACAGAAATAGCTGAAGACAAACTGGGTAAAAAAGAGAAAGATAGAAAGGAATGGATATCAGATGAAACTTGGAATCTTATCGAGGAAAGAAAACAACGAAAAAAGGATATCTTGCAAGCAAGAACTGTAGAAGGAAGAACGAACCGACAACAAGAATATGAAACACTAAATAAAGCAGTTAAAAGGAATGCAAGAAGAGACAAAAGAAGGTGGGCTGAAGAACTGGCAAAACAAGCAGAAACAGCTGCACAACACAACAGGACTAGAGAGCTGTACCAAATTACCAGACGATTAACAAAAAATGGGCCCAACTGTTCGAACATTGTAAGATCCAAGACAGGTGAATTACTTACTACAACGGATGATCAAGTAGAGAGATGGAAAGAGCACTTTCAGGAGATGCTAGGCACGCCCAGGGATAACGCGGATGAAATTGTCGAAAACCCGCAGAATGTAGACTTGCATATATCTTGCGAGTCCCCTTCCAAAATGGAGATAATAACAGCTATCAAATCTCTGAGAAATAACAGGTCCCCGGGAATCGATAACATTGCTGCCGAACTACTTAAAACTGACCCGCATCTAACCGCTGAACTTTTGCTCCCCATAATCCGAGAGGTGTGGGAAACAAACCGCATTCCAGCGGGCTGGAAAAAAGGTAATATTATTAAGCTTCCAAAAAAGGGCAACCTCACACTGTGCAAAAATTGGAGAGGAATAACCTTGCTTACCGTCATAAATAAAATTTTTACGATCATCATACATAAAAGATTAACAAACAAGGTTGAATTTCGAGCGAATCAAGCAGGTTTTAGACCAGAATCTTCCTGCATAGATCACATTAATACAGTGAGGGTAATAATGGAACAATCGGTTGAATGGAACACACCTCTATACATGGTCTTTGTCGATTTCGAACGTGCCTTTGACAGCCTGTCTCATGCTGCTATATGGAAAATTTTAGAGCTAAGAAACATTCCCCATAAAATAATTTCCATTATAAAGTCACTGTACACTGAGGCGACGTGCAGCGTGACACACAATGGGGTCAACAGTGACGAATTTGACGTACTTACTGGAGTCAGACAGGGATGTGTGCTTTCTCCGTTTCTGTTTAACATAGCTCTGGACTATGTTCTCTCCAAACTAGACTTCGACACAAAAGGGATACAATGGACGTTAACCACACGCCTAAGTGATCTGGAATACGCCGACGATATCTGCCTGTTAGGACAAAGGTTCCAGGATGTGGCCGACCAATTGGAAACACTATCCACTGAGGCCAATAAAATAGGTTTAAAAATCAATATTGGTAAAACCAAGTCGATGAGAATAAATGCAAGGAACAACACGCTATTTAATATCGACAACAAGCAGATTGAAAATGTGGAGAACTTCACGTACCTTGGAAGTGTCATAACAGAAAGCGGAGGTACAGAAGACGATATTCGTATGAGGATACGAAAAGCTCAACAAGCTTTCAGCATGCTTAACCCTGTTTGGAGGTCTGGAGAATATACTACAAGGACAAAGATCCGAATATTCCAGTCAAATGTTATGTCTGTTCTACTCTATGGATGTGAAACCTGGAAAGTGACAAAATACCTTACAGACAAATTGCAGGTCTTTGTTAACAAATGTCTACGTAGAATTGTTCGTATTTTCTGGCCAAACACCATCAGAAACGAAGATCTGCTACACCTGACCCAACAAAAGAGGGTAGAAAATGAAATAAAATACAGAAAGTGGGGGTGAATAGGTCACACACTCCGAAAAGATAGTTCCAGTATTGCAAAAATGCCCTAGAGTGGAATCCCCAAGGAAAGAGAAAAAGAGGTCGCCCAGCACAAACTTGGAGAAGATCCATCATGGACGAGATAAGAAGTCAAGGAAAGTCTTGGAATGAGGTGAAGGCCCTAGCGCAAAATAGAACCCGATGGCGCGTTTTCACTGAAGCTCTATGCTCCACTTAGGAGTTCAAGAACATTATATATATATATATATATATATATATATATATATATATATATATATATATATATATATATTGCCCCAAAAGTAAGCAGAGACTTCTCGTTTAGTGGAGCACTTGATAGCCATAACAGAGATGATCATAAGCACATGTGTGTGTCCAGTAAAGATAGACGCAAAGGCACAAGAGCTTATTGTAAAAGAAATTTTGTCAAACTATATTTTCATCTTCCTACATGGATCGTAATATTTTAGATTACACCAGAACAACGGGACAGTATTTACGTTTAGAATATTGTAATGCATGCATTTATTCCGATGTGAACGGTGTGGGCTTATATTGTCGGGAGATAAATACAGGGTGTTTCATTAATAATTGTCCATATAGTAACTGGAGAAACTTTAGCACAAAATACGAAGATTTAACCTAAAACACTTAAATAAAATATGGTTCATTACTGAGTTACAGGGTGTTTTATCTAAAAATTTAAAAACTATTTTTGTTCAATATTTTAAAACTATTCAAGGTATCCTTTTCATACTTGGTATAAAGTGCGACTACTATACACCCTACTAAATTATGATAAACAAACGTTTCTAGCTACTACCAGAGACGTACGACAGGGGATAGTGAATGGTTGACCCTTCTCAAATTCTACGCCACTGGTAGAATTACTATTTTAGTACCATTTTTAAATTCTCCAATATTTTCTACGTAAATAATATACTCTTCATTGGTAACGATAAAGTCATTAGTTTTCGAGATATTTGAAGTTAAATAGGAAACGGCACAGTTATTTTGATTAATTTATGATATGATTAATATGATTAAAATTTAAAAATTATTTGTACCCAGTACTTTAAAACTATTTGGAGTGTCTTTATCATACTTGGTAGAAAGTGTAGTTACTGTACACCCTACTAAATTAAGATAAATAAACGTTTCTAGCTACTACCAGAGGCGTACAACAGGGGATAGTGGCTGGTTGACCCTTCCCAAATTCTACGCCACTGACGAAATTGCTATTTTAGTGTAAATTTTTGATTTTTCCATACTCTTTATGTAAATAATATACTCTTCGTTTGTAACAATAAAATGATTAATTTTCGAGATATTTGAAACTAAAAATGAAGCGACACAATACATTAATCAAAATAACCGTGTCGTTTCATTTTTAACTTCAAATATCTCGAAAACTAATGACTTTATCGTTAAGAATGGAGAGTATATTATTTTCATAGAAAGTATTGGAGAATCCAAAAATTGAACTAGAATAGCAATTCCGTCAGTGGCGTAGAATTCGGAAAGGGTCAACCATTCACTTTCCCCCGTCGTACGCCTCTGGTAATAGACAGAAACGTTTGTTTAACATAATTTAATAGTTGGCACAGTACCTATACTTCCTGCCAAATACGAAAAGGATACGTCGAATAGTTTTGAAATTCTGAGCAAAAATATTTTTTAAATTTTTAGATAAAACACCCTGTAACTCAGTAAGGAACCACAGTTTATTTAAGTGTTTTAGGTTAAATCTTCGTATTTTGTGCTAAGGTTTCTCCAGTTACTACAGTGGTTTCCAACCTGTGGGGCGCGCCCCCCTAGGGGGCGCGAGTCTGTTGCAAGGGGGGCATGCAGCTGTAACAATTGTTTATTACAAGGAGGAAATTGTAACAAAATATCTGAAAATTAATTTAAAAATGGGATAACTACTATTAAAAAGCAAATTTTATTATTTTTTATGTATATCTTTACATTATATTGTATATTATTCTGTAGTGCATCAAATAAATTTTAATATAATTTGAGTATTTATGAAATTAGATTCAAAAATTAGGGGGGCGCAACAATCTTTTGTTTTTTTTAAGGGGGTACAAAAAGGTTGGAAACCACTGAGTTACTATATGGACAATTATTAATGAAACACCCTGTATATATAGGGTGAGGCAGATAAAGGGCCTATTAGAAATATTTCGAGAACTAAAGGTAACTGAATTATGAAAATTGGAATAATGGGGTTTTGAAGACTGATCTATTTAATGAAAATATTTTCATCTACTTGGTACTTCCGGTTATACCGGAAGTTGCTTATAACTTCGTTTTTTTTAAATGGAACACACTGTATATTTTGACATTTTTGGATTCTCCTCGATTTCTTCTTTCTTAAAATATAATGTTTTGTAACATTATACAGGGTAGGTTAAAAGATAATTATGTTTTCTTATTAATTTCGTAGCAACATTCACACCCTGTAGGATTGTAGTAGTTTGACATAGTAAACTCTATTTATGTTCAAATGATTTTCAATATAGTCTATTATTGTTAGCAATTATTAGTATGTATAGCTAAATTTTTAATTTTAGTATACAGGGTGGGTCTAAACTCGGAATGAGTATTTTCTGAGTTTTCTTAAATAGAACACCCTATATTTTAGTATTGTAATGAAATGATATTTCATGGTACTTTTTTATTTCTTAAGCATTCCCTATACCTAACTCATTTAATTTGTGCTTAATTGTTAATCGCACCAACAATCTTAACTTCGATGGTATTTTGACAGTTCAACCATTATTGGCAATTTTAAGTATCAGTCTAGATTAATATGTATTTATTTCCAAAAAATTATTTGTGATTGAATATTTTCACGGCCAACCTAATACAATTTCACATATTTTGTGTTGCAATTAATGTTTTGATTGAATCAACAATAACTCACAAATTAAAGCAGTTAGGTATAGGTAGTGCTTAAGTAATTAAAATGTACCATAAAACAACATTTCATTACAATACTAAAATACAGGGTGTTCCATTTAAGAAAACTCAGAAAATACTCATTCCGTGTTTCGACCAACCCTGTACACTAAAACGAAAAATTTAGCTATACTAATAATTGTTAACAATAGAAGACTATATTAAAAATCATTTGAAGATAAATAGAGTTTATTATGTCAAACTACTACAAGCCTACAGGGTGTGAATGTTGCTACGAAATTAATAAGAAAACGTAATTATCTTTTAACCTACCCTGTATAATATTACAAAACCTTATATTTAAAGAAAGAAGAAATCGAGGAGAATAAAAAAATGTAAAAATATACAGGGTGTCCCATTAAAAAAAACGAAGTTACAATCAACTTCCGGTATAACCGGAAGTAGCAAAGAGACCAAAATATTTTCATTAAATAGCTCACACCTCAAAACCCCTGTATAACAATTTTCATGATTTTCTTACCTTTAGTTCTAGAGATATTTCTAATAGGCCCTTTATCTGCCTCACCCTGTATAAATTATAATTTTTAGTGTAAATAGTAAAATAAAATAAATGTAAATAAATTTAAATAAAAACTAAATAAACTGCGTTAAAAAGCATTACAATACTTACCGGCAACATCGCATTGAATAAATGAGTAATGAGACTTGCGCCATTTTTAACAGCACTTTCGCCTTGAGCCAAATTTGCCATGGAATGTCCTACAAAAGATGTCTTTATGTTTATTTCAGGAAGGCGATTTGTGTTTTCGTTTAAAAATCGGACCATTCCCAAAAGAAAATTAGTTAAATATGAAAATTCTGGTATTAGAACATACCAGATGAATGATCCAAAGCACATAAAAAGGGAAATACCAAGAAATGAGAAAACTACAAGCAGCTAAACCAAAGTCAAATTTCAAAATTAATTAGCAATTGATTTTAGACAGTTTTGGGAAAAAAATGTATCTACATAATTAGTAATTCTAAGATATTAAATAAATAATAAAGAAATAAACTACCTAATGATACAATTTTATTGTCCATTTTCAATTTCTTTATGATGGCATCTGATCTACTAAATTCTGGAGCCAGAGTAATGATGGTAATGTTTTCATATCCTTCACCATATGTTTCTTTAACTTGTTTCAAAGACTAAAAATAAAATACATGCATTGTTTAACAAACAATCTGATCAGGGCTCTAAATTATAAATTAATTAAAATAGAAAGTAGGAAGGTCTCAGATACAGAATACATTATTAAAAATAATATACACTAATTTAAATCTAAAACCTTCCTTATTAGAACCATTCTTTGTTAGCATCCTGAATCTCTGCCTTCTACCATTTACAAGGAATAGAGACGACGAAAAATATAGAAAACGGAAAGGATTCCACAATATGCAATCACATTACGCAATATCGAAATAAAACATAAATTGAAATCAATGTCGACTCGATTCAAGTTCTCTGTTAACCCAGATATGACAATATCAAAAGGCACCTCTAGGAAAATATTCCAATATGCGGTTCAGAGGACCTGTATGAAACGAGTCTTTGTACTCTAATACAGAGTATGGCATTAGTAAAAATATCCCCCGATAGCGCTATTTCGTTTCATACAGGTTCTCTGAACCGCATATTGGAATATTTTCCTAGCGGTGCCTTTTGATATTGTCATATCTGGGTTAACAGAGAACTTGAATTGAGTCGACATTCATGTCACTTATTCCCCGTTAGAGGGCGTTCTAACCATACTACGGTATAAATAGTTTTAATTTGTACCGAGAACTACGGACGTTTTGGTGTAAATTTGACTTCTTGCATAGCCTACTTGATAACAAGTAGACCTAGAAATAGCGCTATCGGGGGGTGGCAGGAGACAGATTTAAATCAAAACGAAACCGTATATTTTCTATTTTTACTAATGTCATACTCTGTATTAGAGTACAGACTCGTTTCATACAGGTTCTCTGAACCGCATATTGGAATATTTTCCTAGCGGTGCCTTTTCATATTGTCATATCTGGGTTAACAAAGAACTTGAATCGAGTCAACATCCATTTCACTTATTCCCCGTTAGAGGGCGTTCTAAGCATACTACGGTATAAACAGTTTTATTTTGTACCGAGAACTACGGAAGTTTTGGTGTAAATTTGTCTTTTGCATAGCCTCCTTGAAAACAGGTAGACCTAGAAATAGCGCTATCGGGGGGTGGCAGGAGACAGATTTAAATCAAAACGAAACCGTATATTTTCTATTTTTACTAATGTCATACTCTGTATTAGAGTACAAAGACTCGTTTCATACAGGTTCTCTGAACCGCATATTGGAATATTTTCCTAGCGGTGCCTTTTGATATTGTCATATCTGGGTTAACAGAGAACTTGAATCGAGTCGACATTCATTTTACTTATTCCCCGTTAGAGGGCGTTCTAACCATACTACGGTATAAATAGTTTTATTTTGTACCGAGAACTACGGACGTTTTGTTGTAAATCTGTCTTTTTGCATAGCCTCCTTGATAACAGGTAGACCTAGAAATAGCGCTATCGGGGGATGGCAGGAGACAGATTTAAATCAAAACAAAATCGTATATTTTCAATTTTTTTAAACATAAATTGCCTTTAATTCACTTTATAAATTAATTGCTTTGCAATACACCCATCCAGATGCAGAGATTCAATTACATGAAGTCCAAGTTGAAAAAGTTCACAAAATTAGATATTTGGGAACCATCATAATGGACCAACTATATCCAGACATAAAAATAAAACACAGAAGAGTAATGTGAATGACTAAAACTACTTTTTTGAAAATAAAGGCAGTTCTTTGCAATAATCATCTCAGTTTAAAACTAAGGCAAAGAATGGTTAAGTGCTATATTTGGTCTGTACTTTTGTATGGTGCAATAGTGTGTACAAAAAAAGTATCAAACATAAAAAAAAACTGAAGCATTGGAAATGTGGATTCATAGATGGATGCTTTTATATATAAATAACTTTGATTTTTGGTTATTCCAGATCAAATTCATATATCCAAGGAAAGAATCAGGATTCATAAAAAATATATACAAATAGACCTCTAAAATAAACAACAAAAGTTAGCTCACCCCTTTATGTGGCAATATGTATTTTTCAGGATGCGCTCCTTTCTTTTCTTTGTTCATAAAGGGTCCTTCGGCATGTATGCCTAAAACAGCAGCACCATCTTTGCCTCCTTTGGTTTTCGGTATCTTTGTCAAAATATCATGGTAAACATATGCAGGCGATGTTACCACTGTTGGACAGTAACCAGTGACACCATGTTGCAACAACTTTTTTGATACAACTTTCACAGCTTCTTCTGTATGCCCATGATATGAAAAATCGTAACCAAATCCACCTAAGTGATCAAAGGGGTTAAAATATGTTTGACAAATTTAACTTTTATTGAGGATAATTTATTAGTTGGCAGTTTAGAAGTTGGAAATTGGGCGGTTGGAGAAGATGAGATAGATGAAAGGCAGCCTACAAACAAGGAGGTGGTGACAGAAATACAAGAAATGAATAATAATAATAATAACATAAGTCCTGAGAAAATAATATATGCATAGAAATGATCAAGTTGGTGGAAATCAACTGCAGAGAAGAATATAGCAACTAATAGTGCAAGTATGGGGAAATGACATAATGCCAACTGATTGGTATGAGGCCCGGGTATGCCAACTGTATACAAAAGAAGACAAACTGAAGTGTGACAACTATAGAGGTATAGTTTTACTTTACTAGATACTGTATACAACATATTGGCAAGAATATTCAGAAATAGACTAAATTGCTATGCGGAAAGAATCCTACATGAGTATCAGGCCGGCTTTAGAAAGGACAGATCTACTATAGACCAAATCCTCTCCTTAAAGAAGGTGTAGACAACTTGTTATGAAGGTAAAGTTCCTCTGCATGTTTTGTTTGTGAATTTTAGGCAAGCATATGATCGAGTCAATAGAGTCAAAATGTATAAAGCAATGGAACATTTGGGTATAACAAAAAAAAATGATCAGCCTACTAAAAATGACACTAAATAACTCTACCTGTGAAACTGCTTGGCACAGTCACATTCCAGATCAATTTACTGTTGCAAAAGGGTTGAGACAGGGAGATCCTTTATACACTACATTATTCAACTTAGTGTTAGAAACTGTAATCAGAAAATGCAGCATGAAGGTGAAAGAAACAATTATGAAAAATGAGCACCAGTGCATAGCATTTCTTGATGATCTAATGATCCTAGCAAGAACCACAAATGAATTAAGAAGAAGAGTTTTGAAGAAAATTATTGAAGAAGCATACAAATTCGGATTGGAGCTAAATGAAGACAAAACCAAATATATAATAATGGGAGGGACAAAAGAAAAATACTTGAGAGTGAGGTCTGTAAGTAGTAAACTCTAATTTTGAAAGGGTGGACAATTTTGAATGCATGGGTGTATAGAGCAGGACGGATCTGTGAAAAACGTCTATTTTTGGATGTGCGAGGTGGCATTCGGATTTTTGCAGATAAAGTTAGGTGACAACTTCAACAATAATAATGGATTTATGCTCCTACTCAAATATGCCCGGAACATTAATAAAAAAATTAAAATATTTAAAAATTTCGAAAAACATCGATTTTTTTTCTACTTTCTTTGCGTATAACTTTAAAAGAATTCATTTTGGAACAAAGTCGTAGGGAAATAAAATAAGTATAATTAAATTTTGTATAATAAACGACTGGGTAAAAATGTCTTAAATTATTACCCTTTCTGCAAAATAGCAATAAATACAAAATAAGGGGGCAAAATAAGCCTGTTTTCAACCACTTTGGTTGCACATAGAACTTTCGTAATTCGTTTAGAAAATTATTACAACATACTTAAATCGTTCACCAAATTTCATTAAAATCGACCTGATAGATTTTGCAGAATAATTTTGTAATCTAAATTTTTTTAAAAAAATTAAAATTATTTAAAATTTTTCTGAAGAAAAAGTAGACCATTTAGAAGTTTGCTAATTTTTTACATATAAAGAGGTTCTCTAGCTATCTAATACACTTTACAGAATTAAAATCGGATTATTTAAGCGGCCTCAGCACTGTTTTAAGGTTATAAACAATTTTTTGGCTTATAAACAAATACAGTGAGGACGTTTGAGTTGGCATAAATTCATTTTCTCGAGAATAGGCGTCTCTGGAGGTAAATCCCGAAACAGGTCGATTTTTATTTTTAAATTCTAATTTTTTGGTATATTATATATATATATATATATATATATATATATATATATATATATATATATATATATATGTCTTCATATCAAGGCGAGATCCGTTTGTATCATAAGCTATACAAGATGAGATCCGTTTTGCAAGGCGAGATCCGATTTTGGATCTCACCTTGTATTCACGTGTATATAGTGACATCTCGATGTAACAATGGTTAGGGTGCAAGGAAATCGATTTTTGTCTGGGCCTCATTTTGCACCCCTTTTGGTGAATTTTATATTGCAGTGGTTCCACTAAATCCGCTGTAGATGGCAGCGCGCGCGATCCGTTGTGTATATGGTAAATATATATTTTGCAGACAACCCGAGATCCGGTAAATTTGGAAACATCGCAAATGAATTTCACGGTCAGCTCTCTCACTCGGCTTATGTCTAGCTTGAATAAGAATGTTTACATTATTTAAGGGCTCTGTCCAGAAAGGCGATTGTCAAATATCTCTAGAACTAGACGGCATATCGAAAAAACTTTGGAATGCTTTTTGAATGGTTTTTCAAAATCTATATACTTATGCAATAGCAGGGTTCTTATTCTGCCTGCGAAAGCGGTGGGTGTAGCAACTTTGAATTTTCAACTGAAACACTTTATTTTTAATTAAATAGTTGAAATTTAGAATTAAAAATACACAACTTTTGTTTGAATCGATAATAGCTTCTTTAATCCAGTCGGAAGAGCTTCACAATCGTCGTTTTGATGACATTTTTAGGGTTTAGGGGTACCTCAGGTAGTTAGCTTAAAACGTAAGAAATAAATTTGAATAGTTAATGTTTATTGATAAACAAAGCTCCAATTCTATTTTACTTCAACTCATTTTAAGGCTATTTCAATAAACTCATCGGTTCTTTTTTCAGTTTTTTGGTAAAACATTGTAACTTATAGACGAAAATTCTTAAAATCGGCTATTTTTCATTTAAATTGTCAATAAATAATTAAATTGAGAAAAAACTGGTCAGATTTACATAAATTTTGTTATTCCGTCGATATAGAAACTAAGACAATTGTTACGTAGTTACACTGAGTGTCATAAAAACCGTGTATTTTTACTCATTTCTTTGAGCTATTTCACGTAATATCGAGATATAAGTTGTATTTTTTACATAAGTTATATTTTAACGTTAAACTGACTTAATTTATAGTTTTATAAGCAACAATTAAGTATAGCGAAATTTATAAAACCTTGTTTAAATTGTTTTTTCATGCTCTATAATGCGGTTATCTTAAATTTTGTTTTGAATGTTTTTCTTCTTACTGGTAGACAAAAAATGGCAAAATGTGCATTTTTGACATCAAATTGTTGATAACCAACATAGTTACTAATCAAAATATTAAAAAAACTAACCGTCGGTATAACAGGTTGCCTGGAAACCAGATGCAGAACAGTACCATAAATGTTTTAGACTTTTTAGCACTTTCTTTAAGTGAAATTTAAAATCATTTACCACCCATGTACACTCATTACGGAATCTGTTACAAGAATTTCAGCGATTTCAGCCATTTTTTCAAAATTTATTTGGATTTTCTCTAGTAATCCTTCCAAAAGACAATACATAAATGGTGAATACCTTTTACACCAACTTCAAGGAGGGTAATTTATACAGGTACATACCTGGAATTATTACATGGACCGTTCACTCTTGTTAGAGTATAATTCGCTCAAATATGAGCTCTTTTAATCCATTTCACGCGGTAAATTAGTCCGCTTTTCCTTTAGGTCTTAGTTCATAGGTTGTGATGTTTTTTTGCCCTCTCTACTATCTTCTTCCACTCTCTCCGGTCCTGAATCTTTTCTCTCCAGTTTGCAATTTCCATCTTTGATATATCGTCTAGCAGTTGATCTTCCCATCTAATTTTTGGTCTTCCTCTTGGTCTATTTTTTACTGGTTTCCAGTTCATTATCTTCCTGATCAGTTCTTCTACCCCTCTTCTTTGTGTGTGCCCAAACCATCTGAGGCTTTGTGCTTTAATGAATTTTACTATATCTTCTCCTTTATTTATATTTATTATTTCATGGTTCATCAGCTTTCAATATTCCCCTGTTTCTGTCTTTACTGGGCCATGTATCCTTATAATTTTTCTCTCAATTATTTTTAACTTTTCTTCGTCTTTTTTCGTAAGGCACATTACTTCTGCTCCATAGGCTATCACTGATCTGATTGCTGCTGTGTATATTTTTGATTTTGTTTTTTTTTGCTCAGGTTTTTGTCCTTGAGTAGTTAGTGATATTTCCAATATACTCTATTACCTGCTTTAATTCTGTCGTTTATCTCTATACTCCTTCCGTTTTTGCCGTCCACCATCACCCCCAGGTATTTGAAGCAATCTACTCTCTGGAATGTATTTTCACCTATCTTTATTTCTGCTATTCTGTTTACATTGTCTCGTGTGCTTATAAGATATTTTGTTTTATTCTGATTGATTATTAGTCCTCTCGTCTTTGCTTCTCTTTCCAGGGTTAAAAGTGCCTCTTCTAGTCTTTTTTTATCTCGTGCTACCAGTCCCAGTTCATCTGCATATCCTATGATCTGTGTTGAGCTTTGAATAATTGTCTTTTTCAGCACTGTGTCCCTAATAACTCCTTCTAGAGCGATATTAAATAGTGTCGTTTGTCGTTGACAGACTGTCTCCTTGTCTTACTTCAAGTTCTATTTTGATGTCATTTGTATCGCCCTCATTTGTTTTAACTTTTGCTGTTGAGTCTTTTATTGTCATTCTAGTTAGTCTTATTAATTTTGCCGGTATCTCCATTTTTTTCATTTCTTTTAATAATTGTTGTCTGTATATGCTGTTGAAGGCCTGTTGGAAGTCGATGAATAGTATGTGTAATTCTATGTCATGTTCATAGCTTTTTTCAATTGTTTGTGTCAGTACGTGTATTGCATCTATTGTTGATCTTCCTTTGATCTATTGTTCTAAAACCCTGTTGATATGGTCCTATAATTTTTTCTGTGTATTGATTTAGTCGGTTTCTTATAATTGTGGTCAATATCTTATACGTTGTATTTAGTAGCATAATTGGTCTGTAGTTGCAGCACTTAGTTGGATCTCCTTTCTTAAAGATTGGTGCGATGTGTCCGTTTTTCCATTCTATGGGCATGTTTTCGTCCTTCCAAATTGTAACCATTAACTTGTGCATTCGCTTCGTGAGCTCCTCTCCGCCGTTGATGATCAGTTCGTTGTTGATTTCATCTGGCCCTTGCGTTTTGTTTACTTTTAGTTGTTTTAATACCTCCATGAATTCCTAATAAGTTGGTGCGACTTCCTCTTCATCTCTGTTATCTCTTATATCCTCATCCTCTGAATATGCCTTAATGTCGTTTTTGTATAGGTCCGTGAAATGTTTTTCCCAATCTTTTTTGTTTATTTTTGTGACAGATTTTTTGGTACTGTGTTGTTGTTTTATCTATTCGAACAATTTCTTGTTGTCTTTATTATTCGTTTCTAATTCTTGCATTTGTTCAGAGATCCATGTGTTCTTCTTTCTTCTATAGAGTTTCAATGCTTCTTGTTTTTCTTTTCTATATTGGTCCAGTTGTTCCTGTTCGGCACTTTGTAGCAATTTGTTTCTTGCGAGGTGCTTCAGTTGACTTTTTTGGTGACATTCCTCATCAAACCATTCTTTCGATTCTTTGTTTTTTTGGAATCCTATTGTTTGTTCTGCTGTCTCTATTATGCTGTTCTTTATGTTTTTCCAGTCTCCTTCTACTTCTATGTGCTCGTACTGACCCAATTTTTGTTCCAGTTTTTCTGTTTATTGTTACTTTGTTTCTTGCGTTTTCAGATTGGCTATATTCCATTTCCTCCTTTTTCCTTCCTTATGATTATTTGCTTTGATTATTTTCATCTTAAGTTTTGCTATCAACAATATGTGGTCAGTGCCTCTATTTGCCCCTCTATATGACCTTACGTCTTGTACTATTTGTGTCCATTTTCGAAATTAGAGTATGATTTATTTGGTTTCCATCCATTCTTCCTGGTATCATCCATGTTATTTTGATTTCTTTTTTATGTTTATGCCCAGTACTAACTATATATGTATTTGTTGCTGCTGCTAGGTTGCAGATTTCTCCTCCATTATCATTCGTAGTTTCATGAATGGTTTCTTTGCCAGCTACATTACGATTATAGTCCTCCTTTCCGATCTTTGCATTGAAATCACCCAATATTATTCCTCGTAATATTTTCACAGGTTTCTTCCAGGATGTCTTAGAATTCTGTTTTATCTTCTTGGTTTGCTTCTTCGGTGGGTGCATAGCAATTGACTATCGAGATGTGGGCTTGTTTATTTTCTTATGAAGATATCCTTTCATTAACTGCTTTGAATTGTATCAGTTTTTTCCTCATTTTTTTGTTCACCATAAATGCCGTACCATTCGTTTCCTGTTTGTTTTCTCCCGAATAATACATGCTAAAGTTTTTGTTCTCAATTTTTCCTTCTTTCTTCCATCGTATTTCCTGTACGGCTAGGATTTCTAGTTGGTATTTTTTCATTTCAAGAGCTATTTCTTGCATCTTACCTGCTGCCAGCATGGTTCTAATATGCCAAGAGCCCATTCTAATGGGTTTTGTTCTTTTCTTCTTATTGAGATTCTTTCTTTATTTTGTGTGCGTTATTTTGTTTTCGTTAACCGTTTGCATTTCCGAGTCTTTTTTTGCCATGTCAATATCATATTTCAGCCGCTGTTCTTAGTTTATTAGTTTTTTGAATTTTCTATCAGCTGTTCTTTCTCTTCGTCCCATATCTAGATTTTGCCATTCACTATTAATTTCTTGTAGCCGATTTTCGTTTGCTTACCTTTGCTTCTTTCGTCCTTTGCTATTTTAGTTATTTCCTTTCGTATTTCTTTTTCTTTAGATGTCCAATCGTTGTTTATATAGATACGATCTTTATGCTGTTTTAGTTTACGTTTCTTGTTTAGGATTTCCATTTTATCCGTGAGGGCTTCTGTTTCTATTGCGCATACTGTTTCTCCTATTTTTTTGCACTTCTTAGTTTTATTTGTATTTGCAACTCTTGGGCTCTGAAATTTTCCATTTCTTCTTTTAATTTCTTATAATCATTTGTTTCTACTTTCAACCCAGTTACGATCAAGCTTTTCTTTTTGCTAAATTTCTCCAGTTGCTCCATTCATTCATGTAGCTGTTTTACTTCTTTTTTTAGTTTTTGTTTCTCTGCTTTTACACCCATTAACTCTTTATTGGTTTGTTGTTATTCTTTCCTTATTTGTTTTATTTCCTGAAGCATTTCATCGTTTTTATTCATTAGCTCTTTCATTATTGTAATCATAACATTTTCCATGTCTTCCTTGTTTTCGTTGCCTGCTTTGCTTGGTGACCGTTTTTTAATTTTACTTCTATTAAAACAATCATCCAAGTTTTCTCTTTTGCGTTTCGTTTCATCATCGGTTTCAATTCCTGTGACATTTTTTCCATTTTCTAGGAGTGCAGCGCTAAATACCTGGAATACCGATATTAGATTATCAACAATACTTAAAAAATGAAAGTTGCCAATTCACCGGTAGTTAATGCGTTATTTAAAAATTACCTGCGCACCAGAGTTGCCAGTTGGTCTGTAATTAGGATGGGGATTAAAATAGATACGAATTCACCGGGACCCGGAAATATGCCCACCCTAATATTCTAGTTACGTAAGCTCGCCCGATTGGCGCATGACGTTAACAACAGAGTAAAGCATAGTCCCGTCTATGCGTTCGTAATACGAACGCGAATCAAATTTGAGAATAGTACAAATGAATGAATTATGACTAAAAGAAACTAAGTGATTTTTATAGTTTAGAGGAAAATTATTAAACTATTTACTTTTATTTAAATTGATTTTCAGTTATTTGTAAAGTTCCCAGTTTCTTGATTATATTGGTATCCGGAAAATAAAAATATTCATATAATCGATATCTACTAAAATTATTATATTTCGTTAGTTGGCAAAAATTGATTAGTGGCCTACACATTAGTAAATATAATTTTTACCAAGGGGAAGAAAAGCCCCAAAATAAAACCATAAATTTAATGGATTGATAAAAAAACAAAATTTTTTAATTTTAAATAATGTATTTCATCAGATTTAAGTAAGAGGCTTGGAAAAGACAAAAATAAGTTTTACAGTTTTCATGCCATGCACTTTATTTAAATTTTGTGCATTGCCATGCACTTTATTTAAATTTTGTGCATGTGAAATAGACGTACATACAGCAACTATGTAGCAGTTTTCATAATTTTTCTTTTACGCAATGTCAGGTTGTTAAGAGACTTGTTTAATTCTTTAATTCGGAAGTACATCCGAGACCTAAAAAGTAACTTGTTCGCTTTGTTAGAACAGTCTACAGTTACACTTTTGGACATAAGGTTTTCTAAATAATTTTTAGTTACCAAAATGGAATCACCATTCATGTGGAAGGAAAAATTGTCTCCAGTTACTTAATATATGACAAGAGAGTGTCTGATGGTTTACATAAACCACACTTACTCAAATGATCAACCCACGTTTACGTTGAAACATCTTCGGATTGAATACTGGAGTCCTTCAATTTATGGCAGATATAACCAGCCAAATTCTCCAAACCATCATACTCGAGGTCACTAATGTTTTTTCATTCTAACTCTCATTGAAAACTTGAAAATCCACAACTGTTTCGTTGTTAGAATCCAGCCTTTGGATCAATTGTCCAGAAATTGGTAAATCTGGGATGTCGTCTGTTTAAACGTTCGAAAATTCGTTCCGTTGTCTCTCCTACCCGTATATAACTTTTATAAAATAAAATAAAGCTTTTTGTTAACACTTTAAAAAAATTTTAATGGGTTTTCCCCGAAAAGAGTAGAGTTTTCATTTTTTGGTACTATGTATCACGTTAAAATATTTGTTTTGGAATTTGAAGGATAAGATCGTCTTTTTTATGAGCTACAAATTTACTTTTACTGGTTCTATAGACTAAGAATATATCATTTTTTCGTTTTTTTTATATGCTACATTTTTTCCAAGAATATTTTTTCGATATAATACTTACTTTTTGAGTATTTGCGAAAAACCGCCGAAAAACGTGTTTTTTTTTTGTTGAAAAGTAAATATTTTTAGTCGCAAGTGACTCTAGTACCTACTACTAAATTAACCTAGTACCTAAGTTAAAAAAACTCTATAGAACAAAAGTTGCTTAAACTTAGTCAGATCTGTTTCCGGACTTATTTTAAACGTATATTTTTTCACCCTCCAAGTAAAAGCAATCAACGGCACAAATTCAACTTTGAAGTGGGGGATGGGTAGAATCTAAATCCAAATTTTCATGCAATTAGGAGTTGACCCTGAAAATTATGTGTTTCTTTTTATCTTTTAAATCATTTTACTTAAAATCATTTTTTAACTATCAAATAATAATTACATATTGAGTTATTTTATTTTTTAAACTTTAATAATATTTATAAAAAATTTTACTTTCTTGTAATGTATTTTTAAAACAAGCAATCATTTAAATAATTATTTTGTAACAATTTGTATTATTTAAGAATATAATAATTACATTTTGGTTTCGTAGTAAGTGTTTTTTAAGAATATTAATGTATAGTTTTAAAATATTGTATTGCAAATAATTATCATTATTAAATGGTTATTATTTGTCAAGTATTCTTTTTCTTTTTTCACACCCTTATGTATGTAATAAAACTAAGGGACTTTCTGAAAGGTCAATCGTAGACTTTAAAGACACAAAAGAAGCGATACTTAAAAGTTACGCCCATTATATATATCTTTATATCGTGGGAAATATACAATACAACACGAGCTCCAACCGCTCGACTAATACTCTTTAGAGCTGGCATCAGTGTGTGATCTCGCGTTGAACGGTAAATATCTAAAATTTCGTATATAAGTCCTCCCCTTTACTTTTCAGCGACGGATCTCGTTTCGCTGTAAATTTATCAGAAAAATTTAAGTACAAAAATCTTTTCCCCTCTAAGTGTGCCATGATTAATATGTTAATTATAAAGATACTTATGAACAATATACTCCAATAATTAATTTCCTATTGGTGGATCTCGGGTTGTCCTCGATTTAGTCGGATCTCGCCTTGATATGAAGACGTATATATATATATATATATATATATATATATATATATATAAAACAGATGAAATAGAGAATGTGGAAAAATCCCCTTACGAACAATTCACACATCCACCATTTCGGGTTATATATATATATATATATATATATATATATATATATATATATATATATATATATATATATATATATATATATATATATATATATATATATAACAAATGAAATAGAGAATGCGGAAAAATCCCCTTACGAACAATTCACACATCCACTACTTCGGGCTGGGAAAAATTTTTTGAATAGAATATAAGATCCAAACACCAGCTCTTAGAAATGTGTTTCGCCCTCTTCAACCTCTATGGGCTCATCGGTGAAGATGAGTGTTTGGATCTTCAATTCTATTCAAAAAATTTTTCCCAGCCCGAAGTAGTGGATGTGTGAATTGTTCGTAAGGGGATTTTTCCGCATTCTCTATTTCATTTGTTTGTTTTAGTACGAGTGGTCGTCCAAACCAGTACCTGTGGATCTTTTGATCACTGAGTGTGTTTCAAAGATCTACATCTTTTGTTTTTTCATATATATATATATATATATATATATATATATATATATATACAAGTATATCAGCAAGGGTTTAAACACAATGAACAAAAAATCTGAAATGGAGAATCTTAGCAAAATTTATAATTACATTCTTTCTTTTGAAAAATAATCATAGGTACCTGTATCAGACTATAAGATTTTTCAAATCTCCTACACTTTTGAATTTGTCACTAAATTTTAATAAAATTAATTAATATCACTAATATTTAACATTAACTTTTCTGTTTTTGAAAACATAACTTTTATTTTGAATTGATAATTACATTCTTTCTTTTGAAAAATAATCATAGGTACCTATATCAGATCATAAGATTTTTCAAATCTCCTGTACTTTTGAAATTGGTACCAAACTTTGACAAAATTAATTAATATCACTAATATTTAACATTAACTTTTCTACTTTTTGAAAACATAAATTTCTTTATTTTCTTATCATAGATTTTTATTCAATTCCTTATAAACACCTATATACTATTACCATAGTTACATTTAATTTTTGTCAGCCATGTATTTATGATAAACTAAACTTTTTAAAAGTCAATCAAATTTAGATCATTACTTCAAAATTTAACCAATTTTTATCCTTTGTTAAGTGTTTTTGCTAAGAATTTTTATTGTTTTTTATGTTATTCAAAATGTACAACAGCCGTTTACCATTGATATTTTTAATCTTATGTATAGTAACCAACATTTTTTTATAATCTAAATTCTGGTAAGTTACTCATTACTATTTGTTCTTTGATAAATATTCTAATAATTTTTTTTTATCTTATTGCATTGTAGACATTCTTGAAAAAGGAAATAAACATTTCCGAAAGCTCGAATATTAGACAATAGTATACTTTAAAGCCCCAATTTGACTTCAATACCCAAAAAATTTGTGAAATTCGTATATATATATATATATATATATATATATATATATATATCATACTAGTGACGTCATCCATCTGGGAGTGATGACGTAATCGATGATTTTTTAAATGAGAATAGGTGCCGTGTAATAGCTTAATCGAAAGACTATTCAATTTTGTATTCACTAATATAAACATTAACATAATTATTTATACAAAGTTTTTTTATGTAATTATGTTTGTTTACAATCTACATCATTAAAAGAGTATTAAGTAAATTTGTTCCATGTTTTTGGGCATGAAGAAGAGACTTCAAATTAATATAATTTGAATATAATCAAAATTTTCAATACAAAGTTTGAATTAAAAAAATTTGTTTGAAATAATTGAATTCCAATATTTAGATTGCGTCATGACACCCAGATGGATGACGTCACTAGTATGATATTTATGCCAAAAGATTATAATTTAAATATAAAAATCGATCTGTTTCGGAATTTATCTCCAGAGTCGCGCATTCTCAAGAAAATAAATTTATTCCAACTTAGATGTCCTCACTGTATTTGTTTATAAGCCAAAACATTGTTTATAACTTTAAAACAGTGCTGAGGACGCTTAAATAATCCGATTGTAATTCTGTAAAGTGTATTAGATAGGTAGAGAAAATCTTTATATGTAAAAAAATTAGCACACTTCAAAGTGGTCAATTTTTGTTCAGAAAGTTTTTAAAAAATTTGAACTTTTTTAAAAAAATTTAGATTGCAAAATTATTATGCAAAATCTATTAGGTCGATTTTAATGAAATTTGGTGGACGGTTTAAGTATGTTGTAAGAATTTTTTAAGCGAATTATGAAGGTTCTAAGTGCAACCAAAGTGGTTGAAAAACATTGAATAAAAACAGTCTTTTTGCCCCCTTATTTTCTATTTGATGCTATTTTGCAGAAAGCGTAATAATTTAAGACATTTTAAACCAGTCGTATATTATACAAAATTCAATTATCTTTATTTTCTTTTTCACGACTTTGTTCCAAAATGAATCGTTTTAAAGTTATAAGCAATGAAAGTAGAAAAAAATCGATATTTTTTGAAATTTGTAAATATTTTAAATATTTAAATTTTTTTATTAATGTTCCGGGCATATTTGAGAAGGAGCATAAGTCAATTATAATTGTTGAAATTGTCACCTAGCTTTATCTGCAAAAATCCGAATGCCACCTCTCACATCCACCTCAAAACAGATCCGCCTGGTCTAGTAGTATTCAATGAAAATGGAAAGAGAAATGGGATCTTGATGGCAAAATTGCAAAAGGGAATAAAAAATTAGGCAGTTTAAGAGCCCTAATAAACTCAAAATATGTTTCTAGACAAGGCAAACTCCGAGTATATAAATGAGTAAGTAGACCCATAGTAACATATGCCTACGAGGCATGGGCATTAAATAAGAAGGAATAGGATAATCTGGAAAGATGGGAAAGGAAAATATTGAGACACATATTCGGGGGATGGAAGACAGAAGATGGGTGGGAGAGAAGGACCAACAATGAATGAATGGCTTTGTACAAAGAACCTACCATGACCAGGTTCGACAAGTCACAAAGAATCATATGGTTGGGACACGTAGAAAGAATGGCAGTGAACAGAATGACGAAACTAGTTATAGACAGAAAACTAATCAGTCCCAAAAGAAGAGGTAGACCTAGAACAAGGTGGATTATTAAAGGGGAGAAAGACCTTAAATAGGCGAAGATGAGGGACTGGACAAAAAAGCACAAAACAAAAAAGAATGGAGAAATATTGTTCATCAGGTCCTTTAGAGTAGTTAAGAATTTTGTACATACAGTGGAACCCCGATAAGTCGGCCCCCGATAACCCGGAAGTCCGGCTAACCCGGACCGATTTTCATCAGATAAACATTTTGATTTTCAGTATTTTGTATTTTGACAACGACACCCGATTTGGGCGTCGAAATGTTAATAAAATTATTTTTCAATTTAATTGTGGGTTATTTCCATCAAAATACATAGTTAAAATTATCAGATAAACATTTCAATAATAAAAATGTATGTGTGTAATATAATATTTGAAAGATAATGTGTATTTGTGTAATTTGAACTATACGATAGTAAAAATGACTCATGGCGCCGCGCCGGCAAAAACAACAGACACCTGTCTGTAGTATTCCTTTATATACCTATTTCAAACAGCATTGTTTAAAAAGACTAAAAGACTATTTAAAAAATTCTTTTTCAAACAATGGTCTTTAGTTTTCACTGTTCTTAAATAACATAACATCGATTGTGACTGTATTGTGTGTAGTACAGTCTTCTATATTGTTCGCTTCCGTTTTTAGTAATTTAGATGTGTAGGTACTGTGCTTATTTATATATATTTCATATTATTTCAATTCTAACGGAGTTTATCTGTAAGTATACCGTATTTGATTAATTTTTACCATATTCTCCGGCTAACCCGGATTTTCGATAACCCGGATCGGCCGCAATCCCGATTAATCCAAGTTATCGAGGTTCCACTGTACTTACGTTTGTTTAAAATAATTGTAATTAGTTAATCTTATTTCCACTGTATTTCAGATTTCAAACGAAATGCTGAAATACTGTGGAAACACAGTAACTGAACAACTGAGGATACTTGTACAAAAAATTCTTTCGGGATATACAATACCTAACAGTTGGTGTACTAGCACAACTATCTTAATGTTTAAAAAGGGTGATAAAACGGTACCTGAAAACTACAGAGGAATAAACCTACTTAGTACCGCTCTGAAATTGACCACAAAAGTCATAACGACCAAAATCACCAACGAAATAGATCTAGCAGATGAACAACAAGGCTTTAGTTACGGACGATCCTGTAACGATGCAGTTTTTGTCGTTAGGCAAGTCATGGAAAAATCACTATACAGGGTGTTTGGTAAAGAATGGGCCATAGCTTAACCTCAGTTTCCTGAGGTTAAAATAGGCCGATTTAAGCTAACTTATCCTAGTACAAAGTTTATAATAACCGAGATACAGGGTGTCAAAGTTAAACTTTTTTTTATTTATTATTGAATATTTCCTGACAGGTATGAGATAACAACATGAAATTTGGTATGTGAGGGTTTTTTGGGTCGAGAAAACTAAATTCCCTACCAAAAATTATGTATTGCCCAGAGGGCGCCACATACGCCTTTCAACACTCATTTATTACGTTCAATTCTTTTTATCCCTTACTCTGTATAATTTTGACATTCAAATGTTTATTCTCCTATTAGTTTTACTTAAAAAAGGTATACTTCTTTCATCTCCCTAAACTCAACCGTTTTCGTCATAAACGCATTTTAAATCTGCGATACACCATCATTTTTAGCATAATATTGTAGCGGAAGAGAAATCTTGGCCGATCCCCGTATAACAGTAAACACCTCGAGAATGACGTAATCGGATGTGCTAGGCCTCGCCGGAGAATTCTGGAAGGTACGTCACGTAGGCGGAACAAGCCGATAGCTCGAGATGGGAGTCGATTGTTCCAGAATAACAACTGGGTATAAATACGGGCATATTTTGTGAATAAGTTTAGTGTATAAGATAAATTCGTCTGTAACTTATATAAATAAAGTCGTATATAAATTACGAACCGCTAGTTTTATTGTAATTAGAAGTAATTACACTAATCACGCTACAATATCATTGTAGTTCCACCCGAAAAATAACTAAAAACCATAATAATTGTGCCAGTTCTCAAATTTATGTCATTGCATCGCAAATTCCATTTGAAGAAATTTGCGATACATTTTTGGATAATTTTATGGTTTTAAGTTATATTTCGGGTGTAACTACAATGATATTATGCTAAAAACGATGGTGTATCGCAGATTTAGAATGCGTTTATGTCGAAAACGGTTGAGTTTAGGGAGAGAAAAGAAGTATACCTTTTTTAAGTAAAACTAATAGGAGAATAAAAAATTTAATGTCAAAATTATACAGAGTGAGGGATAAAAAAATTGAACGTAATAAATGAGTGCTGAAAGGCGTATGTGGCGCCCTCTGGGTAATACATAATTTTTGGTAGGGAATTTAGTTTTCTCGACCCAAAAAACCCCCACATACCAAATTTCATGTTGTTATCTCATACCTGTCAGGAAATATTCAATAATAAATAAAAAAAAAAGTTTAACTTTGACACCCTGTATCTCGGTTATTATAAACTTTGTACTAAGGTAAGTTAGCTTAAACCGGCCTATTTTAACCTCAGGAACCTGAGGTTAAGCTATGGCCCATTCTTTACCAAACACCCTGTATAGAATACAATGTCCCGGCTTACTGTTGCTTCATAGATCTACAAAAGGCATTCGACCGAGAAGAGCTGAATGACGTAATTCACATGTTACATAAACAAAACATACCATTAGATATTATCAAGACTATCGAAAACCGGGGCCGCCCAAAATCCCGACAGCCAAAATCCCGACAGCCAAAATCCCGACGGCCAAAACACCGACACGCCAGAATCCCGACAGGCCAAAATCCCGACATGCAACAATCCTCGCATAAGTAAAAATTCCGACTTTTGTTTAATACTTTTAGTACAAAATACTTTTGTTAGTAACAAAAAATAAAAAGCAGATGGCCATAAACAAAAAACAAGAAATAAATGTAATTATATGTTAAAAAGAAACTTATTAAACCTGTCGGGATTCTGGCCTGTCGGGATTTTGGCCTGTCGGGATTTTGGCCTGTCGGGATTCTGGCGTGTCGAGATTTTGGCCGTCGAGATTGTGGCTGTCGGGATTTTGGGGTAGACCCATCGAAAACATATACAGCAGGAATAACGTACAGGCCAGAATTAATAACAAACTAACACAGCCTATACTAGTGGAAAAAGGCATACAAGGAGACTCATTAAGCCCACTGCTGTTTAACCTCATCATGGATGAGGTTAAATTATTCATTCAAATTATTCATAAAGTCAAAAACCTGAGTATAGGGCACAGAATGGGTGAATAAATTATCTCTATACAGGTAAATTGATTAGTAGGGTAAAGCTCAATAGCTCCGCTATAGTAATAGATAGCAATAAAAGTTAATAACAAAAATTTTAGCCACCTTTGAGCTTCACATTACAAAATTAGAATGTTACAGGGTGTTGGATAACACAGTGGCAGACCTAACTTATGTTTTTTTAAATGGAACACCCTATATTTTATTTTATATTCGAAATTCTGTTAACTTCTCCATCACAAAAATATAAAGGATTGTAATGTTATACAGGGTATTTACAAAGTTATAACCAATTTTTTATGAAAATCGTAAAAAGTTCAACTCCCTGTATAAATAAAAATAAGCACAACAGCAATGGTCTATTAATGCCATATTTTTTTATTTATTATCAAAATTTTTAAGAATTATTGATATTGCTAATTTTCTTTATATGAAATACAGGGTGAGTCAAAACGCAAGTACATTATTTTCTCAGTAATGTTAAATGGAACACCCTGTATTTTATATCATTATTGAAAAGTAACATTAACTTACTTTAATTTTTATATAACATTCCCTATGCCCAAATTTATTAGTTTTCGAGATATTTTCATGTTTCAGAGCAAATTATTTTAGGTGTTTAAATTTATCTAAATTTTAAGTAAGCCATGACTGAATTGACAATTGAAGATTACTGATTATATCAATCCGGTCAGTGGCGGCTTTTGGGGGTAGGCAGGATAGGCCGGGCCTACCCAATAATTTTAACAGCTTTAAAATTGAAAAACATATATTCAAAAATTATGTTAATGCATGTAAATAACTGTTAAATCTACTAAATCACTCAATACATTAGCTTCCGTTAAAACAACTATGTTATATATTATCACAGAAAGCATTGAATCGTATCCAGGCATTTTAAATACTCATTAATAGGCCCGTTCGGAGCCGGCCGACCCCGCTCACATAAGATCTCCGTACAAAAAGCGTTTGAAGTTAAGTCTCTTGCCGGACAACGATTTATATTGTCGTGTTATGCTTGCTGTTTAGGCACCAGACGATCGGGCCTTCGCCGACCATCGTTGCCACTTGTAACGTAATTATCGACTTGTAATATAAATTTTCTTCTAAATTATGATAAAAAAATATGTAACTGTAACATAATCTATAATTGTAACATATTTTTAAACAAACGGAATTTATTTCTGGAATTGGGCGATAATAAAAGATTCACACAGAATATGGCGCTAAATCTCCACAAAAAGCTTTGGACTCATTGATGGATACATATGAACTACTTTTTAATAAATCCTTATTAAAAACTGAACTGGAAATGATTTTTTCTGCTATTCATCGTGAAAATTTTCACGATAAGAGTTTGTTAGAACTAATTATTAATTAATTAATTAAAAGTATGTTTGACAGCGAAACCAATGAAATTCTTCCTGAAAGCTACAAGTTATTTTGTTTACTTGCTACAATACCTGCAACAAGCGCTTCAGTTGAAAGAACCTTCTCCACTTTAAAGCGAATAAAGTCATCTCTTCTCGGTGTCTCTTCGAAATACAATGACGCAAAATCGGCTTTCATCACTGTGTACTGATTATAGAAAGAGAGATTATAGAAAGAGAGAGACAACAGGGGTAAACAAGAGCAATATAAGCAACCGAGAGAAAAAGAAAAGAACTGAAAAAGAGCGGCTGTGCGCGCATGAGAACGGCCTGGAAAGATGTGCCACGCGCGTAAGCCGAGAGTGGGTTTAGTTGGTAGGCATTGTAACACGGATTCATCCGGGGATACGGGGAACTGCGTTCGGATGTATGGTATGTTAAACATTAAATGGTTGAGTTTAATTAGTTACCACTATAAACATTCTGGCTTAACCGATAATAATATAAAAGGCCCGGTTTCAGGTAACATTTATTTCGGGCTTTATTATGGGAGTACCGTCTAGTCAGTGTTAATTGCAAAAGACCAACTCTGTCTACCTGGTGGCTTATCGCTCCGGGTGGTCTTAACAATGGGCCAGGTCAGATAAATTTAATAATATTTACGACCGCACTAACTGAATTCAACCATTTACTGTTGAACAAACCATACTCCGTTTACTCTGAATCCAACACACGTCAGGTACGATTCATCTAGTACGGTCTTTAGAAGATTCCCACTCTCACACAAAAAAAATATGTATTACACACACTGGCGGCTATTTTTTGGGGGGGTCATGGATCTTGAGGGTGATTACTTTTCTCTGATGCAAGGTCACTTTTAGTCTTACTACCAATAGGATAAGTGGGTTTTCAAATATTTGGGGGGGGGGTCATGACCCCGTGACTCCTCCCTCTGGATCCGCCACTGATTACACATAGCTATAATATGTAATTTGCTGGCTTGGCCTACCCAAAATTTTACCCCACCAGCCGCCACTGAATCCGGTAATCAATGTAACACTGTAGCAAATAAAGAAATAAAAATAATTAATTAGTAATACATTTTACAAACAAAAACACAACCACTACATGCAACATTTTTGAAACAATTAAAAACTATCTTTTTATGTAAATGCAACAAATAAACAAAGAAAATTAGTAATAAATTTTACAAAAAACACACAAACACAAAATACAATTTTTTGTGAAGACAATTAAACACTACTTTTGTATGTAAATGTAACAATCTAACAAATAAAGAACAAAACATACTTTATCAGTAATACATTTTGCAAAAAAAAACATGTTTGAAAAAATTAGAAGCCACTTTTAATAAAATATTTTTAATATTTAATTACATAAGGTGTTCAAAATTATCTCCTAACACATTTATGTACGCCTAAAAATGATCATTGAATGAGCTACTTACTCTACGGAGAATTTGTAAATTAACACATCGAAATACACTTTGTATTCTATTTTTCATCTCATCTCTTGTTGTTGGAGATATTTTATAAACTTCATTATTAACGTAACCCCAAAAAAATCAGTCCAGTTTATTAAATTCTGGTGATTTGGGTGGCCACGCTACTGGTCCATTGAAAAATGAAAACATCTCGAAAACTAATAAATTTAGACATAGGGAATGTTATCTAAAAATTAAAGTACAGTAATGGTACTTTTTAATAGTGATATATAATACAGGGTGTTCCATTTAAAATTACTGAGAAAATAATGTACTTGCGTTTTGACTCACCCTGTATTTGATATAAAGAAAATTAGCAATATCGACCATTCTTGAAAATTTTGGCAATACGTTAAAAAATATGGCATTAATAAACCATTGTTGTTTTGCTTATGTTTATTTATACAGGGAGTTGAACTTGTTACGATTTTCATATAAAATTGGTTATAACTTTGTAAAACAAACCTTTATATTTTTGTGATGGAGAAGTTAACAGGATTTCGAATTTAAAATAAAATATAGGGTGTTCCGTTTAAAAAAACATAAGTTGGTCTGCCACTGTGTTATCGAACACCCTGTAACATTCTAACTAATTTTGTAATGTGAAGCTCAAAGGTGGCTAAAATTTTTTTTATTAACTTTTATTGCTATCTATTACTATAGCAGAGCTATTAAGCTTTACCCTACTAATGAATCACCCTGTAGTATGCTATGCAGAATGATGCCATACTTTCAGAGACTATATCAATTTAATATAACAGCAGAAAGTTCAACATGACAACATCACCAAATAAAACAAAAAGTATGGTAATCTCTAAATATCCAATAAGGTGCAAGCTGGAAGTGAACAGCAAAATAATCCAGCGAGAAAGAAGTATCAGCTACCTGGGAGTGCTGATGCACAGTTATGAAGATACGGAAGCGGAAGTTTCCCAACAAATAAACAAAGCCAACAGAATAGCAGGATGTCTTAAACACACTATCTGGTGCAACACACATCTACTGACAGAAACAAAGGCCAAGATCTATAGGACAGTAGTTAGGCCAATTATGACTTACACTGCGGAAACAAGACCTGACACTGTAAGGACAAAAAGACTGATGGAAATGTGTGAAATGAAAATAGTCTGAGATATCACAGAAAAATCATTATGGGACAAACAACTTAGCATAGACATCAGGCAAACTGTAATATAGAGAATATAAATGATTGGACACAAAAGAAAAAAAGAATGGTATAGCTAGAATGGGAGAAAGAAGACTGGTAAAGATAGCACCAGACAGATCACCAAACGGCCGAAGGAGTATAGGAAGGCGGAAGGCCAAGGAAGAGATGGAGTGACAACCTGGATATCTGATGAGGAGGCATCCGAAGATGGTACAGGCGCGAGCCGATTAAGGAAGCAGGAAGAAGAAGAAGAGTTAATCTTATGATTGTTTTAGGACCTGTATAAATAAATAAATAAATAAATAAATTACCGTTTATTTGTAAATCGATCAATCCAGGTGCGATGTAGTTTCCTTTGCAGTCTACAACTAAATGTGGGGAATGCTTTTCTTTGTAAAATAGATCAAGTGAATTCAAAATTTTGCCCTTTCTAACATAAAGATCATCTTTGACGAATTGATGATCTCTTAAGATGTGGCAGTTAGAAAATTTGGTAATTATATCATCTGTAGTCTTTAGGTCAATTAACTTCTTCAAATCATCGTCGTCCATTTCACACAAAATTTATCAAAACAATAAATAAATCGCAAAACCAGACCACACAAAACTTTCTATAAAAACTGTCACCTGAACTTGAAATTGAGGTTAAATAGTTCAATGTTACATTGTTTATTGTTTGACAGTTTGTTTGGTTTACCTGTAGTTTTCAAGATATTTAAATTATTTATACAACCATAAAAAGGCAAATTGTTGTAAATAATTAACAACATTGGTAAAATTTATGGTTTATCAAAAGGATAAATAATGAAGTTTGTTAGAACTCTTTAATTACAAACATGTATGAAATAAAAATGTATATAGTATTTTTATACTATGTACATCTGTCAACATTGCCAGGTGTATGTGACATTTAACCAAGACAGGGTCGGCTGTAGGAAATTTAAAAAAATTGTTTTCACTCAATTTTGAAAAAATGTGAAAACGTTGAACTCCACTTACGTCTGTTCGTCCGTCTGTCCCTAAACACAACTCCTTCTACTGTCACTATACCAGGTAGAATGACCAATGAGGTGTCGAATGAAAGCTTATCACCCAAGGATGTACCTACCTATTAAAAGTGAGAAATTTTACCTAGGACTTCCGGTTTTAGAAACGTAACCGGAACGACTATTTTAAAGTCGCCGGAATATTAGCATAGACATATTAACCATAGACCAGGCTAGGTATGTATATGCCGCTCAATGCATCGGGGTGTAACGCCAATATCAAGTGGTACATGTACACCCCTGCAGGGGTCTAGCTATCTTTGTCTGTCGTATGAGTGTTAGCGTATCTACCAAGAGGTGGGAGTAATGGAACGCTGCAGGTGATTTTATCATCACAGAGTACAGCGGCAGCGGCCATCATATGCTAGAGAAAGCTAAGCAGCGCCGGTAGAGCGCTAAATAGACCACCGATGAACTGCTCCGCGTTAAGCTATTTTTCGTACCTTACCTAATATATGTATTATTATATCATGATTATATCTATGAATAGTAATCTGTAGTCTTCTTCATCTTTATAAACAATTCTGCTTGTTCATTGGCGGATTGATATTATCTTGGTACTGGGGGGTTGTTACCCCCGATGATAGGGTTGATTTAGTTGAAACACTAATTACCGAAATATATTTATTGCAGTTATTACAGTTCCTGTAAACAAACTCTGGAACGTGTTACGACAGACGAATATTAGTGTCACCTTAATAAAAGCCTTAAGAAATTTGTATTATGAAGGGTCAACATCACAAATAAAAACTGGAAACAGATTATCGCAAAGCTTCCTGGTTAATAAAGGTCTACGTCAGGGGTGTTGTATATCACCGACCTTGTTTAAAATATATGTTGCAAAAGCATTGAAAGAGTGGAAACGAAAATGCAGAGGCATGGGCGTAGACCTTGGATGAGAGATTTGCTTATATACATTGCAGTTTGCTGATGACCAGGTTGTTATAGCAAACGATAAAGATGATCATGGCAAGATGAGTACATGGCAAGGAAATTACAAGAAGAATATAGAAAGTGGGGACTAGAAATTAATACAGAAAAAACAAAATACCTGCCAATAGGTACCGAACTATCGAACATCACATTAGAAATAATGAAATCATCATGCCCTGCGACCATTACGCATACCTAGGAATCATTTTTGACACAACGGGGAAAGATGATGAAGAAATAAAGAGAAGAATAACACAATCCAGAAAAACAATAGGTTGTCTAAACAGCATACTGTGGAGTATAGGAAAAAGAAGAAAACACAGTATCTACGAATCTCTTATTAAAAGCAGTCTATTGTACGGAGCAGAAACTTGGCGGATAACCGAAAACAACAGAAGAAAACTGGAGGCAGTAGAAATGGACGCTTTTAGAAGATGAGTAGGAGTGTCACGCAGAGAGAGAATACGTAATGATGAGATAAGACAGCGAATGGGGGTTGACGGCTCTCTAGCAACAGACATAGAAAGAAAACAGCTGATATGGTACGGACACGTCCAGAGGATGGATAACTCAAGACTCCCTAAAATAATTATGCAATGGGTACCACCAAACCGCAGAAAGAGAGGAAGACCCAAGAAATCTTGGAGAGAGGGAGTAACGAAGGCGATGAGCGCAACAGATCTTAGAGAGGGCCAATGGGATGATAGAGTGTCATGGAAATTAGGCATCGGACAACGTCGCAAGACGTTTTAAAACCGATTGATATATATATATATATATATATATATATATATATATATATATATATATATATATATATATATATATATATATATATATATATATATTTATTTATAACACTATGTACGACAATAACTAGTTGGTGTCGGGATGAATGTCTCTACTCTAACCACGTCGGTTTCTGACTGAATAAATAATCCCTTTCTTTACTTTCTACGCGTCTATAAATAAATCCCAATTGTTTGTTATGATTTCATACTTGAATGTGACCATGAAAATACTAATAGTACATAATTGATGACTCCGTTGTTTTCAAAACGAGTGGCCTACATTGCCGAAGCAATGTCACCCATTTACGTAATGTAAACAGTATATGTAAATAATATTTGTTTGCACATCAGCGCAACGCACTGATTGGGCCTCGCTCTAATTGGTTCTTTGCTGATTACTATTGTTTTAGTTTTCTGAGGTGAGATTATTATATATTAAATTCTTTTGCTCTTATGTTAAATCTGTGGACAAGTCTTTGCAGACTAGGTATCTTCATCTTGGACTATCAATATTGCGTCGTCTGCGTAAATAGTATTTTTACTTCTTTGTTTCTCATTCTGTATCCTCTTCCTTTGTTAATACTGTTGATAATTTCATCCATGATTAGACATAGAAATGCTGGTCTATTACACTCTAATGAGTTCTCAGTAATTTGCTTAATGACGAATATTACATCTGTACACGATCTTCCAGTACGAAAACCCTGTTGTTCATCTGCTAAACTTATCCTCTGATTCATTATTAGTTCTTGTAAAATTTTAGATTAGTATTTAACAAATTTATACCTGTGCCGCTGTGTCCTGGCCGTTTATCTACTTTTTTGAATAGGAGAATTTCGCTGGTTCTCCGCATTCTTCTGGTATTTTATTGTGTTTTATAATTTTATTAACTAATGTTGTTAATTGTTCTGTCATGGCTGCTTCACAATATTTCTGTAATTCGGTTGGTATTCCGTCTTTACCTGCAGCTTTTTAAGGTACTAGTACACTTTAGAAGACCAAAAATAATTATTTTTTTCAAGAATTTTTTTCTCACTACCTTTATTAGAAACAGTGGCGTGCTGGCCATATAAATGAATCGGTGCAATCACCGCGAGAGGCCGCGGCCTCTTGAGGCCGGTCAAATAAGTTTTTTTCACAAAGAATTTTAGATGTAACAAATATTTTTTTAATTTCTAATCGAATGATATTAACAAAATACACTTGCGATCATAAAAAGCGGGTCACTCGATGATTTATTCAAGTTAGATGTCTCGAATTTTCTAAAGCTGTTGTCCGATTTGAGTGATTTTTTTAGTATGTTATAGCCTTGTTCTTTAACAATATCGCCATAATAATATTGTTGTTAGACAGGTAAATTGTCATTGTATACAGGGTGTCACAATCATACTGTGTTTATTCCTCAAAGTTCGAAACACCCCGTGTAATGTTTTAGCATAGATAAAATATTGAAATTAAAACTCGATTGTAGCCTTAGGCTTTCTTAACATTTTCTTTTTTGATTTATTTGTTTATGTTGGATAATAAAAAAGTTAGGCACCTTAACAACTAACCATGTTCTTCATCAATACAGGGTGTTTCTAAATAAGTGCGACACACGTTAAGGGGCAATTTTGCATGAAAAAATAATGACCGTTTGCTTTATAAACGTATGACCGCCAATTCTTCGGTTTCGAGATACGGGATGTTGATTTTTTTCTTACAAACTGACGATTTATTTATTGCTCTAAAACGGGTTGAGATATGCAAATGAAATTTGGTAGATGTTAAGAGGTATTTATGGCGCATTTTTTGACATAAAATTAAGAATTTTATATTCACCATTGGCGTGCATACGGTATGTATCTAAAATGTTTATACCCGTATGCACGCCAATGGTGAATATATAATTATTAATTGTATGTCAAAAAATACACAATAACTGCCTCTTACAACCTACCAAATCTCATTTGTATATCTCTATTGGTTTTAGAGCAATAAATAAATCGTCAGTTTGTAAGAAAAATTTCAACAGCCCGTATCTCGGAAACGAAGCATTTGCGGACATATGTTTATAAAGCAAACTGTCATTATTTTTCATACAGAATTACCCCTTAAAGTTTGTCGCACTTATTTAGAAACACCCTGTATTGATGAAGAGCATGGCTAGTGATTAACGTGCTTAACTTTTTTATTATCCCACATAAACAAATAGGTCTGGATCCCGCGTATGAAAAAAAAGTTGATTAATAGCAAGCTGAAAATTTGTTAATAGCTTAAGGGTGTCTAGTCGGATAAACTTTGATATATGGGAACACTGGAACAGGGGCAGTTTTAATTGTGGAACAGGTTAAAAATTTGGAACGGTCACACCACGAAAACGGCACATTTATTTTGTCCGACAGAACAGACTTAAACTCTCCGAACAGAGATTAAACTCTCATGAAAAAATCAGACTGCTATTTATCACCTGCCATAATTCCTGTCATTTGACATATTCTACATGTTCCACTCATTAAAACGCGCCCATTTGGTGATAAATAGCAGTCTGATTTTTGCATGAGAGTTTAATCTCTGTTCGAAGAGTTTAAATCTGTTCTGTCGGACAAAATACATGTGCCGTTTTCATGGTCTGACTGTTCCAAATTTTTAACCTGTTCCACAATTAAAACTTCCCCTGTTCCAGTTTTCCCATATATCAAAGTTTGTCCGACTAGACACCCTTAAGCTATTAACAAATTTTCAGCTTGCTATTAATCAACTTTTTTTTCATACGCGGGATCCAGACCTAACATAAATTAAAAAATAAAATGTTAAGAGAGCCTAATGCTACAATTGAGTTTTAATTTCAATATTTTATCTATGCTAAAACATTCCACAGGGTGTTCCGAACTTTTAGGAATAAACACAGTATGATTGTCGCGGTGTGCAAGTACTTGGAAGGGAAACGAGAAACGACCGTGCGCGAGTCGCGGAGAAATATTGTAACTATCTTAAATAATTCATATTGTTAATTGAAATTGTCAAATTGACGTATATTTCATACCTTCTGTCATTGAAGCAGAAAAATTATATATTGCTCCACAATATTGATATGATATGCAATTATTATATAAAGGTAAATTTAATTAATTGTATTTTGCTTGCAGTACTGCATTTTAATAACTAATTTTATTTACTACATACAATTGTTTACGTTTGCATAACATAACCTGCATTTTATTTTTTCTTCTTATTATTTTTTTGGACTATGGCCTTGACAATTATCCAGCAACCAGGACTAATATAATTGGCCAATATAATTAAATTTTTTAAATAACTAAGACATTGGTTTTCACCAAAAAAATATATAACGTGTATTTTTGCATAATATTTCACCCTGAATTTTTTCAAACTTTTAAAATTGGTTAAACGCACCTTTAAAAATAAAAAACCGCATTTTTTCGTTTTTTTTTTTTCGTTTTTTGATACAATTTTATACATATTTTTCAAAAAAGGTAACACCGTCACTAGAATTGGTAAAAAACTGAAAAATAATTGGGGTTTGCTTAATAAAAATTTTTTGTAATGCCATCCATTTTCAAGATACAGGGCGTTGAAGAAACCAAAATTTTACACATTTTTTACGATTTTGCCGGAACTACTGGCAACATTGTAATAAAATTTGGCGAGTTTTAAGAGGCAGTTGTTGTGCATTTTTTGACATACAATTAAGAATTTTTTATTTATCATTGGCGCGCATAGGGGTAATGGTCTGAACTTTTTAAAGACAAAATATAGTACGCCACTGACATATTTCAAATTAACAATAGTTTTTGAATTCCTCGTTGAATTTGCGACAAAAAATCTATCTTTGTATTTTTTCATACGACGCGCCATTTTTATTCAAAAAATAAAACATCTTAACCTTTACAAAGTATTCGAACTTCTATGAAATAAAATACTATTAGTAGTTTCTACATCAACATAAACTCGTACATCCAGTAGGGTCGGAAAACTAAAGCACATAAGTCAAAAACTATAGATTTTCGGAAATCGAATAAAACTGTATAAAAAATTAATTCAATATTTCTTAAAAACATTTATTGCATTTTATGAGAGTGTGTATAACATCCTTACTTGTAGGTAAGTATGACTCTATAAAAAAGTATGGAAAATTGTTTTTCCTGACTTATGTTAAAAAGAACACAAGTATATATGACTTATGTCTAACAGCACAACTAGGAATTTTAGTTTGTTACAACACAATATTTTCTTCCATCAATCCATATTAGCTACATTTTCCTTACTAGGCAAATCTATATAACATTTATGGAAAACATTAATTTGGTATTATTGTTAGTAGAGAAACTAAGTCATATTTTTGTCTTTTGATATAGTTAAAGGCAATAGTGATATAATTGGAATGTTATTAGGTGTAAAGGATGGGTGCGGTCCAAAAAATTAACTGTCATCAACACGCTGAACTTCACGCGCAACTTTGATATATCCAAAAAGCATAGGCCCCAAGTTGGATACGACCTATCATATTCACAGCAACTCGGATACATAATATTAAGAAAAATAAATATTTAGAATATTATAGAAATTGAAACAATGATGTATCAAAGTTGCGCGTGAAGTTAGGCGTGTTGATGATAGTTGAGATTTTGGGGGTGACCCATAAAGGATGCCCTCCGTCTTAAATATATCTTGTGAAAATTTGATTCCATTTGTAAGGTGTCTTTGTAAGATACCATTCTAAATTTCGTATCATAGCGGAGCCACCTTTTGTCCAACCATTTAAACTGCTTTCCATCTACATCTTTATTTCTTATTGTCATGTAAGGTCAAATTGAACGTCCACAATTGACGTTTATAAAAAGCTACATAAGAAGTCAATGATATACACGGTATACACTGTTGTAAATCACTTGTATTGTATGCACTTGTACGGTACTATCATTTTGATACATCTGTGTGTCGTTTGTTTTTTAGATTCGTAAGCTTGATCTGGTCTGAAGGAGGTTTGATAGACAAATAGTTGATATATTTTGGTGATTGTTAGGAGGGAAGGCAAATACTTCTTTGATGTATACTCTTTTGGTGTAGTGACTTTCTTACGACGGAAGAGACAAGATACGGTTTTTTATTTCCTTCCTTTTGTCCTCGGATATTTTATTTTTAGGTACAGTTTGTTCCACGCGCATATCATTTATTTTTGTACTACTGAAGACCGTTTCTTCATTGCCACCCCCTACAAATAGCTTAACGCAGTACATCTATTACAACAAAATATTTATACGTCTCCATACTAAATTTCTGTTTTCAGGGTCTATTTCGCGTTGTCTTTGAGAAGCTTTCTCTACAATCTCTATTAATGATGACATGTAAGCAGACCTTTCTTGTATACGCTCTGAGCTTCGCTGGTGTCGCTCCTAGCGGACTACTAATTCAACTTTCACCGGTAATATTTTAATTTATTATTTAATTGTTATCGCTTAATATTTTCAACGCAAAAAAGTAATTAAATCGTAATCGATTTTTTCAAGATTTTACTAATTATTTTGACGTTCTATTGATAAAATATGAATTTCTCACTTCGGATACTTTCACAATTATCGTGTAGATGGCGCTAATATTAATAGAAAAATTTATAATTACATATTACGGAACATTAAAAAAACTTAAATTCAGTATTTAAAACGTAAGTACATTTAACGTAAAAATATAAACCACAGCTTTGACCAACTAGTATTTTTTATAATTAATGTTTTTAATTTTAATTTTAAATTAATCACTTTGACATTTATACGCTGTGAGCTCATACGTAGAGGGGATATTTACAAATTCGCGAGCGCCAGTAGTGGCAAGTCTGTAAACGTTTACCGGAAATTTGACATAAATGTCAAAGTGATTAATTTAAAATTAAAATTAAAAACATTAATTATAAAAAACTTTAGTTGGTTAAAGCTGTGGTATATATTTTTACCTTAAATATGCTTACGTTTTAAATACTGAATTTAAGTTTTTTTAATGTTCTATTAATTTATTAATCCATTAATCTTAGCGCCATCTACACGATAATTGTGAAAGTATCCGAAGTAAGAAATTCATATTTTGTCAATAGAACGTCAAAATGATTAGCAAAATCTTAAAAAAATCCATTACAATTTAATTACTTTTTTGCGTTGTAAATATTAAGCGATAACAATTAAATAATAAATTTAAAAATTACCGGTGAAAGTTGAATAGTAGTCCGCCAGGAGCGACACCAGCGAAGCTCACAGCGTATACGCTCTGAGCTTCGCTGGTGGCGCTCCTAGCGGATTACTGGAATTATCTTTCACCGGTAATTTTTAAATTTATTATTTAATTGTTATCGCTTAATATTTACAACGCTAAAAAGTAATTAAATTGTAATAGATTTTTTTAAGATTTTGCTAATCATTTTGACGTTCTATTGATGAAATATTAATTTCTTACTTCGGATACTTTCACAATTATCATGTAGATGGCGCCAAGATTAATTTATAATTACATATTACAGAACATTAAAAAACGCAAATTCAGTATTTAAAACGTAAGTATATTTAAGGTAAAAATATAAACCACAGCTTTGATCAACTAATATTTTTTATAATTAATGTTTTTAATTTTAATTTAAAATTAATCACTTTGACATTTATGTCAAATTTCCGGTAAAGTTTACAGACTTGTCACTACTGGCGCTCATGAATTTATAAATATCCCCTCTACGTACGAGCTCACAGCGTATAGTCGGAAAAATGAAAGAATACCCATGAACGATCACATCAATCACTTATTTTGTATTTGCTGTCTTTTTCTATGGCAAACGTTTGTTATTTATAGAAAAAGACAGCAAATACAAAATAAGTGATTGATGTGATCGTTCATGGGTATTCTTTCATTTTTCCGACTGTATATACCCATTACCCAATATTCATTGAATATCGCTTCTCTCTTAGCCATGTTTTAAGTAGGTACCTAAAGTTAAATATCTGTAAATTCTTAAACAAGGAAGACGATAACGTCAAGTACTTAATGTACCTAACAACTTAAGTCATGCTTATAAATCAGCAAAACTGAATATATCAGTTGTACTTTTTCACATAAGTCAACTTATGTTCTTTATAACGTCTAAAGATTTATAGTAATTGAAAGGTTGAAAATGATGACGTATGTGCTTGAGTCAGTCGGTGGATAAAAAATATATGGACATGTGCATGTACAAAAAGAAAAATCGGTTTTTTTGACTTATGTGCTTTAGGGCCGGTTGTTCGAACGCTAATCAACATTGATCACTATCAAATACTTAATTACTCTCACAAATGTCAATGTCAACTTTGGTTGGGTTGCCGAAAAACATAATTATTGATAACAATTATGAAATTAGTTAATCAATTATGTTAATAATTGTTATGTTAATTGACTAACTAATCTCATAATTATAATTAACTATGTTTTCAGCAACCCAACCAAAGTTGACATTGACAGTTGTGACAGTAATTAAATATTTGATAGTGATCAATGTTGATTAGCGTTCGAACAACCGGCCCTTAGTCTGCCGGCCCTAGCATTATAAAAACTAATTCGAATACTTTGGAAGCGTTAAAATATTTTATTTTTTTTGCAGCAAAACGGCACCTCGTATGAAAAAATGAGAAGATAGTGTTTTTATCGCAAATTGAACGAGGAATTCAAAAATGATTGTTAATTTGAAATATGTCAGTGGCGTACTCTTTTTTTTCTTTGGAAAGTTCAGACCATTACCCTAAGCGCGCCAATGATGAATATCAAATCCATAATTGTATGTCAAAACATGCACAATAACTACCTCTTAAAACCCGCCAAGTTTTATTACAATGTTGCCAGTAGTTTCGGCAAAATCGTAAAAAATGTGTAAAATTTTGTTTTCTTCAATGCCCTGTATCTTGAAAATGGATGGCGTTACAAAAACTTTTTATTAAGCAAACCCCAATTATTTTAAAGTTTTTTACCTACTCCAGTGACAGTGTTACCTTTTTTGAAAAATATGTATAAAATTGTATCAAAAAACGAAAAAAAAAACCGAAAAAATGCGGTTTTTTATTTTTAAAGGTATGTTTCACCTATTATAAAAATTTAGAGTGAAACATTATGCAAAAATACACGTTATATATTTTTTTCGTGAAAACGAATGTCTTAGTTATTTTTTTATACTCATTTAAAATCGTTCTAAAATTTAAATTTCCCGCCAAATATTAAAAAAAAATTTCGGACAGAACTTTTTAAAGCTTACAACTTTTTTATCGCTAGTTCTTGATGCGGCTGAGATAAAAACCCTAATTAGGCTCTAGGTGGGTCACATGACCACCTAGGGGGCTAAACATTTCAGAAAGTTAGTTTCACTATATATGCTAAACGGTGACCTATATGGAATTCGAGTCGAGTTGGGGGCACTTTTCATCATCTTACCCGGCTAGGCCCTTTCCGTAAAATCTTTTTTTTGCGGAATTGTTCACTAACGGTGGTAAATTGTCACGTAAGAAACCCTCCTTTTTCAAATGCCGTATGATTTTTTTGTTTCAGAGATCCCAATCCTGAGATTAACTGTCCGCCATCGGAACTACTTTTTTTCGAGGCCTCGACTTTGGCGCCCTCTACAATATTAGTGAACGTGAATGAATAAAAAACATCTGTATTCTCTAAGAGTTAGAGATTAATATGTAAAAAGTTTTATGTTCATTTCCAATAAAGGTTCTGAGAAAAAAATCTTGAAAACATGCTTATTTTTGGTCTTTTAAAGCGGAATGGGACGTTTCGATGCCGCCGGTTCATCGCCAGTCCATTTCATCGCCGTCATATCTCGCATTTCCTAGAATTCCTAATTAATACTAAAAATAACTAATAATTGTGACTGTCGAAAATTCGGAAATATATCAGATAGTGATTAATTGACTGGCGATGAATCGGCCGGCATCGGCATCGAACTGGCGGCATCGAAACGGCGGCGATGAAACGTCCTAGACCCTTTTAAAGTGTACTAGCGTTGATTGAGGTATACCTCAATCAACGGTACTAGTTTAACCTCAAGTGTTTTTCGAACTTCCTGTCAATTTATATTTTTACTTCTTCAGTAGGGCTTCTCATTCATAGTCATATGTTTCGAGCTTCTGTCATATTATGTCGTATAACCCGTGTATATTAATATTATACACAGATTATACAACATATGAGAGAAGCTCAAAATAAATGACAATCGATGAAAAGCCCTGTTGTGGTTCCTTCGTTTCCGGTTCTGGCGTCATTTGTTCTTCTGTATAGAGCTTTTTTAGATAGTCAATCCATATCCTTTTCTATGTGTTTTGGTTCTATTCTATTGTCTTTTCTTTCACTTCTGTGACCATGGAGTTGTTATTTAAAGATTTATTTTTATTTATATTTCTTTCACCAAGAACTTCTTTGTCTGTGGTTGGAAAATAAAAAGAGACATTTTTTACAATGAATATTTATTCAAAAACCAGTAATATAACTTACAAATTAAAAACAACCTTCAGTACATTTAAATAAAAAAATAAGGTCAAAAAATACGAGCTTTTAGCTCTTGCCACCCTGACTAACCATACATGTAAAACATAAGGCGATCGATATTTCTTGTATCCAATCAAAATCGGTTGGCAAAGTGGCTTACGATGAGGCGATCAAATAAGCTAAACCCTCTAACGGTACTGTTTTACAACCAGAGATATATTAGCTCTTCGAAATAAGACAAACCAAGCCTAACTTATTTAGATCACCTCATAAAATAATGACCCAGTGTTTGGTGACAAAGAAAATGTTATTCACATACTATATTGAAAATGGCAGTATAGCCAAAAATACTAATAATAATAAACGAATATCTAAAACGAACAAGCAAAACTATTAAAAAAAACGAAAGAAAATAGTTAAACCCGATTTAAAATAACCCCAAAAGCTGTGGTAAAAATATCATGTTCTTGGCCACATATAAGACGTCACATTGGTGGTTACGTCACACGATTTTTCTTTGAGGTTATGTCCACATCTTGATTCTAAACAAAGCAAACTATTTTTAAGTTTTTGGAGGATTTTTCCTTGAGGGAGAGAAAGTTTTGTTTCAAAGCTATAGTAGGTATTAGAGAGATATCGAAACCCCATTTAACATCGTCCTTTAATAAAAGATCCTTTATTTTGACATAAATAACCATGCTTATATGTCAAAAGTGTCAAAATAAAGGATCTTTTATTACCAAACGACGGTTTCGATATCTCTCTATTGTCTTAATATAGCAGGAGTAAATATTTCTGATGGGTTACAGGTGGAGATAGGTTTGTTTATAATCAAGAGATGAACCTAACCTTAAAAATAGATGAGGTGACGTCACATGAATGTGGCGTTCATTTTCGGACTTGTAAACAAAGGGCCAAATCCAAGTCTTCGTCATATTATAGAATACGACGTTTTAAAAACTGTTACAAATATCTAATACGTATATATAATATTGAATAAACCATGTATATATTATGTATGTACTATTACCAGAAATACTATTTATGAAAATCAGTTGATTTTGATATAGGTTAAGCAGAGGAACAAGAGTGCTTAATTAAGGTACACGAGCTGGTTTGCACCAGAAGGATTAATGTTAATATAAGTGATTGTTACAGGGATTTCAAATCTACACAGTTCGTACTAGTTTTCTTGGGTGGAAAAATTATGGTAGTATATATTTTATAGAATATATACGAGAAAATGTTATAAAGACAACTAAATGTAAATAATAAAGGGTATTATTGAAAAAAAAAATAACAGGATATAAAGTCTATGCAGATAGAGTTTAATCAGTGAATTGGCAATATAACGATTCAAGCAAATAAGACCATTATCAAATTCATACCAGTATAGTCCATCATCAAAAATCTGAATATACAAACTCATAAAGCCCTTTGGCAGTGAAATTTAGACTCGTGTCCAGCTCTTATTAAAGCTCTAGAAGTATGAGAAATACAGTACATATTAAAGGAAATATTTGGTGCCTAATCAATAATTTAAAAAACTATACAAAGAAAATAGTCTAATCGGGGATGTAAAAGACCATCGAATACTTCCACTGGTGTATGTAAAGAAAATACCAGTTACTAGAATGAAGAAACAGATGTTTAACTAGTAAAACTGGAGAAAAGAAGAACAGAGGAATGCCACGGGATAGATGGAAAGATGCAAGTGGGAGAGAATATTTTCTCCAGATAACAAAAAAGAGATATAGAATATTAGTACATTGAGAACAACCAAAGACTGTGTAGAAATAAATAAAAATTCTATGACTTCAAACGGACCATAAAAACACAAAAAAAACATAAGAGACAAATTTATTGGTTGAGGAAAGAAAGTCTTAAGTTAGGAAAGAAAATAATAAATATAAGGGCACCAAAAATCTAAATGGTCACGTTCAGAAAAAATCGTCTTCCACAAGAAGACAATAAGATCAAGATCCACAAAAAAATAGATTTCCGTTGTTAAGGACATTTCCACAAACACTGATACTGTTGATCTCAGTCTGCTAAACGTTATAGAGTAACCAATTGTCGAAAAGGCATGGAACTAATTTCATAAGAATTTGATTAATATTCTAATAAAAATATTAGCTGCTACGTTGGGTATTTATGAAAACTTCTTGATAGAACAAAAAATCACCGTAAAAATATGAGTAAATAAGGTATAAAGTACCTTACAAGAATATTGTTAACTACATATACCGTACTTAAACTATTTTTATGCTATTAATGCTACTAGTACACTAAAAACTAAATACTAATGTTCATTAATAAATTTGTGCCCCTTCCAACAAAAAAAAAATATTATATAAGTTTGCAGATGCTATTGTGCCGACAGCTGAGAGGATAGATGGGGCCAAAGAACTTTTAAAGCGGTTCTACCTTTACTCGCTAAAAAAGGGGTTGAAAATAAATACACTTAAGAGCAAAATAATCGACTCACTTGCTGAATTGTACACGTTAGAAGTCTCGAATTTTCTAAAGCTGTTGTCCGATTCGAGTGATTTTTTTAGTATGT